>NC_138978.1:166445979-167093557 GCF_964341445.2 Mesoplodon mirus | reverse complement strand
ACCCAAAGCAATCTAGAGATTCAATGCAATCCCTATCAAACTACCAGTAGCATTTTTCACAGAACTAGAACAAAAAATTTCAAAATATATATGGAAACACGAAAGATCCTGAATAGCCAAAGCAATCTTGAGAATGAAAAATGGAGCTGGAGGAATCAGGCTCCCTGACTTCAGACTATACTACAAAGCTACAGTAATCAAGACAGTATGGTACTGTCACAAAAACAGAAATATAGATCAGTGGAACAGGATAGAAAGCCCAGAGAAAAACCCACGCACATATGGTCACCTTATCTTTGATAAAGGAGGCAAGAATATACAATGGAGAAAAGACAGCCTCTTCAATAAGTGGTGCTGGGAAAACTGGACAGGTACATGGAAAAGAATGAAATTAGAACATTCCCCAACCCCATACACAAAAATAAACTCAAAATGGATTAAAGACCTAAATGTAAGGGCAGACACTGTAAAACTCTTAGAGGAAAACAGGCAGAACACTCTATGACATAAATCACAGCAAGATCCTTTTTGACCCACCTCCTAGAGAAATGGAAATAAAAACAACAACAAATGGGACCTAATGAAACTTAAAAGCTTTTGCACAGCAAAGGACACCGTAAGATGAAAAGACAACCCTCAGAATGGAAGAAAATATTTGCAAACGAAGCAGTGGACAAAGGATTAATCTCCAAAATATACAAGCAGCTCATACAGCTCAAATCAAAAAAACAAACAAACAAATTCAAAAATGGTCAGAAAACCTAAATAGACATTTCTCCAGAGAAGATATACAGATTGCCAAAAAACACATGAAAAGATGCTGAACATCACTAATCATTAGAGAAATGCAAATCAACACTACAATGAGGTATCATCTCACACTGGTCAGAATGGCCATCATCAAAAATCTACAAACAATAAATGCTGGTGAGGGTGTGGAGAAAAGGGCACCTTCTTGCACTGTTGGTGGGAATGTAAATTGATACAGCCACTATGGAGAACAGTATAGAGGTTCCTTAAAAAACTAAAAATAGAACTACCATATGACCCAGCAATCCCACTACTAGGCATATACCCTGAGAAAACCATGATTCAAAAAGAATCATGTACCATAGTGTTCATTGCAGCTCTATTTACAATAGCCAGGACATGGAAGCAACCTAAGTGTCCATTGACAGATGAATGGATCAAGATGTGGCACATATATACAATGGAATATTACTCAGCCCTAAAAATAAATGAAATTGAGTTATTTGTAGTGAGGTGGATGGATCTAGAGACTGTCATACAGAATGAAGTAAGTCAGAAAGAGAAAAACAAATACCATATGCTAACACATATATATGGAATCTACAAAAAAAAAAAAAAAAGGTTCTGAAGAACCTCGGGCCAGGACAGGAATAAAGGCGCAGATGTAGAGAATGGACTTGAGGACACGGGGAGAGGGAAGGGTAAACTGGGACGAAGTGAGAGAGTGGCATTGATATATATATACACTACCAAATGTAAAATAGCTAGTGGGAAGCAGCCACATAGCACAGGGAGATCAGCTCGGTGCTTTGTGTCCACCTAGAGGGATGGGAAAGGGAGGGTGGGAGGGAGATGCAAGAGGGAAGGGATATGGGGATATATGTATATGTATGGCTGATTCAGTTTGTTATACAGCAGAAACTAACACACCATTGTAAAGCAATTGTACTCCAATAAAGATGTTAAATAAATAAATAAAGCCTTTCTGTGGTGCTTATTTTTGTTTCTCCTCTTTGGATGAGCGTTTTATGCAGAAATAATAACGTTTTATTAGCTCAAACTAAGCAAATGTCTAGTCACTTTTAGCATCCAATATGTATCATTTTAGTAATTAAGATGTCTACATCCATGTAATTGTACATACTTTATGTAACTTTAAACCTGCTCCTCTCCATCAGCTTGGGCTATTTGCCTGCTGTTGAAGGGGGCGTGCTCGGCTTCTCTTGTATTTCCAGTCCATTCTTTAAGCACTGTCCTTCCAGAGTGCTAACTCGAGTTCCTGACCCATTTATGTTTGGTACGTGGGAAGTAAGGGGTGTCGGGAGGAGGAGAGGTGAGGGATCTTGCTTGACAGTAATAGTCACAGCTGGCTTGGGTCTGTCATGGGGCCTAACAAGGGTTAAAACTAACTTTTCCTTCACGGAACACTTCCTTGTGTTCTTCAGAGACACCTCATCTGTCCTCTTTCACTGTAGTGATTCTGTAGATACATGCATGTCTCCTACTGGTCTCCTACTCCCCTCTGCCCATACATCTGGGGGTGCCCTCCTGTGCCCTTCTCTGGTGAGGGGTGAGGTGACCCCACCTCACCCCTCTGGGTGATCCTCTTGGACAGCTTCTAAAACAGTCCCAGGTGGGCTTTCCTTTCTTCGGCCCACATCTGGTCCATGGGGAACAGACATGCATCCTTTGTCCATGCAACCAGATGTATGGGTCTGTTGCAATGCTGCAGCCTCTTGTTGCTCTGCAGCAGCACAGCCAGCTATTTTCTCACCTCTCAGATATTTTAGGCACATGTCAGACACCAGCCCACGGTGTTCCCCAAGCTTTGGGCATGGTTTCTCAACCTTGGCACTGTTGATAATTCTTTGTTGCAGGGGTCTGTCTTGTGCATTGTAAGATGTTTAGCAGCATCCCTGACCTCCACCCATTTGATGCCATGAGCCTCCCCATTCCACACTGAACTGAGAGAACCAAAAATATCTTCAGACATTGCTGATCACCCCTGGTTGAGAACTTTTGCTCTGGAGTATATATAAGTAGCTCTGTAAGGGATCCCATTGCAACTGCTTATTCGAGGCTTGGCTCTCACCCATGGGACTCACGGCGTAACTCTCTCCAAAGAAATCCACTCTTTTAAGTCCCACCTGTTTGTACTCTCCAGCCTCTTTCGTAGTCTGGAATTGGTTGGTCAATCAAAGGCCACAAAACTGTTGGTCCTGCCTTGGCTGTGGGCCCTCAGGTTGGAAAGTAAATACCAGTTTTCTTGGGGGTCACAGCCTAAACCAAGATAAGAATAGACCCACTTGAACATACCATTGCATATATGTGATAGGACCTTAGGGTAGTGGCTTTTGCAATGAACTATAGGCATACCTCAGAGATGTTGTGAGTTCAGTTCCAGACGAACACAATAAAGTGAACATCACAATATAGAAAGTCACATGAATTTTTTGTTTCCCAGTACATATAAAAGTTGCATTTACATTGCACTACATCTATTGAGTGTGCCATAGTGTTATGTCTAAAAAAGTATATAGCTTAATTTAAAAATATTTTATTGCTAAAAAATGTTAATCATCATGTAAACCTTCAGCAAATTGTAGTAACATCAAAGATCACTGATCACAGATTACCATAACAAATAAAATAATAATGAAAAAGTTTGAAATATTATGAGAATTACCAAAATGTGACACAGAGACACAAAGTGAGCAAACGCTATTGGCACATGCAGAATAGTGCCAGTAGACTTGCTGGATACAGGGTTGCCACAAACTCAATTTGTAAGAAGTGCAACATCTTTGATGCATAATAAAGAGAAGCACAATAAAATGAGGTATGCCTGTATGTGGAACAAAGAAACACTATTATTTTCTTGGTGAATACATATTCAGACACCTTCCCTGTGTGTAGTATGGAGGAACATAATCCTGTACATTCATAAAATATCAACAAACTGATATCATTTAAAATAGCTTATGGTCATTGGACATCCACTCTGTGCCCGGAGCTGTCGTAAGGGGCATGTTATTAACTCACATAATACCCATCTCTACAGGGTATACAATAATATTATTTCCGCCTGCTTTTTTTTCCTATAAGCACTGTGATATTTTAATATTTTCAAGGCCCCTTTCTTACTTACTTGTTTATTTATCTTTGGCTGCATTGGGGCTTCATTGCTGCGCACGGGCTTTCTCTAGTTGCGGCGAGTGGAGGCTACTCTTTGTTGCGGTGCGCAGGCTTCTCATTGCGGTGGCTTCTCTTGTAGCAGAGCACGGGCTCTAGGCATGCAGGCTTCAGTAGTTGTGGCATGCGGACTCAGTAGTTGTGGCGCCCAGGCTTAGTTGCTCTGCAGCATGTGGGATCTTCCCGGACCAGGGCTCGAACCCGTGTTCCCTGCATTGGCAGGCGGATTCTTAACCACTGCACCACCAGGGAAGCCCTCAAGGCCCCTTTCTACATGACATTTTTTGTCTCGGTTTTCAGAACTACTCAGAGAGATATGTACAATAACTATTAACAACTCAATGTTATGAATGCAGAGAAGTGAAGTGCCTTGCCCAAGTTCACAAAACAAGTTAGTAATTTATGAAATAAGATGCATGCGTGGAACATTCGTTCTCGAAGGTACCTTGGAGTCCATCCAACCTGAAGTCCAGATTTACAGATCAAGAAACTGAAGCCCAGCCAGAGGCAGCAGAGTTGTCCAGGGCCACAGCTCTTCTGACTCTGGTCCTACTGCTCATTCTGCTGTCCTGTTCTGCCTCCTTGAAAACCCACAAGTCCAGATGTAGAAAGAGGTCTACACCCATGAAACAATTGAAAACTGACATGCGAGATAGGAAGATTCTAAGGAAAGGAAGCTGCCCCAGCCCAAACAGCATGGCCACAAGATCTCACTCTAGTAACAGTGTTTATTGATCCTCATTTTCCTTTCAGACATTGACAGCCCCAAAAACCTGGTGACTGACCAGGTGACAGAGAACACGGCCACCATCTCCTGGGACCCAGTGCAGGCCGTGATTGACAGGTACCTGGTGTGCTACACCTCTGCTGACGGAGACTCCGGGGAGGTTCCCGTGGGCAAGGAGAAGAGCAGCACCGTCCTGACGGGCCTGAGGCCGGGCGTGGAGTACACGGTGCACGTGTGGGCCCAGAAGGGGGACCGGGAGAGCAGGAAGGCTGACACCACGGCCCCGACAGGTAACGGGAGAGAAGAGAAAAGCAAACTAGGGTTTTTACTGTGGGCTGATCTACTACTGTTGAATTATGGCACTGCTGCTTTTGTGGCCCATGACCTCAAGGACTGTAGACTATTTTAGGAGAGTTTGCTGTAAAAAAAACTCTGTTCACTAAAGAAAGAACAAAGCACAGTAATGGGTTCAGTACTGAGCAGTTCCATGAATGTCTTAAAACTATTTTCCAAAGTCTGTGTTTTTAATCAGTTATAGGAAATCATAGGGAATAAGGTAAAGCCAATATAAAATTCTTAAAAACACTGGGTTAAAGTACTTTTTTGTGGCAAGCTATTTTATTTTTTACTTAATATATGGTGCTTAGTTTAAAGGAACAAGTGTTACCCTTGGCAGCTGGAGCTCTGTGTTCATTTCAACATGTAGCTAAATTTTTTTTTTTTTTATCGCGGTACGTGGGCCTCTCACTGTTTTGGCCTCTTGCGTTGCAGAGCACAGGCTCCGACACATAGGCTCAGCGGCCATGGCTCACGGGCCTAGCCGCTCCGAGGCATGTGGGATCTTCCCTGACCGGGGCACGAACCCGTGGCCTCTGCATCGGCAGGCGGACTCTCAACCACTGTGCCACCAGGGAAGCCCCCTGTAGCTAAATTTTAATGAACGTTTATAAGTGCCAGGTCTGGGCTACAGCAGTGAACAAAATAAATACGCTTCCTACTCTCTTGAAGTCCAGTGGGAAAGACAATCAACAAGCAAACACATTTATAAGTATAAATTATTAATAAGTTCTATGAACAAGATAAACATGGTGTAGGTGTAGAGAATAACAGGGCAAGGATGGAATGGGGGAGCAATAGTTAAGATACACATTGACAGAAACACCCAAATAACAGTGGCTTAAATAAGAAAGAAGTTTATTTCTCTCTTGTGGAATGGTCAGAGTGTAAGGGACCAAGGCTGATAGGGTAGCTCCATGGTACAGGAGGCCTATGCTCCTTCCGTATTGTTGCTCAGCCATTCCTAGGGAGTTGCCTGTATCTACATGGTCATCACCTATCCTCACTCCAGCCAGTGGAAAGGGGTAATGGAAAGGGAAGAGCATGACTGCACTGCACACATCACTTCTCACATTCCACCGGCCAGATCCAAGACACAGTGCCAGACCTCAGTACAAGGGGGGCTGGGAAATGAAGTCTTTAGCTGGAGGGCCACGTGCCCAGCTTACAATTCTGTTTTACTATCCCACCCAACACAGTGGCCACTAGCTACATGTGGCTCTTTAAATTTTGTTTTCTTTTTTTTGCGGTATGCAGGTCTCTCACTGTTGTGGCCTCTCCCATTGCGGAGCACAGGCTCCGGACACGCAGGCCCAGCGGCCATGGCTCACGGGCCCAGCCGCTCCACGGCATGTGGGATCTTCCCGGACTGGGACACGAACTCGTGTCTCCTGCATCGGCAGGGGGACTCTCAACCAGTGCGCCACCAGGGAAGCCCCAAATTTTAATTAATTAACAAAAATTTAAAAATTATTCCCTCAGTCATACTAGCCACATTTCCAATAGTCAGTAGCCACATGTGACTAATTGCTACTGTATTGGGCAGTGCAGATTATGGACTATTCCCATCGTTGCAGAGAGATCTGTTGGGCAGTGTGCTTGCAGAGGAAGGGGAGAATATGTATTGGGGAAAACTAGCCGTTTTGGGAAGAATATGTGTGATGGCCCTGAGCTGGAACAGCATGAGATGGTTGAAGAACTGAAAGGAGGCTGGTGTCACTGGAGCATTGAGGATGGGAGAGAAAGTGGCATGAGACGATGGGGGAAGGAGGAAGGGTCAGATCACACAAGACCACACGGTGCTTCAAAGAGGGAGCGTGCTACACTTATTAGAAGAAGAGTGGCATGATGCGATATTCATTGTTAAACAGTTATTCACGCCAGAGTGAGGAGAATAAATGGAAGAGATGATAAGGGTAGAAGGGGGAAGTTTAATAAAGTCGGGGGAGAGGTGGTGATGATTTGGACAAGTGTGATGGCAGTAGGGATGAGAAAAAGGGATATCTGGGCACATATTTTGGAGGCATAAATGACAGTATTTGTTGATGGATGAGGTGTGGGACGGGAAGAAAGTGAGGGACCAAGTATGACCTGTGTTTCTGACTTGAGTAACATGGAAGATTGGGGCATCATCTTCTGAGCAATAACTAGGTTTGAGGAGGAACGTTAAGACGTTTAGATATTTGAGCTTGAGATACTCATGAGATTCCTTGGTTAATTGAGTGACTTATTTATTGATTCCACAAATATTTATTGAGTGTCTAATACATGCTAGGCACTGTGGTGGTTATGCTGTTGTAGATACAAGTCAAGGGCTCAGAGTTGATACATATTGGGGAGCTGTGAGCATCCGGCTGGTATTGAAAGCTGTGGACATGGGTGAGATCACCTGTAGAGGGAGAGGAAGAGAGGAAACCTTGGGCACCCCGACATTTTCAGGTTGCTGATGAAGGAGGCTGAAGAGGAGGAGTTAGGGGTTAGGAGAAGCCCAGGGGAGTGTGTAGTCATGAAAGCCAAGAGCCGAGAGTGTTTCAAGACAGAGGGAGTGGCTCAGCTCTGACAAGTGCTGCTCAAAGGTCGAGCAACGCAAGGATGGCAAGTGTCCATAGGACTTGGCAACGTGGAGTTGTTGGTGACCTAGGCTAGCAGTTGTAGTGGTGTGCTGTAGAAAACGCCAAACTTCATCGAGCTGAGGAGTGAATGGGAGGAGAGAAGTGAAACTGAGATATGCAGACGGTTCTCCTGAGAAGCCTGTCAGTTATGGGGAGCGGGGGGATGAGAGATCTAGAGCTTGTTTGTCTGGGAATAATGGTAGAGGAGGAGAGATTGATGATGCAGGCAAGAGAGGGTAGATGAAAGGGAACAAAGTCCTTGAGAAGGTGGGAGGGCTCAAAATTCAGAGGAAACAGGTCTAGGTTTTAACACAAGAAAACAGTTGGATCTCAGAGTCTTTTCATTTCGCCGGGTCTCCCTTCTCCTCCCCTTTTATACAAGAGAAGAAGCTTGAAAGATGTAACTTCTCAACTCTCAAATTCTGTGAAACAAAGTAGCTAGATACCATGGAGATAACAAAAGAGGTTGTTTCAGTCGCCATTTGGGTGGCTTATCTTGTTGCTCCGGAGATTTTTGTTTTCATGGGAACTAGAAGGACAGAAAATTTCCATGTTGATAAATTTGGAGAAGATCTAATTCCTTCCAGTTTTAATATCCAGTGGCTTATTTCCCTGGAAAATGTTTTCAATGGAATTGTATTGTTAATAAAGATAACGATAATGGTGATGAGGAGGTGGGATGTCCCTGCTTGGCTCTAAAATTCAGCCTTTCCTTTTTAAAAAGAAATCGACAGCCCCCAAAACCTGGTGACCGACCAGGTGACAGAGAACACGGCCACCGTCTCCTGGGACCCGGTGCAGGCCGTGATCGACAGGTACCTGGTGCGCTACACCTCTGCTGACGGAGACTCCGGGGAGGTTCCCGTGGGCAAGGAGAAGAGCAGCGCCGTCCTGACGGGCCTGAGGCCGGGCGTGGAGTACACGGTGCACGTGTGGGCCCAGAAGGGGGACCGGGAGAGCAGGAAGGCCGACACCAAGGCCCCGACAGGTAATGGAGCATTGTTCTTTGAAAATATAAGCCCTATCACACTGTCTATGGCAGGTCACGTTTTGTTTTTCTGTTCTAAAACTGGCAGAGTTGGTGATTTATGGAAGAGCAGGATGGTAGACTCCTGTCAAACCACACACCAACCCTCACTCTGTTTTTACACATTATATCATAATGAAGAGCTCATATTTGGCCTCGCACTTTGATCTTGTGAAGGTAAATGGTGATTGGTTTTGTCCACCGACGGTTCCTCCAACTGTATATTTCCTTTGTGATCAATCATTAAATATTTCTTCTTGAAAGGGAAGAAATAAAAAGAAACTACATGTTAGGATCTGTGAGCTAAGTACTTTAGGCAAATGGCTTTTGCTGTAATCTCTTTGGAACAGGGAAGTGTTATTGCTTTCTTAGTGGATAAATCCTCTTTGAGGACTGTGTGCTCTGTTCTGAGGATCCTAAGCTTGCATTTTTATACAGTAATGGTTCATACTTTTTAAAGTTCTTTCATCTCTGTTTCCTTGTTTTTTAAGAACAGACTTATTGAGTTATAATTTACATACTATAAAATCTACCCTTTTAAAGAGTGTAATTCAGTGGTTTTTAGTATGTTCAGAGTAGTGCAACCATCACCACTGTCTAATTCAGAATATTTTCATCACCCCAGAAGCTAACACCATACCATTAGCAGTCTTTCCCACCCCTACTTCCCCCAGCCTTAGGAAACTACTACTTTCTATCTCTAGAGATTTCCTTATTCTGGACATTTCATATAAATAGATTCATATAGTATGTGGCCTTTTGTGACTGGCTTCATTCACTAAGCATAATATTTTCAAGGTTCATCCATGTTGTAGCTTGTGTCAATATTTCACTTTATTGCTGAATAATATTCCATTATATGGATATAATACATTTTGTGTATCCATTTGTCAGTTTATGAGCCTTTGGGTTGTTTCCACTTTTTGGCTATTATAAATAATGATGCTATGAGTTTTTGTGTACAAATTTTTGTATGGACATATGTTTTCAATTCTTTTGGCTATATACTTTGGAGTGGAATCCTGGGTCATATGGTAATTCTATGTTTAACTTTTTGAGGAGCTGCCAAATTGTTTCCAGAGCGGTGGCACTATTTTACATTCCTACCAGCAAGGAATGAGAATTATATTCCTCATTTAGTTGGTACTCAGAGGACTTTGTTGAGACGGGTAGAGCAAGAATCAATATGCCCATTTTACAGTTGAGAAACCTCAGATACAGAGAAGTGAATGATTTCTACAATTCACAAAGTTAGCTGATGATTCATGGAGTCAGATTTGTGGAATATTCATGGAATATTATGGTACCTTAACATCTGTTTGGCAAGGCCCACATTTTACAAATGAGGAATGGAGACCCCGCCAGGGGCAGCAGAGCTGTCCAGGGCCACCGCTGGCTGATGGCAGAGCTGGGCCTAGTTCCCCGGCTCCAGCCCAAGGCTCCACCTGCTCCTCCACTCTGCCTCTCAGGCTGGGACTGGATTGTAGCTCCTGTGACTCTGATCTAGTTGCTCATTCTGCTGTCCTGTGCTGCCTCCTTGAGGATCCAAGAGTCCAGCTGTGGTGAGATCTACGTCCATGAAACAACTGAAAATCCACAAAGGAGATGGGAAAACCATTAGAATGGAGGCTACCTCACCCAAGAAACATCGTCTCACTCTTTGGTGCTTATTAATAGTGCACTTTTCCTTTCAGACATTGACAGCCCCAAAAACCTGGTGACTGACCAAGTGACAGAGAACACGGCCGCCGTCTCCTGGGACCCGGTGCAGGCCGTGATTGACAGGTACCTGGTGCGCTACACCTCTGCTGACGGAGACTCCGGGGAGGTTCCCGTGGGCAAGGAGAAGAGCAGCGCCGTCCTGACGGGCCTGAGGCCGGGCGTGGAGTACACGGTGCACGTGTGGGCCCAGAAGGGGGACCGGGAGAGCAGGGAGGCCGACACCACGGCCCCGACAGGTACTGTCAGGGACGACGGGGGACATCAAACTCTTCACTCCTATCGGGAAACAGTCTTCCTCCACATCGGCTGGGGAGGGGAGCAGGGAACACAGTGTTTCACCTGTGGGCATTCTTCAAAGTGCTTCCCTTTTCACCTTTTTAAGTTAATGTATGTTGACAGGACAGTTCAGATGAAGATGAACGGGTGTAGAGGAAGTGGTGTGAAAGTAAGACTGTGTGACTCTTCAAGATGGTTGTGCAAAAAGTAGCCTCCCTTCCTATCCCCCTCACCCAGCCCAGCGCCCAGGCTCTCTGCCCTGGCTATGAGAACCTGGCTGGGCCTCAGTTTAGGGAGGAGGGAGGCAAGGAGCCTCTTCGGCTTCCATCTCCAGACTGGGGGCAGTGGTGGAGCATCTTCATCCCCTTACTACAGTTGGTGACCAAAGGAGCCTGGACTGCTTGTCTTTTCTGTGCGTGACGAGGCCCCTGGTGTCACCGAGCATCACGGCGATCAGGCCTCAGAGGGACCTGATGGGATCACTGAGCCCACCCTGACGTCCGTGGGCCTCTTTAGACAGTCTGGGCAAGGCCTGGGCCGTCCCCTGTGTGGCCGAGTATGCCATGCGTGGCCACTGGCGTTAGAGGTGCCTTGATTCCTTTATTATTTTTGTTAGTTGCAATGAACAGAAGTTTTTAATCAAAAAAGTAATACATGCTTATAGTAAAATTTTTCAAACTAAACAAAGATATGTAGAAAGAAAAACTCTTTTCCACATCCCAGTGCTGATATCCAGTGCTGCTCTCCCGAGGCAACCAGCACCTTCCTCCTTCCTTCTCCCCTACCCCTCTCTCTCTGTCTTCTTGTCTCTTCTTCTTTCCTTTATTCCTTCCTTCCACTCTTCCTTCTTTATCTTCTCTTTGCTTCACTTTCCCCATTTTTAAAGACAAAAATATTTCCTCTTTCTACTTTGCAGAAATGTGGAAATAACTAAGATGACATCTGAAGTTTATAACCCAGGGATGGGTGGGCAGTCAAAGAGTTGGCAGAAGCCAACTTGAGATATTTAAATAGTTAAGGTTTTGCTTTGATTTTGAAAGCAGGAAATTCAGTTTTTCTGTGTGATGGATGGAAGAAAATCCATACCAGATATTATGTTTTAGAAAGTCACACTAAGCTGATGTTACAGAAACTCAAAATTTGTCAAAATATCCTAATTCAAAGAAATAGCTGCCTGATTTCTATTAAAATACTGCAATTCAGTTCTCAGCTGAAATGCTACTGGGTAGAAAATAGCTTGGAGACATCTTTTTTTGAAACTTCTAAATTAAAATCACCTCCTATGATAATGACTTTTCAAAATGGAAATTTCCATTCATATCTTGTTTGGTTAAAAAAATGAGTCATCTGACCAATTATTGTGGTGTTGACTAGAATTTTTGCTGAGATTTAGTTTTCCTGGTCTACAGTGCACACATGCACCCACACTTTCCCTCTGGTGTTTGAGTGGGAAAGTACATAGGAGCCAGAAGAAATCTCTATTTTTCCTACATCTCTACTACCCTTTCTTCCTTTCTCTCCTCCTTTATACAAGCACCTCCCCCGCTTCCCCATTCTGTACAGGGTATGCATATTAGACTGCATACTTAGTTATATAAGACATAGAACTTTATATTTCTTTCTTTTTTTTTTTTTTTTTGGCTATGCCACCATGGGGCTTGTGGGATCTTAGTTCCCTGACCAGGGATCAAACCTGGGACCCCTGCTGAGGAAGCATGGAGTTCTAACCACTGGACTGCCAGGGAATTCCCCAAACTTTATATTTCTATACCAACTTGATTTCCATCATAAGCTCCCATTCTGCTTGTTAGTTGGAAATCTCAGGAAATTTAGGATCATGCTCCTTCCCCAGGGCCGTATGTAAGGTCTTGGGTGGTTTTCCAAGGCCAGGGAGTGCCATCCAGTATTTCGGTCACCCTTCTGGGTAGCTGTTTGCTGAGTGCCTCTGTGTGCAGGGACCTTCCAGATCTGCCTTCCCTCATCCTTCCTTACCACTTTGGGAGCCCTGCCATCTCAGGGAATCTGTCTGCTGATCGAGATTGCTCATACCCACTGCTCTCTGGAGATCTGCTGGGGAAGTGGGAGCCCAGGTTCATTCCCTCTGGGACTCACCCAACTCCCTGTTCCTTAATCCTCTTGTCCTCGGTGGGTTTATACTTTTAGAGACACGGATCCTAAAGGCCTTGTGGCAAGGAAGAATGGAGCCTGCTACCTGCTTGATGGGAGGAAGAAAAATGGGAGAATATATAGGGAGAAAACATAAGCCAACACCTCAAAAATTACCTTTTCTCATTACCTTAGTAATAATAATTACTTGGTGTTTTATATACAGACATTGACCCCCCCCAAAACCTTCATCCGTCTGCTGTAACAGAGTCTGGTGGGGTATTGACCTGGACACGCCCCTCTGCTCAGATCGATGGCTATATTCTGACCTCCCAGTTCCCAGATGGCACTGTCAAGGTATGGATACTCCTTGTCTTCTCTCTTCTGCCCCTGCCCAGCCTCCCTATGAAGCAACTCACTTGGGCCAACCAGCTTGAGAGGTGGCCCCATGGCAACCTGCTGATGAACGTGTTGATCCTTATTGATCACCATCTGTGTGCAAGGGACAATGCTAAACTTGGTCATTTGTGAACAATTTATGTGTGGTCTCATTTTTTAAAAAATAAATAAATAAATAAATTTATTTATTTAATTTATTTATTTTTGGCTGCATTCGGTCTTCGTTGCTGCACATGGGCTTTCTCTAGTTGTGGCAAGTGGGGGCTACTCTTTGTTGCAGTGCACGGGCTTCTCATTGCAGTGTCTTCTCTTGTTGTGGAGCACGGGCTCTAGGTGCGCGGTGTTCAGTAGTTGGGCTCATGGGCTCTAGGGCGCCGGCTCAGTAGTTGTGGCTCATGGGCTTCGTTGCTCCGCGCCATGTGGGATCTTCGTGGACCAGAGCTCGAACCCGCATTGGCAGGCGGATTCTTAACCACTGCGCCACCAGGGAAGTCCCGTGTGGTCTCATTTTATAGGACTAACCTTTGTGCCTGCTCCTTCCTAGCTGACCGTCACATATCTGCTGGCCACACAATCTGCTCCATGTTATTTGGTTTAATGTCTGGCTTCCCCAATAAATGTTAGCACCATGAGGACAGGGAATTTTTGTCTGTTTTGACTATCCTTGTATCTGAAGTGCTTGGAACTAGCACATGGTTGGTGTTCAATAAATATTTATTGAATGAATTGATTAACCCTTTTTTCAAGAATTATACCTCCCATCTGGGATCTGAAGGCCAGCACATTTTTGTAACTTGTCCAAGTGGAAAGTTATTATTCTCTCTCCTTCACAAGGATAAAAGAAGGGAGGAAGGAGAAAAGGAAGGGCCCCTTGACTTATTCATTATCTCAGTTAATGCTTATGACAGTCCTGCCAGGAAAGTTTACCCTATGTTTACAGAGGGAGTAAGACAGTTTCAGAAGAAAGGTTATTGAAAAACCAACTATCTCCCTGCCTCACAGATAACCATAGCCCGCTTCACCTTCCCCATTAACTTCTCAGCCTGATGTTGCCAGCCTGTTGCTTCCAGTGGTGGCTGAGGTTGGTGCCCCAGCATGTATTTGGGGGGCAGAGGTTGCCAGGACACCTAGTGGGTGCTCTCCCAGTGGCAGTGCCAGGTGCTGGTTCCCAGCCAGAGCACCCAGAAGTGCTGAATCTCCATGGCACAGCCCTTCAAAGAAGCAGCTAGAACCTACTTGGATTCTGGGTTGCCAATGAGCCCTCAAAGAGGCAAAACTCTACTCTCCCAGGGAGCGTCTGTCATTAGCACCAGGAAATGCTATTGACACCTAGGGTGCTGGGGGTGATAAATGAATGTCTACTGTCTCCTTTGTTTGGTAGGAGGTGCAGCTTGGAAGAGGGGACCAGAGGTTTGAGTTGCAAGGCCTTGAGCAGGGTGTCACCCTCCCTGTCTCCTTGGTTGCCTTTAAGGGTGATCGCCGGAGCAGGAGTGTATCCACCACCCTTTCCACAGGTAACGTGAGCTCGTGCGCTCTGAATAAGAATGCAGTGGAGGGCAAGCATTGGAGAGGCCAGAAGAGGTGTCCAAGGAAGAGCAAGTGGCTACAGGATTCTGGATTTCTCTAGACAGGGGGAAATGGAAGTGGGGTCATGAGTTCAAAAGAAATCCATCCCGTGGTAGAGAGACAAAGGAGGGGAATGAAATAGAGTGTTATTTGGTGAGAGGGGAGTTGGGTCAGAGGAGGAGGAAATGATGAGAGCAGAATGAGCGAGAAAAAAAAGATGTGAGTGAAGAGTTGGAAGAAGCAAAGTAGTAGGAGGTTCCAAAATAATTTCTAAACATAATAATGTTAAAATAGGGGACAAGCCCCACTCCCCTGCTCCCTCGCCCTTCTCCTAACGACACTGTTCCTCTGCTTGGCTCCCAGTTGGTGCCCGTTTTCCACACCCTTCGGACTGCAGTCAAGTTCAGCAGAATAGCAACGTCGCTAGCGGTCTCTATACCGTCTACCTGCACGGGGATGCCAGTCGGCCCCTGCAGGTGTACTGTGACATGGACACAGATGGAGGCGGCTGGATCGTGAGTCACACAGAGCCCTGGGCAGTGTCTTATTTCTCGGGCCAGGAAGCTCTATTTCTTCTTCATACATGGGAGGGAGGAGCTTTGGTGGCTTGCTGCTGTTTTTAAAGAGATCCCACCCTACTGGAAGAATAGAGCCCGAAGTACTTCACTCCTGGGATAGAGCAGGCTTTGTAAACTAAGGCTGATGATTGGGAAGGCTGTGGGTTTATCACTGTCTACTAATGCCCTTTACACATGTGTTAACCTACATTTTACTCTGTGCAAAGCATCTCATAAACATGACCCTCACACATGAGCTATAGAGTAAGTGAGAGAGATTATGGTTCATATTTTATAGATAGGTAAATTGAAGCCCAAGAGGAGAAGTGCCTTGGCTAAGTCACATGAGTTAATAACAAAGTTGGGACCAGATTTTAGGACTCCAGCCTCTTGGGTCATTGGTCTTCCCAATGGGTCATCTCAGGCCATCCAAGATGGAAACGCATAGCCTCTTTGCGGGCTCAGTCCTCTGAATTGGAGCCGTTGTCCAACTTCTGTATCCTGACTCCACAGTACAGAAGCAAGGCCTTTGGAACTTGGATACGAAAGGCTAAAACCTGAGAGAAGGAAACTTGACAGTGTTCTGACCGTCCCTCTTCTGTGTGGAGGTTTTACTCTCTGTGGGCCAGTAAACCACATGGTACCTTCTTTGATTGCATCTGCCTGATCCAATTTTATGATGAGCTGCTTTTGAGAGTTTCAATCTGATCTCTCCATCTCCCCCACCCCCTTCTTCCTGTACCCGAACAGAGAGAGGCTCTCACTGCTCCAAACCAGCCTGCAGTCTTACCCACTGTGCTTCCACCACTCACTGTGGGGAGGAGAAAGTATGATCTCATAGAGCTCCAACTATGTTCATTTACACGTTCGCTCAGGGGCCTGCAAAACCAAAGACACTGGAACAGCCACCGATAAAATGATACCATCTAATAAGCAGCAAAGAAGAAAACTTATTATCCACACAGCTGCATCTGATAGCTGAAAGGCAGTAATGGGATTGGATGGGGGAAATTCCTGATTGATCTATAAAAATAATGGAACAGAATGTAACATGGGAGGCCTTCCACCTGACCAGACTCACAGGGCTGTACCTGCTGCTTCTCATCAGCACCATTGTAACTCTAAGCATTCTGTCCCTTCAGGCTTGAAGCCAGTTCCCTGCGTTTGTGCCCATAGATGCCCGTTGGCAGGATGTTTGTACTGTCCAGTGTGACCTTTTTGAAAGCCAGCCTCGCACAGGGCAGGAGATGTGTGTCTAGGGCAACCTTTCGAAAGAGACCTGCTCGTCTGTCTGCCTGGGAGTACCCATGATTTTTCCACAAATATTTATTCAGTGCCTACTATGTGTCAAGTACTGTTTTACATACTCAAGAACCAGCAGTGAACCAAACAGACAGAAGTCCCTGACCTCAAGGATCTTGCCTTCTGCTTCTTGCCCATGCAAGTGATCTTTACCAGAACACAGACATCAGTTCCAGAAATAACAAACTCCCTCTGGGTTCTAAACAATGCCAGTCCCCCACCCCTCCCAAGTCTTGTTTTCTCACCCAGACTCCTGAAGATAATACATGAACTGAAATTCTATAGGGTTCTCCTCAAAGCTACCACACTCCAGAAAATATATGGAGTCCTGAAAACTTCTCTACCAAATCTTTTATTGATGGTTTCCACGTTTTTGGGGGTTCAGGAGTCTGCTGTCATTGAAAGATGATCATCATATGAATACATTGCTCTTCTAAATTGAGCTTCTCAAATCCCTTTAAGGAGATTCTTCTCCATCCCAGGCAGCAGAAACCCAATTTGATTAATAGGCCAGAACTCTGCCATGAGGTAACTGAGGCTATGGGTGGGAGGCTGGAATGAAGACCATCAGGGAACACTTAAGTGTCTCAAATATTTCCATCTTTGTTTTCCATCTTGCAAGTCCTAAGGACTACATGAGAGGCTCTTTCCACAGGCATTTAAATGAGATTTTCATTTTTTCCTCTTGGTTTAGTCATTCAGGACTGTGAGTAAGTTCTAGAGTGCAGTGAAGCTCTGTTGTGTAGAACCAGGCAGAAAGAGATTTTTTTCTCCTTTGAGACTTAACTTGCTAAGGGGCTTTTGTTACCCCAGATAGTTCATTATAAGGTATTTTCACCTCATAGAAGGGAATAGACTAGATTCTGATTGAGTCAGTTAAGGCTGACTGATCAAGATGTACAAATGATCAAATGGGTCAGTTCATTTGGAATCTGATGTCATAAAGTGCAAGCTAACATTTATTGAGGTATAATAATCACTTATTATATCTGTATGTGCCAGACTCTGGCCTCTGTACTTTATGATTTATCATGATTGATGACCTTGCTGAAGGCTTGATTTAAGAGAATGGCAAATAGGCTATTAACATCTTGATCTAATTGTTTAGAGAAGTGAGGCTTGTCAAGGTTAACTAACTTGCCCAAGGACACCGCTAGTAAGTATAGAGCTGGGTCTGAACAGTGATACCAAGAGCATCAGAACCAAGCTGAAGCATTAGTAAAACAAACAGAAAAAAACAAATAAAAAAATGCTTGGGCACTATGTTCATTGATCAGAGATAGAGACCAAATGCCTTTGTAAAGCCTATGTCCTAGGAGGACAGGATCAAATTTGAGCCTGACCTTATAGTATAACTAATTATATCAGTGGGAAAGGAATTTGATGCAAGGTGGGCGGAACCAAACATTAGTGCCCACATCTGCCCTAGGATTCCACTGTCGGTGATACAGGAGTAATCCCAGGTGCTAGGAAATTAACAGTTAGCCTCAGAATCTTACGACATGCTTTGTGAGCAACAGGGTCAGTAGAGCTGTTTTTTTTCAGACTTTCTCATGGAAAGATGAGGAGGCAGTGTTTTATCTTTGCATCAGCCACTGAATAGTTAGCTGTGTCACTCTGGCTGTTTGCTTTTCTGAACTTTCACATCTGTAAAATGGCATTGTATATTCTTGCCCTGGAGTCAGCCCTTAACAAACGCTCAACAAGTGATTGTTACACAAGTGAATAAGTGAAAAAAGAAACGAAGGAAGCCAGTAAAGGAAGGGGACGTCTCTAAAAGACGGACACGTGAAAAGATGGGAAAGCGAACAGCAGGGTTAGTGCAGTGGGTCGTTGTTCGCCATGACGATCCCTAAGTTCTGCTCAGAGGCTCTGTATCCTTTTCACGTGTCCTGTCTCATGAGTCCTCCCAGCGCCTCTGAGGTAGACACCTCCTTCCCGCTTCTAACCTGTTGGACAGCAAGCTGACTGAGGCTCAGGAATAGAAATGATGGACTCGCCAACCCCCTGCCAGGACTCCCACCCACTGCCGTCTTCGTTCAGCGCCTCCTGGGCCAGCAGACAGGGATTGGCGCTTCAGGAGCTGGCGGTGAGCTCCCGCTCGGAGCTCTCGGCATTGCTGTGGGCAAGCTGCTCTCTCCTCCCTCCCCGTCTCCTCCCAGAGAAAAGGGTCAAGAATGCTCAAGTATCAGGAGGTTTACCTCATCAGATTCAAGATAAAGTGCTTGACTTCAAGGTGGTGTGAAGCATGGTGGAAAGGGGGTGGGGATTGGATTTTGTGTTGGGCGTCTGCTTTTGAATGAACACGAAGGAAAGTAGGCGGAGAGGAAGATGCCGCTCCAGCCTTGGGGAGTTCCAGCCTCATTTGTGAAGTCAGCTAGGATGGTGTCTAGCGTGGCCCTCAAGGCCAGGAGGCATTAGCATACATGGGTGTGTTTAGCTTTTAGGTACTTTTCAGGTTTACTTCATAGAAAAGAATCCAACGTACCCTGACTGGAACTGCCTCCCTTCCTCAGACAGAGGACGTTTTGAAAAGAAAGCAGCTTGTACTCTCATGAAACAGTCCCACCTCCGTTTCCACGTTGTCCCTTCTCCCTCACTCTTCAGCCCGGTCCGGTTGGCCTTCTGCTCTTGTCGCTCACTAGCACAGCCTTTGCTCAAGTCACTGGCGATTCCGTGTCCCCAGGTTCTGTGGGCAGTTTGGACCTCATGCTCCCTGACTTCTCACCAGCATTTGACACTACTGGGCACACCTTTCTCCAGCGGCCTTTCTGATCCCACATTTTCTCAGTTGTCCTTCACGTCACTAGTTGCTCCTCTTTTGCCTTAAGGAACTTATCCTGCTGTGTGTGGCTCTTATATCTTGGGGTCTGCAAGGCTTCATTCTAGGCCACTTTCTCTTTTCAGTTCCTGTTTTCTACCCGGGTGGTCTCATCCTTCCAGTGGCTTCATCTTCCTCTCTATGTCCCGGTGGCTTTCCATGTTAGTTAGGATAGAATGGGCTATGCTGCAGTAGCAAACCAACCCCAAATTTCAATTATGTAACCCATAAAAGGTTTTTTCTCATGTGTGCAAAGTCACTTCTCAGTGGTGACTCAGGAATTCAGGCCGATCACAGCTTGTGGTCCTGCCCTGTCATCATGTGGCCTTCACCGTGGCCCCGTGGCCCAGGGCAATGGAAGAGAGAGTGTGGAGACCCCCAGCCCATAAGCTATGCTCCTGTTTACAGTCCTGTGGTTGGAACAAGTCCTATGGTTCCAGCTTAGCTGCAAGAAAGGCTGAAAAAGGAAGTCCCCCTGTGTTCAGGGCATGAGGAGAGTGAAAGGGGACTTGCTGAGCACCCAGCAGTGCCTCAGATACACAGATACACCTTCTGAGTCCAGCCTGGCTCTCTCCTGAGAACTCTAGCCCTTACATTCAGTGGTTCCTATGGCATCTTTGTTCACCAGGATACCTCAGAAGTCACTCACACTGACTGGGTCCCCAGATGAGCTCTGCTGCACTCACGGAAACTGTCCTCTCTCACAGCCCCTTTCCCAGCGATCTGCTGAGTGAATTGCCCTCAGCGCTGCGAGCCCAAACCACGAGAGGCAGTCTTGACATCCCCCTCTCCCTCAGCTCCACTGGCAGTCCATCGCCACATCTGTCAGTTTTACCTTGTGTCCCCTCTGCCCATCCTCAGGGCAGCCCCAGTCCGCTGTGCTGCCCTGTGTCACTCAGCCACGTCTGTTCAGGTATGTCAGAGGGAAACGTCCACCTCCCTCTTCAGGTCTTCCAGAGGCGGAACACCGGGCAGCTGGATTTCTTCAAGCGCTGGCGGACCTACGTGGAAGGCTTCGGGGACCCCATGAGGGAGTTCTGGCTTGGTAGGACCTTTGAGCATCCATAAAGGCTGAGGTGCAAAAGGGAGAGTCCCCTCTGAGAAGCTGGTCAGGCAGCTTGAGAAAGCTCACCACGTACAGGAAGAGCTCCAAGCCACAGGGCCTCTCTGAGGAGCCTGCCGACCAGGGGACCAGGGCGTTGGTGTGGCTGTGTCTCCGGGAAGGTTCTCATGTGCTCTGGGCGTGCGAGAGGGTGGGGCTGTCACAGGTGGGTGGGCTTTATGCTGCATCTAAGGCCCGCACAACCTGCCTGCAGCCTGAACTTTTCAGAAACTACAAGAGGAGAAAAATAGTTGATCGATCGGGACTCTGGGCTCTCACTGGGAGGTCATACGAGTCCCTGAAATTCTGCTAGTCATGCCAGTCGTTACGGCATTGTTTTTTCCCTTTTACATCTGCTCTATTCTGGAGCAGATGTTTGTAGAGAATGAAGTAGCCAAAAGCATCAACTGGGAAATGAAGACTTAAAAACTCATAATCTGGATACTCAGCGTCTGACAGAGTAGATGATGTTTGTGGTTTGCTTGGTGCAAAAGTCCCTTCGGTGACCCCAGAGTCAGTAGGTGATCTCCTCTCCCACTTGGTGAGATAAGCGGATGATAAATAGAACATCTTCTGCTTAAGAGAGAAGGAGTCAGTGGGGGCAGATTCATCCCATGATTAACCCCTCCGCTCCCTGCCAGAGGATGTGGTTTCCACACTCAGAAGCATGACTGTGCCAAAGACATAATGGGATGAAAAATGAGCCCCCCAGAAGAGATGGTGTAGGGGAGGCCCCCATTAGCAGAAGAGGTAAAGGCTGAGGCAGCTTTGCGGGCTGAAAATGTCCGATGCCACTGGTGGGTGCTCACACACCGGTTGATTGGTTACCGGAATTCCATTCCTGATTCTTAGGACTCGACAAGCTGCACAACCTCACCACAGGCACGCCCACCCGCTATGAGGTGCGAGTGGACTTACAGACGGCCAACGAATCTGCCTATGCCACATATGACTCCTTCCGAGTAGCCTCCAGCAAGGAGCGGTACAGGCTGACAGTTGGGAAATACAGAGGCACAGCAGGTAAGACAAAACGTGTCCTTCCTGCTGGGGTCCCCTGCTCTGTGTGTCTGAGGATCGGTCGGCCACCTGCCATGGGTCTCGGGGGGATGGAATATTGTTCTGTGAAGGTGAATTGTCCTCACTGACAAGTGAGGCCCCACTCCTTGCAGGGGATTAAACAGAATCATTGAAGCGGTCTTTGACTATCATAAAATTGGAACTTCTGTACATTACACACTGATCCCCCACCAGTAAATTCCCTCCTCTTATACTCCCCCAATTCAGGCTGTTGTACATTAGCTGATGAACCCACATTCTGAGAGATTTCATGGTGTCTGCCCACCACTCATTCGGCTTCAGCAGTGTGACTGCCATTCTTGCATAGCAGTGTGTGTGTGTGTGTGTGTGTGTGTGTGTGTATTATTTAAATTTTTTTTTTTTGGTACGCGGGCCTCTCACTGTTGTGGCCTCTCCCGTTGCGGAGCACAGGCTCTGGACGCGCAGGCTCAGCAGCCATGGCTCACGGGCCCAGCCGCTCCTCGGCATGTGGGATCTTCCCGGACCGGGACACGAACCTGTGTCCCCTGCATCGGCAGGCGGACTCTCAACCACTGCGCCACCAGGGAAGCCCTTATTTAAACATTTTGTGGCACTTTGCCATAAACAAAGACAGAAGAATGAAAGTGCTGATTCAAACAATAAGAAGTATAGGTCTCATTAACTCCACACAACTGTGACAACACAGAAATGAGCAGTTCAGCTGAAAGTAGGGGAATGTTAGCTGCTCATCGGATTTAAGCCAGTTGATGGTGTGTTCAGTTGTGAAGGAAAAGAACAAAATTAAGCAACATGACAGAAATACTGGAATTATATCACTGAGTATTTTCTTTAAGAGGCAAGGCGTGGTTATTGTTTTACCTAGTATACTTTAAACCTGTGTTTATGGTCTTTAAACCCTAACAAGTAAGTCTGGTGTTTGACTTAGCATGTCTTTGACTTTGGTGGAACTATGTAGGAATGTGTTACCAGCCAAATCGACTGACTGTGTAAGACATGGTCTCTCCCCTTAGACGCACACGTAAATAGATAAATAATAATATAAGGCAACTTCTGCAAAGAGTCAAATAAGTGCTAAGGAGAATAAAGAGCTACAGGAGTGTGGAGAGGTGGGTACATTGAGGACTGAAGGGATTGCCAGAGGCTCTCTGCAGGACAGTGGGCTGGAGTTGGGTCTGAAAGGCTAGAACTTTCAGATAGGAGGAAAGGGGGTGGGGGGCTCTCCAGGCCTGGGGGAGTCCAGGGGTGAGCAAAGGCTGAGCAGACACAAGGAAATTGGGGTGTACCCTTGAAGCCTGCAGACGTTCTCAAAATTGTCTACTTGAGAACCCCCTGATGGTGGAGGACTGTGAACAGACACCCCTGAGTGTCCGGGGCCATGACTGGAAGTGGCCAACTACTGATGCAAAATTTCTTTCAGGTCTTGTCATTTAATTTTTTTTAAAAATCACATGAATTTTGCACTTGCTCTTGTTTCCCAGTGCTTAGTGTGGAGCCTGGCACAGAGTAGGTGAGTTTGAAAGATGATCCTGCTAGCACGACCTTTCTATATAATCTTATGGGTGTTGTATATTGTAAAGAATAGAGCCTGGGGCCCAAAACAGCTTTCAGAGGGTCAGTGAAGAGGTGAGTTTGGTGACATGGTAACATGGGAGGAGACAAAGCGGGAGGGGTAGGAACCTACCAGAGTATGAGGAGTTTGGGCGACAGACGTGGGGTACGTTTCAAGGGTCCCGAGTAGGGGTTGGGGGTGGGAGGAAGCGTGCAAAGAACTGATACAGGGAAAAGCAGTCTTTGGGAGAAAAGCCACTGCAGCTAGAAGAGTCTGCACTGCTTTGGGTGCCGTCCCTTCTTTCCATGCTGGTCCTGGTCTCCATAGGCTGGAAAAAGGCTGGCAACCATTTTACATTGTACAAAGTATAATATAAAACACGAAAGTCAGGCATAGAAAAAAGCCAGTTAAAATGCAATTGGGAAACACAGGTGGACGTTCAGATGATTATAAGCATATTAATCGAATGAGGGGGATTTAATTTAAAGATGCCCTCTTGTAGGACTAAGCACACTGCCTACCCTCCCCTTCCCCGCCAGCTGTAGCTAAGATCAGATCGCATTGGCTCTCCCAGCCAGTAGGTGGAAGGGGTGTGAATGTTACAATCTCCCTTAGACTTGTCAGTGAAATAAAGTAATCATTCGTTGATATAAGAAAGAAGTGGAAATTTTTTTTCAAGCCAACCTGAGGATTTTAAGCAGGGAGGCAGTCTTTCAGAAAGCTCTGAGGACTGTTCTACCTGTTAGAGGTCAAAGCACAGTTATATAAGTTTTTGAGACAAAGGGTTATATGTTAAATGATGTGTTGTTGACAGTTTACACAATCCAGATCTACATGTACAAACATGTAGTGGGTCATGGGTCATGATGGCCCCTTGATGAGATTAAGAGCGAGTGTCACCTCCCAAGGAAGTCTGGTTAATGCAGATGCATGGTACACACTAAAGGGGAGGGAAGAGGCCCAAACAGGCAAAGAAAAAGTTTATTTAAAAATTTTTCTTGTCTTGCCATAAAATATGAACTTTATTTCATCAGACCCCTCGGGCCTCCTCCTGCTCTGGTCTCAGTCCACATGGCAAATAAGCTGGTCATCCCTTTTCTTCCCAGTACCATTCAGTCTTGACCATCGTGATCAGTCAGCCTTCCTTTCTCAGGCTGAAGAATCCCAGTCTTCAGGGACTCCATTCATGGAATCTTCTGCAGACAAGCTATGGGGTTGGGCTGTTTCCCTTTGGCACCTGTGCCCACATCTCTCCCTGAAACCCACTGCCCTCACGGGACTTATGCCGGGGACCTCACTCAGGACTGCCCTCCCAGGCTACCCAATCCCCTTCCCTCTATTATTCAAATGTACCTTTTCTGAGGCCTGTCTTAATCCAGTAAATCAACTGATGCTAATGAGAAAATGAGTGAAAAGGAGTCAACATATTTGTGAATTACTGTGGTTCTCCTCCCAGGGACTCTATTTGCATTTTAACCGTGATTAGGGTATAATTCCCATTCTAAGGTTGTTCAGGCCAACAGTGCTGGTCAGTGGAGGATGTGTTTTTTAATAGGAAGCCTTGAGAGACTTTGAACTCGTGCAGCATTTAGACAACAGTCTAGTCTTCCCCTGGGTACTATCATTCTTATTTTTAAATTCGTAATTACAGCAGTGGGGTTAGTGGAGTTTTAGCTTTCCTTATATGTGCTGATTGGTCCCCGAGGAGGATTTGGGAAGTTAGGAAGCTTCTGGGTACTCACGTCCTAGATGATGAGGTACTGTTTAGAGGCCATGGCATTCAGATAGGAAGTGAACATTCTGATATCTCCAGGCATGTGCCAGCTCTCCCCAGCTTTTAACCCTGTTATAGCTCTTTTTGGAACTAGAGGTGTATAGCTCTGGTGGGAAAGTGAGGTTTTAGACTCTTCCCCTACTCAGACTGTCCAGGTGGGCCCTCAACTTTTGCTTCCACTGAAGTCAAATCAAAAAGACCATTATTCCTCCCCAAAGGAAACTCCAGCAAGGTAAGGCCATGTCAATTGACTTTCTGATTCTGAATCTTGGAGTGAGACAGGTAGGGCAGTCTATGAACTCTACCTTCAAGAGGCTGCTATTCATCAATTTGGAGATTATAATGAAAACATAAATAGCTAGACATTCGGGGTGGTGCAGAAGGCCTTCTGTGGGCTAACCCATCATTTGCAGCTGATTTCAAGTCCCACTTGCCGGAGACTCAGAGCTGCTCAAGCAGGGATGATGGCCCACCCCCTGGGGGCACTTAGAAATGTGCTGGTAGACTGAGGAACTCTACCAGCCTTCAGTGGGCTGGGGCCAGGGATGCCAAATACCCACAGTGAAGAATTGTTGCACCCCAAATGCCAGTGGCTTCCTAGCTTTGAAGTGGATTTTTAAGTACTGGCACTTAGAAAGAAAACATTGTTGAACACATGGACAAAAGAGAAAGCTAGCGATGGTACGAATCACTCTTTCATTGGCCAATTCCTGGTCCCAGGGTAGAAGATGTTTAAGATCCAGACATGTGGTCCTGTGTCTGTGTGTGACTTAAAGGGGAAATGACATTAACAGCTTTTTCTGGTCTGAGATGGCTCAGCTGCCTGGGTCATCTTTCCTAGGATGAGAGGAGAAGAGTTGGTCCCAGAGTGATATTTTGATGAGGTGGGTGCTGACCAGATCAGCAACCCCGCCCTGGGCTTGGGTTTAGACCTCTTATGGGCCTGCCACCAACTTCTACCACCCACCACCCGAGAAGAATGAGCTCCCTGAGCTCCCACCCAAAGCCATTAGACTAGAAGTGGGGCACGTTATCTCTCATCAGTGTTTTCTCCTAACACTCCAGCAGGTGGGAGGGAGTCTAACCACCATTGGCTTTTCTACTTTATCTTTCTTGAGGAGATAAGCTTAATAAATCAGAATACTGTCTTGGCCAGGGCCTGATGACCAAAGAAAAGTTAGTTTTTGATTTATGAGAAAACTCACTATCTATACTCGGAACATTAGTGTGGCTTCAGTTTCTAGAAGGTAGAAAAGCCATCGCGGGGGAAAAAACTCTCACACTCAGGGCCACAACCTGCTTCACCTTTCTTTATCCCAATGCCAAGGTTAGATAACCACAAAGAGATCTTTAAGACATAGCCTGTGCACAGATTCTTAGAAAACAGCTCTGGGGACTTTATGTGCAGGTCAGGTAATTGTTGCTAAAGGAACCATTGTGTGGTATTTGGAGCTGTAGGGAACTGTCTGCATGGAATCTGAGGAGAGGGAGAAATGTCTATGAACAGATGTGACAATTTGCCCTTCTTTGATTGGAGAAAATGAATGAGGGCAGAGGTTTTGCTGTGTCTTATGTGAGGCATGAAGGAGCCACTGTTGGATCTCCCAAATCAGAGGGTCAATCTGGGACCTTCCCTTTACACAGTGTGTTGTCAAGTATCTATCTGTCCCCAGCCACCTGCAACTAAGTTCTTGAGAGCAAGGACCACTGTTTGTATTCCCAGAGCCTGGCATGGTGCTGGGCCATAGCAGGCATGCCTGATGTTTTCTGAATGAATGAATGAGGATGCAGGACAAAAGTTCTCAATCTTTAGCTGGCATCAGAAGGGCTTGCTGTCATCTGAAGGGCTTGTTAAAGCACAGACTGCAGGGTATGACCGTGGAGTTTCTGGTTTTGTATGTCTGGGGTGGACCTGGGACCGTGCATTTCTAACAAGTTCCAGGTGCTGCAGCTGCTCACAGTCCAGGGTCCACTTTGAGAACCATTGCTGTAGATGGCCAGAGACAGCTCGTCCTTGTTAGGCATGATCAAAGCCTGCTGTTGAAATAAGGGAGCTTCCTGTGAATTGGTGTCTCAGAAGGAACTCTCGGCTTGGAATCTCAGGTCAGAGATTTGAGTCCTGGCTCTGCTGCTTGTAGACTGTGGGACCGTGACAAATTCCTAGAGTCTAACCTCTGTGAGTTTGTTTCCTTATGGGATTAAGAGCTGCCTGACCCACCCCTCAGGCTCGTTGTGGGCATCAATCAAATGAGAATGTATATGTGACTGTGGTGGGTAACTCAGAGATCAGATTAAATGCAAATACTGTTATTGTAGGAACAGAACTTGATTAAGCTTGGGATTGATATGAGCCCTTATTGCATTTTATGAGCTGAATTAAAAAGTAAACTTATAAAAGGAAGACAAATGTGATGGGGAAATAGTAGAATACAAGTAAAATAATTAAGGCAGATTTCTAGATAGGATTAATGAAGCACTTAATTGTACCTATGTGCCCAGAAGGGCTCTAGAAGTTCAGGTGTGTGTGTGGGAGGATTAATAAGGAGAATCTTCCTCAGGAGTGGGGTTGAGCTGGGCTTTGAGGAATGGTGAGGATTTGGAGTGAGGAAGGGCAGAGAGAAACAGGTGAGCAGAGGCATGGACGATGGATGCGTCCACTTCACGCGTGGAGGGCGCCTGTGGGGATAGTGGGCTATGAGATTGTGCAAAGGGTACAGCCGAGTTACAGGCCTGAAAAGCCAGGAGGAGTAATTCACTCCATGTGGGAGGAAGTAGGCCTGAGATGATGAAAATGGACGCTTAAGCTTCGGAAGAGCTGGGAAAGCTGTTGTGTTAACACAGGCCTGGAGAGAGATGAGAACAGCCCAGGGTGGCAGCCGTGGGTGCAGCAGGGGTGTATAGGAGTGATCTGCAGAAGGAAGGGCTTGATAATGGGTACACAGGATTGTCAAATGTGGCTTGGGGGTACCCAGTCTGGGTGACTGGGAGGATGCTCAAGCAGAGACAGGAGCACAGAAAGGGGGTTAGTTGTATGAGGGTGGTCAGGTACTGTGGGAAGTGTCGAGGAGTTTGGTTTTGGGTGTTTGGATATTTTACTGTGAAGTCTCTAAATGAAAATGCTTTTAAAGCTATTGGAGAAACAGGCCTGAAGTTTGGGTGACCAGCCGGGAAAGAGAATCTGTTCATCTGTATCGTGTTCTCATCTTGGCGATTTTGAGAAAAGAGTGGCTCCTTGTGGCCTAACTGACTGCATCCCTGGCGTTTTCATGCCTGGAGGTTTTCCTGCCCCCAGTCCTCTTTCAGGCCAGAGTTTGATCACGCCCTCAGGGGTGAGACTTGGGCTCTCCCCTCTCATCTCTTCTCTCCTGCAGGGGACGCTCTTACTTACCACAATGGATGGAAGTTTACAACCTTTGACAGAGACAATGATATCGCCCTCAGCAACTGTGCCCTGACGCACCATGGCGGCTGGTGGTACAAGAACTGCCACTTGGCCAACCCTAATGGCAGATACGGGGAGACCAAACATAGTGAGGTAGGTGACAGGTGAACATCTTTTTTGTCCCAGGCTTCTCCCATATTGTGTTCCTAGAGTGACACCCTCCAGACTGGTTTGGCTGACCCTCTCCTTCTGATGCCAGCAGTCAGGGCAGTAAAGCTTCTTCTCCAGGCTCCATGGCCTTGAGGTCAAGGCCCACCCTGCCCATCTGCTGCAGCCCCTCCCCACTCTACATTCCCACCAATGCTGCACCCTTACTCAGTGCAGGGAGGTACTCAGGCTGCCCACTGCTTAACAGAGATGATATGGGTCCCACACCATGTCACTTTACGAGTTCACACATGGACAGTCTTGGTCCCCTCAAGCTGCTGTAACAAAATAGTATAGCTGGCATGGCTTAGACAACAGACATTTATTTCTCATGGTTCTGGAGGCTGGGAAGTCCAAGATCAAGTTCCCAGCAGATTCAGTTCCTGATGAGAGCTCTTTCTGGCTTGTGGATGGCCACCTCTTCACAGCATCCTCACATAGTGGGGAGAGAGAGAGAGCTCGGGTCTGTCCTTCTCTTCTTATAAGGGCACTGATCCCACCATGGTTGACCTACCCTCATGACATCATCTAACCCTAATTACCTCCCAAAGGTGCCATCTCCAAATATTGTCATGTTGTGGGGTCAGGGCTTCAACATATGCAATTTGGTGGGGGAGGGGCACAAACGTTTTATCCATAACAGACACTTCAGAATTCTTTCTAGTCGTTCATCCAGTTAAACCAGAGCTATTTTTCTCAGTCCTTTGATCACGGGGAAAACAAAGTTTTCTGTCTTATGTCAGACCCACCCTTGGATCCACTTCATCCAGAGCCACCCAAAGTCTGCCCAGAGCATTGTGCTGAACTGGTTTCTCCACTTCAGGAGTGTACACACAGGGCCAGGAGTTGGCGAGGGCTCCTCACCCCTCCCTTGCTCTGCAACTTTCCAATCAGTGATTTCTTGAATCCTCTTGCCCCGTGGACATCGTCTTGGTTCCTCGCCAGCTTCCAGGCATCTCCTGCCTGCTCCCTCACAGCTTCTTAAAAATTGCATCTTTGTTCCTACTCATCATTAATCCATCCCCTCCATGAGCTCTCCCCTTCCTGGGTTTCTCATTTCCCATCCTGGATCTTGATCCTAGCCTTCAGGAAGCCACCTCTCCCCAGAACTCATACATATTGTACCAATATGACTGTAAATATTAGTACATCTAAAGTCCAGGTACATTTTGATTCCTTTGGTGCTAACCAGGCAGCAGGGACTCCCAATCATTATGTGATTTTTCAAAGGGAAGAAGAAATTTGTCCCCAGGGGAGCCGTGGAGGGTGTGCCCCTGAATCATGGTGGCAGCATGTGGGCTGACTCAGGGAAGCCTGTGATCAGAGATCAAATATTTGAAATGAGCAGCCAGCATGCCCTAAACCATCCCCATATTTGCTAATAAAAGACATTCATCTGGTTAATGTGCTTTTCACAGTCTGCAAGGCGTTTAGCTTCTTGTTTATTATTTACCTCACAAATTAAAATACATAAAATTGGTCACTTGGGCTCTTTATTGGCCAGGTTGCAAGGTTATTAAGTGAATTAAATATTATTGTGCTCACCCATCAAAAGTCGTAAAATGAAATTTAGTTTTCAGCAGGCTATTTATTACCCCAGAGCTAATATCTAAACAGTCTAAATTGAAAATGATTTTTCACAATTGGCCAATTAATATGTTTACTGTTGCCTTTAATTTTTTTGTAAAGGAAAAGAGTGAGGCAAAGATAATTTGATCATTGCCGACCAGGTTGACCCTGTGTTACCTTTGCTGCTGCTCTGGTCTCACCCGCCTCCTGGGCTCACAACCCCCCATCCTCCAACCACAGGGGTCTTCCAAATTGTCAGCCTGTCTAACCTCAGCTGCCCAGCAGAGGGAGCACGCTTCTAGATTCCTGTCTCACTGCCTTTATAAATATCCCAGTCTCTCCGCTAAGCAGAGAGGGAGTAGTTTCCCTGGCAAAGAAACATTCTTTGATACCATAATCCACCCCACCTTCTCCCAGGTGCCTCTTCTTGATGTTGGCTTACTTATTTGTTTTATTTATTTAGTTATTTAATTTATTTACTTATTTATTTAATGTAGGGGGTGAACTGGGAGCCATGGAAAGGACATGAATTCTCCATTCCTTTTGTGGAGTTGAAGATCCGCCCTCATGGCTACAGCGGGGAGCATGTCCTGGGCAGAAAGCAGCGAACACTGGGAGAAGATTCGAGAACATTCTGACGGCCCATTCGTGCACTGATCGCACAAGAGGAGACCAGCCCGGGGTTGGGGCCTGTGTAAGCATGGGGTGGGGTGGGTACTGATGACTGGCTAATGGAAGTCTGAGGGGTGCTCATAGCCCCTGGCTTCTGAGATGGCTGGATAACCTGCAGGACAAAGCATGTCACCAAGCTTCCAACCATATAGCTCACTTCCTTGTCACCTGCATTTTGCCCACCTGTATTGTGGGCCTGAAAATCAACACAAAAATAGCTGCACAATGTGTATGGGAGGGACAGCACTGGAACTGCAAGGTTTTCTGCTCTATCTTCAGCAACAAATATACGGGATTAGGGCAAAAAAAAAGGGGGGGGGATAAAGAATCACCTAGTACTTCTTCAGTTGGAAATCTCTGGAAATTGGTATATATATATATACAGGGCTCTGCTAATACAAATCTTCTGTCTAAAAAGAAACACCAAAGAGGGGTTTGATGACAAGGGGCTGAGGTAGCCTGAAACTTACCTTCCTTTACCACTGGAAAATTGGTAAAATCTTTTTTGGGGAAAAAGGCATAAATCTTCCCCTTTTAAAAATAATTGCTGATGTTATGAGGAAAAATAAAGGAAAACAAAAGGGACCAAGAGGGATTTGAATTTTGCTGTGTTCTGACCAATATCCGGCATGCTTTAAACCCCAACTTCCATGTCACTGCTATTTTTAAGTGCCCCCTTTCCAGCCATCTGCATTATCACTCTTGTAGATCTGCATATGTTGTGAATAAATTCTCACTTATTTCAACTTTAAATAATTTGACTCTCTTGGTAACTGGTTCCTCCCAAAGACCCTTTTCTGTGACTCCCTTTCCTACTGTCAAGTCCTCAGCCTCCCTCCTCTCTCCCTCCTGCCCCTGCCCTCCCCCTCCCCCACCCCGCTCTGTCGGACCCCTGGGTTTCCTGAAAGCGCTCAGCACCAGAGGCTTATTGTTTGAATGGACACTTGGCAAGGTCAGATCCTTTTGGCTTATTTTCCTATCACTTGGGAAGGTTTTTCTGTGGCAAAGTCAGTGACCATGGAAGAAACTTAATTTCCTATTCGAGAAAAAAAATAAGTAAATAAACCACTTGATTAAAAAACATTTACCTTGTGTTGTTTTCCCCACATAAGTACACTTGAAATCTAAATTTAACCTAAGTGCAAGCAAGGGTACAATCTGTGCATTATAATGGAGTTTGGTTGGCCGTGGCCTCTGACTGATGTGATGGCCAATAATGGTATTTGGAACCAGGAGAAGGGGGTGAGTGGGGAGGAAGACAAGTGCCCTAAAAGCTGCGGTCCTCCTCGAGGGTGCTGCAGTCGTCTATTGCCTCGGGTTCTCCAGGTTTTAACCTCTGTCCGAATGCCAAGCCATACTTCCAAAACAGTGTTTGTCAACCTTTAAAATTTTCAGCATCCCCTTGGCTCCCTATACACATGCACTGAACGATGCCCTGGTAACTTCTCGGTCTGATCAAGTGTGGTCTGGATGAAGTACAGTGTCAGTGTTGGGACTAATACAGAGTGAAGTAAGTCAGAAAGAGAAAGTCAAATACCGTATGCTGACACATATATATGGAATTTAAGGGAAAAAAATGTCATGAAGAACCTAGGAGTAAGACGGAATAAAGACACAGACCTACTAGAGAATGGACTTGAGGATATGGGGAGGGGGAAGGGTAAGCTGTGACAAAGCGAGAGAGAGGCATGGACATATATACACTACCAAACGTAAGGTAGATAGCTAGTGGGAAGCAGCCGCATAGCACAGGGAGATCAGCTCTGTGCTTTGTGACCGCCTGGAGGGGTGGGATAGGGAGGGAGACGCAAGAAGGAAGAGATATGGGGACATGTATATGTATAACTGATTCACTCTGTTATAAAGCAGAAACTAACACACCACTGTGAAGCAATTATACTCCAATAAAGCTGTAACAACAACAACAAAAAAACGTGCTTGCACCTCTCTCATCGATTCAAGGAGAATTTAACTGTCTGCCTGCTTATCAGGCAGTGTTCTGGGCACTGGGGAGCCAGCGGTGAGCTCACAGAGGTAAGCAAGCCAGACATGGTCCTTGCACTGCTGGATTATGTGTGCTGTCATTCATCCACTCATTAACTCATTCATTCAACAAATATTGATTAAGCCCTATTCTGTGCTGGGTTCTACTCTGAGCCCTGCTGCTATAGAAGTGAACCAAACACAAGATTCCTGCCCTTGTGCTTACATTCTACTGGTGGAGACTGACAATAAAAAACAGATACACGTACAATTCCCAGAAGTGATGAGTGCCATGGAAGAAAATTATAGTAGGATTAAGAGATGGAGGGGGAGATGGGTGGCAGAAGTGGGGGACTCCACGGGCGTCTCTGAGGAGTAGATATTTGCAGAGACTGGCCAGATGTCTTTAGTTTGATCCAGCTTCCTCAGGGCTGGAGGCTGAGCTAATTTCCTTGTCCATTTTAAAGCTCCCTTTGCACAGCTTCTCAGTTATGAGGCCTCTGGTCTCCTGTTTGCACACGGAGTTCTCACCTTGGTGGCTCAGGAGCCCTGTGCTCATCCCAGTGGGTGCAGCTTTTTAGAAAAGAAAAGCCTCCTTTGCAAAGTGGATCAAACCCCGGAATGATTCAGAGCGGGGGTGGGGTCGGGTGCCTCGTGGGTGGTGCTTCCCCAATTTAACTGCGCTTGTCACGTGTGCCTGGTGGGGCAGGATTGCTGGGCCACAGCCCTTCTGACTCAGCAGCTCTGGGCCCGGGCTGCTGTTGGATGGGTGACAGCTCTCTGAGTAGCTCTGGCGGCGCAGGGGGCTCCCTCTGATGGCCTGTTTGCTCAGGAGGCGTCTGTGAGGGTAGCAGCAGCCCAGCCCCGTCCATGTTCACCAACCCTGGTGTTTTCCCACCGCTGGCCAAGAAGGGGGCTTGTGGGAAACTGGAGTTGTTTCTTGCATTCTTTTGCCTGTAGGGTCCTGGCTGCCCTAAAGGGACAGGACAGAGAAAACCCCAGTTGACCCTTCAAGGATTCCACTGGGGCAAAGAAGAAAGTGCAGGAGGTGGGAAGCTCATTTTCAAAGGATGTTTGTCTGACTGAGGAGAACATTCCAGACGTAAATCTCTGTGCCTAACCCCATTTTAACATGACCAGCTCTGGCAACTCCTGCTCTGGTAGCTGAATATAGGCCCCAGAAGAGATTTCTGGATACACCTGCTTTTTCAAGGGTCAGACACATTTCTTAGAGCCAGGTTATGAGCCATCAGGGTTTGGAAGCTTAAGGGACAACTCCTACCGGGTAGGACAAACCAAAGAAAACAAAAGCTGTCACAGAAGGGACAGATGGCACAGCCAGGCACTGGGGTAAAAGCGAGGACAGAAGTATCACACGCAGTTGATAAAGTCTCCGAGCCATTGCCTGTTGCATGCAAGATACTAGCAAAGCCGGGGCTTCCCTGGTGGCGCAGTAGCTGGGAGTCCGCCTGCCGATGCAGGGGACATGGGTTCGTGCCCCGGTCCGGGAAGATCCCACATGCCGCGGAGCGGCTGGGCCCGTGAGCCATGGCCGCTGAGCCTGCGCGTCCGGAGCCTGTGCTCCGCAGCAGGAGAGGCCACAGCGGTGAGAGGCCCGCGAGCCGCGAAAAAAAAAAAAAAATGATACTAGCAAAGCCTCGATGAGCAGAACACAGCCCCTGCTCGCAGTGTGGTGGGGATGGCCATGGGGACATACCACGACAGTGGGCACTGCCACGGGGAGAATGCTGTGAGCAGCGCGGGGTGCCGTAGAAAGCATTGTGGGCGTGGTGTCAGCATTGCGTCTGGAAGGGGGACTCTGAGTTTACCAGGGGAGAAACGAGAGGCCTGGGGGAGGCAGGGCGCCTTGGGAGGAGGACACTTGAGGGCAAGGATGAAAAAGGGGGGCGTGTGGCGTGTTTGAGGGAGGAAGACGGTTTCTAGGTGGGGTGAGGAGTGGCTGGTGGGGAGCCTTGCTGGAGAGATGGGCAGGGACTGGTCTCAGCCCCGCGAGCACTGTGGTCTCAGGTTGCACTGTTTAGCAAAAACAGCTGGAGCTGTTACCAGCCTGATCCTACTTCACCTCCAGAGACGCTGCTTCAGTGGGTCTCAGCTGAGTCCTGTGCCTTTGAGTTTTTTTGTTTGTTTGTTTTTTTGCGGTATGCGGGCCTCTCACTGCTGTGGCCTCTCCTGTTGCGGAGCACAGGCTCCGGACGCGCAGGCTCAGCGGCCGTGGCTCACGGGCCTAGCTGCTCCGCGGCATGTGGGATCCTCCCAGAGCGGGGCACGAACCCATGTCCCCTGCATCGGCAGGTGGACTCCCAACCACTGCGCCACCAGGGAAGCCCTGCCTTTGACTGTTTTAAGGCTCCAGGGGCTTCTAACGTGCAACTGGGGCTGAGAACCATGGCTGAGATGAAAAAGGGGGGCAGTGGAGAACACTCAGGGGTGTTTAAACCTTGAAGTGACACTTGTAGTGAGGCTTGTATTTTGGAAACATCAGTCTGGTGAGCACAGAGAATAGGGGGAGGCGTGGAGGGCAGTTGTGGGGAAAGAGTGGAGATTCACAGACAAGTTAAGGGTTATTGTAATAGACAATAGGTACTGACTTCCTCGGCCTGTGGCAGAAATTGTGAGAAAGGGAAAAAGAGCATAGATTAAATAATATTTTGGAGGAAGGATTAACAGGATTTGAGGGGGGTGGGTGGTAAAGGGAGGGGAGGGATCCTTTCATGCAGAGTTTAGATGTTCTTGACAGTAGCTTCCTCTGGGAAGAGGGTCCCAACTTTTATGTTTGTCACATGATGTCAAGAATTCTACTTTTGGGAGTTCCCTGGTGGTCCCGTGTTTAGACCTCTGCACTTTCACTGCTGAGGGCTTGGGTTCAATCCCTGGTCGACCCCCCACCCCCATCCCCCCGCAAGCCCTGCGGCCAAAAAAGAAAAAAAAAGGAGTTCTACTTTTTAACTTGGAATTCTCAGGGATTCAAGGATCCTTAAAGCTAGGAAATGCTGAAGGGAGAAAAAAAAATGACCCAAGGAACTGTGGTCAAAGGGATGACATGAAAGAAAAGGACCAGGTATATGGTGTGTGAAGAGAGGAAAAACAATTATAAATAATGAAATGCTCTCGGCGAAACGTAGTCATTTACTGGAGGAAGTCTTCCTCTAAAAGAATTTCCAAGTCGTTCCCTTAAGCCCTTCCCCAGGGCGGTGGAGAGGGTCGGGGAAGGTGTTTTCTGTCAATAAAGAGCGCGGATCAATCAATAACGTTTGGGGGCAGCCTCCCAGCGCAGCGGGGCGCGCTGTACGCGGCCGGGCCAGCAGGTGGCAGTGTGGTCCTACCGGGAGCCTCTAGCCTCAGCGCCACTTTCCTCTCCTCCAGAAAGGGAAGTTCTGGGGGTCTTCACGTTCCTTCCTTCCTGGGTAGAATGACCTGGAGAGTCAGCCTCTGGGGTACGACTGAGCATCCAGCCAGTGCTTGGTGGTTGCGCAGGCAGTGCTGCTGCACAAAACAGGTAACTGGGAAACACTTTGAAGAAACTGCCTCGTGAGACGGGGACTCTGTCCCCCGACCTGGGCCACTGGGCTGGTGGTTCGGCAAGGGGATGGGGGGGCACCCCTGGAAGGGGTTTTAGGCAGTTCCTAAAGTGCAGGTGAGCCCACTTCCAAAGTCCTTCTGTTGGTTGGATGTTACTACGGGGGAAATGGGTTGAGTTCCGACGCCAATGGTATATAAAGAAGTTAGGTTCTCAGGCTAGCCCAGAAAAGCCTGTTCATTCTATAATGCAGATAAATTGCAGTGCACTTATGACAGAAATAGAAAACAAAGGTATTGTAGTATTGCAATTTAAGTAAAAGAGCGGTGGAGTGAAACCGGTTCTTTATTTTGGCAAGTGAAGAAAATTAGGTTTGATTAGAGAAGGATAGGAGGCAAATGAGGCTGTGTGTTCTGGGCTGGTCTCAGCCTATCAATACCCAATGTTTCGGTTGGACTGGCCCTTGAGCTCTTATTATAATTGTAAGATACCCTTCAGCAATAGCCGTCAGGAACCTTTGAAAAATAAAGGTTTATTACTTGCAAGACCTGGAAATTACACGGCACACAGGAGGCCCCATTGTGAGGTTGTGTGTGGGAGGGAGAGAGAGAGAAAATGAGCTCAAGAGAGAGAGCGCGCCTAGGGTTCTCCTTTTATTGGAGTCTGCAGTGGGGGCCTAGGATTTCGAGGGCTCACTCTTCACTGGTGAACTTAAAACATAGGAGTGGGAATTTCCAGTGCAGGAAAAGAAGAAAAAAAATCAAGAGGCCCAAATGGTTAGTTATTGAAATCAACCAGGATCTCTAAAACAAAGGAGCCGCAGTGTAGGAGGTGGCCTGGGTCCTTGTCCAGCTGTGTGGCTGGCAGTGTGTTTATCCTGCATAGTGGTCTTTGAAGTGGGTGCCTCTTTGAAGTGGATGCCTCTGCAATCAAAGCTTAAGTCAGGCACTTGGATTACAAAAAAGAAAAAACAGAACTGTCAGGGCTCATGCTACACGGTGGAACATCTGAAGGAGACAGTTGGGTGTATGAAGGCTTGTGGGCAGAGCCCGTTACGGGATTCTATAAATTTCTGACCCAAAGGAGGTGCTTCTGCAAATTAACAGTCTCTGAGGAGGCCAGATCAGCAGAATGGCCTGCATCATGATGCCCTGTGTGCACAAGGGGCACTAGGACAGGAGTCTGAAGACTTTGGTCTTCAGGTTTCCAGGTTTGCGTGAGTTGCTTACCTTTCTGGGCCTCACTTTCTTCCTTTTTTTTTTTTTTTTTTTTGCCGTACGTGGGCCTCTCACTGTTGTGGCCTCTCCCGTTGCGGAGCACAGTCTCCGGACGCACAGGCCCAGCGGCCATGGCTCACGGGTCCAGCCGCTCCGCGGCATGTGGGATCTTCCCGGACCGGGGCACGAACCCGTGTCCCCTGCATCGGCAGGCGGACTCTCAACCACTGTGCCACCAGGGAAGCCCCTCACTTTCTTCCTTTATAAAATGGGGATGACGTTAGTCCCTGATTTACTCACTGTGTCAGTTGCTGCAAGAGTCAAATGAGGTATTGAAAGTGCCCCTAACTATGAGGTAGAAGCACTCTGGAATGGTAAGATAGAGGCCTTGCATCTTTAGTCTCCATAACTTCACTCAGAGCTTTTGGATTTTCTTTTTTTTCCTTGATAGAGGTGTATCCCTAGCTAGCTCTAAGGTGTATTTTCTATGAATAACCACCAATAGGATTATTATGGCTCACAGAAGAAAGAGAAAGAACAGAGTGAGAAAGAAAGGTTTGTAAAGGTAAAGGAGAATCTCTACATTTCGAAAGGGGTTTCCTTGAGGATATGAATTGAGGTGTTAGCAGTAAAAGACGAACAGATGAAGCATAGGGGTACACAAACCCTCCACGGCAGCATTTCCCAGACTGTGTTCCTTGGAACCCTTGCTCCTCCAGAGGTGCTAAAACAAGAGGTTACACGGTCAAATAAGCTTGGGAAAGCTGAGTTTAGCGGAGTTACACCATTTCCTTATTCCAGTACCCATTAGAACCTTTAATGTGATACCTGCATTGCACATTCCAAGGAGGAGTGGGAAAGTCATGGTATGCAGTGCTTTACAAACTTATTTGATGATAGAATGCTTTTGGTTTCTGAATATCTAGATAATATCAATATTTGTCAAGGTATGGTTCAGAGACCACTGTCATTTACCTAGAGTTTTTGTTAGAAGAGCAGCTTGTCTGGTCTCATCCAAGATGTAACAAATCCAGCAGAAGGGCAGAGGGGGACTGGGTCTCTGCACTTGTAAGAAACACCCAGTGATTCTCTTTCTTTTTTTCCCCTGATCAATGCATTTATTTAGCATATAGTATGCACCAGGCTCCATGCTAGGAACTGGAGATACAGTGCTGAATAAGACAGTTAGAATTCTGGCCTCATAATGGCTAATGTGGGTGAGAATGGGCTAGAGTGCTGGGAACACAGGAACATGGTTGCCATACAGTCTGATATTGTTGTGATGGGAAAACTTGTGTACTTAGGGAAGCTTTCCTAGGCAGTGATGTAAAATCTGGACTACTTCACCAGAAATATGTTTTAACAGCAACTAAGACTTAGGGTTATGAAAATCCCTTATGTAGCAAATGAGCGTGGCATCGTTGACCCTGACAGGTTTGTGACTATCACATAAAACACAGTGAGTCTTTAGCACATTTAGTTTGAGGACCTGTGACATAGGATTGATGTTCTAAGGCAAACACTGTTGTAAGGTGAAAAAGATGTTGACTCAAACTCTCTCCTGATCTGGCCACCAGGAGGCACTGTCACCCTAGGGTGGCTTGAGGTGAGGCGGGATAGCTACTTAAGAAGTTCACCTGTCACATACTGTAAATTGGGAGCCCTTAATTCAAAGAGTATTAATAATACTGTGGACAGTGCAGTGTGTGGTGAAATTAAGGAACGTATTACATCAGTGGGAATAGAAGATGTACATTATTTTCAGTCCCTATCTCATTTGGCCTGTCTGCACCATCTGACTCTACAGACTCTGGCTTTCTTCTTGAAAGTTTCTTCTCCTTTGACTTCGAGGACACAACTCTCTCATGATCTTCCTTCTGTCCTTAATAATAATGAACATTTACTGAGCACTTATAGTAAGCCAGGCCCTGTGCTAAATGCTTGTATGCATTATCTCATTTAATCCTCTCATCCCTGTGAGATAGGTACTGTCATTAATTCTACACGGAGATTAAGTCCTGGGCCTAAATTACACAACAGTGGGAGTTGGAGTTAGCCTCAGAGTCTGGACAACTGCAGTCCTAGCTTCCCACACTTACAGTGGTCCTCACCAGGCTGCACTTTCAGGTTGTATGCAGATGCAAATGGTACCCTCCTTTCCCAGTTGCCTCCTCTGCAGCTCTCTTCTGGGGGACAGCTTCTGAGTGACGCCCCCCATCTCCCCACAGCCTGCCCTGACTCCAGCTTTGAAACTTCCCTCTTTGGAAGCAGTGACCATACCGTATTATAATGGTCTCTTTGCTTGTCTGTTCCCACAGACAGGCTGTGAGCCCCTCCAGATGACTTTATATTGCTGCCACCTGATGTGCTTGGCACATACTAGAATTAAAAATGTTAAAGGGGGGACTTTCCTGGTGGCGCAGTGGTTAAGAATCTGCCTGCCAATGCAGGGGACATGGGTTTGATCCCTGGTCCGGGAAGATCCCACATGCCGCGGAGCAACTAAGCCTGTGTGCCACAACTACTGAGCCTGTGCTCTAGAGCCCACGAGCCACAACAACTGAGCCCATGAGCCACAACTGCTGAGCCCATGAGCCACAACTACTGAAGCCCGTGTGCCTAGAGCCCGTGCTCTGCAACAAGAGAATCCACCGCAGTGAGAAGCCCACACACCACAACGAAGAGAAGCCCCCACTCTCTGCAACTAGAGAAAGCCCAAGCGCAGCAGTGAAGACCCAATGCAGTCAAAAATAAATAAATAAATTTATAAAAAAGAATGTTAATGGAATAAATAGCCTCAAGAGGGAGTTAGATACCTGCACGCATGGCTGTTCCTGAATGAAGTATCACAGGTATTTGAAAACATCCCTTTGAACCTATGGCAGAGACTGCAAGCTGTGTTAAAGGGACTCTTCAATCTTGTAATCCTGTGACTTAGAATCTGGGAATAATACTAAGGGCAAAGGGCAAGAGGTCAGTGCCGAGTGTTCTGGTGAGTTGAGAATGCTCATAGCATCGTCCAGATTTACATTCACACCCCCAAGGTCAGGGCTGAGCCTGGGCAGGTGGAGCTGATGGCATTGAGCTCTGGCATCCGCTCAGGTGTGCAGCAGCTGCCTCTGCCCCAGATGCTGTCTGGGCAACGTTCCTTTCTCTAGGGTGGAAAGTTTTAGAAGTCCTGGAGGAAGGGTCAGAGAGCTGAGTGAAGGGTCTCTGTCCTCAGTTGGTGATGGGATGTGTGGTGATGGGGAAGGGAGCCCAGGGATCAAGTACAGGTACAGGAATAATCAGCCTGCCTCAGAAGAGATGAGGCTCGGGGCTGCCTAGGTGCTTGAAGTGCAGTAAACGTGGTACTTTGCAAGCGTGTTTGACCCCTCCCCCCCACAAGCTTCTTGGCCCATGTTCTCCAAGATGGTAGCCACCAACCGTGTGTGGTCGTTGAGCAAGTGAAATGTGGCTGGTGTAACTCAGCTACTGGACCTTTAACTTTATTTAATTTTAATTAATTTAAATAGCCATATATGGCTAATGGTACCCTATTGGACAGGGTAGGAAGATTCCCATCATTCCTAGTTCTTTCTATTGGACAGCACTGCTCTAGATAGTTTCTGCTTTGATGACAGCTTAGCATCATCAAGGGAGGAATCAGGAGCATCTAACTCATTACATTTCTTAACCAATGCAAAGCTATGGCCGACTTGAAAAAGATATATATTTATACATTCGTACACGTGTGTGTCTGTCTGTCTCTATTTCTGTATCGTCCACCTACTCTCCTCTATTTATCTGTCTGTCTCCCTTGCAGCTACTATGGAAGCTTTTGGTCTCTCCCCGTTCCAGCACCGTATTTAACTCAGAAGTCTGTTTTTACTTAGTCTTCGCTATTTCCCCCTTTTTCCTTTAAGATGACATTGATTGACCTCCTTGATGGGAACGTTCTCTACGTGTTGCCAAGGAACATCAGTGTGTTTTCCCGCAGCTGGCACCTCTGAGGGTGCCTAGTCTTCGAGGTGTCCGCTCTGCAGGCAGTGGTGCGAGAGTTCATCCCTGGTCGTTGGACCTCTGACTCTGCCGGGGAAGGCAGTGCCTGGGGATGGCTGGGTGTTTGGTGTCCCAGAGCATTCTGAGTGATGTCTGGGAGACGGTAATCTCCAATGTCAAGAAAATAACTATCTGATTCCATAAGTAAGGAGGCCAGGCGTGGCTTTTCATTTTCAAAGTATTTTATTTAAATAAGTTCTTCTCTTGGTGTGTTTGAATTTTCCAGGAAAAAAAAAAATACTGACAAATACTATACAACTTGGACCATTTGTATTCTTCCTGAAGAGGTAACTGCCCTTTTTTCTACATCTTCCCCTCCCCCCAAGAAACCCAAAGCGAATCCGTTAAGCAGTGGGAGAAAGACCTCTTCTGACCATTCAAAAGTCCTGGGCCTGGGGGCTCCTCCCCCAGCCTGGGCTGGTTTAGGAGGCCTCTTCTTTACCATCCTTTTTGCCTTCTGTTAGCTTAACCTCCCCAAGATGGGCCAAGCGGGCTCCAGTCCTGAGGCACCCCTGGCTGCCAGTGGCAGTTCTGGGACAGAGGCTGGGAAGAAGGAGTAAAGATGGAGAGGGATAGAGGAATGGAGCTGGGGTGGTGCCCAGAGAGGGGGGGAATAAGAGAAGAAAACGGGGGAGAGAAAGATGAGAACGAAGTGGGAAGAAAAGGTAGTGGACTCCAATTATTGCTTTGAGCTCCTTTCACGCACCCACGTATTCAACAAACATTTGCAGGCGTATCACACTCCGGGACTATTCTGGGTACTCCAGTGAAGGTTTTCGGGGAGGTTGGGTGGGAAAAAGATAAGCCTCTTTCAGGGTTTGGGTCTCTAAACCTGGGTACAGAAGCAACTGAGAAGTGTGTTTCTGGGTGTTTCATACCTGGACGTAGAGCAGGTCCATTCTGTGAGGAGACAGTGGGTCGCTGCCCCTGGAGACAGAGGCCTTGTCACGCACGGCAATGACGACCGACTGCTCTCTTAATTCAAACTAGCAGCCGGTTGTCAAGGCAACCGTGGCACTTGTGCAGTCCCTGATCCCGGAGATCCTCTCTCCTAGATTATATCTGACACCAGTCTCGGCCATCAGCTTCCACGTCTCCCCCAAGTCATCCATTTCAGGGGGGCTGGGAGTTGGAGACTGAAAGAGCAACTCACCCTGCTGGGCAGCGGGGTATGTGGGGAGTCACACGCATGTTGTGTGGGGAGAAGACAGGTCATCCTGGGATGTGAAGGGGGCAGCCAGATGCTCCACGACAAGTGGACAGAGCATCAGAGGGTGCTTCTTTCTCTGGTCAAAGAGGTTTATGCATAAGGAGCCTGAGTGCCCAGGGTATCTAAGGCCACTTAGGGTGAGAGGGTGAACGTGACTGGTTTTAAAATATAAGCAGGCCTGAATTATGCTTCACAGGCTCATCTGTCAGAAGACCTTGGTGCAGCAGTCGCTACCAGACACCTCCCTTCCATAGGACTAGACCTGGACTTTACCTGGAGGGCAGTTGAGTACCAGCTAGCCCAAGTGAACAAATAGAATACATTTTTCCATGAACACCATCTTTCAGAATTTAGCTTTTGCTTCTATAAATATCATAGTTTAGCTACATTGTTAATTAAATTGCAATTTCACCACCATTTAGAAGAGCTTCCGTGGGAAAATATTTTAAGAGAGCTACCCAGCAGACTTGCAAATGAACTTTTAGAGCCCAAACTGCTCCCAAGTTGGAAATTATCCATCTTTGTGATATGGTCACAATACAATCAAAATACCAACCAGTTCACCCTATGAGTGGATTAATTCGCCCCCCCCCCCAACCTCAGCCTGGTGGGAAGACACTCTCCTCAACTCACCGCGGACCTAGCTTACGTGTCCTCATGGCTCTCAGGGCACGCTTGTCAACCTGACCCTTGGTCCTGCATGCACCCTCCTCCTGCAGAATTCAATACCCAACTTCCATCTGTTGCAGCAATTAGTGGGCTCACTTAGAAGAGAAGGTCACTTGGGGGAATTGGGGAGGTGTTACAAGTTTACCCTTAACATCATCACATATCCGACAGCATCCACAGACAGTTGTGAGTACCGACTGTGTGCAAGGCACTTGCCTGAGCTTCAAAATAAATATTGATCAACCTCTGTATAGCTTCGTCCTACTTTCATTTAAACTCTAACTTCTGCATCCCATCTGCAACATACCATACATCCATGACAGCCTTATGAAATTGTTTCCAGTGTGCCTTCTGTGAGACTGTACCTGTGATTGTCTTAATTCCTTCCCTGCTGAAAACCTTTGGTTTCATAGGGGATCACTCGCTCAGGGGTAGCATCCGCTTCCCATCTGTGAAACATACATTGCACAGGTACACAACGGTAGTCCACTGAAGTGGATGGCGTACACCCAGTCTCCATAGCCTTCTAGCGGTTGCGACCAGGAGCCGTTTGTCCTCGCTTGGAGAAGGGAGCCTTGCTGAGTGGTTCTGAGGGTAGCATCTCAAAGAGAGGTCTTGGACTACATTAAACACCCATCCATGGTGTTGAGGACCTTGTCATGATGTGCAAGACGATAGCTTTCGATGAATTTTGATCCATCACACTTTAAACTTTTCCTCCCAGGTGAGAGGTCAGAAGCACAGGAACTTCAATATACAGGAACGGGGACTGTACCAGGTTGCTGGAATGTCCTAATATGAAGATCCGCAGTAAAGGGCTATGTAGGGATGGGAACAGAAAAGCATACATCTCTAACCTGAGTGGTGTATGGCACTGACAGTGTGTAGGCCTCTTGTCTAGTTATGTAATGGCGCATGTGTGCCTGGCTCTGCCAGGCTTTCCTATGAGATGTTTTTCCAAGAGCAGATAATGTACTGCCTTGTTTAGTGCCTTGTACAAAGTAGACATTCTGTGACCATTTGATGAACAGTATATACTTGTCCAGGTACCTGCTGCCTGAATTTGCGTGTGTGTGTGTGTGTGTGTGTGTGGTGTGCATTTGGGAGATATGTCAAGATGTATGGATAAATGTCCCTTGTGCTTTTGCATATGGAATGTGCCAGAGGTGGGTGGAAGGCATGCCTGAGTCTGTAGTAAAGAGCTTTGCCACTGGACACACAGAGACAGCACCCGAGACTGGTCGACGTGTCCCCCGGGAATGCCCTCCGTGGGGATACTCAGTCTGAGGTTTGCCCCTTGGTTGAGTAGCTCCTCTGTGGATGTGAGTGCATCACTTCAGGGATTTCTCCTCCCTACCCTGTGTGTGGTTGGAAGGCAGCTGAGCCCCCAGGGGAGGACACTTCTGCCTCCTGTCTAACTAGACGGGCAGTGATGGCCTCTTTTCCATCTGGAGAAGCTTGGGCTGAGCGGAGATCCAGAGGTCTTCTTCAGCCTTCTTCTTTTTCTTCTTCTTCTTCCCCTTGTTTCGCTCTGGCTGTTGGCCACTTTTGCCTGCCCGGCTCCAGCAGCAGTGGCAACAGATGAAGAGGAGGGTGATGATCACCAGTAGGGGCAGCCCCAGGAGGATGCCTAGACAGATGCTGTTGAAGAGGCCCTCTTGGTGTTTGGCCGAGATGGTGTCCCAGATGGTGCTAAAGAAGGTGCTGATTTTCTCCATGATGCTTGGCTAGATGGGACCAGAGGAGCCTCTCAGCTCACCAGCAAGGCCTGGGCGTGACAGGTTGCAGAATTGCCCACTTGTAACTTATTCCTCTATCAGCTTTGGGTTTGGGCATGCCACGGATAGCACCTAAAGAGAGAAAAACAGATAATTTAAGAGATACGCAGTGGGAATGGTCTGTGATTTTTAATAACATCATTGATTTTAGGCTTAGGAAATGGGAGGAAATCAAAGGTTTCTGGAGTTCACTGAAATTGTATTGAGACTCTGTAAACAAGATAAACACATGGATTTAGTCAATGAAGTATTAACTCATTCTTTCTGTGTACAACTGTCTGGGGCTTAGGATATAAAAGTTAATAGCATATCAGACCTGGCACATAGTAAGTGCCCTGCAATTGTCAGATAAATAAATCAATGTGTGTATTCACAGTGTTCTGGTTAAGGGGTTGGCTCCCTGGACCCTCTACAGGAGCAGTTCTCCACTGCAGCTCACCTGAAAGGTGTTGAATACATACTCTCCACAGGACAGCTCCATATCTGACCTTCTATGAACTTGCCATTTTCAACACTAATTAAAGCTTAAGCACAAGATAGAATGTCCAAGTCTTGCTGGCTGTCATAGGGGACTTGGACCTCCCCAGGCTAGGAGGTCATCAGTCCTCATCCTGCCTCACTCCTGCCTTCCTTGCTGTCCCTTCATGCTCTCTTCCCTGCTCCGTGTCTCCCCCCTCCTTATACCCCACTCCTATGCCTGGCAAGGACTTATCGTGCTTTGGGTGGGAAACCAGTTCTCTCTGTTTCTACCTTCCTCTCCCTCATTACCCTTGTCTCTGCTTTCTGTCCCCCAGCCAAAGATTCCCAAGTCTCCTTCCCTGCCTGTTCCCTTTCTTTGCAGTGGAAAGAGTTTTGCAGGCTGATGAGTGATGGTGCTTGGAAACGGGGATGACTTCAGTTCTGGAATCCACAGGTTCTTGGGTCTAAACAAGACTTGGAGGACAGGGATAATTCAAAGAAATTGAAGAGACCTCTTGGCCTAAGACATTGCTCAGGAAAATAAAAAAGACATTGCCCAGGCTGTAGACCTTATAAATCATCCTGACCACTGCTCTCTCACTTAAAGATGCAGAATCTGAGGCCCATAGTGTTGAGGTGACATGTTTGAGGACACACAGAGCTGTGATAAACACCCAGACCTCTGAACAATGGGTCCAGCACTCTCCTAAGGCTGCTGGGCAAGCAGAAAAACTAAGGATGGTGACTTTATATTTGTATTTTATTTGATACTTTTCTAAGTCACCTTCATGTAAATTATCTTTTAAGTGAGCAATGGGATGGTGCATTGTGAATGGAGGGAAGCACTGGGGGACCTGGGTCCAGAATCATTTTGAAGTCTGGGCTTCATTGGGTTGTCCTGCACTGGAGCATAAATGTGTGTGTTACACACCTGGGTGGTGTGTTACACGTGGTGTCCTAGCGGTTGTCCTTGGGGGTCTAATTCCTTGGATAACACACTCTATAAGTGTCCTACGTACCCAGTGCCCATGTATCCATCCAGGCATGCCCAGGATCTCCGTCCTGGTCTGCAGGCATGTGGACCTATCCCCTCATAACATTATTTATAGTTTATGCAATTGTATAAATTGGTACCTGTGCCATTTGGCCCATGGAGCCTGACATCATGCTGTAAGCTGGCACTTATTATATGCCAGGCACTGTTCTAGGCACTTTGCACCTATCAACTCATTTAGTCTTCAGCACAACCTTATGAAAGAGGTACAGTTATTCCCCCCATCCTACAGCTGAAGAGACGGAGGCACAGGTCACACAGTGAGGGAGTGGCAGAGCTGGCCTTATGGATTCTGGGAGGTTTGGCTCCTGATCCCCAAGGGGTGAGCCGTTCACAGGTGTTGCTCTGGGCCTCCTATTCTTTCGTGTGGAATTAACCCATTTTTGGCAAGTAGTCCAGAATTTATAGAATCTTACAATCCTTTGCTATCCCTCAGGTTGACTGAAACATTTATCCCCATCTGTTGCAGAAGAAGACTACCAAGAGATTTATTTCCCATTGTCAGACACCTCACAAATGCATGAAGATACATACAGTAAAAATCCAGTCCCACCCAAGAGAAGGTTTATAGAAAGCATATGGCACCTGAACTTAAATTCAACATGCAACAAAGGAGAGCATCCTGAGAAGTTATGTCTCCTTGCTGGAGGCTTTGCCTGAGCCCCTCTGAGTGTCTGGGAACATCTCACGCCATGGACCTGCCACACACCAGCAAACATACAGGCTTTTTATAGAGGAAAACCACCCTTGGTCTCCCCACAGCCCCTCAGAGGGGCCACTTCGCTGCTTGCTCCTTCTCACACCACCTGCCTCTCCTCTGGGTTCTCCTTCTCCCTTTGCTATAACCTTTGCTTTGACCTCAGCCTTGTATGGCCCAGTATTCTTTGGCCCATCCAGAGGGATTTTTCTGCTCTGTTGTCAGGTGCTTTTCTCTAACCTGACCCTACATGTACACTTTCGGGGACCAGATGCTCCTTGCACTGCATTTCTGTGATTCAATTAGACAGCAGCAAACAACACTTGCTGACACACTTTGCTGTGCCAGGGGTCGTGCTGGTCTCTGTGGGGAGCATATGTGAATCAGAGTCCACTCTTGGGTTCAGCCAGGGAGAGAGAAGGGCCTCAAGCCCTTGGAGAATATTAGGGCAGTTTCATAAAAGTAGAGCCACTTGAGAATGGAGCATCTTAAGAGATGAGTAGGATCTTGACAGAAAAACGTGTGAAAAGGATGTTCAAAGATTCCAGGCCGTGAAACTTCTAGAACATCAGTAGGAGAACGAGGGGCCTTCTGGTGAGCCTGGAGCTCAGGGTGGGAGAGAGAAAGACTGTAGACTGTGGCCAAGGTAGAGGGGCCCTTCATAGGGTGTGTTTATTTGGGAGGCTTTATAACAGGAGGATGTTGTGATCAGAGCTGCCCTTCCGGAAAAGATAACAGAATCTGAAAACCTCTGGTAGGTGTTTTAAGAGAAGATGTTTCATCCATTTAGCAAACATTTATTGAGCACCTAATATGTGCCACACGCTGTGTTAGGTATTGAGGATTCAGGAATGAACGACAAAGATAAGCTTTCTGGTATCATGGAGCCTTGTACCTTCCAGGGGTCTTACTATCATGGAGGGATCGTGCCAAAAGGCAAATAGAAGAAGCAAATTCCAACTTAGGATGCTTAGTTGGATGAAGTAAAAGCATGCAGTTGAATTATGTCTTTATTTCAATGTTCCAGGCCCTCCCACCCATCCCAACCTTTGTCTCAAACTCATCCATCCCATGGCACCTAAAATAGCCTGTGAGTAAACAGATTTCTTTTCAAGCTAAAGCTAAGTCCATAATTCACTTCTGGATTCCTAAAGGTACTTATTTGAGTCTACTCTCCATACAGCCAAAGGGAGTATTCATTAACAGTTGGGAACCCTGTCTGGGGAAAGTTCAATTAAAAGGTATTCTTTATATTTTTTTAATCTAAGAATTCTCTTCTAGGCTCCCCCACGTTACTTGCTGAGCTCTTCTCATCTACAGTGTTTCATTAGTATTTATGAGCTTTGCATTATTAGCATTTCCAGGAAACAATCAAATATCTCCTCGGTGGTATGAATTACAAGTTAGAGCTTCTATGAACGTTTTTGCAAAAAGAGCCACACTTTGAGCCTTAGAAATGCTCTCGGGAGACCCCATCCTTTGGTTGGCTCTCAAGTATCACCCACACTGTTTGAAAAACAATTCATCTATTCTTGTAAAACCAACAACAGGTGCTAACCAACCTTGATTGTGGTTGTGGGGGTGGTTATGAGGAGGGAGAAGAGGGGAATAGGTCCTTTCAGTTTCCTTGAAAGTGAGCAGTATTCACCTCTATATCCTTCGTAGTATCTAGCTGGGAGAGAGTCCTTATCCATTCTTTCTTCCCACAAGCATCTGTCTGCCTGCATGTGAGATGTTGATGGAGAACACAGATCCTGGAGCCAGAAGACCTGGGTTTGAGCCCTGGGTCAACTCTTGTGACCTTGGCCAGTTACCGAACTTCAGCTACAAAATGAAGCTAATAAGCTTCCCTTGTAATGAGGTTGTGAAGATTAAGAGCTCAATATGATTAATGCATTTCGTAAACTGTACAATACTATAAAACATAATCTATAAAATAGCGAGTGATCTCCCCATAACAGTGGACTAATTCTAGCCTTGAGCTCTTCTTCCCCATCCCTCACCTGTAGCCCAGTCTTCATGGCCAGAGAACCATGGACACACACACCCCCTGCCCCGCCATTCAAATGAAAAGGGCTTCACAGGTGACCTCCCTGCTTAGAACTGGTCTGCAGTTCTGTGGCTGTAATTCTAGACTCTGGCATCCAGCAACAGGAATGGAAAAGGGTTGCTTGGGGAACATCTGATGGTGTCTGGAGGACTGTTGAGCTCATAAAGTGAGACCTGGGGAGAGCATCTAGCCCTCTGCAGGCCCCAGCTTCCCTCCAGGCTTTGGAACCTCTAGAAGTGTACTGGAATGGCTCCTGCCACAGGGATGTCTGATCCATCCCTGAGAGCCAAGAGCTGCTCCAGAGTTGTGTCTAGGGCTGGCCCTCAGACTGCTGTTGCTTCTGGAGCTCCCCAAGAAGGGGGAAGGGCTTTCGACTTTGCACCGGCCTCTTGTAATTTCTGTCTATTAGGTGAAATAATACATGTAAAGCTGAAGAATAGTGTCTGTTGGATAGCAAATGCTTTCTAGAAATGTTAATGATAAGGATCATGATGGCACCCAATTGAAATCCCTGAAACCTTCTCCAGAGTGATTTCCAAATGGTTTAAATCTTTGGCCTTCTTGTAGGGGGTGGGGTGAAGCAGGAGGGTTAGGTTTCCCTCAGAGCCTTAGAAGATTCCTCTGCTGCAGCTGCAGACTCCTGGGTATGTGTGGGGGGCCACCTCATAATTGTAACTTGGGGGCAAAGACCTTCCCTTGGGCCTTTCCTCAAATGTTCCATTGAGCCCGTACCTTGTGTTGTGGTCATCACTGTGCTTGCTTTATCTCCTCACCCAGAGATCTCAGGTGACGGCAGGATGGCCTTCTGGCCAGGGAAGGGAGTCACCAAGTGTGTCACCAAGGGATTGAAGGATGCAGGTTCCCGAGTTACACTCCTGGAGACCCTGATTCAGTAGGTCTAGGGTATGCCCAGGAATTTATGTCTATAACAAACAACCCAAGTGTTTCTGGACAATTATCAGGTTCAAAAACTGCTGAATGAGCAGGTTGAGCTGATGACCCTTTTCTGTAAGCTCAGAAGCCATGTGCTGAGTGAGAGGATGGATGGATCATGGGCGAGGAGAGGTGGGAAAGAGGTTTATTTTCATACACAGCAGCACCAGGGCCTGCTGCAGGGAGCCTCCTTGGGTGTTACTTCTTGCTCTTGTGTAGTCAGGGCACCTGGGCCAGAGCTACTCTCGTGGAGGTCACAGTTCAATGCAATAAACATTCACGGGACACCCACTATGTGTCTGGCCCTGTGCATTCAGATCCTGAGCTCCTCCCTGTCTAGTAAGAAGCAGAGACAAAAATAGCAGAAGCAGGGCTTCCCTGGTGGCACAGTGGTTGAGAGTCCGCCTGCCGATGCAGGGGACACGGGTTCGTGCCCCGGTCTGGGAAGATCCCACATGCCGCGGAGCGGCTAGGCCCGTGAGCCATGGCCACTGAGCCTGCACGTCCGGAGCCTGTGCTCCGCAATGGGAGAGGCCACAACGGTGAGAGGCCTGCATACCGCAAAAAAAAAAAAAAAAAAATAGCAGAAGCACAGTGTGATCAAGCGTCCTGTGGTCAAACTCTGTGTAAAGGGCATGGGAGCGGCACAGGGGAAGGAATAAGCAAGCTGGCCTGGAGGGGATTAAGAGATGAAAAGGAAATGACAATCAGGACAGAGTCTGCTCAGTCATTCCTTCAGGGACTACTTATGCGGCACCTGGTACACACTGGGAACTGTGTTGGGTCCTGGGTATCCAGGAGCAGGCAGGCTCAATCCTTGTCCCTTTTTTGCTCAAAGTCTGGTGTGGGAAGCAAACACTCATCAAAGAACCCCGCAGACCGGTGTGTAAGTATATAGTTGCTATGAAGGAGAAGCCCGGGATGCTGTGAAAGTGAGTGATACCCATCAGGGAAGTCAGGGCAGGCTCTGGGTGGGGATGGCTTCACTAAGATCTGAATGACAGAAACAGCAAACATGTGGTCAGGGTGTCTGAAAACTCTCGAGGACATAGACTAAACTTATCTAAAGCACTTTCAAGTAACATGCATGATGTGTTTTCTTTCAACTCTCCAATACCTTTTCAGATGAAGTGCCTCTAAATTTAAAGCAATGAGTTCAATTGTTAATACATGATAAATTGTCCCCCCCACAAAGTCTGGAAACACAGGAAATAATGTGTTCATTGTGTTTCTTTCAGATGAACAATTGGACCTGTTGCTTCTCCTGCAAAGGACCTGAAAGGACAGTGTGGCTGGACGCAGCAGCAGTGAGTGGGGGTGACAGTGGGGTGACGTGAAGCCCTCGAGGCAGGTGGCCCTACACCTTCAGGGCCTGCTAAGCCATGTCAATGGCTGGTGTGTACTGTAAGGGCCATGGGATTTCAAGCAAGGAGGGGACAGGATAGATCTGTGTTTCATAAAGAACACTGTCACTGGGGTGAGAGAGAACAGATTGGCAAGGGCAGGAGGGGGAGGAGACGACTGCAGCTGTTCGGGGGACATGGCACTGGGACCAGAGTGAGGGTGGTGGCGTTGGGTGGGATCAGTGCCTGACTTGGGTGTTCTCCAGCGGATGCGGTGAGAGCACTGTCAGGCGGAGGGACATGAGGACTGTCTCTGGGCTGGGCTCTGCTCTTCTTCTTCTAGCCCTAGTCTCCTCTCTGGTCTCCAACTCTGATATATTCCTAAAGTAGGAATCCCATCCAACAGGCTCTACCTGACTCTCGCCATCTCTCCTGAGGGTTTAAAACCTCTTTTTCAGCCCCAGGCGTCTCCACTCTGCCTGCCCAAACCTTGTCCCCGCTCCCAAAACCACCCTGCAGTCCTTGCAAAATCCCTGTGGTTACAATATCACACACTTCAGAAACCAAGGCTCTCTGGCAGCTAGGGCGCGGATGGAACCTCAGTCAGCAGTTAGTAACTCTGCTGCTCTGGATATGTATTTTCTTGATTTCTTGTATTTTCTTGATATGTATTTTCACCTTGCTCACCTGGCACGCTCAGATGCCCTCTAATAGATGTAAGTACTGTTTTGTACAAAGATTGTCAGATTACAGAAAATAATCTGCTAGTGGAATATTACGCTTATAACTTAAAACCTAACTTAAAAAGGCATGATGAAATAGATGTCTGTATTTCCCCCCAATTTAATTAATTGCTTCAAGTAACTAGTCCAAATACAAAATTGGATCCTCTTTTTTTCCCCCCAGAGTATGCATACATGGTGTGGAACTAGATATTGAGGATTAGAAGAAAATAGATAGTATTTTCCCTCAGAATCAATGTTATAATTATGGTTGCAATTTTGAACAAAAGCACAAATAGGTCATCAGTACAGAAACGATTAAGGTACCATGGTTATTAAAAATAATAAAATGATGCTTTGTCATGTAGACGTTCTGAATTGGATGAATCCAGAGATGGGTCATCTGGTTGGGTTCCCTCACTTTATTGATAAGGAATCTGGGACCAAAAGAAGCTGTGACTTGCTGGAGGTCACACAGTTGACAACTGGTGGATTCAGGGCCAGAACCAATGTCTTCTGACTCCCAGCACCCCTCCTGCCAGGTTTCCCCTACAGAAGTCTGTACAGGTAACTACTGAAGCAGCACTAGGCAAGATGCCCACCATGTCCTCATCCTGGGCTCAGGCTAGTCTATGCCTCTCAGCCCCCTGACACCTCTGGAGCTGTGTGACTGAGTTCTGGCCAAAGGAACGTGGGCCTGGCTCCTGAAATCTCCCCCAAGGGCCTCCACGTTCTCTCTCTGCTTGCTCACTGGCTGGCCAGATGCAAAGGGCCCAGGGGAGGACTCCAGGGCCCCTGGGACAGCAGAGATGGAAGATGTTCCTGAATGATTGCTAGCAGAGCACCTCGCTGACCGCAGTGAACAGTGGAATGAATGAGAAAGAAACCTTTGTTGGGGGAAGCCACTGAGATTTAAGGATTATTCGCTATAGCAATTAGCCCATCCTACCTCATACAAGTGACAAAAAGCTAACGTTGGCAACGATTATAACAAATATGTGATACATTTAACAACTCTTCTGTGGTGCAGCTTTGAGCCAAGAGGGGTTTAGCTAAGTGCTTCGGAGTGCCGGTTCCGGGACCAAATATCCTGGGTTCGAATCCTGATGCTGCTACTCGCTAAGTCTATCACATTGGGCAGGTTACTTAGCCCAGGGGCTCACTTTCCTCCTTCATAAAATGGAGCTGATAATAGTAGGCTGTTGTGAAAACTAAATGAGTCAGTAGATGTAGAGCCTCTTGGAGCTACGCCTGGCCATAGATGTGTGCCTTTATTATTTGACCCCAGAGGAATAGGCTGGCCAAAGAAACACCCTCGACTTCTTAGCTAATGATGATTTTGTTTGCCTTTTTAGAATTTGGGATGGTTCTGGAGTCATGACTGATTCTTTCGGTCTCCTTTAAAAGGCATTTTTTTTTCTCCTTTCTCTATAGTTTTCCTGTAGTAAGGAGACTGTTACTACACTCATCATTCTTTTTCAAAGCAACCCTTTCAGAATTAAAACATGTATAGGCATCACTCAGAAGCAGCGCTATGAGCGTGTGGATACAGCCTTTTCACCCGCCGTGGATCTCACGTCACTGGGCAGAGTGGGACCTGAGCCTCCATCCTTCCCCCACACCAAACTGTCTTTTTGTTCCTTCCCTCTCTCCCTTCTTTCCTTCTGCCAGTGCATTGAAGGAGCTCCTAGTATGTGTCAGTTCCTTCCCAGGCACTGGATATATAGTCATGAATGATGCAGACATGGTAAAGCTGCTTACTTTCCGCAGGGAGAAGGCAGATAGTAAACAGGTGCACAAACAAAGAAGCCAAGACACGCTGTTGGTGCTATAAAGCAAACAGTCGGCATGGCCTCTGAGGAGGTCACTTTGAACTGAGGTTGGAGGGATGACAAGGGTCCAGTTGTGCGCAGGTGGCAGGAACGGCAGGGCGAAGGCCCGCCGTGGGAAAGAGCTGGGCATAGTCTAGGAGAGAGCTGGAGCCCGAGAGCGCCGGAGGTGGAGCAGGGTTCAAGCCAGGCAGCTCTGGTGGCATGAGTCTAGAGGGCTGAGGGTGGAGAAGCAGAGGAAGGACCCCGAGGAGCACAGGCACCCTCCTCTTCACACTCGTTGTTCTTGCATTTGTCCAAGCCCTCAGACCTCTCTCTAGCTTTCCTTCCTTCAGTTCATCTTCTAAAATCCAAATGGGGTCATGCTCCCCCTGCTCAGCCCGTCTTTGGCCCTCCGTCGCTTGCATGCTCATCACAACTCCTTAGCAAGGGGGACCAATCGCTTGTGAGCTGTTGGTCTCTGCTCTCACCCTAGCCTCGTCTCCCACCCCCACCCTTGTTGCCACATTTCTTCAAATTCTCCCGAGCATCCTGCTCTCTCACACTGCCATTCTTTGGCACGTGCTGTTCCACCTGCCTGGAATGTCTTCTCACCTCTTCCCTTGGTCCATTCACGGGGAAACTCCTTGTCCTTCCAGCCTCCTCTGGGAGGTCTTCTGTGGCTGTCAGTCCTCTGCCTGCAGACCTCCCTGAATCCATTTCTTTCTCTTCTGAGCTCTCAGGGAGCCAATAACCTACCGTCACAGCCCTTGTTGACTACATTGTAATTACTTGTTTTCTTTGAAAAATTAAAAGAATACAGAAAAGCACAAAGAATCATATATATGTATATATATATGATATATTTATATGTTAAAATCCTAACCCCTATCTCAAAATATGACCTTAGTTGGACACAGCAGTTTTGCAGATGTAATTAGTTAAGATGAGGTCATACTGGAGTAAAGTGGGTCCATAATCCAATATGGCTGGTTTCCTTATGAAAAGGGGAAATCTGGACATAGAGGTAGACTTGCACAGAGGGAAGGCAATGAAGGGGCATTTAGAGAAGATGGCCATTGACAAGCCAAGGAGAGCGGCCTGGAACAGATCCTTGCTTCACGGCTTTCAGAAGGAAAGCTCTTGGTTCAGAAGGAACCAACCCTGCCAACGCCTTGATTTCGGATTTCTAGCCTCCAGAGCTGTGAGGCAATACATTTCTGTTGTTTAAGCCACCCAGCCTGCGGTACTTTGTCACGGTAGCCCCAGGAGACTCATGTAACCCTCTTGCTTCATACCACTCCCACCCCTCAGCTGGTCTCATCCCTTCTATCTCCAGAATATATCCTGCATCTATCCACTTCTGTCCATTTCATGGCTAGGTCACTATAACCCCTCACCTGGAGTACTGCACAGCCTCCTAACCAGTCTCTCTGGTTCTACTCTTCCCTCTTTATAGCCTCTTCTCCCCACACGAGCCCCCCCACCCTTCCCCACCCCCATGGCTTCCCAATGCCTGGAAAGTATTGAATAAAAATACCCCACAAGTGCTTCCATCAGCTGGCTCGGCCTCCATCTCTAATCTCATCCTGTAACCCCTTCTCACTCGCTGTGCCCTGGACACACCTACTTCAGAGCTGTCCACCCCTCAGGACCTTGTTTGTCCCTCTGGTACATTTTCTCTCAGATCTTGGCCTGGCCGACTGCTTCCTAACATGCAGAGTTCCACACAAAGGCATTTCCACTCATTTGCAACCACAGATGTTACCTCAACACGAAGCCTTTATTGACCAAGTCATCTAAGAAGCCCAGCCCCCATCAACCTCTAGCACACCATCCTGTCTCATGGCCTTGGTAGTTCTTCCCACTCTAAAGTTTCGGAGTCACACGTGATGCTCTTGTCACTGTAGTGTACGCATTTATGGACTCTCTTCCTGCTCTGGAAGATAAGTTCAGTGAGAACTGGGCCCTTGCCTGTCTTATTCTGTGTAGATACTCAGAGTCGGGAATGTCCCTGAATGAATGAATGAAGTCATGCTGGTTAACCCAAGGGTCCTAAAAGAAAAGAGATCTTGAAAAAAAAAAAAAGTAAATTAGTCAACTGAGGTCATTGGAGAGAGAGCAGGGGCAATGAAAGGCACAGAAAAGAGGCCATCAGTCACACCTGTGGCCAGACTTTGATGACAATTATCCACCATTTAGCCCACCATCCAGACGGATCTTCCAGCCAAGTAACTCATTTAAGGAGGAAATAATGATCAAGAAACTCCCATATCACTGAAAGCAGAAGGGAGTGGGGAGTGTGCTTTATCAGCTCCTAAATAATCATCTACCTTCCTTTTGCTCAGTTACAGAGAGCTCATTGTGGCTGGGACTTTCTGATAACAAGGGATCCTTTCCTAATTACTATATGCTCTATTTCAGGTTCAGCAGAAAGAAAATTAAAAAGCTCCATTTCACTCCAGGTTCAAATGAGTCAATCTTTCAATCAATCAAGTATTAATTAAGCTATGCTAGGAAATACAGAGGAGGAAAACGACACCTTCTCTCTACTCAAAGATGATGTGGGGAAAATAATTAGAATAATTTAAGAACAATGAAAGGAGTTTAAAAGGGTTTTCATCCAGGCTTTCTTTGACTTTCTGTTGTGGATGGCCTAAAACCTCTAGCCACCTTATTCTCCTTTACTCTTTCTCCTGCCCTCTTCCCTCTCTCTTCTCCATTCTCTTCCCTAATTACATTGTCTCCAAAGGGTCCATGTCATAGACTCTGACAATAATTAGTCGCTTTCAGTCACTCTTAGGATTAAACACTAAAAATCATGTCTCTCGGATACTCTGAAAATTCCAGCTGTGCTAAATGTGATAGAACGCAATACCCCCAGCCTGTTAGCAAGTTACAGACTTGTTTATGTCCCTAGATCATCATGATAACTTCCTGATTTTTCTCCTAAACCAGAAAACATGCACCAAGAGTTTTGCCTCCTTGGGGATATATGTATACATATAGCTGATTCACTTTGTTATAAAGCAGAAACTAACACACCATTGTAAAGCAATTATACTCCATTAAAGATGTTTAAAAAATGATATAGTAAGATGAAAAAAAAAACCCATAAAGTTATCCCTCAAAAAAAAAAAAGAATTTTTCCTCCTTCACTAGCACTGGCGTGCAGTCTGGGCAACATCCACTTAAGCACTTTGAGTTTAGTTTTCTCTTCTGTAAACAGAGATATGAGCATACTTCTCTGAGGGCGAGGTGTTTTTTCTTTTTTTTTTTTTTTTTTTTTTATTTTATTTTATTTTATTTTATTTTATTTTTTTGCTTTATAACAAATTTAATAAGTTATACATATACATATGTTTCCATATCCCCTCCCATTTGCGTCTGCCTCCCACCCTCCCTATCCCACCCCTCCAGGCGGTCACAAGGCACCAAGCTGATCTCCCTGTGCTATGCGGCTGCTTCCCACTAGCTATCTACCTTACGTTTGGTAGTGTATATATGTCCATGCCGCTCTTTCACTTTGTCACAGCTTACCCTTCCCCCTCCCCATATCCTCAAGTCCATTCTCTAGTAGGTCTGTGTCTTTATTCCTGTCTTACCCCTACGTTCTTCATGACATTTTTTTTTTCTTAAATTCCATATATATGTGTCAGCATACAGTATTTGTCTTTCTCTTTCTGACTTACTTCACTCTGTATGACAGACTCTAGGTCTATCCACCTCATTACAAATAGCTCAATTTCATTTCTTTTTATGGCTGAGTAATATTCCATTGTATATATGTGCCACATCTTCTTTATCCATTCATCCGATGATGGACACTTAGGTTGTTTCCATCTCCGGGCTATTGTAAATAGGGCTGCTATGAACATTTTGGTACATGTCTCTTTTTGAATTATGGTTTTCTCAGGGTATATGCCCAGTAGTGGGATTGCTGGGTCATATGGTAGTTCTATTTGTAGTTTTTTAAGGAACCTCCATACCGTTCTCCATAGCGGCTGTACCAATTCACATTCCCACCAGCAGTGCAAGAGTGTTCCCTTTTTTCCACACCCTCTCCAGCATTTATTGTTTCTAGATTTTTTGATGATGGCCATTCTGACTGGTGTGAGATGATATCTCATTGTAGTTTTGATTTGCATTTCTCTAATGAGTAAAGATGTTGAGCATCCTTTCATGTGTTTGTTGGCAGTCTGTATATCTTCTGTGGAGAAATGTCTATTTAGGTCTTCTGCCCATTTTTGGATTGGGTTCTTTGTTTTTTTGTTATTGAGCTGCATGAGCTGCTTATAAATTTTGGAGATTAATCCTTTGTCAGTTGCTTCATTTGCAAATATTTTCTCCCATTCTGAGGGTTGTCTTTTGGTCTTGTTTATGGTTTCCTTTGCTGTGCAAAAGCTTTTAAGTTTCATTAGGTCCCATGTGTTTATTTTTGTCTTTATTTCCATTTCTCTAGGAGGTGGGTCCAAAAGGATCTTGCTGTGATTTATGTCATAGAGTGTTCTGCCTATGTTTTCCTCTAAGAGTTTGATAGTGTCTGGCCTTACATTTAGGTCTTTAATCCATTTTGAGCTTATTTTTGTGTATGGTGTTAGGGAGTGATCTAATCTCATACTTTTACATGTCCCTATCCAGTTTTCCCAGCACCACTTATTGAAGAGACTGTCCTTTCTCCACTGTACATTCCTGCCTCCTTTATCAAAGATAAGGTGACCATATGTCCGTGGGTTTAACTCTGGGCTTTCTATCCTGTTCCATTGATCTATCTTTCTGTTTTTGTGCCAGTACCATACTGTCTTGATTACTGTAGCTTTGTAGTATAGTCTGAAGTCAGGGAGCCTGATTCCTCCAGCTCCATTTTTCGTTCTCAAGATTGCTTTGGCTATTCGGGGTCTTTTGTGTTTCCATACAAATTGTGAAATTTTTTGTTCTAGTTCTGTGAAAAATGCCAGTGGTAGTTTGATAGGGATTGCATTGAACCTGTAGATTGCTTTGGGTAGTAGAGTCATTTTCACAATGTTGATTCTTCCAATCCAAGAACATGGTACATCTCTCCATCTATTTGTATCATCTTTAATGTCCTTCATCAGTGTCTTATAATTTTCTGCATACAGGTCTTTTGTCTCCTTAGGTAGGTTTATTCCTAGATATTTTATTCTTTTTGTTGCAATGGTAAATGGGAGTGTTTCCTTGATTTCACTTTCAGATTTTTCATCATCAGTATATAGGAATGCCAGAGATTTCTGTGCATTAATTTTGTATCCTGCAACTTTACCAAATTCATTGATTAACTCTAGTAGTTTTCTGGTAGCATCTTTTGGATTCTCTATGTATAGTATCATGTCATCTGCAAACAGTGACAGCTTTACTTCTTCTTTTCCAATTTGGATTCCTTTTATTTCCTTTTCTTCTCTGATTGCTGTGGCTAAAACTTCCAAAACTAGGTTGAATAAGAGTGGTGAAAGTGGGCAACCTTGTCTAGTTCCTGATCTTAGTGGAAATGGTTTCAGTTTTTCACCATTGAGGACGATGCTGGCTGTGGGTTTGTCATATATGGCCTTTATTATGTTGAGGAAAGTTCCCTCTATGCCTACTTTCTGCAGGGTTTTTATCATAAATGGGTGTTGAATTTTGTCGAAAGCGTTCTCTGCATCTATTGAGATGATCATATGGTTTTTCTCCTTCAGTTTGTTAATATGGTGTATCACGTTGATTGATTTGCGTATATTGAAGAATCCTTGCATTCCTGGAATAAACCCCACTTGATCATGGTGTATGATCCTTTTAATGTGCTGTTGGATTCTGTTTGCTAGTATTTTGTTGAGGATTTTTGCATCTATGTTCATCAGTGATATTGGCCTGTAGTTTTCTTTCTTTGTGACATCCTTGCCTGGTTTTGGTATCAAGGTGATGGTGGCCTCGTAGAATGAGTTTGGGAGTGTTCCTCCCTCTGCTATATTTTGGAAGAGTTTGAGAAGGATAGGTGTTAGCTCTTCTCTAAATGCTTGATAGAATTCGCCTGTGAAGCCATCTGGTCCTGGGCTTTTGTTTGTTGGAAGATTTTTTATCACAGTTTCAATTTCAGTGCTTGTGATTGGTCTGTTCATATTTTCTATTTCTTCCTGATTCAGTCTTGGCAGGTTGTGCATTTCTAAGAATTTGTCCATTTCTTCCAGGTTGTCCATTTTATTGGCATAGAGTTGCTTATAGTAATCTCTCATGATCTTTTGTATTTCTGTAGTGTCAGTTGTTACTTCTCCTTTTTCATTTCTAATTCTATTGATTTGAGTCTTCTCCCTTTTTTTCTTGATGAGTCTGGCTAATGGTTTATCAATTTTGTTTATCTTCTCAAAGAACCAGCTTTTAGTTTTATTGATCTTTGCTATCGTTTCCTTCATTTCTTTTTCATTTATTTCTGATCTGATTTTTATGATTTCTTTCCTTCTGCTAACTTTGGGATGTTTTTGTTCTTCTTTCTCTAATTGCTTTAGGTGCAAGGTTAGGTTGTTTATTCGAGATGTTTCCTGTTTCTTAAGGTGGGATTGTATTGCTATAAACTTCCCTCTTAGAACTGCTTTTGCTGCATCCCATAGGTTTTGGGTCGTCGTGTCTCCATTGTCATTTGTTTCTAGGTATTTTTTAATTTCCTCTTTGATTTCTTCAGTGATCACTTCGTTATTAAGTAGTGTATTGTTTAGCCTCCATGTGTTTGTATTTTTTACAGCTCTTTTCCTGTAATTGATATCTAGTCTCATAGCATTGTGGTCAGAAAAGATACTTGATACAATTTCAATTTTCTTAAATTTACCAAGGCTTGATTTGTGACCCAAGATATGATCTATCCTGGAGAATGTTCCATGAGCACTTGAGAAAAATGTGTATTCTGTTGTTTTTGGATGGAATGTCCTATAAATATCAATTAAGTCCATCTTGTTTAATGTATCATTTAAAGCTTGTGTTTCCTTATTTATTTTCATTTTGGATGATCTGTCCATTGGTGAAAGTGGGGTGTTAAAGTCCCCTACTATGATTGTGTTACTGTCGATTTCTCCTTTTATGGCTGTTAGTATTTGCCTTATGTATTGAGGTGCTCCTATGTTTGGTGCATAAATATTTACAATTGTTATATCTTCTTGTTGGATCGATCCCTTGATCATTATGTAGTGTCCTTCTTTGTCTCTTCTAGTAGTCCTTATTTTAAAGTCTATTTTGTCTGATATGAGAATTGCTACTCCAGCTTTCTTTTGGTTTCCATTTGCATGGAATATCTTTTTCCATCCCCTTACTTTCAGTCTGTATGTGTCTCTAGGTCTGAAGTGGGTCTCTTGTAGACAGCATATAGATGGGTCTTGTTTTTGTATCCATTCAGCCACTCTGTGTCTTTTGGTGGGAGCATTTAGTCCATTTACATTTAAGGTAATTATCGATATGTATGTTCCTATTCCCATTTTCTTAATTGTTTTGGGTTCATTATTGTAGGTATATTCCTTCTGTTGTGTTTCTTGCCTAGAGAAGTTCCTTTAGCATTTGTTGTAAAGCTGGTTTGGTGGTGCTGAACTCTCTCAGCTTTTGCTTGTCTGTAAACGTTTTAATTTCTCCATCAAATCTGAATGAGATCCTTGCTGGGTAGAGTAATCTTGGTTGCAGGTTTTTCTCCTTCATCACTTTAAGTATGTCCTGCCACTCCCTTCTGGCTTGTAGAGTTTCTGCTGAGAGATCAGCTGTTATCCTGATGGGGATTCCCTTGTGTGTTATTTGTTGTTTTTGCCTTGCTGCTTTTAATATGATTTCTTTGTGTTTAATTTTTGACAGTTTGATTAATATGTGTCTTGGCGTATTTCTCCTTGGATTTATTCTGTATGGGACTCTCTGTGCCTCCTGGACTTGATTAACTATTTCCTTTACCATATTAGGGAAGTTTTCAACTATAATCTCTTCAAATATTTTCTCAGTCCCTTTCTTTTTCTCTTCTTCTTCTGGAACCCCTATAATTCGAATGTTGGTGCGTTTAATGTTGTCCCAGAGGTCTCTGAGACTGTCCTCTGTTCTTTTCATTCTTTTTTCTTTATTTTGCTCTGCAGCAGTTATTTCCACTATTTTATCTTCCACCTCACTTATCCGTTCTTCTGCCTCAGTTATTCTGCTATTGATCCCATCTAGAGTATTTTTTATTTCATTTATTGTGTTTTTAATCGATGCTTGATTCATCTTTAGTTCTTCTAGGTCCTTGTTAACTGTTTCTTGCATTTTGTCTATTCTATTTCCAAGATTTTGGATCTGGGAAATAGAATCTTGGATCATCTTTACCATCATTATTCTGAATTCTTTTTCAGGTAGAGTGCCTATTACCTCTTCATTTGTTAGGTCTGGTGGGTTTTTATCTTGCTCCTTCTCCTGCTGTGTGTTCTTCTGTCTTCTCATTTTGCTTATGTTACTGTGTTTGGGGTCTCCTTTTTGCAGGCTGCAGGTTCGTAGTTCCTGTTGTTTTTGGTGTCTGTCCCCAGTGGCTAAGGTTGGTTTAGTGGGTTGTGTAGGCTTCCTGGTGGAGGGGACTAGTGCCTGTGTTCTGGTGGATGAGGCTGGATCTTGTCTTTCTGGTGGGCAGGTCCACGTCTGGTGGTGTGTTTTGGGGTGTCTGTGGACTTTTTATGATTTTAGGCCACCTCTCTGCTAATGGGTGGCGTTGTGTTCCTGTCTTGCTAGTTGTTTGGCATAGGGTGTCCAGCACTGTAGCTTGCTGGTCGTTGAGTGAAGCTGGGTGCTGGTGTTGAGATGGAGATCTCTGGAAGATTTTCGCCGTTTGATATTATGTGGAGCTGGGAGGTCTCTTGTGGACCAGTGTCCTGAAGTTGGCTCTCCCACCTCAGAGGCACAGCACTGACTCCTGGCTCCTCAATTTGGGATGATGTGTTGTCTATTCATGTATTCCACAGATTCAGGGTACATCAAGTTGATTGTGGAGCTTTAATCCGCTGCTTCTGAGGCTGCTGGGAGAGGTTTCCCTTTCTCTTCTTTGTTCTCACAGCTCCTGGGTCTCAGCTTTGGATTTGGCCCCGCCTCTGCGTGTAGGTCGCCGGAGGGCGTCTGTTCTTCGCTCAGATAGGACAGGGTTAAAGGAGCAGCCTCTTCGGGGACTCTGGCTCACTCAGGCCGGGCGGGAGGGAGGGGCACGGAGTGCGGGGCGAGCCTGCAGCGGCAGAGGTCGGCGTAACGTTGCACCAGCCCGAGGTGCTCCGTGCGTTCTCCCAGGGAAGCCGCCCCTGGATCCCGGGACCCCGGCAGTGGCGGGCTGCACAGGCTCCCGGAAGGGCGGTGTGGACAGTGACCTGCGCTCGCACACAGGCTTCTTGGCGGCGGCAGCAGCAGCCCCAGCGTCCCACGCCTGTCACTGGGCTCCGCGCTTTCAGTCGCGACTCGCGCCCGTCCGTGGAGCCCCTTTAAGCAGCGCTCTTAATCCCCTCTCCTCGCGCACCAGGAAACCAAGAGGGAAGAAAAAGTCTCTTGCCTCTTCGGCAGCTCCAGAGTTTTCCCGGACTCCCTCCCGGCTAGCTGTGGCACATTAGCCCCCTTCAGGCTGAGTTCTCGCCGCCAGCCCCAGTCCTCTCCCTGCGCTCTGACCGAAGCCCGAGCCTCAGCTTCCAGCGCTGCGCGCCCCGGCGGGCAAGCAGACAAGCCTCTCGGGCTGGTGAGTGCCGCTCGGCACCGATCCTCTGTGTGCGGATCTCTCCGCTTTGCCCTACCCAGGTATGTGGGGAGTTTCTTGCCTTTTGGGAGGTCTGGGGTCTTCTGCCAGCGTTCAGTAGGTGTTCTGTAGGAGTTGTTCCACGTGTAGCTGTATTTCTGTTGTATCCGTGGGGAGGAAGGTCGGCGAGGTGTTTTTTCCACTGTGCTACATCCTTTTATTCTTTCTCCCCAGAACAGTGTCTGGCAGAAAGTGGGCTAGCAATAAGTATTTGTTGAATGGATGAATGAATGAATGAGTGCGTGAGTGAGTGAATGACGTGTGTAAAGACAATGTGTGTAAAGCGTGTAGGCTAAGTACACTTCACACAGTGGGGTCCTTAAAGTTGCCTTGAAAACCATATAGCACCCTATTTGTTATTATACTACTCATGTTGTGTGAAAGGCAAAAGCATCCATTCATTACAGAATTCATAAGCAGAGTCCGATCAACTTCTCTGTGAACCGGTGGGAGTGAGTCAGCCAATCCTAGGAATCAGGGCAGACCCATTTGCCTGCCCCCTGCGTTCTTGCTAATTTTATTTCCCTTCATTCTCAGCTGCCGCCCCTCTTTCAGCCCTCCTGACCTCCAGGATCTAGTTTCTTAGGGATGCCTTGTTCTGTCCATCACTATCAACTTTCTCCTCTTCATTTCAGCTAGAATGCTCACTTGTTTTCCTTTGACTGGCCTCTTTTGACATAGATACCTCAGGAGGCCAAAGCCTCAAAAACAGAGGTTTGGCATAATGTCTTATCGCCTTTCACAGGAACAGGGAATGATCTATTGAATCCAAAAGCCACCATTTGTTGTGTCCTTACATTCCGCCATTCTCCGGACGGATGCTGAGGACTTCTCTCTTCTAGGATGAAGGGGTATTCACCAATCATTCATCTGTCAAGCATTTGAAAGCCTGCCAGGTGTGCCACACCCTATGGATATACTCTTGATGGACTAAAACACCTTCTGTGACCTCAAGGAGCTCACATTTTAATAGGACCAAAAATACAAGAAGAGAAGGGCAATATGTCACGTATGACAGTGGGTGCTGGGGACCCAAAGGCATAAAACTCCTTAGAGTACTCACTGACAGCCCGGGAGCTATATCCAACCCATAGGCGCTTCTATTTTACTTTTTTTTTTTCCTCCTCTGATTTCATATAAAATTCTCAATCTTTAGCGAGTCCTAAAATTTGGTCATACTAACCTCCCACATAGCTATAATCTGCTGGAGCTTTAGAAGGACTGATGTTCCCCCAGCCTGTACCCCAGTCTCCACCCTGCTGGCTTCACCCAGTCCTGACACCTACCTGGTCCCTGGAGGCATATTAAGCCTGTAGCCCCTGGACCACACCCTCCCTCTGGAATAGGGACGACATTACCTATTCTTTGTGCTGTCATCCATGAAGGGGAGGACCACGCAGGGGGCTTGAAAAAGAGATGAGGACAAGAGACAAAAGGCAAGCCTTACTTTCCAGTTGTCGCCTCCAGTTTAATGGATTAATCCTGGTCTCTGGCTAATTAGACAAATAATAAGGATGAGGGATATTTGCAAGAGGAATGAATACATATCATAATGTCCCAAGCAGAATACAAAAGGCTGGCAGAGGGGTGCAGTGGAAAGAATATTAAGAGGACCCAGTTCTAGTCCCGGCTCAGTTGTCCTCCAAGCCTCTGACCTTGGGCAAATCAGTTAAGCTTCCTGAGCCCTTTTCTCGTCTGAGAAGTGAGGCTATTAGCCATCTCAGATATCTCTCAAGATTGTTGTGAAGGACAGACAAGACCTGTGAGAAAACATCGAGAAGGGAAAATTGCAATCTAAATGCAAGCAGTGGCATATTAGGGGATTGTGTTAAAGCTGAATTACAGCTCAAATTAGAACCCTGACTTCTCTTACCGATGCAGCCCTCTGCCCTAAACCTTCTCCTCCCTCTGACCCACTGCCACCATCCCCACCTCCACCCGCCCCAGGTCCTTTGTGAATCATAGTCATTAAGGACTACATTTTCAATTTGGAAAGTTTGCGGGCACGCACTCTGACACCACTCAGGCTTGTGTTTGCCGTCTGTATATATCCAGTCTGACCACATCCTGGTATTAGTGCTAATAAAACCTGTAGCCATGGTTACAGCGACATACCTGGGTTATACTGTTCTTATTTTCACTCTTCGAAACTATTTGGTAAAAGATTTTGGAGCCAGTTTTCATAGGTGTGGTAAAGCACTGCGGCAAGTTTTACTTTTGGAAAGTGTGAGTTGAGGCTCTGAGGTCATCTTCGAGTTAGAAGCAGTCGGGGAGGGGTGGTGCCTTCTCTGGTCCCCAGATAAAGGGGACAGTTTGTGGCTGACTCCAAGAACTGATGTTTAAGTCTTCCAGTGTCATATCTGCCTAGAAGGATCGTGTGTTTTTTTAAAAAGCAAGAAGATGACCAAGCACTTGTGTGATTCAGGGTCTCCCACAGGTGGTAATTAAAAAATAGACTCAATTTAAAGGTGCATCATTCTCTTTAATATTAGAGAAGAGAACTGAGAATTTGGCAGAGTTTGCAGTGATAACCGAATGACTGACTTATTTTCTTCGGTGGTGGCGGGGGAGAGGTTTATGGGCTGGAATAGTTGAAAACTAATGGGGTGGCAAAAATATACAATTATGCAACTCAAAAGCCATACAGATACGGTTTTATTTTCCCTTCCATTTCCTCCCTTCATTTAATGTTAACAAAAGCTCAGGGCAATTAAAAGCCGAAAGCTACCTTACTGCAATATTAAGGCTTAAAAGGTAAAGGCCAAATCCTGGAGTGAGCAGAAATATTCTCATTCCAATCATAACTCACCCCTGCGGAATGCACAGTGTGGAATATTTCAGGTTCATCAGACTTCGGGTCACAGGCTCCGTCCAGAGGGCGGGTAGCACAGAGTTGATGCTGCTGGAGAATGAACCTTCACTTTCTGTGTGTAGGCGTTTACATCTGTATCCCTAACGTTGCATGTAGATGTTTTTTTTTTTTACAGTTTTGGTAAATAACTGTTGGTGAATGCAGAGGACATATATGAGTGTGCTAAAATATTTATCGAGCCCCCACTCAGGCAAGTAGCACCCCCTTTTTTGCCTCAGTACCCTATTTCTTTGATACAGATGATATTTGCTCAGTCTCATGAAATGCAGCTTTAGGTGCTTCTGTGCAAATAGACTGTTACCTGTAAGACCCTGTTCTAGAGAAATTCTGCAACTGCCACTGGCTTCACCTCATCCCTGATGCCCTCAACTTGCCTGCCTTTGCCCCCAAATATCTTATCTTCCTCTCCACCCCTGAAATGGCCTTCCCAAAGGAGGCTGCAGGTATTGCCCATGAGTGATTTGGGAGTATGGATGGAAGAAACTGCTGGGGACTGTGGGCTAGGGGAGTTCCCCATAGATACCAAAGTGTACGTGCACACACACACACACACACTTACACACTCACATGCTCACACACTCGCTCTTCCCTCAGCCCCACCCCGTCATTCCTCCCTATCTACCACCCCTGCTCCATTCTTGCCTGGAGGCCTCAGAGCTTTATGGAAGACTCTCTGGAAAGCACATGGGGCCACTGGGAGGTGGGGGGATGGTGGGAAAGGCCAGGGAATTCTGATCTTGTCTCCCAGCTCTCTACCTGTGGCCTCAGGCCTGGACTACCTGTAGGCTGTGTACCAGCCTTAAGTTTTATCTTTCCTTAGCAGCCCAGAATGTGTGTGTGTGTGTGTGTGTGTGTGTACACACACACACACACACACATATTGTTATCAGACCAACCCTCAAAGTATCAGGGTCTTGAAGAAATAGGACACTGGATGGGAACACTTTGATAGAGCAAAACGGTCAGGATGTATGGTCCTGCCCCTGCTAGGTGGAAGGCAGGAGAGAGTCCTGGAGATGGGAGTTGGCTTGGAGCAGCCAGAGAAGGGGCTTGGAGTGCCCTGAGAGGGGTAGGCAGCTCTGCTTCTCAGTGGACAGCCTATGGAGCTCCAGGCCTCCAGTTCTGGCTTTGACATTTATCTGGTTTTATTTGTTTACATGCTTGTAGATTTTCATGAGCTGAATTCTTGGCTAAAATATAGCCTGGAGTGCAGGGGAAGTTCATAGTGGTGTGAGAAGCCAGTTCAAATTCTCACCCGTGACTTACTCAGTATGTGTCCTCGGGAAGGTCATTCAGTTGCTTTGGGCCCCAGCTTCTTCATCTCCAAAATGGGGGAAATCTGGGAAGAGACACAAGAAAATGACAGATAGCATTCTTGCCTCTACGGAAGGGCATCGGGGGCAGGGCTGGGAGGGGGTTGGCTTTCCTCTCAGTCCTTTGGTGCAGTTCTGAAGGTCTGACTGTATGCAGGTACTTTCCAAAGTCAACAACCAACTGGAAGTGAGTACCTGCCTGGCAGGGAGGGTCCTTGTGTCAAAGCAACAGTGCATGTGAATGTGCTCCTAGGCTGTTAGGAGCTGTACAAAATTGAGAGTCATAATTGGTATTATTCCAAGTAGATGTAGGGACATGGCAACAAACAACACCCCTCAATTCTGCCAGGTAGTCACAGTGGCCTGGAATTCTTAGAAAATTGGCTTCCACGCTGGGAGGTCTTCCTACCTCCAACCCAGAATGGATGGATGGACCCCACCCTTACCCCACCCCAACCTTCGAGGCTCTTGCACCTGGCTCTGCAGCGGTTCTGGGCCACCTGGATCCTCCATGTGCCCAGATGACTCCAGATTTCCAAGGGTTAGCCCAGCATGTCAACCCTGCCAGGCCAGTTCTGATAAGCACATTCCGTCCTTTGCCAGAAGGCAGTGGGGCCGTGCTGCTTGGTGTGAACAGAAGGGGCAGAGCCTGCATGAGTGGCTGCCCTCTGATTGACCCCCGGGGGCAGGGGTGGGGACGTTTGTATAGAACACGTGAGAGCCTCCCTTAGGTTGTTTACTGGGCCACTATAATAAAAGGAATGCTGCAAGCATTCTGTTCTTTATACACGAAGAGGCTAATAGTACTAAGAGCAATGATGTGCATCAGTGAAATACGCCATTCCAATTATTTTTCCGGTAGTTGCTTATGGATTTCATTTCAAGAAATGTTAGTTAATAACTATCTGCTGTGTGATCAACATGATGCTGAGGGGAAAAAAGGTTTATGATCTGGTTCCCATCCTAGGAGAGTTTCTGAATGAAGCTTAGAACATGGTAAGTCCTGACAGGTGACAGTGCAGGTCCCCGAATCTCCAAGCCTCAGGTTCCCCATCTCAGATGGGAAGATAATAATCCCACTGACTCCACTCACCATCCAGTGTTGTGGTAAAAGTCAAATAATATATACATGAGATTCTTTATAGACTGATAATGCTCTTCACAGTTTAATTTTCAAAAATAATACAAGCGATTAAAGGCTAAGGTAAATATCAGGAAGTGCCAAAATCATGCACAGTTAGAAAGGAGAGGGATCGATGTTGGCTTAGGTTTTTTTTTTTAATTTATTTTTTATTTTTATTTTTGGCTGTGGTGGGTCTTCGTTGCTGTGTGCGGGCTTTCTCTAGTTGCGGTGAGCAGGGGCTACTCTTCGTTACGGTGCGCGGGCTTCTCGTTGCAGTGGCTTCTCTTGTTGCGGAGCACGGGCTCTAGGTGCGCGGGCTTCAGTAGTTGTGGCCCGCGGGCTCTAGAGCACAGGCTCAGTAGTTGTGGCACACGGGCTTGGTTGCTCCGCGGCATGTGGGATCTTCCTGGACCAGGGCTTGAACCCATGTCCCCTGCTTGGCAGGCGGATTCTTAACCACTGCGCCACCAGGGAAGCCTGGCTTAGGTTTTAAGGGAGAGGCTGCCTGGAGGAGATGGAGGTTGGGTGCCCCCCCCCTCCCCCCCCCCCCGTGCTAGGTGTTATCACATGGAGGGTTGGACATTTGGGTGGCAGAAGGGAAGCTGGGCTGAGCTGGGTAGGATGGGAAAGCAAGAGTAGAGGTCCAGAGGCCAGCACATACGGAGTTTGGGACTGGGAAGGCAGTGAAGAAACCCCCTGAGGAAGAGTGGGAAATGATGTGGTACCGGCAAGGCTGGTGAGATTTCAGGGGGCTGGGAAGGCTCAACATAGGTTTGCTGTACAGTAATGGGCCCCAGGGAAGCCCTGAAAGTTGGTGAGCAGAAGACAGGTAGCAGCATCAGTGTTTCAGAGGCTACATTCTCTTACCTGATCCCTCTTGTAATTCGAAGTATGCCTTGGCCAGAGCAGGATTAAGCCCCACCCTGGGCTCATGGGCAGTCTGCCCTAGCTAGCCAGGCTCAGTAATCACAAATATTACAATTTTAAAAAAACCCTTTTATTAATAGCGTACTTTCTCCCTTAGACAAAATCGGATTATGAACTGAAATAACATCACCAAACCAATCAGAGGGAAACTGCTATTTATCTCCTGATCCCTTGGGAAGGAAGGCAGGGGGGAAAAAACCCTGATGCAATCACTTCTCCAGTCTGAATGGGCTTGCGTTTATTTATGATTGGGGAAAGTCCTAGCAAAGACCCTGCACTTAATAACTCGTTTTAATTTTTTAACAGCTTCTGCAAACATTTCTTCATTAAATCCACTGTAATGTGAGGAGGGAAGGGATTTCTTGCCCTATTTCACAGATGAATAAAGAACAGAAATGGGTGTTCAAAATTTGTTTAAAATTGCAAAGCTGGTCAGTGGCCAAGGGCAGACTGGGTTCTAGTTTTCCCATTTCCCAGAGTGATACTCTCCTTACTCCACTAACTCCTAAAAAGCAGCAAGAGAGGAGAAAACAATGGCAGCCAGTCACTTTTCCAGTTTACAAAGCCTTCCATTTCTCAGACTCCCTGAGATTTGTGGTCCCCCCTGCTTTAGGGCCTCATGGAAGCTTCTTTATCTGAAACCCCCAACTCTCTCCCAATCCCACCCCAACCAATACCCCCCAGTCTCCTGGTCTCTATGCATTTAGTCTCTGCTGAAATATCATCCCCCCTGGGAAACTTTCTGTGACTTCATTATGATTAGAGCCCCTGTCCTGTGCCCCATCACCGTCCCTATACTATTACCATAGCCCTCAACCCACTTTAGGTTCATTTTATTTAATCATCTTTCTTCCATTCTAGACAGAATCTATTCCCAGTAGGGCATCCAGGGACCTGTTTTGTTCTTGGAAAGTATTTGCTGAATTAATGAATGACCATATTTATAGACGAGGAAACTGAGGTTCACTGAAATTAAATGAGTTGCCCAAGGTCTCACAGCTGATCATGGAAGATGTGGCAGTTCTACCCCTAAATATCCAGTGCTGATTCCACTCTGCTACCCTGGTTTCTGGGTTCTCACCCAGCATTGTGGCCAGATAGAAGATACTCAGGAAAAGAAAAAATCTACCAATTGGAATTTCAGTATTCTGGGCTTGGAGAATTCATTCAGCTTGGGCTCAAAGTGTGCTCAGATGCCAGATATTCTGGGGCATTCCAGACTGCAAGCACAGTCCGCAGGCCTCTTTTGGTGACTGGCTACTTTTGAATCTCCAGTGAGGCTGTCAGTGCCAAGAAACAGATGACAGCAGAGAGACCTGACTTCCAAAGATCACTGGCCTCAAATGGATATGGGCCTTTGTCTCACAGGGTGCCATATTGAATATTATGATTATATCACTTGAAAGTGAGGTTATCGCCACGTTTTTGGAAAGCCCTGATTGGCTGTGTTCCTAACATATTTTGGTGTCATGAATTGATATCATTCCATTTGGTAATTTTCAGATGCCAAGCCGACTGAGTAGAGTAGTGTGTGTAGCATTCAGCGTCTCACTGTCTCACTGTTATTACTGCAAAAAGCTCTCCCTGTTTTTTTTCCAGAGGGAGGAACTCTTTGCTGACTTTTTTCTTCCTTCCCTGAACCTGGGTTGTTGACACAATTGAGTCCAAGGAGGCCAGGAACCGCCCTCTCCCCTCGCTGCAGCACAGCAGCGCACAGTTCAATTCAGTGCATGTTAGTTGAGAACCTACTATGTGCACAAGAAACTTCTCTCTTTTCTAGGGCTCTCCCAGCTAATGCTGCCTAACAAGATGTAGAAACCTGCCAACTACCTGGGTAAGGGATTCCAAACTGAACTAAAGATGGAGACTGTGAAGTCAAGGAATTTATTTTTTGTTTGGGAAATGGATGAGCACAGGGGAACTATGAAGCATGACTAGTTAAGTGTCCCGGGGCAAATGCCAACAAATGGTTATGGGAGCAGCACAGAGGAAACTGTTAATTCCAATGAGGAATCTAGGCAAGGCTTCAAGGAGGGTGTGATTTGACTTGGCACCTGCAGGGAGAATGGAATGATTAAATGCAGTGAGGATGAGAACGAAGAGATTCCAGACTGCTCAAGAAAGCACAGCTAGCTCAGAGAAAGAATCCAATCAAGGTGGCCTAGGCACCGGGCCGAGATCTGGGGACTCTGAATCTCCCATTGTTACCATGGCAACAAGCAGCTCACTGCTGCTTGGCCCTCTCCCAGCCAGCTGCTCTAATCCATGGCATTCCAGTGGCCTGAGGAGAAGGGCTGCTACTGGGAGACCTTCTCTCCCTCCTTACCTTCTTACTTATTATGACTTGAATGTTCAGGGACAGGGCAGGGGGTAACTGATGATACGCTGGGCCAAGGACCTTCAGGGGATGTTTTTCATGTTTAACCATGAAAGCAGATTATTGTGTAAGAAAATTTGAGTGGATAGTGAGTTTTCTGCCTCCTTCCCTCTCAACTCCAAACACGCTTTATTCCTTTGTATGTTCTTAAACTTGGTAATAATCCTGAATTCAAATCTGGGGCCACAAGGGTAACCAAAGCCGGTTCCAGTTGGCACAAGTTCAAAGGGATCTCTCTCTCTCTCTCTCTCTCTCTCTCTCTCACACACACACACACACACACACACACACACACACACACACACTTAGCCTACCCATGTAATAATACTGGTAACATTTAGCCCAAGGTTGGTAGAAACCAAATGAGATTTTTGTGCAAGAAGGGCAAACCTAGACCACAGGTTGCAAGCTGGAAGCCCCTGAGGTAGATGTGACCAGTGAAGAGAGGTTGTTTGAACCACAGCTTCCAGCACAGCCGGTCCTGCCCGTATTCCCGCACCGCCTGTGTTACTCTTTCAGGCGGATCAGCTTGGGTCAAAGGTTGCCCCTCCTGCATTCACTAGCTGTCTGACCTTGGAAAGTCCCTTTACCCCTCTGTGCCTCAGTTTCCTCAACTATAAAAGAAGAATCAGAAGAGATTCTGTGTCATTGAATTGTTATGGAAATCAGATGAGTTAAATCATCTGTATCATGTCATTAAAGCAGCACATGGCACAGAGTAAGTGTTCCATAAATGTTGGCTTTATCTGTCAGGCCTCGTGGGTGCTGAGCTTGTGAGTCCTGCTATGATCCAGCGGTGGGGAGTTCAGGGATGCAGAAGGGACCGCAGTGATTGATGACTGCTGTGTGTAGCATGGCAGGACGCTTTGGTTATCTCAGGCAGAGCCAGTGAGGAATGCTCTGGCCTGTAGAACTGCAGCAGAGATTGACCTGTGTACTGTACTGCCCCCACCAGGTAGGGTAAGAGAAAGGAAAATTGAGTGGCCTGGGGCTTTTTCTGCAATCATGGGTTACATAGAGATCATCATGGTGGAACATTTCTGTCCCTCTCTCCTATATTACCTCCTTGACAATGGGTGAAAGATACTGTTGGATACTTGTGTTGTCTTACTATTGTATTCTTAGGGTACAGATGCTGTTCATGTCTGCTTTCCCACTTGACTATAGACTGTTTGAGAGTTTTTTCCTCTAGGAATCCCCCATGCCTAGTTCATTGTTGGCACATAGTAGATGCTCAATAAATGCTTGTCCATTTGATTAGTGAACTGACTGAATGGTTATGGGATGGAAAAGACCTAGAGTTGAGAGTGCCTTTGTGAGGCTGTATTTTACCTCCTGCAGGCCAGGGTGCCCACATTTTCATTCCTGGGAGACTAAGCCCTCATATCTCCACAAGCTTTGCATTGGCCTCTGCAGGACCAGGTCACGGGTGCTATAACAGGGTAGGGTTACAGCAGTGGATGGGGACCAGGACTGGGGCCTGTGCAGAACAAGAAGGCCTTGCTTTCACGGTTGGGGTAGGAACCCAAAGCAGCAGCTTATGGCTTAGGTAAGTTGGTCAGAGCCTGGGGAGCCAGCTGAGCAGGGATGAAGCAGGTGTCAGGGATGCTGAGAGTCACACCATACAGAGCCTGGGTGGTGAGTGAAGAGAGGGTGGCACCAGCAAGCAGAGATCCCAGGACAGGCTCTAATCCCAGGGGGGAGGCTGTTTCTTCCACCTCTGGATGAGGGGGCAGGACTACGGCTAAGGGCTGGCAGGTTCCTAGGCATAGGAAGTAGGCCCCTGCAGGTGGGATCTGTGCCTGTTTTTGTTTTTTAAATTCCCCACGGCCTCCGGTATAGTGTCTGGCACACACAAAGACATTTAAGAAATATGTATGAAAAAAATGCAGCCAGAGCCACGCTGGGACAGCTCCTGCCTTCTAAAGCAAGGCCAGCAGGGCTCCTAAGAGTTTTTGCAGTTCCCCTTTTGTAGAGAGGTGCTGAACGTGAACCAGTCTCACTGAAAACCCCTGAGAAAGAGGAGTGAGAATTATCAACTGGGGAGAGTCTAGACCTTTCTGTGAGGCTACTGATTCTTGTCCCTGCTGGTAAGGTGAATTGCCCCAGATACCAGATAACCATGAGCTAGGAGTCTTGAAGTAACAACACAGCCTTGAGATGAAATGGAGAATGTACAGTTTGGTAAAGTGGTTTAGCAGTTCATTCCACTTCTGCTTCAGGATCCCAGGCACCTCTGCAGACTCCTCCCCTGGGTGTGGGGAGATGTCTTCACAGTCCCCCCCGTCTCCCCACCCTTCTTCCCACTCTTCTCTTGTCTTCTCATGTATGCGAGCCGTCAGATGTAGAGAGAACAACAGAAGCCCTTCTAGTTTCCTTCCCCTCATGCCTGGGCCACCGTTTTTTTGAGAAAGCATATGAGGTGAGTTGCAGGCATTGGAGTTCTGTAACAGTGTGACAGGGGCTGGAAGTTCCATCGGCAGAAGCACATATGTTTATTAACCTGTGTTTAATGAGCAGCTATTGTGGGCCAGACACTGGGCTCTGGGAATGATGAGGTGGTGTTGCCAAAGGGAGGATGGGAGACAGTCAAACCTTACTAAGGGGCACAAAGGCTCATTTATTTATAAATGAAATAACAACTTTGACTTAGATTTTGTCTCCTCTGGTAAGTCTGTCACCTAGAGCTGGGCTAAGTGCACTTCCTCCCTGTTTTGACACCTATCATAACATTGATGACACTGTATTATAATTGCCTCTTTATCCATCCACCAAAGTAGACTGTAAGCTCCCAAGATATTGAACATCTTCTGATTCATCATTGGTGGCAGTTGCAGAATTTCTTTGTAGGAGAGGCTTACAGATAATACTCTGGAGCCAGAGGAAGAGAACTTTGCTCTTGGTAGAAACCTTAGTTTTCCTCTTCTGTAAAATAGGTATCATAGTTGAATGGTCATGAGGGTTAAGTGAGAAGTATGTGACTTTCTTAATGCAGTGCCCGGCACACATAAGGTCCTCCATAAATATTGCTGGTGTTATCTGTTGCTTACTACTCAGCTACACCAAGAAGGACTTATAGTTTACCCAAATATTATCTATCTCAAGTATCCAAATAACTCTTCATCTCTAGGACCACAAGAAGCCAGGTTTAATATCTTTCCTCAAAGCATAAGATTAAAGGCAACAAATAAGGGACCAGGCGTGGGAAAGCACGCCACTTAATATGCACTTTATCCTCAAGAAAGGAAAGTGAATTTATAAATATGTTGATTAAAATGTGGGAGAAGAGAAAACAGTTTGGTCGTTCCTCAAAAAGTTAAACATAGAGTTACCCTATTATCCAGCAATTCCACTGCTGGGTATCTACCCAAAACAATTGAAAATAGGTACTCAAACAAATCCTTGTACCTGCGTGCTCACAGCAGCACTATCCACAATAGCCGAAAGGTAGAAACAACCCAAGTGTCTATCAACAGATGAATAGGTAAACAAATGGTGGTACATACACACAATGGAATATTATTCAGCCATGAAAAAGCACGAAGCACCAATAAATGCTAAAACATGAATGAACCTTGAAAACATTATGCTAAATGAAAGAAGCCAGACACAAAAGGGCATACATTGTATGGTTCCATTTATAAGAAATATCAGAATAGATAAATCCATAAATGCAGATTGGTAGTTGCCACGGGCTGGGAGGAGGGAGCAATAGGAGGTAACTGCTTAATGGGCATGGGGGTTTATTTTGCAACGATGAAAGTATTTCAGAAGTAGATAGAGGTGGTGGCTCTACAGCATCATGAATGTACTAAATGCCACTGAATTTTTCACAGTAAAATGGTTAATTTTATGTAATGTGAATTTCACCCCAATAAAAAAAGTGGGAGGAGATAACACAAAATTTATTGAAAGCTGATTGATGGTTAAATGGAAAAGAATGGTGTAGTTTCCATTATTAATGATTTGAGAAGTATAACGTCACTGATTATCTTTTTAGTGTGTATTTATTCATTCACTCCAATACCAAATGTTGAATGACCACATACCTCAGTGGTTGAAGTATTCCTTATTGAAGGAATAATATTTTTTAAACCACTGAAGACTTATTCCTGGAAAATGTCAGTCAGGAGCATCAGACCTTCTTCCCTGTGTGTCACATGCTCTGTGACTGTATCCCTTCCTCTTGTCCCAGACAGGGAGGGGGAAATGCAGTATCTCTGTCTGGAAATGAGATATTCTTTCCACATCCAGCCATGGAAACCTGTGCCATCCACCCATCCACTGAAACACAGTAAAAACCAGCTCTTTCCTCAGAGGGGTCAATAATGTCTTCATGCAAAACTACAAAGAACACAATACTTGGGAATCAGCAAGTGTCCTAAGGCACCCGGCACATCATTGCTTTTTTCCTGAACCGGAGAAGGCTTTGGGCCAAATATCCCACAGAGCAGGGTCTGAGTTTCTAATTTGGAAACCAGGAGAGCTCTGAGCAAGCAGGTAATGTCTGGGTGGTGTGCTGTGCCAATGTGCTCCCCTCTCCCAGGGGAGGTCTCATTATGGCATGGGGTGGGTCACCCACATAATGAGTCTGGAGGTTTTAATCTAGGCCGTGGCCAGGTTGCACTGGCAACTGCTACTCAGCCGACTGTGGGCCTTGGGCAGGAGCAGGGGGATGTTTCAGGTCAGGAATGGAAGGCGGAGTGAGGGAGGGGAGGGCGGGAGCCATCAGTCACTTACAAGAAAGGAGTTTGACAGATGGGGTAGGTCTGCAGGGCTGGCCCTGAGAGTGGTGTGTTCTCTTCCAGCCTTGCCGCTTCTCCCTAGCATGATGTTGAGTAAACCACTGTGATGTGCTCGTAAAGCAACCTGGCGGGTGGCTGGGAGGCAGCAGTGGCTGTCATTTTTGTGGGCCCCAAATTCTTAACACCACTATTCAGCAAATAGCTATGGAGAGCCTAGTGTGCACACTACAGATTCATGGGGGCAAGAAAAGTTGGATGCCCATTTGTTTGCTCCCAGTCCCTGATCACTGGGAAGGTCACTTTGACCCCAGCGTTAGTTCCTGGGTGATTTCGGGCCTGTGTGCCTGAGTGGCTCTCTGGAACGTCAGGCTACGGTGGGACTTTTACAGCAGAGGGGCTTTTGAAAGCCGGCACCTTGTCCCATTGGTGGAGCTGCATAGGAACCTAAGATTATAAACCTAGAAAGGACACAGCCTCAGGATCTTCCTTGGGTTGGGGTGGGAAAAGCAGGCTCTGGACTCGCATGCAGCTTTTCTCTTCTCTTATTTAAGGTGGCCGCGGTCACACCTCATTTAGGTTAAGACCCAGCATGTGCACCGTCTGCCATTCTGTTCCCATTAACAGTAAAGCTAATTGAATGTCCCAGTTTCCCCTGCCTTCTTCTCCGTCCCCAACCCCCAGCCTCCATACACATCTCTAAACCTGTGTACCCCCAGCTTTTCCTTCTCAGGACAATTTGAAGACTAAAAGAACTATAACATACAACTATCCTTATTGCTATTACATTTTTTCCCCCTTCTCTTCTGCCAGTTTTCTCTTATGACTTGCCTGGAAAACAAAAAGAAATTGCTGATGGGCTTTACTTAAGCCTGTGCGGCTTGAAATTAGGATTGTATCTGAGGAGAATAAAAGTCTACTGAAAAACATCCTCACAGGAAGGAGTTATAGACAGTTAAGAGCAAGGGCAAGTCTGCAATGACTTACAAACACAATCTTCAATTTTGACCAAGAAACACAGCTATGATTTGGTTTTCCTTCATTTCTTAGCAACAAATTCCATGGAGCAGTTTGCTTACAGACGTGGGAGGAAGTCTCTTCCCAGGGCCAGGATTTGGTTCGGACACTGCCATAGCCCCTTGGGAGCTGCCCTAAGAAAGGAATCTTGTGTTTGTGTGAAGTTCGTTTTGGAACTCAGCTACCCTTGCCCAGTCTCCACTAAGGGGCCACTGACGTCCCCAGGTGGTGCTTTGTTCAGATGGCTCGGGCTGATGTGGGAGAAATGTCAGAAACCTGAGCTGGTCGATGGCCCTGGGGATTGCCCATCCAAAAATTTGCTGTAGATTTTCCTTTTGCTGCTTGGAGAGGGAAAGTCTGTCTGTCACGGTTTTATCTCTTACTGTGCCTGTGATGAGTCTCACGAGCTCCTGTGATTCGCTTAGAGCCTTTCTCATCAAATGGTCAGTTGAATATCATATTTGATGTGTAATGCTGACCCACCCACTGGTCTGGAAACAGTTTTCATGATAAGTTTCATGAAACACTAAACAGGCTTTAGTTCCTTAAGGCACCCAATGCTGTTTTCCTTCTTGAGGCCTCTCTGGGAATTCTTGAGAACAGTTTAAGGATTGACATCGAGGAAACAGAAGGGATGGGTGTGGTATGGAGTTTTTTTTTTTTTTGCGGTACACGGGCCTTTCACTGTTGCAGCCTCTCCCGTTGCAGAGCACAGGCTCCGGACGCGCAGGCTCAGCGGCCATGGCTCACAGGCCCAGCCGCTCCATGGCATGTGGGATCTTCCCGGACCGGGACACGAACCCATGTCCCCTGCATCAGCAGGCGGACTCTCAACCACTCTGCCACCAGGGAGGCCCTGGAGATTGTTTTAAAGGAGGAGATCTGCCCACATCTCCTGAAGGTCTGCCCCCAGAGACCACTCGGGGAAGATTCAGCATTCAAGTAGAATCTTCTCGCTTTTCCTCTCTGCCAGCACTTGAGTGCCTGCGTGTGCCCCTGTGTGTGAGGCACAGAAGGTCCAGGTGATAGAAAGTCCAGAGAGTGTTTGCTATTGCTGAACTTGGATTCTGGTCCCTTCATTAACCAGCTGTTGACCCGGGCACACACTTCCCTCCCTGAACCTTGGTTTGCTCATCTGTGGAGTGAGGGGGGAGGGGCTAGCTCATCTCTAAAGTGTCTTTCCATCTGAAGTCTCTGAGTCTGTGGTTATTTCCTTTCTTCATTCAACAACCAGCTCCTACAGGGAGTATGTTTACTTGAAAGTTTGGATGTTGGCATAAAACTTGAGCTTCACTGGATTGGAATATGTCAGGCTTCTCTGGCTGGGAGAAGACACAGAGACATCTAAGCCATCAAAAGATGCTCAGATTCAGGGCCACTACTGGTTCAACTAGCACATTGGTGAGGATTAGGAAAAAGTGTCCCCTCTGGGTGGACTTGGCTGCAAAGGGGGTGGGTCTGTGGCTTAGCAAGTGGAACCCTGACTGCTTTCAGCCCCATGAGCTCCCAGGAGCCCTTGTGCACCGTGCAACCTGCATACGCTTTAGGAGAGCATTTACTTCTTTGGTCTCTGACCACATTAGGTAAGGAGTAAAAAGAGAAGTGGCCAGAATAGATGCATGTCATTGCTCTGATGGAAGGAGACTTTTATAATTACTGCCTTAAAATATTTCATGCAGTTAAAAAGCTGCGAGTCTGGGCCTAAGACGCTGCCCAGATCCTGCACCTACACAGTCCATCTGATTTGGTAGCTTCAAGAGGAAAGACTAGTACTACTAATAAAAACCCCTTACATTTTTATAGAACCTTACAATTTATGTAGCACATTAAATGTACTTTCTTTTTCAATTTGATTCTGATTCTGACTATTGCCCTGGTGAGATATAATTATCTCCATTTTAAATATAAGGGAAATGAAGCTGAGAGATTCAAAGACTTGTTCAAGGGCAGCTAGTAAGTGGTCAAGGCAAGAATTGAACCCATGTCTGTCTAGTTCCAAGTTCAAGGATTTTTTTCTTCCACACCAGGACACATAAGATCCTGATCTGGGCATTGGCAGCCAGACCTAAAGGACCACTCTATAGTGGTTTAGAATTAGTCTGAGAAAGTTGTCCTTCTTGTTTTAATGAAGGTAGGACTCTCCCACACAGGTGCCATGACTAGATTTGGGGTATGAGTTCTGGAGGTGTCTCTGCAGATTTTACAATTCAACTAAAGTATTCATTTCTCACATGGGGGAGTGATTCTTGGGGGTTTACTTGTTCAGTTAAATGCATCTGTACCACCTGTGTGCCATTTTAGGGTTCTCGCCAACATTTTAGGTATCACCGTGCAAGGCATCCGGGGAAAACCTTGGGAGTCTAGAGAGAGTCATCCGGAAGTCACTGTGTGGTATGAAAATAATACCTGTAGGCCATTACTGACAAATCCAAGACTCTTCAGGGTCAAGTGGTCTCACTGACAGTGTAATCGGGCCTCTTTAGCTTCCTTCGACACTGCTTTTCTGTACAGCATCTGAGATAGTTACGTTGGAGCAGCCTCCGCCTCTCCTCGGGCTCCAGACCTGTGTGCCCACTGCCTCCCATATATCTCCACCTGGACATCCCCTGAGTACATCCAACTTAAATGTGTCTAAAGTGTTCATCGTTTTCTTCAAAAATCTGCTTCCCAAGCCCACTCCTCCCCTAGTTCATGTGGTTTCCATTACAAGCATCATGGTGCATCTCCCCATCCCCAGCTCAACACCTTATAATCCTCTGTTCTGCTCATTCCTCCTTTGCCACGTTCACCTGGTCACCAGGTCCCTTTGACTCTACTTCCTAAACACCACTCAAGTCCATGCCCTTTTCTCAGTTCCCTCTGCCATTATCTTAGTTGAGGTCTTCCTTATCTCTGTTCCTCATCTCTCCAGGTCAGCCTCCATCTGGCCATCAGTTCTCTCTCCAAACACAAATCTGACCATACTGTTGCCCTGTTTAAAAAATGACTTCCCACTGCTACAGGAAAGAGCTCACCATTTTTTGTACAGTAGTGTAATCCCCGTTACTTGCAATTCCCCCAACCTGCCATTGATTTTGCAGATACTCTTTCCTCTGTCTGGAATACACTTTTCCTGGGAATGCCTAATCATTCTCAAAACCTGCTCATCCATCATTTCTGCAGATAATTCCTGGGGGATTTATTCACTCCCTCCTTTGGATTGTTTTAGTGTCCCATAGCTATTGCTATGATGATGTGTATTATTCTGAACTGTAGTTTGCTTCTCTGTCTCATTTACCAGATTTCATGTCCTCAAATGCAGAAACTGTATCATGATAATTGGACTCCAAGGCCCCGGCATACTGCCTGGCACACAGTGGGTACAGTAACTGTTGAATGAATGGATGGGATGGATGTACATCCCTGTTTGATGAAATCAGTGACTCTGCTTGTTGAGTGTTCATTATTCTCTTGGGGTTGGTCTTCAGGGAAGAGGACAGAAAAGATCCTTTCTTTATTCCACAGGCTAAATATTAACAAAGTTTGAAGGCTGGAGAAACATCTGTTTTGCAATACATTTCTTTCCTAAAATTGTATCTGGGGTGGGGATGGGGAGCAAGAACTTCAGATGAAATGAAAAACTTGATCAGATTTTTTAATACAGCTGCCTCCCCAGCCCAGCACAGGCGAAAGATAGACACATCAGACCAGGAGGTTGATGGTGACATCCTTGCTGAATTCTCTAGGCGGAACTTGCAAACCATTTGTACAGAGGTTAGGAACAACCTAGCGTCAGTGCTGTCTTCCAGTCCTGTTCTGTATAACTCAAGGCTCTCCCGTTATCCAAGAGGACTTCAGAATGAGGGTCCCTTCAAATTAGCTGCAGGTTCTTATGAACTTCAGCCGAGTGAATGAAATGCAACAGCTTTGGAAGCAAAGTGCTTCTCAGATGCTCAAGTGTACCACCCTTCCTCATTCAACAGAATCTGTGGAGCAGTCCTGCCAGGCAGCTAGCATGTGGGCTGCCAGTGTTCTCTAAGAAATTAGGGCAGTGCCTGTCTGCTTCAGTTTCCCTTTCGGTTATAGGCAGGACTGGCGTTCCCACTAGCTAATGTCCATAGTTTAACTCTACTATAATGTATTCCTGTGAAACTCTTCAAAATACTAGGGGAACAGGTCTCATTGTGTCCTCCATTTTACCTTCATGGGTGGGGTGAGGGACTGGGTGTGGGAGTGTTGAGAGAGGTAAAGAAGTTAGCAAGCGGTCTGTGTCAAGGCATATCCCCCCAGAGGCTCCGGGAAGAGCAGACAGGTTCCCATTCCAGCCCTGGCTCCAGGCCATGTTTTCGCGGTGGCCAGTATCTTAGACCCCTTGAAACTTTGGCTTCACCTAGGATAATTTAGAAACCTCTGAGCCTGGGGTGATTTTTGGAGGGTCTCAGGTCTTGACTTTTTTGTTAGCAAACTGAATGTCCCTCTGTCCCTTTCAAGCCGCTCCTGCCGGCAGCTGTTGTCACCGGGAGTCGGAGAACTCCACCCCAAACCCCACTAGGAACCCATGTGGACTCAGCCCAGAAGCAGAAGTAAGGCTGCCAAGAATCCTCGCAAAGCGGGGGAACTCTGGAAGTGAAGTTGCGAAGGGGCAAGAGGCTGTTTGGAAACAATCCTTAAATTTCACTTATCTAGAGGGCTGGTCTCAATCTTCTAAAGAAAGGAGGGAGTGGGAAGCCCCCCTTGCAAACGGAGGGCAGCTCAAAAAGCGTTTTAAAACACACACACACAACAACCACAAAAAATCTTGAGACTCACCCTTGAGTCCACTGGAGGGCTTCCTGCAGGCGTGGTCGCTCGGGGGTCCGCCGGGTGCTGCCCGTGCACCAGCGATCGGGCGCAGGGGCGAGGTCCTGGTGTCTCGTTGGAAGCCCCTGCGGGTCCCGCGCGGGCCAGGCCCAGGTGGAGGGTCAGCGGGGGCCGCCCCGCGCTGCGCGTACCTGCCTCCGGCTGCGAGAAAGGCGCCCTCTGTGTTCCCTGCCCTCCCGCTGGCCGACGCCTCGCATTTTTGAGGTTTCACTCCAACTCCGTCCTGCCCCTGATGTCAGAGGCTCGACTTCCTGAATCAGACTCGCTCCTTCTCCCGCTCCCTGGGCTCGGCCCAAACTCGCCACCCTGGGGCCCGCGGAGGACGGGTGCCCTTGGACTTGGGCGCACACGGCCCAGACTCGCCCTCCCTCCCACCCCGACTTCCCGCCAGTTACCCCCTCCCTGCCCCGCCCTTAAGTGTCGGTGCCCTGTCGGTCCGGAACACGCCTCCTGCAGGACACAGCCGCTCAGGAGCCTGCGGAACCAGTCCCAGTCGCTTTCACGGAGGCACCAAAGTTCCCAGGGATCTGAGACCTAATTCGGGGAAAAGTGGGCTTAAGTGAAAATAGCCCAGCCCTTCCTAATGGAGCAGCCTTCTTGGAAAGGGGGTGGGAGGTGTTGGAGAGGGAGGCCATGGGGCAGATTGGGTGAAGGCTCCAGTGCCTTATCTGGACAAAGGACGTGATGGGCTCCCCTGGTCAGCACGGTGTGTTTGGTGGGGTGCACGCAACACCTTGGAAAAGTCTCTGCACTGCTCACCAAAGGCCATAAGAAACAGTGTGCTCCAGCAGGAGCTGTCAGAAGCAGAGATGGAGGGGAAAAACGCCTTCACAAAGTTCTCAAAGGTGCTTCCCCTCCCATCCTTAGTTGCCCTCTATCCACTTGTAATTCAGAGCTGGTGGATCTGGAGTCCAGCACCTGGAAAGCTAGGAAATGAAAGAGCTGCACCAGCGTGGGATGGAGGACTCCAGACACAAAGCTTCTGATTACCCATGGCAGGGAGCTCAGTGTCTCCCAGGTACTGTGTGTGAGGGGGGAGGGTGGGTTGACAACAGAACCTGGCCCTGGAGTGTCTAGGGGCCTCCTCAGAGGTCCTTCCATGACATGGACCTGAGATGCTGCCCTCTTGACTATTTTTGCCAGGTGCCCAGGTGCCAGGTGCTGAGCCGTGTCTTGCCCACCAGCTCCTGTGCTTGAGTGCTGGTGTCCTTTGGCCTCTGCGTGTGGGTGTTAAAATGACTAGTGCAGCCAACTGTTTCGACTGAGGAATAAGAGATCTGTTTCTGTTAGCGATGGAGAAACCAAATGGCTCTGAGTTGAAAGACCAAAGAGAAAACCCAGCCCTCCAGTCAGAAATGCCAAAGATGATTAAGGAAAGAGAGAAAAGAAAGTTTTCCTCCAATGGAAGAAAATTAGATGAGACCTTCTTCCCAGAAACCCAGGTGGAGAAAACTTAGTCTGGATTTGAACAAGACGGGGAAGGTGGGTCCCAGAAGCAGGTGGGCTAACAGGTGGTCAGGTAGGGCCAGCAGAGATTGGAAGATTGGGCTGAGGAGATTGCTCCAGATGAGGGGCTTCCCTTAGCAGATGTGCTAACCAAGATGGGAGACGCTCAATCTGTAACCACATTTTGAGCTTACAACTGTCTACCTACATAGAGTTTGTTCCTCTGACACTCTCAGAGTTTAAAGCCAGAGTCTAACAGAGCCCTGAGCAAGGGATGGGGTAGGGGCAGGGGGCAAAGTGAGGCCTTGAATGCTGGCCTGAGGATTCGGGAGTGGAGATTTCCTTTCATGCTAAGGACACTTGGCACTGTGCCAGGAGCTTTGCCCGTAACATATCATTCAGCCTTTCACAACACAGTTATGAGACATAGTATCATCCTCGTTTTACAGATGAGGAAACTGAGGTTCAGAGTAGCTAAGTAACTTCCTCCCAGTCACATAACTCATAAATGGTGGAACCCAGATTTGAGTCTGTTTCCAACCCCTCAATCCATCCTTTTACTACTATATCATCAAGTAGAGGAGGAAGTCACCTTCTGTTAAGGAATTCCACATTTGAGCAAGGGTCATGTTCAGGCCTGGAATGAGGCCTACTGAGGAGGGGTTACAGAAGATGCTTTCCTGGAAATTTAGAGCAACATTACAGGTTGGCTCTGGCCAACATGACAATTTTTAGGGTTGCTTTTAAGAGAGAACGGGAAGAAATTAAACAAGAGAAACTGAGGCAATTGATTTGAGTTTAGGGCTTGATGGACATGCCTGTCAATGGTGGAAAGAAAATCTCGGGCCTATCCATAAGGTGGTATCTCTGTGATGTCTTAGTAAGTGAGGAAGGCCAACAGCTTCTGTGGCAGAGAAAGCAGTGGGCAAGATGGCGGATTCGCTTACATTGGTTTGCCAAGGCTGCCAAGTCTGTTGAGGGACTGGCAATTACTAGGAAGATGCAATTATGGTAGAAGTAAAGGAGTGCGTGACTGGCCAGGATGTTCTCACTCTGGGCGGATGACGCATCCCTTACAAAAAAGCATGTTAGAGCACCCACCTACTATTTTATTCTCTTGGCAGTGAAATCCCAAGTCTGATGACCTCATGGATGGCCCCAGGCCACCATGGTGCTGTTACATTTTGCTTAATCCTCATTATTTTTCATATTTTTAGTAAAGATATTTGAGAGTGATCAAGAGGTTAGTGGGCTCTAAATGGAGTGAAACAGAGCATTAACATCTAATTAAGAAAAAACAAGAAGCCCAAATAAGCAGATTTGTGAACTGAGACTGGAGATTTGAGTGACTTCCCCTCCTAACTCTAGCACCTGCTAAGCTATGGTTTCATATCAATATATTGGGGACAAAAGGTGTCACTTGCCTCTCAGAGGGTTGTGAAAATCAAGGGGGTATTTAGCATAGAACCTTAGCCTGCTGTGAAGGCCAGGACTGCCACACTAGCTTTTCTTTCTTGAAAGTGCCCTGTATCAGACAGGTTGATTTTCACTATTGGCCTTGTGCTGCCTGAAGACACTGTCCCATCAGTTTGCAAACCCTCTGAGTCCAGCAGCCATGTCAATATAATGTGTGTGCACCAGGACAGTGCTGTGACCAAATGGGCCTGTTCTTCGGGGCGGGAAAATATTAAATTGAGAACATTATCTTACTCTCACCTTAACCGGTGGTATATTCTTGCCTGCAACACTTGGGCGAGGGTCTAAAAGTGTACACGGGTACTTCAGAAAGTACCTGAACAGCAGCCTGGATCCTTAAGGCACCCACTGGAAGTCAGAAGGGCTGTTGACAAGATGCAGGCTGTTAGGAGGAAATGGTCAGCTTATAAATGGTGTGGATGAGGTGAACACAGACTTGTGCACCAGAGCCTGAAACACAGCAGCACTGCGGAACCACGAGGGAGGCAAGTTCAGGAGAAGTCAGTGGACATACTACACTGTGCAGCAGGTAGTGAATTTATGGGATGGCTTATCTACCAGAGGTGGCACAAGCTGGCAACATAAATGGATTCCAGAGGGGTTTGGACAGACAGGTGAATGGCAGAGCCATAAAGGAGTGCTGCAGGAAGCTGAGATGGACTCCATGTGGCTGGGAGTCAGGGTGGCCCAATGGGCCCTTTCACCACGTGTACATGGGGTCTTTGTGGACAAGAGTCCTGGCCTGGTTTTGAGCCAATGGGCATCCCTAATTCTACAGTCTCCATGGCCTTTGCCTCATGAAGGTAGCAAAACTTTGTTCTTTTTACCTTAGCCAAGTATTTTCTGCAGATGCTATCTTTTATTTTTAGTCTCATTCGTGTTCAGTTTTAGCAGGTTATCCAAAAAACAGTGAGTTTTCCAGCTAAATTATAACTATTCTGAGAAAGCATTTCCTCTCCCTGCCTCCGCCCACCCCTCACTCCTGCCCACCCCTTACAGCCCTTTTAAAATGCATTGCTTTTTCATTTTGGCTTTGGATTTCTAAACAGATTTTGAGAGCCTGTTTTCCTACCAGTTATTATATTTATCTCTTGCAATTAGATCTCTGTTCCCTAAACTGTCTAATTCTGACATAAATTACTCTAATTATGAAAGCTCCTCTAAAAAGAGCAGTGACAATATACTTTTCTTGGGAGCTCTTTTCCATGCAGCATCCAAAATGTCTTCAATGCTGCATCCAAGATGCCAGGGAAAATATTACTTTTATAACTGTAGCTCCAAACCTTGACATTGGGGGAAGTTCAGGAAACTCTTCAATGTCCCCCCACACACCTGTGCCCTTCTGCTCCACGTGCTTTATGCTTTCTTGAGCGCTCCTGTAAGTTCTAGAGATGGAGCACCCCTTCCGGCAGTGGGGCTGGTGAGGGGTGGTGATAGCTCGGAAGGCCCTTTGTTTCTACCTCTGGGGCATGAAGTGGCTCAGTTTTCATTTTTTGTCTCCCAGCCTCCTGGGGCTGTGTCTCGAAAGCTATTTTTCCAGCACTGTCTCTGGAACTGGCAGCATTGCACGGATCGCTCTTTGTTGGGGTTCATCACTGGCTTAGCGCACATGTAGACAAAGGGCCTCAGGATTCCATTTTTCTGGTAGGGGTCTCAGGGTGGGAGGAGGGCTCCACAGAACTCTCATTTCGCCTCTCTTTTTGGCTCCCCTTGTCTCCTGCTCTCGGTTTACTGATCAGTTTATTGAGTGAGCCCATTGTGTGGGTTTCATGTAGCATTTCCATGGCCTAGGTAAAACATTTCTTGTCACTTTGTCAGAGAGACCTCTGGAAAACCCCAGCTTGCCCTGCCCAAGCATATTCATTCTGGAAGAAGTTTCTGTGAAGACTGGAATTGTTTATTCCTCTTGCCCTGAGGGCCCACAAAGTAACTGTGCCTTTGAAATTTGCTTCCTTAACTAGTTCAGTGACTCAGAACACCAACCTTGCTGCAAATAACCTTCCTTTCCCTAGGCTGGCTCTTTCATAACAGGTAAAAGGAAGGGCTGACAAAACCATAAAATAATAGTTTAGCCTTCATTTACCAAGTTGCAGAAATACACTCACCCTCTCCCTCTGTTTTAACTGCGGCTGACTTATTGCTTCCTATGTGCCAGGCAGCTAATGCATTTTTAACACTATGAGTTACTATTATACTTACCTAAGAGATAAGGAGACAGGGATTTGGAAAATTTTTAATTTTGCCAAAGATCAGGTAAATGACGGAAGGCAGAAATCCCAATAAACAGAAACACATTCATTGCAAAACATGAGATATATAAAAATGAATGAGACTCTAGTCTGGTGGAGCTTACACTAGAGTCAGGTTTCCACCTACAACTTTCTGAATTCAGAGCTCCACTGCTACCCACCTTAGTCAACAGGACAGGTTTGGGAAGCAGCCTCTGTGCCCATGGGACACAATCCATTTCCCTGATTCTGGGATGATAAAGACAACAATAATAATACCTGAAGCTTGCACATAAATTACAGTTACAAAGACATTTCAAATGTATTATTTAATTTAACCCAACGTTTGTTGGGAGGGCAGAGTAGATGAGAGACTGGGGCTTGAAGAGGCTGGTAACCCACAGTAGTTGCATAACTGGGCTGGAACCAAGGTGTTCTGGCTCCTAGACCAGTGATCTCTGCATTGTTGTATGCAGGATGAATGATACCTTCCAGGAGGTGGTGGGGTATAGACCTATTGGCATCTGAAAGTATCTAGAAGCAAAGCTTAAACTGATGAACTCAAGCAGTATCTGGATGTCAACCTTGGATGGAATTCCTGCACTTGGAAAGGGATGGGCTGCAAAAGTGCTTCTCATACTTTTCCACCAGAGTATTCCCCCAAAGGAGGACATTTTTGCTTTAGGAAGACATTATTTAATATCTTGTGGCTTCATATACACTTGACTTACTTTTCCATATTCCTCCAGTGTTGTGGGCACCCTAGTTTGAGAGGCATAGGATCAGATGACATACAAAACTTATTAGAGCTGTGCTCTTCTGATCATTTGAACTGTGCTCTAACCAACTGAGCTAATAAATACACCCAGTGGAATTTCATCCATCCATCTATCCACTAGCAAATATTCATGGAGAATCTACAATAGCCTCTGCCTTGTGCTAGATAGGCACTATGATATGGTCCTTAAGGAATTTACAGTCTGATGTGGAACTGACCACATCTCATGAGATGATTAACAGATAGTAGAAAACTGCTTATAATAAAGTGCTCAATTTTATACTTTGGATTTAAGGTCAGTAAGGGCTGGAGCACTCAAGGAAACATAGAGGTGGGTTGGCCAGAATCTGGTAGGTGCAGAAGAATTTAAAGACTGGGAAAGAGAGTGAAAGATTTCTAAACTGGGTACAACATGAACGAATAAACATGGTAGGACTTTTTTGTAAATAACATTAATTATTTTATTACCTTTCTTAATCTCTCTCTCTCTCTGTCTCACAGAAAACTGGGGAAAAACTCAAAAGTATGAAGGAGAAAAACAAAATATCATCCATAAACCTCATGACCAAATATAACCAATGTTACATTTTGATATGGGCTCTTCTTTTAGAAGGAGGTTAGAATTTGTATGTCAGTAGTTGGAGTCACTGCAGGTTTTGAACAATGGACTGACCACTTTCAGAGTTAATCTGGTGGCCTTTTGTAGGATTTATTGGAGCGTGGAAAGGCTGGGAGACTGAACTTCAGCTGGGTAGGAGGCCACTACACACTCCAGCTCCTGCTTTTAAAACTAACTATTAATAACTAGTTGCCTTGATCCGTGGAGAGCTCTCCATTACTGGAGCAATTTGAGCAGAGCCTGGGTGACCATCTGGCAGGGATACTGTAGAAGGGATTTTTATATGTGGTGAGAGGATTCAGTAGCCCATTTGATCCCTTCCAACCTTAAGATCCCAGGGCTTACATTGTTAGCTGTCAAAATTCACAGTCAAATAGATTATGATACTGTCTTTTTTCTTGTAATTTGCCAGCAATTGGTTTGCTCAGTAGTGTTATTGGGTAAAATGATAAATGTTATTGGGACTATTTTTGAGGTGCTGGGGTTAAGTTCTTGTATATTTTAGCCCTGCTATGTCCTCTTACCATGTTATTATTTGAGAACTACCCTTTCATGCGGAGTGTTCGAGGAGAAACTCTTGCCCTACCCAATCTCTACCTGCCTGGGTTCTAGCTGAGACACCATCTCCTCGGAAAAGATCTTGACTCTCCAGGACTGCGGTAGAAGCCAGTCCTCTGTGTTCCCACAGGACTCTGCGCTTACCCATCATAGAGCCTGCCCCACAGTGATGACATTGTCTGTTTATTTCTTCCCCACACTGGACTGCAGGCGACGGTACAGTGGGGTGCTCGGTACACATTTGCCAGTGAATGAAGCCCGCCAGCCATAAGGCCACATCCAGGAAGTTGTAGAGATTCTCTCCCAGCGTGGAAGAGCATGGTACCCTTGCTTGGGCACTTATTTCCTTGTAAGTGCACAAAGCATTGGGTTCTTTCCTTCCTCAGTACTGCTTTGGGGTCTGCAATTCTGTCTGCTTAGAAGGACTGAAAATATAGTTGCGACCATGCATGAAAAGGGCCACAAGAGGGGAAAAGAATGTAATTAAAGATGCCATGGGGTCAGGGTATGGCACAGCCAAAGGTATTTGCATGGCTAAAGAGGTACTCCTGAAATCAGATCAGGTGCATACGTTTCCTAAAGCCACTGTGACATGTATAAGGAAAGGTCCCTCCTCTGTGGTGGCCTTGGAACTCCCTTCTCATAATGTCCAATCCTGTTTCAGGCAAACAGAAAGGAGGAACCACAGCTCCTGTTTCTCCCCACCTCCAACATTAGGGTTGTCCTTTCTCAAGATTTTGATATTGAGTGCTATCAGCGAGGGCTGAGCAGGAGAAAAATGCTGCAGGCTATTTGGGAATTCTGGACCCCAGCCAGGTTTAAGCCTGGAAGATGCTGGATCTGAGTTTCTGTGAGATTCACACGGGTTCTCGCTAGAGCCTAAGTTAAGAGTTGATAGGTCTCTACTCACAAGCTTGTCTTCCACTCCTCTGATGGAGTCACTACAACACGGTTTTCAGTCGCTCTAAAAACCATTTGGGCAAAAGATGATTTCTATATATGGCCAGAGGAGAGCCCAGTCACCGGCTGGCTTCCTGGTTTTTGCTCTGCAGTTTTTCCAGACCTGCAGACTCCACAGACTTCCAGGCTGGACATGGGTTTCTGTGACCTGTGTGTAATTAGGTTCAGCAATGGAAAATTTGGCTCCCAGTGTGACTGTCCCTAGTTGTCCTCGTCTCCCACCCCTTCCCCGCTTGCCTCTCCTCCCTCAGAATGCTGCAGCTAAAAAGCAAATAATGAAGCTCTCACAGCTGCAGCCCTGCTAAAAATAGAAAGTTTGTTTATTTTTATGTTCATGAAGCCCTTTTCCTGCTGTTGCTGTTGTTATGAGCCTAAGTCCCAGGCAGGAATGGGAAGGACTCTGTGTGCTGGGCACTGGCCAAAGGAATTCTGTCCCATGTTGGGGGCTCAAACTGAAGCCTGTTCAGGGCCAGAGGATTTGGTGATCTGTTTTCTTTTTCGAGCCTCTCCTAGCTGACACCTGTTGCCCAGAATTTGGGGTGTGGGTGTCTTGGTTTTTTGACGATCTGCATGACTGTACTTCCCTTTCAGAGACAGCCTCCCCTTTTGTTATGATCTGCTCGTTGGAGAGTTGTGGGCAGAGGAAAGGACACTGGACTAAGAAGCAAGAAACCTGGGTTTTCTTTCTTGCTCTGTGACCTTGAGCAAGTCGCAACCTCTCTGACCCTTGGTTTCCTCATCTATAAAACAGGGGTAATGATATATGCCCAGAGCTCAAGTATAATAATAGATATAAAACTACTTTGGAAAATTCAAGATATCTGCGAATGGATTGTTTTCCACTTTCTGAACAAACCCAGGTTTCTCAAGTGTGTCCAAAGGATAGATATTCCCTTTGTGTTGAAGGGCTTTTGAGTCCCCTGTCCCAAAAGGAGGAGTGGAAGGGGAACAAGAGAATAGTACCCGAGGAGGTATGTTTTTTTATCATATTTCCTTTGAGATCTGTAAAAAAACATACGCATGTTGAAATACCTGAGAGGTAATGTGGCTAGAACAAAGAATTCTGGATTAGGATTTGGGAATTGAGGAAGGAGATTCTTCAACATTCTGTTAACTTGCTGTGGACATTGGAGCAATGATTATACTGTTATGTGCTTTATCTCCCTTCTCATAAGGTAGAACCGTTATTAATAGCTGACCTTCCCAGCTGGAAGGGACCTCCACTTGCTCAGACATCTAGATCACTTGGTTTATACCACACATCTAGGGCTTGTCACATGTTTCACAGACAGCATCCTGGACTGTCACCATTGACACTTTCTTTTCTAAGATACTAACAGCTGAGGCAGAGCTATGTTGGATACGCCTTTGACTCACCTCCGACCACTATGACTGTTGTGTTTGCTTGTTTTCTATGGAGAGCCCTGGCATACTCAGGATTCGTCCTGGGGCCTGCGTCACATCAGGTACCTGTATCCTACAGGCTTCTCTTTGTAAGCAACAAAATAACAGCTTTGGCTAGTTGAAGCAGAAAAGGAATTTATTTAAATTAAATTTTAATTAATTAAGTTTTACAATTAAATTTTAATTAAAAAATAAAGACACTGTGACTTGGATGGATCACTTTAAAAAAATCACTGAATGTAGCATTTCTTTAAGTTATGAATATAGACAACAAATCAGATACCTGTGACCTTCTCACCTTTAAAAGTCATAGAGGGTCTTCCCTGGTGGCACAGTGGTTAAGAATCCGCCTGCCAATGCAGGGGACACGGGTTCGAGCCCTGGGCCGGGAAGATCCCACATGCTGCAGAGCAACTAAGCCCGTGAGCCACAACAGCTGAGCCCATGTGCTACAACTACTGAAGCCCGCGCACCTAGAGCCCGTGCTCCGCACCAAGAGAAGCCACCGCAATGAGAAGCCTGCACACTGCAACGAAGAGTAGCCCCCTCTCGCTGCAACTAGAGAAAGCCCATGCACAGCAACAAAGACCCAATGCAGCCAAAAATAAATAAGTAAATAAATAAATAAAAATATATATTTAAAAAAATCTTAAAAAAAAAAAGTCATAGGTATTTTCAAGTCACATTTCAGTTGTTGCAGGCATTCCAAAATGCTACTTCTGGGCAACAGCAGTTACTAGACCTGCCACTAGATTTATTTAATGTACTAATAAAAAATCACACATATTATGCTATCATATATTTGTTTTAAAAATTTAACTATACTTTAATATAACTGGCTTCCTATGTATTTCATTTTGTGCATTTCAAAACGTTCCTTATATACTTCATAGGCTTCATCAGACCTCCAAAGGGCTCCATGGCACACAAAAGGTTAAGAACCCCTTAACCTAAAGTATATTAGCTAGCTCACAGCAGGCTCAGCTACTTAATTTGCAGGGCCCAGTGCAAAATGAAAATGTGAGGCTTCTTGGTGAAAACTTTGAAGGATTGGAAGACGGGCAGGAGACCATTTAACTAAGCACAGGATCATGCTGAGCCTGGGGCCCCGTGTGACCACACAGGTTGCTGACCCCGTGAAGTAGGCTCTGGTTTGTAGAATTTCCAGCAAGGTCAAAAGGCCAGGCTCTGGGGCTACTCGGCCAGGGGAAATATCCAAATTGTGCTGGAGAACTGGTCTGGTGAAGACCCAGGACAGCTCCTGCTAAGCACAGACACTGCAGCTTGTACCCCCGCCACACTGACAGTAAGTGCTGGAAACTGCCCTGAATCTGCCACCACTGCTATGTCAGTAAGCTGGGGGGAGCCATCCCCACACCAGAACGGATTCTGGGTGACTCCTGCTCTTTTGTATAACTAGTTTCCAATTTAAAGTCTGAACTAGGTTCGTTTGATTGGTAGAGTCTAGTTCAAGGCTAGCCCATCTGCTGCAAGGGAGGCCAGTAAGCAAATATCTGTCGTTGACAGCTCCACAGTGAGCGACCAGCTCTGCTTCACAGGGAGAGGGACTCTCCAAACAAAGGAAGGATTCAGATGCTAAGTGGCCAAAAGCATGAGAAGTGTCCTTGATGGTACCCACACACCTGATGGGAACCCTGACCACTTCTGAAGAAAGCCCAGGGGCTGGCAGAACATGTGGTCACCTTTAGATAGATGAGGCCGTCAGGGAGAGAAAAATACTAAAAACATTTTCAGTTTCTGGGACATTTGGGTGGTGTCTAGGATCAGTAAGGCAGAATATTTGGAATAGAGATTACTCAAGAAAATTCACAACCTATGGAGATAGGACAAAAAAACTTGGGACTTTCACCAAAATATTCTCTATCCACAAGACTGGACAATGCCGGGAAGAACGAATGGGCTCTACACTGTCATACAGTGTCAAGGTCTAGTTAATTTAAGAATTTCCTTGAAGCAAAAGACAGTGAGTCAGTGCAACATATTAAAAGTTGGGCCAAGCCAAGGGGAGCAAAGGCTGCTCTAGAAATGACCCACCTTGTGGCTTGCACAGTGCCACTCTGTGGGGCAAGTGCTGAGCCCCCAGCCTCAGCTCATGACTCATGGTTTCCCTTCTCACTCTTACTGAAAAGTAAATCAGTTAAGTAAGTGGTAGTTTTTTCTGTCTCCCTGTCCCCACAGAGTGATGGGCAGGCTGTTCTTTAAAAAGTGATGCGAGGACAGAGCTGCCCCCAGAGAGTTTGACAGGAGCCCAGCAGAGTATAAGCTGCTTCTGGAGGTGGGGCTGAGAGACCACAGCTCACTGTCCAGGAGCTAAGACGTCCAGCAGGTCTTCTGAGGCCATGAACATGGGGAGCCCTCCTGCCAAGATAGAGGAGCCATCCTTCCACCCAGAGGGACCACCTGTAAGGTTTCCCTGAGGCGCTGACAGGAGCCGCCAGTGGGGATGTCCTGAGATGGGGCAAAGGACAATGCCACTCACCTAGCTCCTGACACAGGTCAAGTGCTGTACCTCTTTTGTGTCCTTGATTCCCCATTGAGACACATGAGAGAGAGGTCATTATCTCTGTTTTACAGACTGGAGAGCCCAGTTCCCTTTAGCTTCCCAACATGTTACCTTGAGGAGAAATGGAGTTGGCCACCATCTTTTGGTTGATCTCTAGTAAAAAACTGGAGATTTTTGTCCTTTTAATATATTTTTCAGTGGGGAGAGAGAATAGTAATCCCCACCCCTTTCACTCACCAAAGTTTCTTTGGCAAAGAAATCTTGACTTACTATTTTTTTGCTAATATAAAAATAAATATTTGAATAAACTCTGGAACAATTTTAGATCTATAGACAAGTTACAAAGAAAATACAGGGATCTTACATATCTTTCACTCAGTTTCCCCTAGTGTCGACATCTAATGTAACCGTGGTACATTTAGAAATTAGCACTTAGAAATTAGCATTGGTATTATACTAATGATTGAACTATGGACTCTTTGAATTTCACCGATTCATCCACTAATGTCCTTTTTTCTGTTTGAGGATCCAGTTTAGGATACCACATTGATTTTGGGAAACCTTGAATTTTAAGAGAAATTTCAGATTGCCAATAGAGGGTTTGACCCAGGATGAAAAATGGTTTTATTGGTATTTTCCCTTATTTTTCAAAATTCAAAACAGCTTTGAATATTAAGTGCTCTTTAAAATGCTTCAACAAACTCCTGGCTGCTTCCCTGAGATGCTAATATCAGACAAGCAGAAGTGGTTTGAGGATTTTGGTATAAAGGTGCTGCAAAAATGCAAAATATTGGAGTGTTTGGTTGGAAATTTGGGATATTCAAGTCTGTTTCTTTCCTCCAAGTTCTAAGTACTAAAAAAATAGGATACTTTTCACACTTCTACCTCACATCTTCCTGTGGAGTCATATGAATTTGGGTTCAGAGTACTGCTTTTAGCGGAGGGCAAAAGAGAATAAAAGTAGGTGAGGTATTGTGTGAACTCAATTATGCAGTTGGTTTCCCTGGGTTACTCCATCCATTGTTCATAGCATCAGGCTTGTGCTGGCAAGATTTCAAGTCATGGAGTGTCTTAGTATTTGTCTGGGCTTCTGCTTATCGATTGGGTGTCCTTGCTAATATAGTTTGTTTACTTTGAAATGGAACTAAAAGTGGGATTATAGTTAGGCATTCTTGACTCTATGACAGGTCCCTTTTCTAGTCTACTGGCCTGGGCTCCCGTTGCTTTTGGAAAATCTGTAACATTTCAGGAGCTAGGCAGCTGGTGTGTGTGTACATGAGGGGCCCTTGTCATGATTATATAGAACTGAGATCTCACAGAATACATTGGACATCAGAGTTATTTATGAGGCTTCATGGGATAGATATAGCATAATAATAAGTGCTTGATTAATAATTTAGCTCCCCATTCCCAGTCTTTATCCACCATTATATAAAAATATGGGTATATTAAACAACCATACATATAACTCTATCCATCTGCTCTTATAGCCCACCTAACTCTTAGGGCTTTACTTTTAGAATAGTGATAATTGCTAATAATTGTTGAGCATTTACTATGTGTTAAGTAGCCTGCCATACTCTTTGCATGTTTCTGTTTTGTGTAATTTTTCACAATTCTATGTGGTATGTACCATTATTATGTTCCTATTTTGGATGAGGAAAATTCAGTTAAGAAGCAATTTCATCCAAGGTCACATGGCTAGAAAGTAGTGAATCCAGGACTTGAAACAGAGCTGTCTAACTCCAGATCCAGTGTTCTCATAACCACCTTGCCACACTGAGCCAGGAGACGTGGATAGTTGGTAAATACATACACTTTTCCAGGCCATGACTCCCTACTCCCTCTTTAAGCAAAGGTTACTCAAGTTCCAGAAATCAATCATCTACATCACTTATTAGATTTATCCTACATGCAAAATTCCGTGCTTGATGCTGATGGGCAAGAAGAGATAAAAGAAAATTAGCAGAGCACTGGCATGGGAAGAGCCCAGGAGATCCCGGTGCTATCACTGAGGGGTTTTGGCTACATCATGCAACCTCTTTGGACATCAAATGATTTCTTTGTAAAGTGAGCAGGTGGGATTAGATGAACTCAAAGGTCCCTGCCAGTTCTTTGATTCTGTCCCCCATCTTTACACCAGACATGGCAGAGAATAAATGCCAGATGCCATCCCTGCCCTCTCAAGGATCATGAGACAAAACCTTCAAACACATGAAACAGTTAGAGGACAGTGGTGTTATAAATTGTCTACCTTAGACTATAAGCCATCACTGGACATGCACTTACTTGAATCTCTTATGACTCAGCAGTTTTAGGGATAAAAGACATATGTCATAATTTCTGCCCTTAATAAGTATACAAATTAGTTGGGAAACAGGACATAAGTGACTAATACAAGACATTAGATAATTAAGTGCTAAATTGTGATGTGCAGTCATTGCATGATGCTGGTAAAATGATAGCCAACATCTACTGAGTTCTTAGGTGAGTGTGTAAGAGTTAAGGGATGCCAAAAAAAACCCTCAATAATTAAGATAAGTAATAGTTTAATGCAATATTTTTTTATTAAAAATTCAAAAAATTCATGATGAACACAAAATATCAAGATTTTAACAAAGACAGGCTCAGTAGTACTGATTTTTCCTTTTGTCTCAGGCTCAAGTACAGCTCAGCACAGCACTGTGAGATAGTGACTATACCTTATTGCTTTACGTTCACTGTCTTATTTAATGCTCACAATGACCCTTATGATTAGATTCTACTATTAGCATCATTTTAGCAATGAGGAAGCTGAGGCTTGGAGAGGTGGTTAGGGGCAGGAATAAAACTTAAACCCAGGTCTCTGGCGTTATAACTCATGCTTTGAAACACTGCCTTAAATGCCCTTACAAATATGCAGACAGAGCTCACTGCCCCAGTAGAAGGCTGTGATCCAGTGTTGCTGAGCTAGGGGTGGGCTCTTCCTGGGGCAACTCTGTGGTCCTCCTGGCAGGGTGCCCAGTGCAACTGTATTTCTCATACCGGTTGCCTACTGGCTGCTGGAACCCTTGGGTGCCTCCTCTTTCCTTACCTACCCTGGGGGTTCCTTGAGTCTGGAAAGCACTTTGGAGGGTGATGCTCCATCTAATTTCATCCAAAGTAGGAAATCCAAAGTGAAGTCCATCTGAATTGTGCTTTCTGCCTGATCCCACGTAAAGAAAAGTTCTGTAGTGTTTTAGCGATATCTCACAGCAAAGGAAGCCATGCTGAACTCAGAACCTATATCAGAAGTGTTTGTCATCTCCGGCCCCATCTGCAGCACCCAGCTCCATTTCCGGGCAGGAAATGAAACCACAGAAGGCAAGGTAAATATTGATTTTCAAGTCACTGCTTTGGGGGCAGCAGTCATTTTCTTGCTGATTTACTTCTAGTGCACGTTTGCCCAAGGTGTGGGGCAAAAGCACTGATCCGATGGGCCCATGGGATATTTCAAGTGAACTGTGCTGTTTGGGTCAAAAATTCACACATGTGTCTTCGGGACTAGGGGTTAGACTTCTGCTGCCTCAGGCAATTGGTTGTTAGTACAGATAGTGACTAGGGATAACTAGATGTGGTAAAAAGGAAAGTCAGAATTGTAAACTGTCAGAATGGGACTTTGGAAGTTATTTGGTCCAGGTCTTCATTTTACAGGAGAGGAATTAGAAGCTTAAAGAACTTATGTGACCTTTGGAAAGGTCACATAACCCTTTCATGGCAGACCTGAGACGCAAGATTGTGTAGATGACATTTTGAAGTGGCTCTTTTAATGCAACCGTAGAGCCATTTCAATGGTGCCTAACAGCACAATTTTTAACAGCACAAGGGACGCTTCCACTCTAGTCTTTGACCTCTCCTTATCCCCTTATCTCAGGTTCAGTGAGAAAACATACTGAGATCATTTAGTGATACCTGTTGTGGACATATCAACTATTTCTGTAGCATAAATAAGATGATCTGTAGTGGCACAAAACCCTAGGGTGCTGTGGGTCTCTCCACAAATTGGCATGTCTTGTCTTTGTTTTTATTTTTTTCTTGATGGAAGATGTTTAAATTTTTATATTGTGGAATAAACAACATAAGGCTTAGGTTTCACAATGTACATAGCTGATTCATGTATTACTCACATTTCTAGAATATTTCTTGACAATTCCGAAATGTTTATTTTTCCAGGATGTTGAGTTATTTTGTTGGGCCACTGAGATGCCCATACTGGGAAGCTGTGTCCCTCTGTCCTTCAGTCTCTCTTCCTTCCCATCCCTCCCAGGACCTTCATCACTGTGAGTGCCCTGTCTCATAGAAATTCAGGAACCTATGGGGAGCAAGGCATAGATGACTGAGGGCCCTTTAACAACCTATAACCAATAACTCCAGGTGTTTACTTAAAAAATATTAGGTGAACTGATTAGCTCATGGAATAGGGAGTGTAAGTTTGTGGTACATGCATCAACAAAATGGGAATAATTATTTGCTGCCAATTTCACAAGGATAGGAAGATATGTATATACTGTGCATGTAAGATACTATGTATACGTACATTATATATGACTTGCAAATGTCCCAGTTCTCATGGAACTGCCCACAGTTCCCTGAGTTCACCTCTATATTTAGACTTTGGGCCTTTGTCCTAGGGGTTCCCCTGCTGGATTGCCTTTACACTCTGTTGGCATGGAAAGCATCTTATCTTTTAAGGTCTGGCTCAATTGTTACTACCTCTGAGAAATAGTTCCTTAATCCTTCAGGTTAAATGGACCACTCCTTTCTTTGTGCCTCCACGTGTCCTTATACATACCCAGTCACTCTCTACTCGCAACTGTTTATTTATATGTCTACCTCTCCTCTTGAGGACAGGGATCATGATCCACCCATCTTAGTGTCCCTGAGCCCAGCATGGTACCAGGAACACAGTAAAGCTCAATAAACATTTGTTATGTAAACCATGTCTTTGAGACGATGATGCTCCAGGAAGTGTTTGAATGGGTGCTTTGGTCATGGGTGTTTAGGTCATGAGTTTGTAGGTCACGGGTGTGTAGGACATCTGGGTCTCCTGCTCCCTGGGTCACGTGGGAGGAGGTGTCCACAGATGTCATGAATACACCCCTAAGTACCTGGAACATTTTTGCTTCCAATTTAGCAATTTTGCCAGTGAGATGCCAGCATTTTGGGTACTGTGCCTCTAGGTATTTGTATAAACTTGTGGCCGTAAAAGAAAACCTGATTTTTTTCCCCAGTGATTTCCAGTTACCTTTACTGTTGCTTATAAAAATAGAATACTTATTGAAGTGTAATCTTTATCCTGTGCTGATTCCAAATTACCTTTTTATGCTGTTATCTCTTTCCATCTGTGTGATTTTATGATCTGACAATGCATTTGTCAGTCAACAAGTATTTATTGAGAGCCCTGCAGGGTTTCTAGCATAACATTTTTAACACATATCATACTTTTCTTAGGTATTCTCCTGGTGTTATAACTTTGGCTTCTAATACAGTTTAAATGAGAACACTATTTCACCTGAAGGTGTTTTGAAGTTCATAATCCAGAGATGGGTGCCTTTGATGGGGAAAGGAACAGTCATAATTTATTGGCCTACTCTGTACTAGGCATTAGGCTCTACAATTTACATACATTATCTTATTTAATTCTCATACCTGTCCCATGTGTAAATGGTCTGATATTGCATTTTAAAGTGAAGGAAACAGATTAAGTGGCAGGCTCCTATAACTAGCAAAGGATCAAGCTGGGCTTGAACTCAGGCCTGTTTGAAACTACAGCCTATACTCTTTCCCATGCATTATTTCCTTATTACATTAAACTGCTCTAAAGGCAAATGTTTGGAATGATTACAATGGAAAGTAGATTGTAAATTCCTTAAGGCTGGGACTGTGCTTAAAACTGAAATGTGCCGTTTGATGATTTGACATGTCTTGGTGTCTCTTTTTTCCCTATATGTGATAAATAGGACTCACACTGTGATTCTTCTCTAAGCAGCTGGAAATGATGTGATGATTTCTCATCCCCCCTTCTTCCATCAGCCCCAAAGAACAATTCAAAGGACCTAAACCCAAACTTAAAAGCTGTACAGTGATGTTCATGATTCCAACCACGTATTCATTCTTCCCTATCTGCGCTGCTGCTACGTAGGGCTCTTCCTTGTGAGCTATAGGTATTATGTGTATTTTTCTGTCCTTCTGTCTCTCTCTTGGAGTAAAGTTAAAAAATAACCTACATTGTATACTTTACAAGGTATTTCAAGGTCATTCATTCATTTGTCCACTCAGTTGGTTGAACACCTTGTTTATCAATCAATGTTGGACTCTTTGATGTGTCTACAGTGTGTCTGAAAAATGCACTCTGCCCATCCTTGAGGAACTCTTAGGCAAGCATGTACACAGCTGACTATCCTGTGAACAAAATCTAAGGGACTTTAGGAGAGTAAGGAATGAATTATTTGGGGGGAAAGGATGAAAAAAAGGTAGGACAAGGAAACCACCAGAAAGCAGGAGTCATGTGAGCTGGATAGTCAGCCATTCCACAAACATTTTGACCACCTGCTGTGTGTTGGACACTGTATGAAGCACAGGAACTGCAAAGGTAGAATTACACAGTCCTCATCCTCAGGCATTCACAGACTAGAAGAGGGAAAAACATGTCAGCAACTGAGTGTTAGGTACCAAGATAGACCTACAAGTTACGGTGCTGCTGCAGATGGATGGTGAATTCTCCTTGGTCTGGGCTCTTAAGGGGAGGAACAGGCAAGAGATCCTAGAAGAGGTGGGTTTAACGGAGTCTTGAAAGATGTGAAGGTGTTTAGGGGCAGGGTGAACCAGCAGAGAGGCATGAAGCAGCAAGGCACATTAAGGAACTTCAAGTTGTCAAGAGTTGGGGAGAGGAGTGTGCACCAGAGGGCAGGAGTGAAGGGTGAGTCTGGGTTGATCGGCAATTGTCTGAAAGAGGAATGTCTTTGCCAAGCTAAGGAGTTTTTATGCTGTAGGCCTTGGAAAGCCATGGAAAGATTTTTAAACAAGGGAATGATGTCATCAGAATGGCATTTGAGTATATTTTCTTCAAAGTTATAAATGGAAGTAAATGTTGAAAAGTGAAAATTTGACATTATTTTTCATGTATGTTACTGAAGATATTTTTTCTAAAGCATTTACAATTATATTTTAAAATTAAAAGAAAAACAGGGGTGGTGGTGGTGGTGGTGGTGGGATGAATTGGGAGATCAGGATTGACATATATACACTAATATATATAAAAGAGATAACTAATAAGAACCTGCTGTATAAAAAAATAAAATAAAATTCAAAAAAAAAGAAAAACAAATTATAACTAATGCATGGAATTTTTAAATTAAATTTTTTATTTTCAGATAATTATAGATTCACATGCAGTTATAAGAAATAATACAGAGAGATCCCATATACCCTTTACCCAGTTTCCTTCAATGATATCGTCTTATAAAATTATAGCACAATTTCGCAACCAGGATATTGAAATCGCTAGTTAAGATAAAGAACACTTCTACCACCACAAGAATCCCTCATGTTGCCCTTTTATAACCACACACTTCTTTCTCTCCCCCACTTACTTCTTAATCCATGGAAATTTATCATTTTTTCCTTTTTTTCGATGGTACTTTCAGTGTCAAGTCTAAGAATTCTTTGCCTAGCACTAGATCCTAAAGATTTTCTCCCATTTTTTCTAAAAGTTTATAGTTTTGTGTTTTACATTTAAGTCTGTGATCCATTTTAAGTTAACTTTTGTATAAGGTGTGAGATTTAGGTCAATTTTTTTTTCCTATGGATATCCAATTGCTCCAGCGTCATTTATTGAAAAGGCTATATTTCCTCTGTTGAATTGCTTTTGCATGTTTGTCAAAAATCAGTGGGCATATTTGTATGGGTCTATACCTCGGCTCTCTGTTCTGTCCATTGATCTGTGTGTCTATCTCTCCACCAGTATCACACAGTCTTAATAACAGTCTTATAGCTACACAATAAGTCTTGGAATAGGGTAGATTTATTCCTTCTACTTTATTCCTTTATTTCAAAATGGTTTTAGCTATTCAAGTTCCTTTGCCTTTCTATATAAATTTTAGAAGAATCTTGTCCATATCTACGAGAAGTCTTGCCTGGATATTGATAGGAATCATGTTAAACCTGTATAACAATTTGGGGGAAACTGACATCTTTACTAATTTGAGTCTTCTAATCCATAAACATGATATGTCTATTTATTTAGATCTTCTTTGATTTTCTTAATCATCATTGCATATTTTTCAGCATACAAGCCCTGTACGTGTTTTGTTAGGTTTATACCCATTTACTTTCTATGTGTGATTGTTAATGGTATTTTATTTTTAATTAAGATGTTTATGTATTCAGTGCTAGTCTATATAAAAACAATGGGTTTTTGCATATTTACCTTGACTCCTGTAACCTTTCTTTTTTTTTTTGCGTTATGCGGGCCTCTCACTGTTGTGGCCTCTCCTGTTGCGGAGCATAGGCTCCAGACGCGCAGGCTCAGCAGCCATGGCTCACGGGCCCAGCCGCTCCACAGCATGTGGGATCTTCCCAGACCGGGGCACGAACCCGTGTCCCCTGCATCGGCAGGCGGACTCTCAACCACAGCGCCACCAGGGAAGCCCTAGGTATTTTAAATAAAACTGAATTTTAATTTGATTTTTCTTGAAATTTAATTAAATATATTTTAAAGTAATTTTACAAGGCTAAAACCATTTACAATTTTAGCATTCAATATTCTTCTAGTTACCAATAAAAATATTGATACCATGCTTCAACCATATACACAAGTTTAAGGGTGGTATGATTTGTTTAATATTGCATCATGTTCCTCAGCTGCTACCTGCATCTGCTGTAAATACTGTGATCATTTGTGATTACTTCTGGAAACTTAAATTAGAATACAAAGAGATGGAAGAAAACAGACACTTGGCACTTACTAGGAAACAACCATTTGGTATGCAAGAAGTATCACACTTATGCTGAGAGGAAGGATCTGACAAGTTAATTTGTCTCTTCTCTTATACCTAAGTGCTCCTGTTGCTTGAATTCTCCCTATGATTCAATGTCTGCAGGACAAAACCCACAAACCTTCATGGCATCCAGACACAGCTGCCTTCTGTTTTGAGGACATGGGCAAGAGATGTGAAGTAGGGCTTCCCTGGTGGCGCTGTGGTTGGGAGTCCGCCTGCCGATGCAGGGGACACGGGTTTGTGCCCCGGTCCAGGAAGATCCCACATGCCTTGGAGTGGCTGGGCCCGTGAGCCATGGCCACTGAGCCTGCGCGTCTGGAGCCTGTGCTCTGCAACAGGAGAGGCCGCAGCAGTGAGAGGCCCGTGTACCGCAAAAAAAAAAAAAAAAAGAGATGTGAAGTATTCTCTTGGGGCCTGAAGGGTGCTAGAAGCAAGAGTGTATGTTTGGGATTGTGTGTTGCTCTGCACCAGCTCTGAGCACCAGATCCCAAGTGACAGAGGTGTTCACATGATATTCTGTGTGTGTGTGTGTGCTGTGAGGTATGGGATCCCCTCTAATAGTTAGGTCCAGGCCAGGGACCCTTTTGCCTGGAACTTAAGGGTAATATTGTCTTCCACAGGGCAAGTTCAGCTAAGGCTTTTAAACCATTTTCACATTCTAAAGGCCTTCTTTCTCATCTGTTTTCTCATAATCTAGTGTAAGACTATTAACAATGTAAATGAGGCAAAACTAAATATTTCCACATTCAATTGAGGATGAATATGAGGTAAACAGATCAGGAGATGGTGAGCATTCTTTCTCTATAATTTATGATATAATTTTAATGGCACTGCACAACTCTGTCTCTGTGTAGAGACACTGTGTGAGCAGACAGGGATGTTTCTCTTTCTGAATGATGGGGGAAAGAGAGGAAGGGTTTTTTTTACGGTCAATTTCATTTTTTTTTTTCAAACTAGAGTCAAACGCTTGATATAATTAAAAATATATCAAGTCATCCAGAACAGTAGCAGTTGTGTGTTTGGTTAGATGGTAGGATCATTGCCAACCCTTATCTTCAATTTTCAGACTTAAAATCTCTTTCCCATTTCACTTTAATTGGCTCTAGGCTTCTGTCCATCCTTAACTTTGGGTTCATTTGTTGTAATTGTTTTACCTGCACTAAGTTGTTCTCCAGTGAATACAATAAATATATGTATCTGATTCATCTTTGTTTTTATGGTTAGTTTTTAAAGATTATAACACCAGACTCTTCAGAATGTTATATATAGGAGTAAATGTCTGCATCTCAGAATCACTTTATCGATGTCTCTGAAAAGGCATTAGCTATTAGGCACTAGCTTATTGAATCACATTTTTTAAAACTCTCTGTAAAAAATAAGAATTTGTATTTTCATTCTCCCTGCTCTTAAATCTTGTTGGTTTTTTACAACTCTCATAGCAGCTATTTTGGAAAACTTACTTTAAAAAAAAATGATTTCTTCTTTTTCCCAAACTGCCAATTAAATAGTAACCTGGTTTAAGCACCTGAGGCTGCATTGTTGATACAGAGCTCTGTTCTCTGGCTACCTGATAAGTGGTTAAAACCTTTGGGGGGAATATATTATTAAAGTTATAACCCCTCTCTTCAGAAAAATGCACATAGTTGCGTGCAGATTTAGGGATGAATGGGCATTCTGTGGTTCTGCCTAGCTTCCTAAGGGGTTCCTAGACCCCAGGTTAAGCCCCTTTATTCAGACCACTCAGTGGCAGAGGCATTTGCAGCAGTTATAACTGGTAAAGTCAAGACATTATTTACAAGAGCCAGAGTGCTGGTGCTGTTTGGGGTGGGGCAATGGGGGTAAATAAAGCGGGGAGAAGCGCACAAGATCCAAGGTAGGGAAGTCCATTTCTTCAGCCATGAATGGAATTGGAAGCTCAGGGCCTAAAAAAGAGCAGGCAGTAAATGCTACAAATCATGGAGTGAGCTTATAGAGTGAAATGGAAGAAATTTCCTTCGCTTCCTAATGAATTATAATGAATTAATTTTATTGGTGAAACAGAGGAAAAGGAGCACCATTTACAGCAAGTGTCTTGGAAACCTGGCACTTCTAAAGGAGTCAAATGGTTTTGGTTCCATTGTACACCTAGATTGGCTTTGGATATGCAAAGCAGGGGAGGGAGCTCCAGTGCTCTGAGCCAGGAGTGGGTGTCATTCCTGGGGGAGTGAGGGAGAGAGGGAGCCGTGCTGCTGCATATTCAGGCATGGTCTGGCCAGTGAGAAATCCCTAGAGAGTGTTCAAGAAATGGGACATCTAGTATCAGATGTTAGGTTGTTTGCTATGTGGTGAGAAAATGTAACCCATCCCTCATGACCTACAAACCATCAATAAAATTTCAGCTAACGTATGATGCTTGTTAAAATGATTGCTTTTAGTCAAGAGGATAGGGTTGGGAGAAGAAGGTGCAGAATTATGGAGAGCAGAAAATAAGAATTCAGTAAGGGGAGGAAATTGGAGTCAGAGGTGAGAGAAGGACACAGGTTCCCTTGCAATTTGCAGAAATCTCAAGGCAGGCAGTAGATTTTTCCCTAGGATATAAAATGGGGGTTTGAGCCAAATAGATGTATATTTTAAGGAGCATAGTAACCCCGCTGACCTCTGAGTAACATCTGTCTAAAGTGGTTGCCTTTCTAGAGCACCTTTACATTCATTCACATTGTTTGTTCCCTGATCCTGGGTGTACCCGCAGGGCTGGCAGGTGCTGGCCTTCTTTCTTAGTCTTGTGAGACTGGCAGCTGCCCAAGGAGGGAGAGACTGAGGGAAAGTGCAAAGGGGCTTTTAGTAAATCTGGGGAGGGAGGGGATTACTGCAGCTCTGAGAGTCAATGGACAATGTTGGTGGGACCAGATCATTTGAGAAGCATTTGCAAAGCTTCATTTCAAGTTTCCCAGTTCAGTCATATCTAGTTCCCAGGGTGACAGCCCTGGCCCAGGGGTATCACTCTACTCTTTTCTGGGAGAGAGGTCCCATAAGAACCTGCTGGCCTGAGCTGCCCCCTGGTCTCTCATAGGCACATGGGGCCCTGATTTTTGGGTATTGTGGTAGGGTAGGAGTCGGGTAGGGGAATGGGGCTGTGATCATCCCTTTTTACTTTCAGTTGTTGGCTGGCACTTTAGATTCCAAGAGAAATTTGATATGCTGACTTGTACTGTCTCAGGAAAAAAAAAAAAAGGGTACACCCACCTCCCTTGCTTATGAGTGTGCCTTGTATTATACATGTCTTGACTCTGCACAGGAATTCCTTCCTGAGGAAATCTTCAGTGCTCAGTGAATGGACTCTCTGCAAGGAAGAGAGAGGGGAGGATGCAGGAAGGAGGGAGGGAGGCAGGCTGAGGTGATTCAGAGCCATAAAAGTGGAGTCAAGGATGCAGGGCCTGGAGGTAAGGTTGACTGGCTGATTTGGTCACGGTGACCTACATTCCCAGCCCTTTTCTCCAAGAGTTTCAAATAATTGGTCTCTGGAGATGCACGATGTCCTCCTCTAGGGTGGGTGAGAACACACCTTTGGGTGGTGATAATACTGATGTTGCATCAGGAGTGCTTACAGGGCTGGAGCGGGGTGTGGAAGTGCGGGGGAGAGGAAATGGGGGCCCGTGTTGATGACTCAGTACTGGCCCACGTACTGGGACAGCATAAAGAGCTCCCTTCAGAGGCGGTGATTCACTCAACAGGTATTTCATGGATGCAGGTAATGTGCCAGGTGTTGGCGAGGCAGAGATGAGAATGTGTAGCCCCCACTGTAATGGAGCTCATCGCAGTTCTGTTCCAGCTGGTGGGCCCTAAGTTCTAACAGCAGCTTACAGGGCCCTGCGTGACAGGCCCCGTCACCTCTTTACCCTGTGCTCCCTCTGGCAGCCCAGCCAGGCTGGCCTCTTGGCTGTTTTTGGAACGCACCAGCCACATACCCATCCTAGGTCCTTCGCACTGGCTGTTCCCTCTTCTGGAAATGTTCTCCTCCCTCACCTCTTTCGTGTTTCACTCAAATGTCACTGTATTCTGACCATGGTATTAAAAGTGCAATGGGCCTTCTTCCCAATACTCCTGATCTCCCTTATCTTCTTCTACATTTTCTTGCTAAAGCGGTTGTCTCTCTCCACCATACCATATGACGGATGTATTTTTATGCCTTTATTATTTATTATCTGTTTTCACCTGCTAGAATATAAGTTCCACATGGACAGGCATCACCAATGCCTCCCAAGCCTATTGAATGAATTAACTGAATAAATTAGATTATGGTAGGAGTTTTGGGAAGTCATCCTGCCCATCCCCCTTCCTATGCCAGGCCTTTCCAGGCCTTTATGTGAGCCGAGCTCTCCCGTCCATATCTTCCATCTCACCCTTGGCATTGTATCAGGGAAGATTTATCAGGTCCTCTAAGCAAGCTTGGCCACATGAGGACCCTCCTTCCAGTGATGCCTGCAGGAAGAGCAATATAGAAGAGGGGAGACACTGCTTTTCTGATCAGTGCTTTCAGGAACTTAATTGTTGCAGCTTTGAGATAATTTAGCAAAGGAAGTTCTTGAAAGAAGGCTTTGTATTTTGTGTTGGAGAGCCAATTCCATTCTTCCAAATATGATCTAAATCTCAGCCATCCATCCAGTTCTGCTTCTCTTTTAAGAGATTTTCCAGCCATCAGCAGTCACTGCTGTTAATATCCAGCTGTCACGGTCTAAGTGCCCACCCTGCATGTCTCAGGAATCCCATCCCTTCCCCAGGTATTTCTGAAAATCACCAACGAGTTCCCACACATCCCTCAAGTCATCTAGGCTCCTCCCAGCTCTGTCTGACTTCAGTTTGCTCTGCTGATTACCCTGGGCTTGTAACCACGTCTATAGAGCTCCCTGTGGTCTAGTCCCCAAAACAAGAACACAGCCTGGACTTTATCTCCCCAAAACAGCTAATTCAAAGCTATAGCTATTTGATAGAATTTTCCCAAGGACCGGATGCTACCACAAGAAAATTATAACCCAGAAAAGGGAAGCTTAGTACTCCAGATCAATCATCAGTGCTTCTAGAGTCCATGGCCATGCTTCATATCCAGAGTGTCCCTAATTGGCCACCTCTCTCCTTAGACTCCAGCCTGCTGCATTGTTCCAGGACTCACTTATCTCCTTTGCAAAAGCTTTCCCCCTTGAGAGTCTTTCTTCCCCTGAATTCAAGCCCCTAACCCCAACTCTGAAATCAGCTCAACAGTCCCACTGGCCTTTTGTCTGTTACTCCTAAAAGTCAAGTGTGTACCCACCTTGAGGTTTTGTACTGGTGTTTCCCTGCCTGGCATGCTCTTCCCATCGATCTCCATGTGCCAGGCTCCTTGTCCTTCAGGCCTGAGCTCACAGGACACCTTCCTGGAGAAACTTCCCTGACCTCTCAATCTCAAGAGTACTCTTACTCTCCCTCCTATCCCCTTGGTATATTTTCATCCCAGTCCTTAGCACTGTCTGAAAGGATCCTGTTTATCCCTGGTCAGCGTGTGGTTACTCACCCTCCCTGTGCCTGTTTCTATGTCCCCAACATAAAATAGAATGCAAGCTCCCCAGAAACTGGATCCTCATCTGTCTTGTCCAACATTTAAATCATATCTGCAGGATTATTTGTCCTGCCAGCTTCCAGTTTGAGGTCACTGCCTTAAACTCACACAGGCACTCTCCTGGGTTTCTTGGAGGGAGGAGGGAGGGAAGCTATGCCCTTCGAGGGGAAAGAGGTGAGAGAGGAGAGAGGGAGAGATTCCTCTTCTCTGGGAAGGGAGTGGTGGGGTGGTCAGAGAGCCTCTCAAAGAGTGAGGACCCCTGCTTCTCTCCCTGACAGTGCCTCTGGGGCCTGGCAAGATTTTGGAGGGGACGGCACTCCTAGGAGGGCGAGACCCAGGCCCCGGGAGAATGGGCTTGCAGCCCCCAGTCCCCATCTAAGGTTGGGAGAAAGTCACAGCGAGGTTAGATTTCAAGGGCTCATGTGGAGGGTACAGTGCAGTTACCTGTGTGGGCTGGAGGGGCCTCACCAATATTTTGGGCTCAGAAGCATCCCTGGGGTCCTTTGCACAGCCCTAAGGTATGGAGAGTGAGGAATGACTGGGTTGGATTTCCCACCAGACTGGAGGGTAAAGGACTCTGAGTCAGATTTAAATTAAAGTAAATAAATCCGTATGACATTCATTTCTCGTACAACCAAGTTTGTGGACCAACATTCCTCCCTATTATTTGACATTTTGTTTTTGCCGAAGTTGGGGAGACAGGTGGGAAGGGTTTGGGGGGAAGATGTAGCACCAAACCTCACACCAGCACAAGCCCCTCATCCTAGGGGCCCTTTGGATGCTCTTGGGTGTCTTCTTGTCACCCTCTGACAGCATCCTCCCAGATGTGTGTCTCGGTTTCAGCCCCCGCACTCCCACACAGAGTGAGGGTCCAGCTTGCTCCCAAGCTGTGTTCCCTAGGAGTTTGCAATCACAGCATTTGCCACATATGTTCCAGCAGCAGGGATGAAGTAAAGGCATCAGAGGCCTCTTATGGTCCAGATGAGGGACAATCAGTGCTAAAGTTATAGCATCCCTTGTCTGTGTCCTCAACACCACCGGCTTGTGAAGGGGAATTGCTAGGCTCTGCTGACTCAGTCCTTTTTTGGAAGAGAACAAAACCCTTCCTGAACCTTTTCATGCTCTAAACACCCTTCTCCTGCCCAGTCTCTCCTCCCCCACCCCAACCTTCCCTAGAGAATGACCTACAGAGAAGGAAACCAGCTGGCTCAGGCTGGCAGACAGGATGAGACTTACTGTGCAAGAATGTTCCACAAAGTGGAGCCAGCAGCCCGAGATGGTATTGCTGTTGCCATCTAGAAAGCAGAGTTTCTTTTCTCTCTGGCCAAGGTTAAAGGGGCAGGTGCACCATCCGTCTCACATGCTCTCCATCCTTCTGGCCCCGTCCACAGAAATCGTGACTGCCTGGGAATTAAGGCTGCATAGCTTACCATGGGTGTGGGATCGCTCTGTGCTGGAATGTTGCCTTCTTCCCAAGGGAGGTGAGGGCACGCAGCACAGGGTGAAAGCTCCCAACTCTCTCTCTGAGGACTGGCAAAATATAAAATACATTATCTGCTTGAGTGATGGAGGGAAAGTATCCCCAGGTGGATTCGTGCTTGTGCCTTCCCCCACATCTCACCCTTCTTACCCCACCCCCTCTACTTGGACAAGTGAAGGAGAGATGGAGGGAGGGAGGGAGGTTGGGGGGAGAAAGAGGGAGAAAGAGAGGGAGGGGGAGAGAGAGAAGGAGTCGAGGGGAACCCAGAGGTTGGGTTTGAAAGTGGGTTGACCAGGAACTAGGGATGAGATCAGGAGGGCCCTCTTTATTGAGGGCACCTGTGTAACTGCTGTAGGGGGGACCTGAGGCCTGGTCACGTCAGTCACGAATTATAATATAGGGTGTACTGTATCCACCCCTGGAATTCAGCCATGTGTGGGCACCTCTGGCAAATTGGTCCAGTGATCCAGCCAGGGGACTCAGGAACCTCCCAGAAGATCCCTTGTCTTCTGGAAGCAGGAACCAAGCACCACCATCTTGGCCTGCTAACAGAGCCTTGGGTTTCTGAGGGGAGGAGAGATGGGGTGAGCCCAGCATCTGTCATGCAAACCTATCTGAGCCCTGGCGGCTGCCCTAGGGGAGAGGGGACTGGCTGCAAGAGGTTGCAGAGTTCTTGTAAACTCCACAAGACACTGGGCAGGAACATCCTGCTTCAGGAGTCTGAGAAACTTGTAACCCCACGTGGAGGGAGGGGAAGTGTGCTCTTCCATACCTTGCCGCAGGTAACTGAGTGTCTGGTGGGATGTGGAGGATGTTATGGGAAGTGCTTTGCCGGAGCCACGTGGTAGCTGGTGTGTTGGTGGAGCACACGTAAGACAGCTCCTGAGGATGCCGGGAAGCAGTTGGTAGAAGTTAGTAGGGGGGCCTCTGGGACCCTACGCTAGCAGGAGTACAACAGCTTCAACAATAATTCCACCTCGTATTTGCACACCGGGATACGCTTCACAGACAATTTCACATACATGTTCTGATTTGGCCCTCAGATCTTCCCACAGGCAGAAGCAAGTATAGTAATCCTCCTCAGTACCAGGGGGGGTTGGACTCACAACCTCAAGGCCACTCCAGGGACCTTAGGAGATGTCTGAGGACACCTTGTGGGCTGTTCCTTAGGTGGACACTTGAGAAGCTGTGAAGTCAAGATATGAGCATTACCTGGGGACCTCTTCTCTGCTGAGGGTTCTGAACAGGAAATAAAACAGTAAAAATGGAGGAAAAAAATTTTTCTTTATTACTGGTAGAGGCTAAGTTGGAAGATACAGCTTATAATGAGAATCAAATGGCCCTGCTAGCTGAGTACAGCGTTAGGCAGACTTGTCTACCCTGCCACGGGTACAGCTGGATATTTTTCCAGGTAAGACTTAGAGCATGAAAAGGAAAGGGGAACAGAAAGAAGAGGAAGAGGGTGGGTGACTCATCTAGTTTCTCCATTTAACTCACCAACTGGGTGAGTGAGGGGTGGAGACGGTCAGGAGTGTCACACTAATGACTGTCTCTCCATGTGGAAGGGCTTGGGGAAAAGTGTTCCTATATGAATAATTGTACTGAATTGACATGCAGTATCCACTGGGGCCAGGCCCTCTGTACTGGCAGGAGCTGCTTAGTTTTCCAGCCTGTCCAGAGTTGATTGCTTTATTAGTCAAGGTTCTCTAGGGAAACAACAGAATCAATAGTGTGTATGTGTTTGTACATATATATGTATATATCTATATATCTGTGTGTGTGTGTGTGTGTGTGTGTGGCAGGTGCGGGGGGGGGGAGAGATCAATGTAAGCAAATTCACTGAACAAAATTAAATTGTAAAGATTTATATCAGGGTATCAATCATTGGACCGATTAGTACCTCATAACCATCTAGGATCTGTGAACCAATGCCTGAGCCATGATACTTCTTAAATTTTTTTTTTTTTTGTATTGAAAACATAAGAATGACTTGCATCTTGATTCAGTAAGTAACAAACAAATGTCTGCTGTCTGCTAGGACCTGTATTGTGGGGGGACACCAAGGGGAATGACATGTGATGTTTGTTTTCTGGGAGCTCAAGGTTAAGCAGAGGATGGCAAAGCATATAATGAGTGCAATTAAGAAGATATAAGCAAAGTACTGTTATGGTCCAAGGTAGGATTAATTCTGACTCAAGATCTGAAGAAGGCTCTGTGGAAAAGGAGACATTTAAATTGCACCTTGAAGAATAAATAGACTCCTGACAAGCAGAGATTAAGGAAAAGGATCTTCCAAGCTGTGTTGTATTTGAGGAATGTTGATAAGTCTGGCCTTGTCAGAGTGTTCTGGCTGGGGTCAGGGAGGGCACGGGGGATGGCTGTAGGGGTTTGCTAGGGGCTAGAGGGCAGTAAGAAAAAGATAGGAAAGATATGTTATATTAGGAAAGGCACTGAATGCCGTGTCAAAGAGTTAAGACTTCATAAAGAAGGTCAGAGGAGGCTGTTGAATACTTTCAAGGAGGAGAGGGGATTTTAGAAAAATTCTGGTAGTGGCTCTTGGGTTGAGCGATGATCTGAGGCTGGTGTGCGGGTCTTGGTGAGAGCTGGAGAGGTCAGAACCATTGCAGAGGTAGTGGGAATGGATGCCAGGGGACTCATCTGAGAAAAGTGTTGAAGGCAGGACCTGATACCAGAAGTAGTTTTGGCTGGTGTAGGAGGGAGTCAGTCACGAGCTGACCTGCTGGTCTCTGTTTTCACAGTGCGTTCTTCCTGTGTCAGAGCCTTTTCTACGTCTTCTGCTTCCCTCTGGGCTGGAGGTTCTTTGAAGGCAGAGAGTCAGGGTTTTCATCTTTGTCCCCCTCAGCCTTCAGCTCAGAGCTCTGACCATGTGAAGGTAATATATAAATGTTTGTGGCAACGAAGTGACCCCAGGAGGATAGGCTGTGGCATGCAAATCTCACAAGAGAGGTTCTATTTGTTGCTCTGTGAGTGTGATGCCTGGTACTTGAAGTGAAACTCTCTCTGTAAAGTACACGTGTGGAGCCAGAGAACTTGTATGGGAATCCCCGCCTGACACCCCTCAGTGGTCTCCTCGTGGAGCCCCTGAACAGTTGAGGGAGCCCAGATCAATAACAGGAGGTGGAGGAGGGTCCTGCCACCATCCTGTCCTGGGCTGGAGAAACTCACTTTAACTCCGAGGTCAGGCTGGCCAGGATGCCTGCTGAGAGGACAGCAGGCTCTAGCTACTCACTGGCCTAGGAGTCATCACCTCTGACCATCACAGGAGCCAGAAGAGCACCTGGAAGTAATCAGTGGTTATGGGTTCCTGGGGTCACCCACAGGGGCACTTGCTGGCAGGGTGACGGGTGTGGACTAAAATATTCTCTTCTTTAATTTACTTTTTTTTTTCTTTTCTGGAAAAAGTAATGCATGTCCATTGTAGAAAATCTGAAAACAAAAACAAGTAAAAAAGATAAATTACCCATTTCCTTACTAGTAAATGTAGCCAGTGCCACATTTTTATGATATAAGGCAGTCTGTTCTCTCTCTCTCTATAGAGGTATCTTACCATATATGTGGTATACCATACACCATACCATGTATATGTCCAGTACCAAATATGAGGTGCTTTTTATCTCCTCAGTTTATCAGTAGGGCCCTCACCTGTCCTCATTTTCAGGAAGTACAGAGCTCATCCGAAGGCCCTTCCTTCTCCCACTGTCCATGAAGATCAGGGGCTCATTCAGTCCAAAGGGATCCAGAGATATGTTCAAATACGGGGAGGTGACAAGGTGGTATCTGATCAATCCTGTGCTGCTTGTTTTTCTTGCTGTCACATGGCTCCACTGTTGGAAGCTGTTTGTGATACTGTGATGTCTTCACAGATCTAGACTCTCATCACTACCATTCCGTTGAGGAACCCCATGCTTGGGCTCTGAAGTTATGGCTGTCTAAGCCACAGGCCCTGGAACTGCACTGCGAGGCTTTGTGCCTCAACCACTGCTCTCCCAGAACTGGCCCAGGCCCACGAACCTCAGGCTCCTGTGATCAGCTGGTGTCCCCATCATGGCATCCCTTTGCCTTTCCTGCCTTTGGGGCCTCCTTCTGCCAATGAAACGTGGTCAGGGCCACCATTTTTCCCCCTAATTTTAAATCTTGAGGGAAAACATGTAGGGGACCAGGTTACTTCCTTCTTAGAAGATCCTGGGTTCCTCATGCAAACTGGTCCTCCTCTGCCCAGAAACTAGTTTTACCTATTAAGGAATATTAGTCAGGCTTCAAAAAATTTAATTATGTCATTCTCCAAGGAACATGCCACAAAACTCAGATCTCCCTCCTCCAAGATGGCAGATAGGACAAACTCAGTGGATCATTGTGTGACTGACTGGAAAGTTGTCTGATCTGTCTGCCGAGGCAGGAACCAACAGACAGCCCTGGCACATCGTTACATGGAGCTTTCCTTTGGGACCAAATAAAATCCGCTCATCTCCCCATCCTAGAGCTGTCCTGGTGATTTGGGCATCTCTGCAGTCCGGGGGCAGGCTTGGAATGCCAAACACTGCCTCCCGGGCCACTGATGGAGTACCCAACTCAGCATTTTTCATCATCAGTTTAAAAAGTGAAAATGCTTCCACATCTCAGAGCTGAGGAACTGGATCTGGGTAATCATGTGTGCGTAATTGAGGCACTCCACCTTCAAAACATCCCCTGCCTTATCACTTCTTACCACTCCAATTCAGGCCACTATCACTGCTCTTCTAGACAATTGCAGTCTAGACAATGTTCTGCAGGTCCAGTTGGCGATGATATGTTTCATTGCCAAGCCAGAATTATGGGACCTAATGACAGCCCATATCAAGGCGGTGTATTCTTTCTGACAATTCATTTTCCTACAGACTACCCCTTCAAACCACCTAAGGTTGCATTTACAACAAGAATTTATCATCCAAATATTAACTGTTTCCAAAGCTCTTTTATCCATTTGTTCACTGCTATGTGATCCAAACCCAGATGACCCCCTAGTGCCAGAGATTGCACAGATCTATAAAACAGACACAGATGAGTACAACAGAATATCTCGGGAATGGACTCAGAAGTATGCCATGTGATGCTACCTTAAAATCAGAATACCCTGCATTATAGCTGGAATCAACTTCAAATTACTGTTAAAAAAAAAAAAAAACAGCCCGATTTCTCTGCTTCCACTTGATCCCCTCTAGAGTTTATTTTTCACACAGCGGGCCAGAGTGTGCTGCTCAAAGCCCTCCAATGCCTTCCCACAACACACTAGAAGAACATCCGCTCTCCCCACTGTGGTGTGAAGGCTCCACCACGTGACCCCCATGCATCTCCCCAGTCTCCCCACTTCCCCGCCTCCACTCCGGCCACACAGCCCTCTTGCTCTCCAAGAGTAGCCCCAGCCTCAGGGCCTTTACGTGTGCTTTCCCCTCCTCCTGGAATATTCTTCCTCCATTTCTCCACTCAGTTCCCTCCCTGGATTCATGTAAGTCTTTACTCAAGGGTCACTTTTTCAGAGGGGACTTTAAAACTAGACACTGTTCCCTGCCATACCCCGCCTCCCTCCATCATGCTCAAGCCCTAGATCTCACACTGTTTTCTTCATAATTCTTACTATGAACCCCTAATTTTTATATTTTATTGATTCATTTCCTTATTTCTTGCTTGGTTTCCTAGCTGAAGTTCCTTGAGAGCAGGCAGGGCCATGCCTGCCCTTTTTGTGGTGGAATCCATTGGACCTAGAATGGCACCTGCTACACATAAGCTGCTTTGTGAACATGTTTTACATGACTGAACATAGGAGGCCATTTCTCAGGTTTATGGAGATGGAACACAAGTGGTGAAATTGCTTGTCTGCATAGAGGACCCTAAGCATAAGTGCACACACACACACACACACACTGTAGCAATGAAATGCGTAGACAGAAATATAATTAGATTTCTGTCCTGAAATTCAAAACTATGGTTTGGGTCAGTTCTCAGCCAGAATCTGCTCTACCTTAGGGCGTTTCTTCTGGTCCTACAGGGCTACGTCATTCTTTACCAACTGTGCAGGCAGATTCTTCAGGAGAAATGAGTCTGTGAGAAAGCAGTCTGGTTTCTGAGTGACCTACCTTCCTTAGTGGAGCCTCCTGAAGGCCTCTAACATTTTGGATTTAAAAACAGGAATGGTAAGAAATTTGGGTAGGTTTTGGCCAGATAATTTTGTCCAGTGTGACATTGGCTGGGGTCATTCACTTGTCTGTAGTCAGCTGCTGCCTGACATGGGCTGGAAAGTCTTAGAAGGCTTCACTCACATGCCTGGTTTCTTGATGCTTCTCTGTGAGGCTTTTTTCTCTCTCCATGTGGCTGATTGGGCTTCCTCACAGCATGGTCTCAAGCTAGCTGGACTCCCAAGAGGGAGCAGCAGTTTACCACTGAGTTCTAATTGTGACTCTGTTACTTATTAGCTTTATGACCCTGGGCAAATTATTTCAATTCTCTCAGCTTAAACTTCCTCATCTGTGAAATGGGGATAACAGTGCATGTCTTAGAATGTCACTGTGAGGATTTAAAGTGATATATGTATAACAGGAAACTAGAATCCCAGAACCTCAGGACCCAGGCCTTTGCAAGGACAGGGAGAGAATAACTTTTCTATTCCCTTCCTTTCTACTTAGGATAGCTACTTATGGGACAGTGATTTCCGACCACACATGTGACCTGGGGCTTGTGCCACAAAAATTGCTGTTTCAAGGCTCTGATGATTCTTTGTGTTGTTTGGGGTAGAGCCCAGAGTAGAAACTCACATAGAGAGCGCTCTGTAGCTGTTGAAGGTAATGCACAGCGGGGATGAGGCAGTGCACCAAGGGGAGCTGGAAATTCCCTGAGTAATAAAGTAAGAGAAAATGTCTGTTTCCTGGCCCTGGAATGCAGAGGAAAGAGAGGATGGTGGAAAGCTCACAATGGCAGGTTGAGATCCCGGGTACATGGAGGATTAGCAAGAGATGCTGCCTGGCCTGATGTGTGATATTCCACTTCAGTCTGCCTTCTGGTCTGCAGTTGCCTCCATTATCACAGACTTTCAGGGAAAGCTTTCTGTTCGTGCTGTGTGGAGGCCTAAGGAGCAGGGGCCATATCCACTCAACACTGGAAAAGGAGAGAGGACAGCATCTCAGAAGGGAGATGGTGAAAGGGGGAAAGAAATGCGCTGACAGCAGGAGTTCGAAAAACATTTGTATCCACCTGGGAAATTCTGGAAAAGATAACTGACTTCTCTGACTTAGTATGGTTAGGTAGGGGCTCAGACTATTACACTGGGGGTGGCTGAGCCAGTAGAGTTGGGGATATTCTGGTTATGTACATAAAGAACTTGACCCATAGATGACCTAGCTTAGTAGGTGACTTCTCTTACTCAGAGTTCTGGTAACTTGCTAAGGGAAATAAAGCTTGGCATGGCAACTGCTATTTGACTCTGGTCTGAGTCTAAGGTCTTCACTTTTACATTATTCAACATTTCCTTCAAGTACTCTATATTTGTGCCTAAGCTTTTTTTTTTTTTTTAGAATATTAGAGCTAAATTAAATGTGCGGTGGCAGCTTATAGGCAAGTTAAATGGTGACTCACTCTAGGTCACCGGAGGCAAGGCAGGGGATTCTTAGGGTTGGCTGAGGATTCCCCAAGTGCACTTTCTCTCGAGGTCAAGTCCCCAGTGATTAGCAGGCTCTGAAGTCTTTCTCTGTTCCAGCTATTTTAAAACCTTGTTTATATGCTAATCATACTCCATCCTTAGCTGGTCTTCTATCATCTGTCAAGTGAATAGTCACCATAATGGGAAAAGGACCCAGAAATTTAAATGAAAAAAGACAAAGAGTGTGAGTGAGCAGAAGCCAGCTTAGCAGAGACATAAATTCCTGTTCAGAGCCACCTTGTCTCATATCTAAGCTCACACCTTTATTTTTAATTTACTCTGGCATAAGAAGGTTTCCTTGCATTAGTAATGGTACTGTTAACGTTTAATAGGATGTAGAAGTCATGGTCACATTGAAATCCTTCCTCATTAGATGGAGGACTCTCAGACTTATTGAAACATCTACTGAGTTTAAGTCAGACTGTTTTCTACCCCTACCAAGGACCTGAGAATTCTTTGAGGGCGTTGGTGACATTTAGCCCCCTATCTGCTGTTAACATACACTCTTTCTTCCCCAAAGAGTTTTCAGAAAACTCCTCCACCTCCTTTTCTTAACTGAGACCTGGATCTCCTCAAAGTCTCAACTTCCTCTGCAGTCCTCACCCGTAGAGGCTGCTCATCCGTCCATGCAGCAACCTCCCAGGAAAATGATTGCTGTTCTTCTGACTCTCACCTCATTTCAAGGTTAATCCCTTCACCTGTGCTCTTGATCCTGGTGCTTCCTGCCTTTTCTGGAACTTTGTCACATCAGTCATCCCCCTCTATCCTGTATCTTCTACTTCTCCCCCTCTAAGTCTATCAGCTTGCTCAAGTTGCCTCTGATGTTAGAAGCTTCCCTTGAATCCACATCTTCTAGCTCTCAACAACCTCTTCCTTTCTCATGCAAACTCTAATTTAGAGGGGGCTGTACTTTCTGTCTCTACTTCTTCACTTCCCATTTCTTTTGAAGTCTCTTAACTTGGCTTCTGGTGCCATCATTCCATTAAAATGATCAAGTTAAAATTACCAATGATCTCTTAACTACCATATCCAATGGGATGTTTAAGACCTTATGTTTTGCTGTACTTCTGTTACATTTGATGCAGGTTATTGAATCTCTTTCCTATGTTGGCTTTCATGTCGTCTCACTCTTCTGGTTTTTCTTTATGACCCTTCCTCTAGATCTCCTGTGGATGGACACTACTCTCTCTTCTCACCCCTTACATTTTGGTGTTCCTTAAAGCTTACATTGTTGGTTCGGCTCTCTTATCATTTTGCATATTCTCTCAGGGGCAGTGCACCCACTTTTATGGTTTAAATCATCACCTTGCTGCTGATAACTCCTAAATCTCAGACCTCTTGCAGAGATCTTTCAGATCCTTCTGTTGAATGACTTGCTGGAAGTCGACACCAGGTTGCTACTCACCCCAACAAACCTAACACGGCTATGCTGAATTCATCATCTTTTTTACCAAACTTCCTCCTTTGTTCTCTAGCTAGATTGGTGGCCCCACCATTTACTAATCACCTAAGTAAGACATTTGAGGGCCATCCTGAGCATCTCCCTTTCTGCCCTTCTCATTCAATCTACCTCCAAATGTGGCTGGTTTCGCCTCCCATAGAGCTCTCATTCTATTCCTGTCTCATCCCCACAACCACTTCCCTACTTCAGGCTCCTATCACCTCTCTCCTAACCACAACCACGACTCCTAATTGCTCTCCCTACCTCCACTGTTTACCTCCTTCAACTCATCTTCCAGACAGCTGGCAGAGGATTGCACTTCATAACTAAGTTTGACTATAATATGCCCTTGATTGAATTCTGTCCATGGCTCCCCAGTTTTTATTTGCAGGGTGAAGTGCACATTCCTTAACATGGTATACGCTGCTCTTCATGAGCGACCCCTGCTAGCTTCTCCAGGTTTATTTCCTGGCATCCTCCTCACAGTATATTCTCCAGCAAGAAAGTTTCTTTTGTTCCCCGGTGCATGCCATGTTATTCCTCAACACACACACACACACACAGGCACGCACGCACACACTCCACTTTCTCTAAGTTGGATGCCATTTCTTTTTTTTTTTTTTTTTTTTGGCTACACTGGGTCTTCATTGCTGCTTGCAGGCTTCCTCTAGTTGCAGCAAGCGGGGGCTACTCTTCGTCGCAGTGCGCGGGCTTCTCATTGCAGTGGCTTCTCTTGTTGCAGAGCATGGGCTCCAGGCACGCGGGCCTCAGCAGCTGCGGCACGTGGGCTCAGTAGCTGTGGCACACGGGCTCAGCAGTTGTGGCACGCGGCCTCCAGAGCCCAGGCTCAGCAGCCATGGTGCACGGGCCCAGCCGCTCTGCAGCATGTGGGATCTTCCTGGACCAGGGCTCGAACCCACGTCCCCTGCATTGGCAGGCGGGCTCTCAATCACTGCGCCACCAGGGAAGCCCTGGATGCCATTTCTTTATTCTACCCCAAGACCCTGCCATTTCTACCCCTACAGTTTACCACATCCCATTGTGATTTTCAGTTTTTTTACTGCCGAGAGCAGTGTTTTAATATCTGGGCTGCCAGTGACTAGCTCATAGTAGGCATTCCTAGTAGGCATTCCATAGTAGGCTCATATTACAAATTACTTAGTATTTGTTGAATGGATGAAGGAATGAATAAACATATTCTCTAGGGAGTTCAGTCTCCTGGATCTGTCTGTATAGATTGGGCCTCTCTGTATCTTCAACTCAGAACGTGAAGAGTGAACTAACAACTGTGCCTACAGATACCTCTGAGACCACCTTGTCACTGTTCCCATATTTTACCTCCTATTGTAATTCTCAAATTGTTTGGTCACTTCTTTGGTATTGGAATAATAGGAAGATTTCCCCACAGAGCCACATGCTGGAAATAGTAAAAGCAACGTATAATTCTGGGATTACTTGCATAAAATTAATATGTACATAAATAAGCTATTTTTAATTTTTAGGCTACCTCAGAAAATGTTGCTTGCTGCTTTTCTTTTTTTTTTCTACACCTCCTTATCCTCCTACCCAGTTGCTGGGTGGGAAGAGTTCCCTTGTCAAGAGAAGGAAATTCTTGGAGCTGGAGGAGGCCGAGAGTCACTGCAAACTTTGCTTCTTCCTGGATTTTATAGACTATTGCATTAGGCTGGGTATCTTCCAGTTTAGAAAAGTTTGTCTCTCTGTGAGTCCTACTCTCTCCCAAGCATCTTCCTCCCTATGGCCCCCAGTACACACCTGGAACCCCCTCTACCCTCCTGAACATATGTGAAAAATTCAGAGCAAGGTTAGTCCTGGGCAAACTGAGGGAGACACGAATTCGGATGCATTGTCTCATGTCCCTTCCATCCCTGCAACACAGAAAGAGAAGGAGGGCCCTCCCATCAGCAAATTAGTGGCCGAATTTCAGGCCAGAGAGAGGGAAATGTATGAGGTAAGCAGACCTTTTGTTGATTAATGTCTTCAGACCACATTACAGAAGCAATTGCCTGCTCGACCTATTAATCAAGATAGGGAAACATTTGTCTTTGAGCAATAAGTTTTAAGACTCTTCAGACTTCCTGTATGTTCCTTAGCTTCTTCCAATCACAAAGATTTCTCAAAGAAAACTGAGGGGCAGGAGTGGTAGTGATAAAATTATAGGTTTTTCTTTGTTACCCAGGAAATTCTAAATGCAGGCTACTCCTGAGGTTATGAGACAATTCTAAACTGGGAAATACAGCATGTGAGGACAAAGACAGCAGGGACAAGACGCGGAGATCACCTTCCTCCCCACGGATACACCAGAAATACAGCTACACGTGGAACAACTCCTACAGAACACCTACTGAACGCTGGCAGAAGACCCCAGACCTCCCAAAAGGCAAGAAACTCCCCACATACCTGGGTAGGGCAAAGCGGAGAGATCCGCACACAGAGGATCGGTGCCGAGCGGCACTCACCAGCCCGAAAGGCTTGTCTGCTCGCCCGCCGGGGCGCGCAGCGCTGGAAGCTGAGGCTCGGGCTTCGGTCAGAGCGCAGGGAGAGGACTGGGGCTGGCGGCGAGAACTCAGCCTGAAGGGGGCTAATGTGCCACAGCTAGCCGGGAGGGAGTCCGGGAAAACTCTGGAGCTGCCGAAGAGGCAAGAGACTTTTTCTTCCCTCTTGGTTTCCTGGTGCGCGAGGAGAGGGGATTAAGAGCGCTGCTTAAAGGGGCTCCACGGACGGGCGCGAGTCGCGACTGAAAGCGCGGAGCCCAGTGACAGGCGTGGGACGCTGGGGCTGCTGCTGCCGCCGCCAAGAAGCCTGTGTGCGAGCGCAGGTCACTGCCCACACCGCCCTTCCGGGAGCCTGTGCAGCCCGCCACTGCCGGGGTCCCGGGATCCAGGGGCGGCTTCCCTGGGAGAACGCACGGCGCGCCTCGGGCTGGTGCAATGTCACGCCGACCTCTGCCGCTTCAGGCTTGCCCCGCACTCCGTGCCCCTCCCGCCCTCCCGGCCTGAGTGAGCCAGAGTCCCCGAAGAGGCTGCTCCTTTAACCCTGTCCTATCTGAGCGAAGAACAGACGCCCTCCGGCGACCTACACGCAGAGGCGGGGCCAAATCCAAAGCTGAGACCCAGGAGCTGTGAGAACAAAGAAGAGAAAGGGAAACCTCTCCCAGCAGCCTCAGAAGCAGCAGATTAAAGCTCCACAATCAACTTGATGTACCCTGCATCTGCGGAATACATGAATAGACAACACATCATCCCAAATTGAGGAGCCCGGAGTCAGTGCTGTGCCTCTGAGGTGGGAGAGCCAACTTCAGGACACTGGTCCACAAGAGACCTCCCAGCTCCACATAATATCAAACGGTGAAAATCTTCCAGAGATCTCCATCTCAACACCAGCACCCAGCTTCACTCAACGACCAGCAGGCTACAGTGCTGGACACCCTGAGCCAAACAACTAGCAAGACAGGAACACAACGCCACCCATTACCAGAGAGGTGGCCTAAAATAATAAAAAGTCCACAGACACCCCAAAACACACCACCAGACGTGGACCTGCCCACCAGAAAGACAAGATCCAGCCTCATCCACCAGAACACAGGCACTAGTCCCCTCCACCAGGAAGCCTACATAACCCACTAAACCAACCTTAGCCACTGGGGACAGACACCAAAAACAACAGGAACTACGAACCTGCAGCCTGCAAAAAGGAGACCCCAAACACAGTAACATAAGCAAAATGAGAAGACAGAAAAACACACAGCAGGAGAAGGAGCAAGATAAAAACCCACCAGACCTAACAAATGAAGAGGTAATAGGCAGTCTACCTGAAAAAGAATTCAGAATAATGATGGTAAAGATGATCCAAGATTCTATTTCCCAGATCCAAAATCTTGGAAATAGAATAGACAAAATGCAAGAAACAGTTAACAAGGACCTAGAAGAACTAAAGATGAATCAAGCATCGATTAAAAACACAATACATGAAATAAAAAATACTCTAGATGGGATCAATAGCAGAATAACTGAGGCAGAAGAACGGATAAGTGAGGTGGAAGATAAAATAGTGGAAATAACTGCTGCGGAGCAAAATAAAGAAAAAAGAATGAAAAGAACAGAGGACAGTCTCAGAGACCTCTGGGACAACATTAAACGCACCAACATTCGAATTATAGGGGTTCCAGAAGAAGAAGAGAAAAAGAAAGGGACTGAGAAAATATTTGAAGAGATTATAGTTGAAAACTTCCCTAATATGGGAAAGGAAATAGTTAATCAAGTCCAGGAGGCACAGAGAGTCCCATACAGAATAAATCCAAGGAGAAATACGCCAAGACACATATTAATCAAACTGTCAAAAATTAAACACAAAGAAATCCTATTAAAAGCAGCAAGGCAAAAACAACAAATAACACACAAGGGAATCCCCATCAGGATAACAGCTGATCTCTCAGCAGAAACTCTACATGCCAGGAGGGAGTGGCAGGACATAATTAAAGTGATGAAGGAGAAAAACCTGCAACCAAGATTACTCTACCCAGCAAGGATCTCATTCAGATTTGATGGAGAAATTAAAACGTTCACAGACAAGCAAAAGCTGAGAGAGTTCAGCACCACCAAACCAGCTTTACAACAAATGCTAAAGGAACTTCTCTAGGCAAGAAACACAACAGAAGTAAAAGACCTACAATAATGAACCCAAAACAATTAAGAAAATGGGAATAGGAACATACATATCGATAATTACCTTAAATGTAAATGGACTAAATGCTCCCACCAAAAGACACAGAGTGGCTGAATGGATACAAAAACAAGACCCATCTATATGCTGTCTACAAGAGACCCACTTCAGACCTAGAGACACATACAGACTGAAAGTAAGGGGATGGAAAAAGATATTCCATGCAAATGGAAACCAAAAGAAAGCTGGAGTAGCAATTCTCATATCAGACAAAATAGACTTTAAAATAAGGACTACTAGAAGAGACAAAGAAGGACACTACCTAATGATCAAGGGATCGATCCAAGAAGAAGATATAACAATTGTAAATATTTATGCACCAAACATAGGAGCACCTCAATACATAAGGCAAATACTAACAGCCATAAAAGGAGAAATCGACAGTAACACACTCATAGTAGGGGACTTTAACACCCCACTTTCACCAATGGACAGATCTTCCAAAATGAAAATAAATAAGGAAACACAAGCTTTAAATGATACATTAAACAAGATGGACTTAATTGATATTTATAGGACATTCCATCCAAAAACAACAGAATACACATTTTTCTCAAGTGCTCATGGAACATTCTCCAGGATAGATCATATCTTGGGTCACAAATCAAGCCTTGGTAAATTTAAGAAAATTGAAATTGTATCAAGTATCTTTTCCGACCACAATGCTATGAGACTAGATATCAATTACAGGAAAAGAGCTGTAAAAAATACAAACACATGGAGGCTAAACAATACACTACTTCATAACGAAGTGATCACTGAAGAAATCAAAGAGGAAATTAAAAAATACCTAGAAACAAATGACAATGGAGACACGACGACCCAAAACCTATGGGATGCAGCAAAAGCAGTTCTAAGAGGGAAGTTTATAGCAATACAATCCCACCTTAAGAAACAGGAAACATCTCGAATAAACAACCTAACCTTGCACCTAAAGCAATTAGAGAAAGAAGAACAAAAACATCCCAAAGTTAGCAGAAGGAAAGAAATCATAAAAATCAGATCAGAAATAAATGAAAAAGAAATGAAGGAAACGATAGCAAAGATCAATAAAACTAAAAGCTGGTTCTTTGAGAAGATAAACAAAATTGATAAACCATTAGCCAGACTCATCAAGAAAAAAAGGGAGAAGACTCAAATCAATAGAATTAGAAATGAAAAAGGAGAAGTAACAACTGACACTACAGAAATACAAAAGATCATGAGAGATTACTATAAGCAACTCTATGCCAATAAAATGGACAACCTGGAAGAAATGGACAAATTCTTAGAAATGCACAACCTGCCAAGACTGAATCAGGAAGAAATAGAAAATATGAACAGACCAATCACAAGCACTGAAATTGAAACTGTGATAAAAAATCTTCCAACAAACAAAAGCCCAGGACCAGATGGCTTCACAGGCGAATTCTATCAAGCATTTAGAGAAGAGCTAACACCTATCCTTCTGAAACTCTTCCAAAATATAGCAGAGGGAGGAACACTCCCAAACTCATTCTACGAGGCCACCATCACCTTGATACCAAAACCAGGCAAGGATGTCACAAAGAAAGAAAACTACAGGCCAATATCACTGATGAACATAGATGCAAAAATCCTCAACAAAATACTAGCAAACAGAATCCAACAGCACATTAAAAGGATCATACACCATGATCAAGTGGGGTTTATTCCAGGAATGCAAGGATTCTTCAATATACGCAAATCAATCAACGTGATACACCATATTAACAAACTGAAGGAGAAAAACCATATGATCATCTCAATAGATGCAGAGAAAGCTTTCGACAAAATTCAACACCCATTTATGATAAAAACCCTGCAGAAAGTAGGCATAGAGGGAACTTTCCTCAACATAATAAAGGCCATATATGACAAACCCACAGCCAGCATCGTCCTCAATGGTGAAAAACTGAAACCATTTCCACTAAGATCAGGAACTAGACAAGGTTGCCCACTTTCACCACTCTTATTCAACCTAGTTTTGGAAGTTTTAGCCACAGCAATCAGAGAAGAAAAGGAAATAAAAGGAATCCAAATTGGAAAAGAAGAAGTAAAGCTGTCACTGTTTGCAGATGACATGATACTATACATAGAGAATCCAAAAGATGCTACCAGAAAACTACTAGAGTTAATCAATGAATTTGGTAAAGTTGCAGGATACAAAATTAATGCACAGAAATCTCTGGCATTCCTATATACTGATGATGAAAAATCTGAAAGTGAAATCAAGGAAACACTCCCATTTACCATTGCAACAAAAAGAATAAAATATCTAGGAATAAACCTACCTAAGGAGACAAAAGACCTGTATGCAGAAAATTATAAGACACTGATGAAGGACATTAAAGATGATACAAATAGATGGAGAGATGTACCATGTTCTTGGATTGGAAGAATCAACATTGTGAAAATGACTCTACTACCCAAAGCAATCTACAGGTTCAATGCAATCCCTATCAAACTACCACTGGCATTTTTCACAGAACTAGAACAAAAAATTTCACAATTTGTATGGAAACACAAAAGACCCCGAATAGCCAAAGCAATCTTGAGAACGAAAAATGGAGCTGGAGGAATCAGGCTCCCTGACTTCAGACTATACTACAAAGCTACAGTAATCAAGACAGTATGGTACTGGCACAAAAACAGAAAGATAGATCAATGGAACAGGATAGAAAGCCCAGAGTTAAACCCACGGACATATGGTCACCTTATCTTTGATAAAGGAGGCAGGAATGTACAGTGGAGAAAGGACAGTCTCTTCAATAAGTGGTGCTGGGAAAACTGGATAGGGACATGTAAAAGTATGAGATTAGATCACTCCCTAACACCATACACAAAAATAAGCTCAAAATGGATTAAAGACCTAAATGTAAGGCCAGACACTATCAAACTCTTAGAGGAAAACATAGGCAGAACACTCTATGACATAAATCACAGCAAGATCCTTTTGGACCCACCTCCTAGAGAAATGGAAATAAAGACAAAAATAAACACATGGGACCTAATGAAACTTAAAAGCTTTTGCACAGCAAAGGAAACCATAAACAAGACCAAAAGACAACCCTCAGAATGGGAGAAAATATTTGCAAATGAAGCAACTGACAAAGGATTAATCTCCAAAATTTATAAGCAGCTCATGCAGCTCAATAACAAAAAAACAAACAACCCAATCCAAAAATGGGCAGAAGACCTAAAAAGACATTTCTCCACAGAAGATATACAGACTGCCAACAAACACATGAAAGGATGCTCAACATCTTTACTCATTAGAGAAATGCAAATCAAAACTACAATGAGATATCATCTCACACCAGTCAGAATGGCCATCATCAAAAAATCTAGAAACAATAAATGCTGGAGAGGGTGTGGAAAAAAGGGAACACTCTTGCACTGCTGGTGGGAATGTGAATTGGTACAGCCGCTATGGAGAACGGTATGGAGGTTCCTTAAAAAACTACAAATAGAACTACCATATGACCCAGCAATCCCACTACTGGGCATATACCCTGAGAAAACCATAATTCAAAAAGAGACATGTACCAAAATGTTCATAGCAGCCCTATTTACAATAGCCCGGAGATGGAAACAACCTAAGTGTCCATCATCGGATGAATGGATAAAGAAGATGTGGCACATATATACAATGGAATATTACTCAGCCATAAAAAGAAATGAAATTGAGCTATTTGTAATGAGGTGGATAGACCTAGAGTCTGTCATACAGAGTGAAGTAAGTCAGAAAGAGAAAGACAAATACTGTATGCTAACACATATATATGGAATTTAAGAAAAAAAAAATGTCATGAAGAACATAGGGGTAAGACAGGAATAAAGACACAGACCTACTAGAGAATGGACTTGAGGATATGGGGAGGGGGAAGGGTAAGCTGTGACAAAGTGAAAGAGCGGCATGGACATATATACACTACCAAACGTGAGGTAGATAGCTAGTGGGAAGCAGCCGCATAGCACAGGGAGATCAGCTCGGTGCTTTGTGATCGCCTGGAGGGGTGGGATAGGGAGGGTGGGAGGGAGACGCAAAAGGGAGGGGATATGGAAACATATGTATATGTATAACTGATTAAATTTGTTATAAAGCAAAAAAATAAAATAAAATAAATTAAAAAAAAAAAAAAAAAAAAAAAAAGACAGCAGGGACAGTTGCTAATAAGTGGCAGGCTCTATTCTTTCTCTTGTCATTTGCTGCAGAAACGTGAATCATGACCACATCTTTCTAGATCAGGGAGGGCCTCAGAGTCCCCCATAGATGCTCCCATGCCTGCTGACATATGCCTCATCAGATGGCCTGAGTGTGACTGTGAGCTGTCCAAATGTTCCTTCCCTACTTTGAGAGCGCTGAAATGGAAAAACCCCAAGAAGGTACTGCAATGGAACCTAGGACTCTTAGGCTGGGTTTCTTTAGCTGCTTGATACAGGAAAAAAAGTTGGAAGAATGCTAATGGATATGTCATAGGTGGAGGTAATGGGTAAACAGCATTACAGATACATGAGACTATCTATTTCAGGGTAGGAGACAGTGAGGGATGGAGTGGGAGGTCTGAGGGGCATATTTCTCCTTCTCCATTCCTCTGTCCTTTCCCCAGTCTGCCCTCACTGTTGTGGCCTCTCCCGTTGCGGAGCACAGGCTCCGGACACGCAGGCTCAGCGGCCATGGCTCACGGGCCCAGCCGCTCCGCGGCATGTGGGATCCTCCCAGACCGGGGCACGAACCCGTGTCCCCTGCATCGGCAGGCGGACTCTCAACCACTGCGCCACCAGGGAAGCCCTGATTTTAGTTAGTTTTGATCCTTCAAATAGGATGACCTTGTAAAAGTGTTCAAAATATAGAGGAGCCACAGAGTATGACCCACAAAATTCTTCATTTAGGAGATCCACAGATTTTAAGATAATTGATCAAACTCCCCAATTCGTTTTATGAAGCAATCATAATTTTAATCTCAAGATCTTCACCAAGAAATAAAGTAAAATAAAAACTTTAGATTATTTCCATTTATAGATGTAGGTATAGGACTTTTAAATAAAATATTATTAGTTAGAGAGACTAGTTGTAAATCCAGTTGATGGAGTCCTAAAAGGGGGGTGGGAAAGGAAGAGGTGAGTAGAAGGCACTAAAGAGAAGCTCTACTCATGTCATTATTTGGACCAGAGAAAGTCCTGGTGAGTTAATTACTTCAAGGAATGAAAGATAAGAAAGCCTATCATTGTATAGAATACAATGAATCCATCTTATCAAAATAATACATAGTAGTGGGTAAAAGAAGTGAATTTGTAACACAAATACTGGTGTATTTTTACGTCAGTGCCTACTATATGTCAGTGCCTACTATCCTATGTGGAAATGAAAGCTGGATAAACTAGCTAAATATAAAAGTGAATCAGTGGTATTTAAGAGGTAGTGTGGTACAGTTTTAGTAATCAGAAGACCCGAGATCTAGTCCAATTCAGCCACTAATTTGCTGTGAGACCTTAGAGTAGTCACTTGACTTATAGTGAAATGAGGTAGTTGATTTAGATCAACACTTCTCAAACTTTAATATGCATATGAATGACCTGAGGATCTTGTTTAATGTAGATTCTGTTTCAGTCCCTCTGGGGCTGGCCTGAGAGTCTGCATTTCTAATAAGCCTTTAGAGGGTGCCAGTTGCTAATCTGCAGACCACACTGTGAATAGCAAGGAAATAGATGATCTCTATGTCTCTTCCACTTCAACTGAACATGGTTTTATTATGTGCTCTTTTTTCTTAAAATTTTTAAATTTTTACTTTTTTATAACATCTTTATTGCAGTATAAGTGCTTTACAATGGTGTGTTAGTTTCTGCTGTATAACAAAGTGAATCAGCTATATGTATACATATACCCCCATATCCACTCCCTCTTGCACCTCCCTCCCACCCTCCCTATCCCACCCCTCTAGGTGGTCGCAAGGCACTGAGCTGATCTCCCTGTGCTATGCAGCTGCTTCCCACTAGCTATCTGTTTTACATTTGGTAGTGTATATATGTCAATGCTACTCTCTCACTTCGTCTCAGCTTACCCTTCCCCCTCCCCGTGTCCTCAAGTCCATTCTCTGTGTCTGCGTCTTTATTCCTGTCCTGCCCCTAGGTTCTTCAGAACCTTTTGTTTTTTTTTTTTAGATTCCATATATATGTGTTAGCAAACGGTATTTGTTTTTCTCTTTCTGACTTACTTCACTCTGTATGACAGACTCTAGGTCCATCCACCTCACTACAAATAACTCAACTTCATTTCTTTTTATGGCTGAGTAATATTCCATTGTATATATGTGCCACATCTTCTTTATCCATTCACCTGTCAATAGACACTTAGGTTGCTTCCATGTCCTGGCTATTGTAAATAGAGCTGCAGTGAACACTGTGGTACATGACTCTTTTTGAACTATGGTTTTCTCAGGGTATAGGCCCAGTAGTGGTATTGCTGTGTCCTATGGTAGTTCTATTTTTAGTTTCTTAAGGAACCTCCATACTGTTCTCCATAGTGGTTGTATCAATTTACATTCCCACCAATGGTGCAAGAGGGTTCCCTTTTCTCCACACCCTCTCCAGCATTTATAGTTTGTAGCATTTTTGGTGATGGCCAAAATTCTGATCGGTGTGAGGGGATGCCTCATTGTGGTTTTGATTTGCATTTCTCTAATGATTAGTGACATTGAGCATCCTTTCATGTGTTTGTTGGCAATCTGTATATCTTCTCTAGAAAAATGTCTATTTAGGTCTTCCGCCCATTTTTGGTTTGGGTTGTTTTTTTGATATTGAGCTGCATGAGCTGCTTGTATATTTTGGAGATTAATCCTTTGACAATTGCTTTGTTTGCAAATATTTTCTCTCATTCTGAGGGTTGTCTTTTCATCTTGTTTGTGGTTTTCTTTGCTGTGCAAAAGGTTTTAAGTTCAAATAGATCCCATTTGTTTATTTTTTATTTTATTTCCTTTACTTTAGGGGGTGATTCAAAAAATGATTGCTGCGACTTATGTCAAAGAGGGTTCTGCCTATGTTTTCCTCTAGAGTTTTGTAGTATCCAGTCTTACGTTTAGGTTTTTAATCCATTTTGAGTTTATTTTTGAATACGGTGTTAGAGAATGTTCTAATTTCATTCTTTTACATGTATGTAGCTGTCCAGTTTTCCCAGCACCACTTATTGAAGAGACTGTCTTTTCTCCATTGTATATTATCGCCTCCTTTGTCATACGTTAATTTACTATAAGTGTGTGGGTTCATTTCTGGGCTTTCTATCCTGTTCCATTGATCTATAAGTCTGTCTTGGTGCCAGTAGCATACTGTTTTGATTAATGTAGCTTTTTTTTTTATTCTTGTCCAATAAATTTTATTCAAACAACCCTCCCCAATTTTCTCCTAATCCCTAGTAAAATCTGACCTTCCCTTTGTCTCTTTGGACTTGCCTATGGTTCACCATAGTTTACATTTTTCTTTTTTTTTTTTTCTGATGACCTTGAGTTTGTTTTTTTTTTAAATATCTTTATTGGAGTACAGTTGCCCCACAATGGCATGTTAGTTTCTGCTTTATAACAAAGTGAATCAGCTATACATATACACATATCCCCATATCTCCTCCCTCTTGTGTTTCCCTCCCATCCTCCCTATTCCACCCCTCTAGGCAGTCACAAAGCACTGAGCTGATCTCCCTGTGCCATGTGGCTGCCCCCCACCAGCCATCCATTATATATTTGGTAGTGTATATGTGTCCATGCCACTCTCTCACTTCGTCCCTTTGTAGTATAGTCTGAAGTCAGGGCGCATGTTTCCTCCAGCTCCATTCTTCTTTCTCAAGATCATTTTGGCTATTCTTTTGGGTCTTTTGGTTTCCATACAAATTAAAAATTTTTTTCTTCTAGTTTTGTGAAAAATGTCATTGGTATTTTGATAGGGATTGCGATGAATCTGTAGATTGCCTTGGGTAGTACTGTCATTTTAACAATATTGATTCTTCCAATTCAAGAACATGGTATAGGGCTTCCCTGGTGGCGCAGTGGTTGAGAGTCCACCTGCCGATGCAGGGGACACGGGTTCGTGCCCCGGTCTGGGAGGATCCCACATGCCGCGGAGCGGCTTGGCCCATGAGCCATGGCCGTTGAGCCTGCGTGTCCGGAGCCTGTGCTCCGCAACGGGAGAGGCCACAACAGTGAGAGGCCCACATACCGCAAAAAAAAAAAAAAAAAAAAAAGAACATGGTATATCTTTCCATCTGTTTGTGTCATCTTCAATTTCTTTCATCAGTGTCTTACAGCTTTCCGAGTACAAGTCTTTTACCTCCTTAGGTAGGTTTATTCCTAGGTATTTTATTCTTTTTGATGTGATGGTAAATGGGATTATTTCTTTAATTTCTCTTTCTGATACTTTGTTCCTAGTATATAGAAATGCAACAGATTTCTGTATATTTTGTATCCTGAAACTTTATCAAATTCATTGATGAGCTCTAGTAGCTTTCTGGTGGCCTCTTTAGGATTTTCTATGTATTGTATCATGTCATCTGCAAATAGTGACAGTTTTACTTCTTCCTTTCCAATTTGTATTCCTTTTATTTCTTTTTCTTCTCTGACTGCTGTGGCTATGGCTTCCAAAACTATGTTGAATTAAAGTGGTGAGAGTGGGCATCCGTGTCTTGTTCCTGATCTTAGAAGAAATGCTTTCAGCTTTCCACCATTGAGTATGATATTAGCTGTGGTTTGTCATATATGACCTTCATTATGTTAAAGTATATTCCCTTTATGCCCACTTTCTGGAAAGTTTTGATCATAAATGGATGTTGAATTTTATCAAAAGCTCTTTTTGCCCCTATTGAGATGATCATATGGTTTTTATTATTCATTTTGTTAATGTGTTATATCACATTGATTGATTTGCAGTATTGAAAAATTCTTGCATCCCTGGGATAAATCCCACTTGATCATGGTATATGATTGCTTTAATGTATTGTTGGATTTGGTTTGCTAATATTTTGTTGAGGATTTTTACATCTCTGTTCATTAGTAATATTGGCCTGTAATTTTCTTTTTTTGTGTGATATCTTTGTCTGGTGTTGGTATCAGGGTGATGGTGACCTCATAGAATGAGTTCAGAAGTGTTCCTTCCTCTGCAGTTTTTTGGAATATTTTCAGAAGGGTAGGTGTTAATTCTTCTCTGAATGTTTGGTAGAATTCATCTGTGAAGCCATCTGGTTCTGAACTTCTGTTTGTTGGGAGTTTTTAAATTACTGGTTCAATTTCAGGTCTGGTAATTTGTCTGTTCATATTTTCTATTTCTTCCTGGTTAAGTCTTGGGAGATTTTACCTTTCTAAGAAATTGTCTGTTTCTCCTAGGTTGTCCATTTTATCGGCATACTAACAAGACCAATTTTTTTTTTTTTTTTTTTTTTTTTGCGGTATGCGGGCCTCTCACTGTTGTGGCCTCCCCCGTTGCGGAGCACAGGCTCCGGACGCGCAGGCCCAGCGGCCATGGCTCACGGGCCCAGCCGCTTCGCGGCATATGGGATCCTCCCAGACCGGGGCACGAACCCGTATCCCCTGCATCGGCAGGCGGACTCTCAACCACTGCGCCACCAGGGAGGCCCCAAGACCAATTTTTAAGCAGTCCTCAGACACTTCAAGAGTTGCTTGGTTTGTAGTTCTAGCCATTTTATTCCCCCTTTTGTTGCAAGAATAAGGGCCAGAGAGTCTCTGCATTTTGTGTATATTTATGTTAGAGATGACCTTTTGTTTCTGAATGAAAATTAGAATGTTGGATTCTGATGGGTATATCACCTGGGAGGACACTTTCAGAAATGTTTGCTGTCGAAACTCTGAAGAGGAGAGGAACTGGGACTCAGATGGCATAATGAGGAGGATGAACCCTTGGGTTGGTTGCTTGGCCCAGGTCCAGCCCAGAGCCCACTGTTTTTTATGGAAGGTCAAGAAATTAGGAGCTGGGCCTATGGACATCTGCCTGGAGTGATATTTCCAAATTGGTCTTTCTCTTCTGTAGGTTCAGTTCAAATTTAATTAGCTAATAATGATGGTAAATTACCACAATTAATTGATGAGTGATAAAGTGCTTTGACTAAAAAGCACTATGTGTAATTTTGAGGGCAGTTAATTTTTTTTTTTTTTTTTTTTTTTTGCGGTACGTGGGCCTCTCACTGTTGTGGTCTCTCCCGTTGCGGAGCACAGGCTTCAGACGTGCAGGCTCAGCGGCCATGGCTCACAGGCCCAGCCACTCCACGGCATGTGGGATCTTCCTGGACCGGGGCACGAGCCCGTCCCCTGCATCGGCAGGCGGACTCTCAACCACTGTGCCACCAGGGAAGCCCCTGGGCAGTTAATTTTTGGTCTGACTTTGACAAATATTCTAGGAGAGAGACTTTTTTTTTTTTTTTTTTTTTTTTTTCCGTACGCGGGCCTCTCACTGTTGTGGCCTCTCCCGTTGCGGAGCACAGGCTCCGGATGTGCAGGCTCAGCGGCCATGGCTCACGGGCCCAGCCGCTCCGCGGCATATGGGATCCTCCCAGACCGGGGCACGAACCCGTATCCCCTGCATCGGCAGGCGGACTCTCAACCACTGCGCCACCAGGGAGGCCCGAGAGAGACTTTTAATAATAATAATTTTCATTACTTGCACTGAAGTTCTTGGTCAGGAACACTGCCTTAGGGGAGCATCTCATATAGTCTCTCATTTCCCACTTAGTTGAAAGAACTGTTCATTTGCCAGAGGCATCCCGGGAGGAAGAAGGCCTTGTGAGAGACCTGTGTTAGTGTGTCTTTAAAGTCAGGTGCGTAAGAACAGAAAGGTAAATAAGCAGTTATTATCCAGGAGGATAAGTGCTGTGGTGGGCAGATGCCCAGGGAGCTATAGGGTCATAGGAGGGGGTCTGGGAAGTGTCCTGGTGGAGGTGAGAGCTCCTGGTGAAGGGTGAGCAGGAGTTCCTTGGCAGAGGTGGGGGAAGGGGGAGTAAGAAAGCCAATCTGGTAGAGAGAGTAACATGAAAATGTGTGTGTGTGTATGTGTGAGGGAGAGAGAGGAAGTAGCCCATTTGAAGACCCACAAGTAGAGTGGGTTTGGAAGAGTAGCAAGAGGTATAATTAAAAGGCTAGGGGACTTTTATTTAAAGAAGGTAAATTGAACACATGCATTATATTTCTCCCTGCCAAAACTCTGTTAAAGAGATGATAATGGGATTTTTATAAATATATAAACCATAAGAACAAACAGAACAGGAAAAATACAAAAGTAACAAAATTTTAGAAGCTAGGCAATAGATGGAAGAGTGGTAATTGATTAACATACTAGAGAAAGTGGAATCCTAATGTTAAGTAAGCAGTGGGGAAAACTAAACAGGAAGCTGAGTTGAACCAGAAAATACCCCTCAAAGTCTCAGGAAGCACAGGTAATGGACACTCTGGAAGTAGAAACGAAGGAGAATATAAAACCAGGAGAAGTGGTTCAAATTACTTGAGAGAAAGAGTTGGACCCCCAAATCATTTCCCCATCTGTATAAGAAAATGACTTCCCACTTCTACACTGACAGAAGAGTAGAGAGTTATTCTCTTGAAGGGATAAAATGGACACCGTATGGAGTCGAGTATGTGAATATCTATTGAAAATACAGTGAGTTGGTGAAAGTTTTCATACTGAGATTGAGACAGCCCCGTTCTTCAGCTCTTACCAGGCTCTCAGAATTTTGGCAACCACATCTTTATCCTTCAAGAAACAGATGAAAAGAGCCTTCTCTGGAAATATGACAAACCCAAGAAAAATGATCTAAGCATACTGACATAAGGCCTTCCACAGGGAGCCAGTGAGATATCAACAGTGAAGTCCATCTATAGGCAGTTTCTTTAAGGCAGTAAAATTGACAGGAAGCCTAATACACTAATGATGTTTACACAATTGGAGGAGAGTTTGGAGCTGAATTACTGATGAGTACATGAAAAAAAATTAAGGGTATGTTTATAGAAATATAAGCAAATAAACAAACAAAAGACAACAATTATCTCCAGGGAAAACAGAGAGTTGTGCAGAAGGGAAAAGCCATTATAGTATATATTACATGGCTCAGTTATGAAATGTATTTACATAGTTATAATAATATAAACGCAGAATATTTGTCCTACAAAAATTCTAAATACAAGTAAGATGAAGGACTAGAAAGTGTATTGGGAACAAGGGTGTGGGTGTGAGAAAGCACCTTATCCTTATCTTCCACAGTAGATAGTTCATAGATTATGTCTAAAAATAGGAAAATCAGGAAGTAGTAATATAGTGACAGTATTCATCAAATTAGGAAACACAGGAGAAGAGGAATTATGAGAGAAGGCAATAGATTTGTTATTGAAGTGTGGCTTTGAGGAATCTGTGAAACAGCCAAGTGGAGCTGTCTCTTAAGCAGTTGGCTCTAGGGATCCAATGCTATCCAGCCCCAGTAAAGGTTCTTGGAGAGAATTAAGCCCTACAGGAAATGATTTGAGTGACTATTTTCCCAATTCTCCCCCAGGATGGTTGATAGCTACTCCCATTCTAGATACATAGAAGTTAATTAGTTATATACAATGGATGCACTAGGGCTTAATGCCCCTATAGAAGCCAACTGAGAAGGGCTGGGTGGTAGAGTGGGAAGTGGGAATTTGGACCCCTTGCCAGAGGAGTAGGTTGAATTGGCAAAGGGCCAAGGATAATCACTAGAGGACACTAACAGGTTAGGGATGGACAGGGCAAGAGATGACTACAAGGAGATTAAGAAAGAGCAACTAGAATAGAAATTTAAAAAACTCAGAAGCTAAAAGAGAAGAGATTTGAAGGAGGTACATGGGAGGTGCTAAAAGTTGCAGAAAGAGTAAGTGAAATAAGGATTATAAGGGGGCTGTTGATTTTACCTATAAGGAAGTTGTCAGTAACCTTAGTTGGAGCAGTTTTACTGGAGTAGGTGGTATTCAGAAGCCACACTGTAGTGTACCTGGGGCCCAGGAATCAGTCAGCTGAAACTAGTGCCCACATATCTAACCCAAGCTAAAACTCCATTCATGCTCCAAGTCACATCCCTTAGGAGGGAGCTGTGTTTTCACCCAGGAGACCACTTAGACACACAACATTGGGTTTCTACAATGACTTTGTGAGAACATTTCTGGAGATTCATGGATCCTGGCCAATCCTATTACTGCATTCTTCAGATTAGTTATTTTTATGATTTGTAAATGTGAAACCTTAAATGGGATGAAGTGCTGAAACTGACCAGAGGAAGAGTGTGTTGAATTACTTTGTCCTTCAAGTAATTTCCCAGCATGAGCCAAGAACTCTTCACCTGACAAAGTAAAAGCTTCCCTATAATATTAATGGGTTTATCAATATGTCACTGGAATCTCTGGTGGTATAGCATTTCTGCTCCAAATACCTTCCCTCCCTCCCTTCCTTTCTTCCTCTCTCCCTCCCTCTCTCCCTCCCTCCTTTACAATATTTACCACTATCCTGGGAGTTACAGAGATAAAAACAGTGAGTGGATAAGGATTGTGCTCTTAAGAAGTTTACAATAGAGGCAAAGGGATGATTTGTTGTGCCCAAACAACACCAGTACAAGGTTAAAAGCGCTAAGGAGCCTTATTCTTACGGAGGGTCTTCTATCCAAATCAGCCATACATGGGAGGACTAAAACGAGGTGGGATCTCCTAGGAAGTGTGTCAACAGTTCTGCCTTGACATTGCCCCTCATCTGATCTGAGTGTGACCCCAGTCTTTCCAGAGCTGCGTGGGTTGTGAACTCTCAACCTATAGGGCTACTTCCAGATAGAGTAGCTGGGCCACATATGTAAAGGGAGGGTGAAGAGGAGGTTCCATCTGAAGCTTGTGTTTGGAGTTTGTTACCATGTTCCTTCCCTGTAAAGGGATTATAAATGAGGGTTCATGAGCAAAATGATACTTCTGACCTGTTGGGTACTTAAAGGGGTGTATTAAAATTTAAACCAGGAGCCTCAGTCCTTATAACTGGAAGATCCATATCTTATTGTGGCACAACCAGATATGTGGCTGTGACATCAAATCAGATTTATAGTAGTACCCCAAACTTCAATACCCAGAGCCCATCCATCCTTGACAGGCAGGAAGTCCTGTTGTTTCCATGAGTTTCCCTCTCCAAGTATTTTTGGACCCTCCCTCATATTTTGTTCATGCATTTCAATTGTTCCCTTGGTCTCCTGGGATCACCCTCACCAGGATGTATGTGGGGCTAACAGTTTCTCAGAGCTCTGCCAGCAGCTCTGACGTCCCTGTGCTCCGCTGGCCACAGACATCAGCCAACCGGTGATGCTGTGTATGCAGCCAGATGGCCTGTTGGCCTCTAGAACTCTTCTCCCTCTGGTCATTTAGGAAATGCTCTTTCTCTTCTGACCAGCTCTTTCAGAAGTGTTTTGGACAGCAGAGCTATTGGACCTCGGCAGTATTGTCTCTCTTTGCCCCACAGCCCATGTTTCCCTTGAGTGGACAGCTCATCTAGGAGGGGTTCAGCTGCCTGGTGTCAGGTTCCACACTGCACCTCTCTGGAACTTTTGCTTCTCCAAATCCCAGGCTCATTCTACCACCAACCTCAGTCATCCTTTTGTTTTCCTGTTAGACTCCCAGAATACCAGGGCTATTCCTGGACACCTCTTTTAGGGTCCCTGAATATTTCCTGGCAGTTAAGAAGTTCCTTGAACATGCTCAGGGAATCCCAAGAACTTCTTAGCTAAGGTATAGCCTCACTTCACCACACTGACCCAGCCAGCTTTGTGTGTTCCCAGTTAGGGGGAGGGTAGGAAAAGGGGTACATTTTTGTTTCAGTGTTGTGGAAACCAATAGAATTTTCTTTATAAGTGCAAGCTGTACAGAGAATCCTTGAAGGGCTACTTGGGATTGGGGGTGGTGAAGTGGACATATGAAAAACCATGGGAGGTTTTGGTTGGCACTTTCAAACCTGAGTCATTGCCAGCAGTGGCAGCTCCTCCATAGGTTTGAGTGAGCTTGGCTTTTTAAATAACATGCTATTAGACTTGCTGCAGAGTCTCAGCTGTTTGTGGATTAGCCTCTGAAACTCTTCATATTGCTGTAAAGTTTGTACCAGAGGAGATGGAATGTGTGTATTGTGAGATTTTGGGAGAACAAAGTATAATTGAATGTGAAGTAAGAAAGGCAGGGGGAATGGAAAATACTTGGGGAAGAGGGTGTTTGTCATTAATTTTGACTGCCTACCCACCCTCCCTCTCCCCCCCTTTATCTTTGAGACATCCTCCACCTGGGCAGAGAGCAGAGTCTTCCTGTCTCTGTAGAACCTAGACACTTACCACTCCAGCTTTCCTTACAGTTAGACCATAGGCATATGACTAATGATTCATGAATCAGATTCACCCAGGGTGGATTTTGACTTAGAAGCTATGAATCCAAATGAGCTGGGGCTGTGCAGACACCATCTTGGTGAGGTAATGGTGCCAATAGAAGCTAGATCTAGTTTCCAGAGTCATGGTGGTAATGGTTCTAGCACCAGGGGCCAGTGTCTAGGATCAGGGTTGTCAGTGGAAGAAGCAGTTGGGTCTGTGTCCAGTAGAAGCAACAATTATGTCTTTACAGAATCAGTTCCACAAGAGAATTTTGTGTGCTTTTCTTGGACGGGTGACATTTAAGCCTGATTCTGATCCTCCTGGAGCCTCCATGAGCAGCTCAATATCTTTTACTTATTCCCTTTCTGCCTCAATCACTGAGCTTGCACCTATGAACCTTGACACCCAAACAAACAAACAAGCAAAATTTATATTACAAAAGGTTTGAAAAGACGAAGAAAAGGCACTCATAATCCTGTCACTTTAACACAGCAATGATGACACCTAAGTTTTCCTTGAGACACTTTCCCGAAGTGTTTCCACAGAGCACTAGATGTCGTATGGGCAGAAAAAGTGTCCATCAAATGATTTTGGAAATTTGGAAAATGTCTTGATAATACAGTTTTCTTTACTTCAATATGTAGCTTCTCAAAATTTTTAGTATGTAAGTAACCTTTGAGAAGATTCAGGAAAGAGATAGGCAATTACATTCCCCCCCCCCCCCCCCGCCGGGAATGTTCCAAGGATTTTGAGGAGCACATGCTGCAAAATGCTGCCTTATGCTCTTTCCTGACACGCAAGCCATCTACACAGTGGTAGTCAGAGGGCACTTGTAATTTTATGCCCTGCTTTCTTCAAGATCGTATCATAGGGGCTTTGAGGGCAAAACTTTGCATGGAAGAAGCTTCTCTCTTTTTGTCTCTGGGGTCTCTAAGTATGAACCTGAGATCACCCAGCAGATGAAAAGGTGGGAACCCCTGCCTTGAGTACTTAGTCTCTGCTCATGTGTATTCTGGTAGAAGCAGGTTGTCAGGACTTGAAATTAGGGTCAAGACCTAATCCTGAAATAAACTGAATTTATTTGGGCATTTCCAGCTCACTAAAGAGCATATCCAACTTCCACTCCCTAGACATAAACCTCGCACGGTGATTTGACACAGACTATAAAGGACAAAAGAAAATCTGATTTTCCTCAAAGGAAGAAACTCCAGGTGCAACAGACCGACTGCAACAGGGTTTGTCATGCAAATGACTCAGAGTATCCTTGTTGCTCCCAATTATGCCCGCTGTGGAAAGGGCAGAGATTTAAGAAAACTTAGAGGAAAGAAAAATAATGGATCATCTGTATGCCACTGGCTGTTAAAGGAAAAAAGGAAAAAAAAAAAACCCTTTTCACTATATTATTTTTTTACACCTGCCGCGTTGGCCCCAGGAAATATGACACTCGCTGATAACTCTATCTCAACTGTGCTATATAACTCTGCCGGTTAGAACACGGTGCTGACAAAGGCACAGACATGAATCTCCATTCGAATTTATATTCAATGAGGAGAGAAACTTGGTTTGTTCACTGCGGTGTCCGCAGGATGTAGATTAGTTGCACTATAAATATTTGTAGAATTAATGAAATCTGTCTCCTTATAGAAGAGCTAGTTTTGCTGGGCCCACAGACAGAGGTTGAACCTCTAATCCCCACCAGCCTGAAACCTCTAGTTTGGTGCATATTGTGTATAAAGGCAATTACTATCCTATTTCTCTAAGTTCCCACTGAAAAATTGTCAAGGCACAGATCTCCACATTGTCCTATTTAGTGGGCATTCACTGTGAATTATCTCCTTGCTCTAAACTTGCACATTTAGAAAATGCATAGCTTTGTTTCTGGTAGTATAATGGCTAGGTATCTGAAACAATCTTCCTGCTAATAACTATGAAAAATGCTGGTTAATGTGTATTTTAAAAACCTTAAAAGCACTGAAGAACTGGTAAAATATAGCAGCAAGAATTTATCAGTCTGACCTCCAAGGGAAGGCAGGAAGAAAGAGAAATAAGCAAACTTTTTACCCTGAGGGCTGTTGCTGAACCCGATGAACTTGAGCTTCAATTTTCATAGTTTTTTAGGACAAGTGCCTGTGTGTATGTGTGTGTGTGAGTGACGGGGGGGAGGGGAAGAAAGCAAAGTCCAGCAACTGTTTCCAAATCCTGGAACCCCAATGGGTCACATACTAAGTGTCAGTGTGAACCAGATTGAAACCCAACTGCAGCCCTTCTACACACAGGAAATTTCAAGGCAAGATGCCTAAGCATCAGACAAAACAGGCAGTAATAATAATAATAATAATGATAAAACTCTTCCTGATGATTAAAAATTTAAGCCGACTTTTGTGTGGACATGTAAGTCAAATTCGTATGACCCAGGTGGTCCAGAAAACTTCAAGTCAGATTTTAAAGTATTCCCAGAATGGCAATGCCCCAATCATCTGGTAAAAGCAAGCACAAATCTTCTCTGAAGGAATCCACTTCTATCCAAGGCCTCAAAGAATTCTCCCAAAGAAAAGGAAAAGGAGCAGCTAACAATGAATAATTAGTAAATATGTTGACAGAAGAAACAGATCTACACAGACTTCAAATATTGTAATTATCAATCTCATGATCCAAGATAAAGACGATCACTGTATTTAAAGAAATAAAAAACAAGTTTAAAATGTCTGTAGAAAATACAAAACTAATGAGGGTCTAAGCAGATGTTAAAATCCAAATTGAGGCGTATTACAAATTTTAAGAATTTATTTGAGCAAAAATCTATTCAAATCAGGCAGTGCCAAACTGGAAATGGTTAGGGGCACTCCACCAAGAGAAGCAGGAGAAAGACATATATAGAGAAAGAGTGGAAGCAAAGAAAGGAAATTATTTCATTGGCTACGGCTTAAAGCCTAGCTACCTGTTTGTGATTGGTTGTCCTTAGTGTTTTGATTTCAGAACCTTGAGGCATTTACAGGCTTAGATTTTGGTTTGTTTCCATAGGCTGCCATGGCATTAGAACCACCTCAGTTTAATGAGCTCCTTGTTTAATTAATTTAATGCAGATTTGAAGAAGAACCAAATATAATTTATTGAAATGAAAATTATAATAATAAAATTTTAAAACTCAGTGGATGAGTTTAATATCAAATTAGATGGAGGTGAAGAGAGAATCGGTGAACTAGAAGATAGGTCAAATAAATTACTTAGAATGTAGCGTAGAGACACACAAAATAGAAGATATGACAGAGATCTCAAGAGACTTAGATCATGGAATGTAAAGATCTAACAAAAATTTAATTGGAGTTCAGAAGGAGAGATGAGAATGGGATAAGGAAAGTGCTCAGAGGTAATAATTGAGACTTTTTGATAACTGTTAAAGACTAAAACACACAGATTCAACAATTCTCACAAATCCTAAAAAGATTAAATAAAAATAAATGTACATCTGGGCACACTGCAGTGAGACATCAGGACATGAACAACAAAGAGAAAACTGAAGAGCAACCAGAAGGTAAAATGTATATTACCTTTAAAGAACAGTAGTCAGACAGAAAGCTGTTTTTCAAAAGAAATAATAGAAGCCCAGAATCAAATCTTCAGTGTGCTAAGGAAGAAAATAACCTGGAATTCTGTACCCAGGAAAACTATATTTCAAGACTAAGAACAAAATCAAAACATTTTCAGAAAACCAAAACCAAGAGAATTTGCTGCCAGGAGAACCTCTCAAAAGGAAATTTCTAAAGGATGAATTGCAAGCAAAAGGAAAGCAATTCCAGATAGAAGGCTTACAATCAAAAAAGGAACGAAGAGTGAGAGGATGGTAAATACATGGGTAAATTTAAATACTCATAAAACAATACCAATAACATCTTGTGTGGCATTTTATTTTTTTAAATAAGATAAAAATAAACTACTTTAATTGAAATAGTAATTCTGGAGAATGATAAATGGTATTAAGGTGTTATAAAGTCTTTGTATCGTCTAGATGAAGAGTAAAGGTACTGTTTAAATTTAAGCTTTGACGAGAGAGAGAGAGACAGAGAAAGAGAGGGAGAAACATAGTGGAACAAATAGCACAAAATAAAGTGAAGGAATGCATATAGAAATATATCAGTTATTTTATTAAATGTAAAAGGAATAAGTGAAATACATAAAGAACAGTTACAATTCAACAATAAGAAAAATAAGTCAATTAAAAATGGGCAAAAGATGTGAATGGACACCTCAACAAAGAAGTTAAACAGATGGCAAATAAGCATATGAAAAAATCCCCACCATTTTTTGTCATTGGTGAATTTGAAATTAAAACAACAATGAGATACAACTGCAAACCAATGAAAATGGCCAAAATCCAAAGAAACTGACAGTATCAAATACTAGCTAAGATGCAGAAGAGCAGGAACCCCTCATTCATTGCTGGTGGTAACGCAAAATGGTACAGCCAATTTGGAAGATAGTTGAGCAGCTTCTTAAAAATCTAAACATAGTCTTACCATATTACAGCAATCATATTCCTATGTATTTGCCAACTGAGTTGAAAACTTATGTATGTTACCCAACACTGGAGGCAACTGGAATGTCCCTCAGTAGGCGAATGGATAAACAAACTGGTACATCCATGCAATAGAATATTATTTGGTGATAAAGAGAAATGGGCTATCAAACCACAAAAAGACTTAGAAAAATTCTACATGCATATTGCTACATAAAAGAAGTCAGTCTTAAAAGTCTACATACTGTATGATTCTAAGTATATGACTTCTGAAAAAGGTAAAACTCTTGAAACAGTAAAAAGGTCAGTGGTTTCCAGGGAATTGGGAGCAGAGTGAGGGGATAGGTGAAGCCCAGGAGAATTTTTTAGGCAAGTGAAACTATCTGTATGACACTGTAATGGTGGATACATAACTTTATTCATTTATCAAAACCCATAGAACTTTACAACATAAGCACTGAATCTCAATGCCTGCAAATTAAAAAAAATCATTTAGGAGTCTGGGGGATCCCAGGAAATAATCCAAACTATGGCAATAGAATATAACTGTATCACAAGGGTATTTAAAATGATCTCACTGAAGAGGATGGGGGAAAATGTGCTGACCTAAGTCACTTTGGAAATGAGTGGAATCTGTAAGACTAAAGGCAAAAGCAACTGAACGTAAGCACTGTATTTTAGTTGATAAAGTTGCTTCCCATGGAGGTACAGTTTAGAAATTCTGATACTGCTGGGACTTCCCTGGTGGTGCAGTGGTTGAGAGTCTGCCTGCCAATGCAGGGTACGTGGGTTCGATCCCTGGCCTGGGAAGATCCCACATGTTGCGGAGCAGCTGGGCCTGTGTGCCACAACTACTGAGCCTGAGCTCTACAGCCCGCAAGCCACGACTACTGAGCCCATGTGCCACAACTTTTGAAGCCCGCGCACCTAGAGCCTGTGCCCCGCAATAAGAGAAGCCACCGCAATGAGAAGCCTGCACATTGCAAGGAAGAGTAGCCCCAGCTCGCTGCAACTAGAGAAAGCCTGCACGCAGCAACGAAGACCCAACTCAGCCATAAACAAACAAACAAACAAACAAACAAACAAACAAATAAAAGAAATTCTGATACTGCTATACGTGCATGCTGGAATTGAAGGATTAAGTAAATGATAGCAGATGGTAGGAGCCTGGTTTCTCACTGGTGAGATAGGAGTTTACCAATAAGCATGGGGAGGAGGCTAGAATCATTCACTTGGTAATGGATTAGAGTTGAAGACATTAGTAAGAATTAATTTCTAACCTAATATAAATACAAATGGTGACATACCATTAACACTGGTTAAAATACACACATAAACGGTATATTTCTTTGTTTTATCAGCTGAAAGGGCTTAAAAGAAATGACACCCTAGTAGTAATGAGCATGCCTAGTGCCCAGATTTGGTTTGTAATACCATTAATCCAATAAAAGGAAGCAGACTCCTTGGAGAAATGGTTGATTCTAGGACTGGGGAAGGAAATCTAGAAGATGAGCTGGGATTATCTTACAGTGCCAGAAAGTAAGGAAATGCTCAAAAAACGGACAAGCAAACAAACACCTCATACTGATGTACATAGATCAAAAGGGCACAGGAGTCAACTGAAAGAGCTCCCGGTGGCCAAAGCTGGAGCAATTTGAGCAAGAAATAAAGTAATATTGGTTTATAACCCAAACTATAAACAAATATCCACGAGTCTGTATTGACATAAAAAAAGGATAGAATAAATAAATAAATGGGATAGAAGAGAGATTTCTCCTTTACAGGAACATTTTAAATAATTTATGTAGATACTCTACCCTCAAGGAGGTGACACATGAGTCTCTACTCCTTAAGCATGGATGGCACATAGTGACTTCCTTCCAAAGAATACAGTATAGATGGGGGTGTGTGTGGGGGAAGAGTAACTTTATACTGGAGAAATCTGATTAAATTGTCTCAGTCAAGTGATCGAGGTAAAAATCAACAGTAATAAGTCATGTTGATAGTATGTACCCTTGTTCTGATGTGATAAAAAATGGCACTTTACCTCTGTGGTATTCCTCTCCAAAACAAACTACCCCAGGATAATCATGAGAAAAACATCATACAAATCCCAATTGAGAGACATTCTACAAAACTCTAGATCAGTACTTATCAACACTGTCAAGGTCATCAAAAGTAGGACAAGCCTGAGAAACCATCACAACGAAGAGAAGCTGAGAAAAAATTATAACGAAATGTAATGTGGTATCCTGGATGGTATCCTGGAACAGAAAAAAGGTGTTAGGTAAAAACTAAGGAAATCTGACTTTAGTTAATAATAATCTATCAATATTGGTTCATCAATTATAACAAGTGTACCACATGAATGTAAGATGTACCAGTGTTAACAATAGGGGCAACTGGGTGTGGGATATATGAAAACTCTCTGCAGGATCTTTGCAATTTTTCTGTAAATCTAAAACTTTAAAAAAAATAAAGTCTATTAATAACGTAAAAAGGAATAAGTGCTACAGTTAAGAGAAAAAAGGTGGTCTGATTGAGTGAAATACAAAAACAACTATGTTCTATTAATAAAAGAAACATCTAAAATAAAAAGATGTAGAAAGAGTGAACAGAAAAAAAGAGTGAAAAAAATATATTGGCCAAAATCTAACCAAAAGGAAGCTAGTGCAATTATTTTAAGATCAGAAAATATAGACTTTAAGCCCAAATCCTTACTAGTGTTATGGATGATTACTTCACACAAAAAAGTTTAATTCACCAAAAGGGTATAATTTAAAATTATGTGTACCTTAATAACAAAACTTGTAAATATTCAGGCAAGTAATAATAACCATAAGGAGAAATAGGCAGATCCACAATCATAGTGGGTCATTTTAATTCCCCTTTCTCAGTAATTGATTGACCAAGCAGATAAAAAACATCAGTAGGAATATAGAATATTTGAACAACATGATGAAAAAAATTTGATTTAACAGACACGTATAATTGACTTGACTGGGATATGCATTTTTTCAAAATATACAGAATATTTACCAAAACATTGGCTGTATGCTGAGCCATAAAGCAAACCTTAACAAATTTAAAAGGGCTGAATAACGTAGATTGGGTCTTCTCAGTTCAATCCAATTAAGAAGGAATCAATGATAAAATGGTAATTTTAAAAGTATGTTTAGAATAGGAAAACACACTGCTAAATAATTGGTTCAAAGAAGAAATGTTTATAGAAATTAGAGAATATTTTAAACTGAATGATAATAAAAAGTACTGCCAATCAAAAGGTGAAGCTAAAGCAGTACTTGGAGAGTTTATACTTCAAATGCCAACATAAGCAAAAAGAAAGGCTAAATCAAAATTAACAGTGTATAAAAATGATAATATATAAAGACAAAGTTGAGTTTATCTCAATAAAGCAAGGTTTTAACATTAGAAAATTAAATTTGTTATAACATTACTAGATGGATGGAGGGAAATCATGCAATAATTTTAATAGATGCAGAAAATTGTTATCCATTTATTATAAATGCTCAGCAGCCTGGAAATAGAAAGAAATTATTTAATAAAGGATATTGGCAGAGATAGGGGAAGAGGACTAGAGAGAGCATCACTTATAATGGTAAAACATTAAAAGCTTTGTCTTTGAGATAAAGAATGAGATAAGAGTACCATCATCACTTCTCTCAACATCACTCTAGTTTAGCCAGTGAAACATCTTAGCCAGTGACATACAGCAGGAAAAAAGAAAAGAATAAAAGATACAAAGTTTGAATCAAAAGAAAACATTTCATTATTCAAACATACTATGATTTTATTTGTAAAAATCCTCTAGAATCCAAGGATAAGTTATTAGAATTAATGAGTTCAGTAAGATTGTTAGATAGTAAATTAATGTGCAAAATTCAATTATATTTCTCTATATCGGCCACAGACAAAAAATGAAATTTTTACAAGGTTATGGGAAATACTGTTGGGAGATCCTCCTCCAGGAGTCTTTCATACTCCTGCATGTTTTGTTGGATATGTCAAGAATGCATTGTCCTAACAACTCTTACATGAGCCTGATCTTAAGGTTGTTTTTGCATCAAGAGTTCTTGAGGGATGAAATAATGTCTTCCTTTGGGACAAAGAGCAAGCTTGCTTATTGCTTACAATAAAATAATGGGTTTCTCAAACTCAGTGATCCTTAACCATAAGGCAAACCCACTACATGGATAGACTCCCATGTGGGCTCCTTCATGGGACTTGGATTAAGGAAAACCAATTCACATGCTTCTTGTTGGGAGTAATAGGAGTTTTCATTTCTACAGGAGTCTCCTGTCTTCTATCAGCATTCATGAAACAATAATAGGCCAACATTAGCTTGTAAGTACAGTGAAATCAAATCTCAGAGCCAAAAGGTACCTGGCAGTAAATCCAATGAAAGATGTGTAAAACCTCTTAAGAAGAAAATTATAATCCTTTACTGAGAGACATTAAAGAAGATATAATAAGTTGAGAGATATTCTGTGTCCACTGGCTAGAGAACTCAACCTGTGAAGAGGCCCATTCTTCCAAATTAATGTGTAGAGTCAATGTAATTCCAAGAAAAATATCGATTTTTTGGTGGAAGTTGACAAACTGCTCCTAAAGTTTATTTGGAAGTGCAAAAAGTCAAGAATAACCAAAGTCTATTGAAGAAAAGGAACAAGGTGAGAGGTCTTGCTCTACAGATATCAAGTTTTTTTTTTTTTTTTTTTTTTTTTTTTTGCTGTACGCGGGCCTCTCACTGCTGTGGCCTCTCCCGTTGCGGAGCACAGGCTCCGGACGCACAGGCCCAGCGGCCATGGCTCACGGGCCCAGCCGCTCCGCGGCACATGGGATCCTCCCAGACCGGGGCACGAACCCGTATCCCCTGCATCGGCAGGCGGACTCTCAACCACTGCGCCACCAGGGAGGCCCAATATCAAGTTATTTTAAAGCCATAGTAATTGAGATGATGTGGTATTGGGTCTGGGATAGACAAAAAGTCCTGTATTAGAAAGTCCTGTATTAGAAGGGTGCAGATCAGTGGGCAAGGATAGACTCTTAAATACATAGTACTGGGAAAATTTTTATTCATATGGAAAAAAATGAAAATATACCCCTCCCTCATATCATATATTGTGTTGAGCCATAGAGAACTATTATTTTGTAGGTGAAAAAGTCAAACATAGGCAATTTCATATAATTCTACCTAATAAAAAATTCCAGGTAGATTAAAAACCTAAATGTAAAAGATAAAACCACAGATAACACAGGAAAATATATTCATGTCTCAGAAAACAAGACCAACAACCATTAACTATTAAGGGAAAGATTGATAAATCCGATTACATTGAAATCAGAAACTCTCTTTATCAAAGGCACCATAAATGAGTGGAAAAACAAGCGATGGAGTGCAAGACGATGTTTGAAATGCACGTAACTGACAAATGCTTACTATCTAGAATACATAAAAATAACTTCTAAGATCAATAGGAAAAAAACATAATAGAAAACATAAATATAATAGAAAAACCATTCAATGAGTTATGGAGATATTTCAAATTTGACATATTTTATTATACAAAATCAAACAATCACATTTTTAAACATCACCGCTGATCTCATCTGCAATGTTCTTAAGTATTGGGAAGCTGTCAAGCTCAGCATGGTGGATACAAGTTTTTCAAAATTCTGATTTTCTCTTGAGAGCTCAATTTTTATCACTAGCTACTAATACTGTCAATTGTTTTCCTCAAAATGACAGGCTCCCTTGGCTCATTTTTTTTTTTTGCTGTACGCGGGCCTCTCACTGTTGTGGCCTCTCCCGTTGCGGAGCACAGGCTCCGGACGCACAGGCTCAGCGGCCATGGCTCACGGGCCCAGCCGCTCCGCGGCATATGGGATCCTCCCAGACCGGGGCACGAACCCGTATCCCCTGCATCGGCAGGCGGACTCTCAACCACTGCGCCACCAGGGAGGCCCCCTTGGCTCATTTTTAAGTAAAGTTCTGCCAAAGTCTGAAATTCTGTAGTTGGTCTGTCAGATGTTCTTTCAAGTAAAAATGGCATTCCGTGAAAAAAAACAAGTAGTTCAGCTGGCGACTCAAACAATTGCACAAGTTCTTTTCTTTGAGACAGTTATTGTACTTGGGTGTGCTGCAGAAGTGCTTTAAGAATTCTTCCCATTTAGTCACAGAATTAAAAAGACATGCACTGAGGATCAAGGTGCAATAAAATTAATAATTTTTATTTTTTCGTCAAGGACATTCTTTTTTTTAAATTTATTTATTATTTTTGGCTGCGTTGGGTCTTCATTGCTGTGTGCAGGCTTTCTCTAGTTGTGGTGAGCAGGGGCTACTCTTCGTTGTGGTGCATGGGCTTCTCATTGCAGTGGCCTCTCATTGCAGAGCACGGGCTCTAGGTGCTCAGGTTTCAGTAGTTGTGGCACGCAAGCTCAGCAGTTGTGTTTTGTGGGCTCTAGAGCACAGGCTCAGTAGTTGTGGTGCATGGCTTTAGTTGCTCCACAGCACGTGGGATCTTCCCAGACCAGGGCTCGAACCTGTGTCCCCTGCATTGGCAGGCAGATTCTTAACCACTGCGCCACCAGGGAAGTCCCCGTCAAGGACATTCTTAAGTGAAAGTGAGTTCTCTTTTTTTTACTGTGAGGAAAAAATACAGCTATGAGTATAGTTTGTTGCCATTGCCTTGATTTGTGCTAAGGCACCTGCGGTTTTACCACCATCAGTGCAAATGTCAGTGCAATGAAAAAGGTAAATATTATCTTAGTTTTCTTATAAAAAGAGTTTGGATGTTTAGGGTCCCCTGAAAAGGTCTCATGGACACTTGAGGATCTGTGGACTACAGTTTTGACAACAGTTGCCCTGAATGGGTGATTTCCCCAATGTTGACAGCAAGGCAATAATATAAACATCTAGAATTTCAGTGTCCAGTTGTCTTTCTTTTCTGCTATATGGGGGTCTCTCAGGACCATCTGAATGAGCTGGGAATCCAGGACATTTTGATGGAGGCTAGCTGATGGAACTCTTTTGACATTATCCATTTGAGTATACAACTGACATTACTTTGGGGATAGATGTAGTTGAGGTCAAACATGGAAAGAGGCAATTTCAACTTTTCTAAATTTTTTTTCAAAACTGAAGTGATGGTAGGTATTTTTTAGACTGAGTTAAAAATTTGCTGGGGGGCTTCCCTGGTGGCACAGTGGTTAAGAATCCACCTGCCAATGCAGGGTACACGGTTCGAGCCCTGGTCTGGGAAGATCCCACATGCCGCAGAGCAACTAAGCCTGTGTGCCACAACTACTGAACCCGTGTGTCACAACTGCTGAAGCCCGCATACCTAGAGCCCGTACTCCGCAACAAGAGAAGCCACTGCAATGAGAAGCCTGCACACCTCAATGAAGGGTGGCCCCCACTCACCGCAACTAGAGAAAGCCCGTGCACAGCAACGAAGACCCAACACAGCCAAAAATAAATAAATAAAAGAAATTAAAAAAAAATTTGCTGGGGCCTAAATGTCACGAACCTACTTACCATATTTTATAGGTTAAGATTCTTTTAGTATCAAATAACAGAAAACCCAACTGAAACTGAAAAAAAGAGGATGTATTCACAAATCCAGGTCAGACTGGATTCTGAAACTTAACTGTGTAATCAGAACCCAGTTTCTTTCAGTCTCTGTTTAGCCTCGTGGTGTTAGGTTCATTCTGAGCCTGACTTTTTTCATGGAGAGAAAAAGGATGCACTGGTCCCAAGAATTTCATCCATATACCCCATAATTCAGAGAGAATGAGAGTTTTATTCCGGGAAGCTGCCAAAAAATGTTTGTCCCAATTTTCTGGAACTGAATTGGGACTGTGTTCACCATGAACCACTAACTGTGGGCCGGGATAGGGTTGTGCCGCTTGGCTTAGGCCTGAACCACTGTGCCCTGTCCTTAGAGCAGTGATTTTCAAGGGGCAGGGGATGATTTTGCCCCAAGGGGACAGTTTTGGTTGTCAAAACTGGGATGTGTGCATGCGTGTATGTGCGCAACTGGTATCTAGTGGCTAGAGGCCAGGGCTGGCGCTAAATATCCCAAAATGCTACAATGCACAGGACAGCCTGCTCCCTCGCCCCGCCCTAACAAGTACTGGTGGTTAGGGCTTCAGCATATGAATCTGGGGGGAATATAATTCAGCCCATAACACAGGTTACGTATGCCTGATGGAAATTTAGCATCCAAACTGAGATGTGCTGTAAGTGTAAACTATATACCAGAGGGCTTCCCTGGTGGCACAGCGGTTGAGAGTCCACCTGCCAATGCAGGGGACGCAGGTTCGTGCCCTGGTCCGGGAAGATCCCACATGCCGCGGAGCGGCTGGGCCCATGAGCCATGGCCGCTGAGCCTGTGCGTCCGGAGTCTGTGCTCCACAACGGAAGAGGCCACAACAGTGAGAGGCCCGCGTACCGCCAAAAAAAAAAAAAAAAAAAAAAAAAAAAAAATATATATATATATATATATATATATACACACACACCAGAGTTTGGAGATAAGAGTAGAAAAAGGAATCGAACATCTTTTAATAAATTCTTTTAGCTTACATGTTGAAAAATAGTATTTTGGATATATTGGTTTAAGTAATATATTGTTAAATCTATTTTACCTCTCTAGGCCACTAGAAAGTTGAAAACTGTAGATGTGGCTCTCATGCTATTTCTCTTGGCCAGGGCTGTTCTCTAAATGGCCTCCCACTGCTGAGCTGGTCTCATTTCCTGCTGCCCTCCATCAGCCTCACTGGTGCATCTAGAACGTGAGCAAAGACCTCAGGGTCTTTGTGTTTGCCACTCTTTCCGCTTGGAACACTGTATTTCCAGATATCCTCATGGCTTGCTCCCTCACCTTCTTCATGGGACGTTATTCAAATGTCATTTTCTCATTGAGGCTCTCCCCAGCCTTATGTATTTATTTTTTAATGGAAAATAAATTTCTGTTATTTAAGCCACCCAGCCTGTGATATTTTGCCATGGCAGTGTGAGAAGACTAATATATCCCCCTTATTTATTTCTTTATCTTCAGAGACTTAGTACCATTTCACATACTATGTATTATACTAATTTATCTTGTTTGCTGATTTTCTCCATCTACCATGCTGTAAGGTCCAGGAGGGCAGATATTTTTTGTCTCTTTTGTTCTCTGCTGTATCCCCAGTGCACAGAACAATACCTGGAACACACTGAGTTCTCAGTACATATTTGTGCAATGAACAAATGAATCCATGTCTACAGCTTCAATTACTCTCAGTATCCTTCTTGATATCATGATACATGTTCAGGACCAGCTCTACAACTTGCTGGACTTTATGCAAAATAAAAATGTGGATCCCCTTGTTCAAAATTTCAAGATGATGACAGCAGAGCATTAGACCAAGAATGGGGCTCTTCTAAGTGTAGGGCCTTGTGTGACTGCATAGGTCACATGCCCATGAAGCTGGCCCTGAATATGTGATCCCCAAATATCTCTAAATCAGGCCTCTCCTTGAACTGTAGGCCTATACATGGTGCTGCCCTCTTGCTTGGATATCTCAGAGCACCTCTATCTGACATGCAAAATGGAGTTCCTGCCTTTGGCTCTCACCTAGTGAATTCTCCCTTCCTGCGTGGCCACTGCCCATCCAGTCATGCCATCCAGAATCTTTTAGGCCATCTTTGTGACCTCAGTGTCCCTCATCCACCTGTTTCAGTTCTGTCAATTTACACCCTAAACATCTCTTGAATATGTCTATCTCCCCAACTCTGCTAAAGCCGCATGAGCCCAAGCTATCCTAATTTCTCATCTGAACCGCTCCTGACTTTCCCCCCCAAATCTTGGGCATCCCCTAGTCATTTATATGACAGCCACAGCCAACTCTTTTATTTTTTTTATTATTATTTTTTGGTCTTGAGCTGATTTATTAAGTAGAGAAACAGGCTTCTGAGTCAAACAACAACTTGGTCAAGACACTTTTCTACCTTTTAAGACTTAGGAATTGGCACAATAAAATAGGAAAGGAAGATAAATGATTGGCAAAACAACCAACTTCAGAAGAAAGCTGAAAGCTGTTTTGCAGGAGTGGCTTATAGAATACACTTGACCATCCTTCGGGGACCAGTTAGGTTGTATTTTCGTGGTCACCTATACCCAGCACATAATGAAGGCTCTCTTTTTCTGAAGAACTAGAGCACTTGTAGCCTGAACCATTCATTTATTTTATTTTTTAAAATAAATTTATTTATTTATTTGTTTGTTTTTGGCTGCGTTGGGTCTTTGTTGCTGCACGTGGGCTTTCTCTAGTTACGGCAAGCAGGGGCTACTCTTCGTTGCAGTGTGCAGGCTTCTCATTGCGGTGGCCTCTCTTGTTGCTGAGCACGGTCTCTAAGTGTGCGGGCTTCAGGAGTTGTGGCACATGGGCTCTAGAGCGCAGGCTCAGTAGTTGTGATGCACGGGCTTAGTTGCTCCACAGCATGTGGGATCTTCACGGACCAGGGATCGAACCCATGTCCCCTGCATTGGCAGGCGGATTCTTAACCACTGTGCCACCAGGGAAGTCCCCCATTCATTTATTTATTCAACAAATATCTATTGAGAGCCTTCATTGCATCAGGTAGTGTTTTTCTTTGCTGTTCAGTACAGCCTCCGACCTCAGAGGATTGTGAAGGAGACTGCGATGAGTTCCATGCCAGGAAGGAAAAGCTGTTGACAGGAAAAGCTTCTGACGGGCAAGGGGCTTTTTCAAGTGTTCTCAAAGGAGACAGTTGCTTCAAGCAGGCTGAGGCAGGGATGCCAGGGCTCTGAGAGAGAAGGGTCAGGCTGGCCCGGCTGGAGCGTCTCGGCCCCATCCCTGCCTGGCCCCCGAGCTCTGGGAACTGGGTGGGAGGAAAGTGAGAGCTGGGAAGCCCACAGCCAACTCTTTTAAACGCATGTATGATCATCTCACTCTCCTGTTTAGAACTCCCCCCCCCACCCCCGTGGCTTCCCACTACTCATAAAATAGATCATAATTCCCGTGTGTCTTGCAAGGCTCTGTCTGGTGAGGTCCTGCCCTCCTTCACAGCTGCATCTGTGTTACCCACTCGCCACCCATCTGAGCTGCAGCGGCCCTGGCTTTCCACCAGTTCCTTGCACAGTGAGGGCAGACAGGGAGTGTTCAATGACTCTTTGTTGAATGAGTGAATGAATGAATACACAAACAAGTGAAAGAAAGAGTGAATGAATGCTCTAGGTGAGGCATGCTTGGGAGGACTCAGATGAGAAACTGCACTGAAGGACACGGGTCCCTGTGGGGTCTCATGGGCAGTGGGCTCTCTGCCTGGGGAGACGTGCTCTTGCTATCAACATGCAATACCGTGCATTGACGGGGGTAAATGGTAGCAGAAGGCTCCAGTGCCTCAGCATATCTGTCACAGTCCATATGACACCACCAGAGTGAAAACAACTGGCTTGATGAACTACAAATTTGTCTGTGCCGCTGGGTGTAAGCGGAAACTGAGGACTCAGCATGAACGTGATAATTTCTGTTCCTCTTCTTTTTTTAAGTCAGGACCTGGGACAGATGAGTGGCTCTGAAGGTGGCTCTGAGCCCTTTGTCCCCATAGCAGGGGTCCCCAACCCCCGGGGCCACGGACCGGTACTGGTCCTCGGCCTGTTAGGAACCGGGCTGCACAGCAGGAGGTGAGCTGCAGGCAAGCGAGTGAAGCTTCATCTGTGGCTCCCCATCGTCTGTGGAAAAATTGTCTTCCATGAAACTGGTCCCTGGTGCCAAAAAGGTTGGGGACTGCTGCCCTATAGCACCAGGCAGAATCAGAGCTGGGTTGTGACAAGCTGTGGTCCCCATTCCATAGCTGGAGGGGGAAGTGGGGGAGAGATGAGTGCCCAGCTCCTGGGGTGGGTGGGGACAAGGGTTAGGCAAAGGCTTTCTCTGAGAGACCAAGCTTCTGTCAGTGGGAAGTTTGGGGTCCATTCCGAGGAGCAGAAACACATACTCTTTCCTGTGTGGGGTTTCTTTCTTTCTTTTTTTTTTTTTTTTTTTTTTTTGTGCTGCGCCGTGCAGCATGTGGAACTTCCCTGACCAGGGATTGAACCTATACCCCTGCGTTGGGAGCACAGAGTCTTTACCACTGGACCGCCAGGGAAGTCCTATGTGAGGTTTCTTAGCAAAGTTGAGGGCAAGGCTGGGTTGAGACATGGGCATCCAGAATAATGGCCTTTTCAAGTGAATATTCTTCAAACATGTGTTTCATGTTTATGTAGGAGAGCGGCTAAGGGTCTGACCCCCATGTTGGGGGAACGTAGTGGGGCTGACGGCTGTGCTTAGCCTCTCTGTCTCTTGAGTATTTCAGCTCTAGCCCCAGACTCCTCACTCAATGAAACTGAAGTCCACAGCTCCTCAGAAGCCAGACAGGAGCCCCCTCCCTAGAAGTCATCATCTGTGCTAGTGAAGCACGCCCTTTGGGGGCCTAATGCTTGAGCCCAGCAGGTTTCAACCACAACCAGGTGTGGTCTCCTGGGAGGAGTTTTGATAAATACAGGGTCTCAGTGAGCAGCCCTCACCCACACATCCAAAAGAGTGCTATTAAGCATCTCTGGTGACTGCTGAGTGCCTGCTAGGGTCTCCCTGGTCCTGATTCTATGTCCCAGGGTAGCGTCTGGTGGGGGAATGAGATGGAACCAGACTGTCCTTAAGCAGTAGCTCTGGAACATACTGGGTTGGCTTTCAATGTAGCCTGGTCCTCTTCACCTCTCTCCACCTGAAGAGTCAGCGGTGGGGCTGACCTCAGCTGTGGCTGCTTTGTTCCACTCTTGTGTCCTCTGTTCCTTGTTCTCTGGCTTTTCACCTTTTTGCCCCCTCCTGTTCTCAGGTGGCCATCGGCTCACCCATGATAGCAAGCTGATGCTCTTATATTTCCCAGGGCATTATTTTAAGGCAATAAGTTGCTTTAGGGAGCTAGGTTAGTGAAAGTTTAGATCATAATGCTGCTGGGAAGATATTTGAGGTTTAAGCATGATTTTCACCATTGTTATACCTTCACCAAGTTATCGCATTTCCAGTAGTGAGGATACCTACTTGAAAGTATTTTCTGCACATTTTAAAGTTCACCTCTCACAGTAGTCTGTTGAAGTAGGAAGGACGGCTATTCTTGTTCCCATTTCAGAGATAAGAACACTAAGCTTCAGAGAGGCAAAGGGACTTACCCTAGGGCATGTTACCAGTAAGTGGCAGACATGGTTCGATCACATAGGCCTCTGACCTAATATCCAGCATCCTTTCCTCTGTTCCTCAAATAGTCTCAAAGTATGCTATTTTAAGGATCTATCCTGAATTTTAACATAATTAAAGCTGTTAATTGAGTCTCTTTTATAGACATAAGATAGGATTGATTCAATTCCATTTACATCAATTCTATGTTGAGTCCATACAGAGGGCTGGGCTAAATTTTGGGAATAGAAATGGAAAACCCAGGCTCTTCCCTCAAGGAGCTCACAGATGAGGGGGATACTCTTCTCACTGGTACTTTCCCAATCCCTTCCCAATCCCCTCCAAGCCTTTGGAAAGAAAATATGCTTTCTACTTCACCAAACTGGAGGGCTGACCCTTCAGAGTGGCTTGGACTTGGAAGAGAAACAAATGGTCTGGCAATCTGATAAAGCCAGACCCTAGTGGGAGAAGCACTTTTTGAGCTGCTTCAGTGGCTCTTGATCTGGAAGAGAACTCTGTGGTGGAAAAGACCATGATGGAGAGCAGCACATCTCTTTTGGTACCAAGATGTGAACCCCACATTTTCCTCCCTTGCTGTGAGCTCTGTGGCTGTGCCCATCCCTGTAGGAAAGGGACCTCATCAGAATCTCTTGAGAGACTGAACCAGACCTGTCCCATTTGACCAAGAGAGCTGTTAGTCACACTTGCATGTCGATACTCTCCTGAGCCCAGATGACCTTTACAAGTAACATAACATTACAGAGATCTACCATGGTGGCTGCTTTTTCTAAGCACAAAACTAGGCCAAGTGGCTCTACAGGCATGGCTGGGACACTAGGAAAGAAAAATCAACACGGTGACTCCTCTGAAAAATCTGGAAGTAAAAATGACATCCCTCCTTGCATCTACCTTCCTGTTCTGGAAGAGCTTGTTTGGGGGGGTGAGCTGGGGAAAGGGTTTAATGGTAGGTGTGCTTCTCTGCCACATGCTGCAGTAGATTTCTTTCATGGACAGCTATCTATTTTTCCCTTTTGCTCCATTTCTATTCTTGTGACACAATTAAAGTTCTCCCTTGCTGGGGGTCTCAGCCTTTTGCTTTCCCTAACATCACAGAGCACCCTCTTCGGCAAGTGACTTTGATTTACACATTCTTCTGGGGGAACATAGGCAATGATACCATCCTTCCTTGCTTATTTGACCAGAATCCTGGACCTAAGTAGAATTTTGGAACAAAGCCTTCCCTCCTCCTGTCTTTGCTGCCCAGCTCTCCCTTGATTTCTTTGTTCTTAAGAAGCCTTCAGGACATATTAGATTGAGAAGTATCTGGGGATCTTAGACAATCAATACCATTTATTATTGTCCTTCATGTGGAGCAACAGAGCCATAGGTCTAATTTCCTAGTGACCCTAGATTTGAAACTTAATTGAGTCCTGAAGAGCCATGACAAATTGAACCATTTGTAAGTCATATTATCATTTTCATCAAACACCATCTTATAAATTCTACTTGCTGCCTTGGAATCTAATCTTATACCACAAAAATACCTGGAGTAATTACAACAAAATGAAACTAAAACAGATATATGCATTTCAAACATTTATAAATTATATAAAAAGAAATTCAATAGAAAATCTACAGCAATGTTCAATTTGGGTGACTCTTTTGTCTTTTGGACTGAAATGGACTGGCTGAAGCTTCTGAAAATGTTGCTTCAATGAAGCTGGGATTGAAGTCATCTTTTGTGATAAATCTCCCTAGACAGTGGCTGTCAACCGAAGGTGATGTTTTGCTCCTGAGGGGGCATTTGGCAATGTCTGGAGATATTTTTGGAGGGGGTGGTGGTCCTACTGGAGTTTGGTGAGTAGAGACCACAGATACTGCTAAATATTCTACAATGCACAAGACAGTTCCCTGCAACAAAGAATTATCTGACCAAAATGTCAATCGCATTGCTGTATTGAAACCCTGCCCTATAGCAAGCATAGGCATTTCAAACTGAGTTAAAATTCAGGTCATTTCTTTGGGGGGAAAAAAAAGAGTCAAAGGTAGATTTATATAAATGTCTCTCAGAATCTCTAAATGGTACATGATGGGGCTGGGGGAGGGCAGGTGGTTCCACCTTGACCTCTTCAGTGATCCCTCGCTCATCTAAGTCAGTAAGTCAGCTGAGTTGCCTTTAATAGCAATCCAGGTTGTCACTGCTGCTCATTGTTTCAGTGTAGCTTTGGTTGCAAATACAAGTTTTTGTTATTACTCTGTGGGTTTTATTAATGTGGGGGAAAAAGTCATAACAAGTGAGTGTGGGTCACAAATCATGCCAGGTAGTGCCTACACACAGACATAATTTACACATTCCCCCAGAGTTCTGTTTTCCTTGGATCTTTAAATTTCCTGTACAGCTAGCATATTGAATTTTCATAATTGCCACTGCATTTCTTGTAATTTATACTCATTTCCCAGAAACCTCTAAAGGGCTATTGTTTGTCATGAAGAGCAGACCCAAAGCTTTTACACAAGCTATGAATGAGTGCTTAGTAGTCATCTCTGAGCATAGCAATTCTTACTTAAGGCATTAAAGGGCATCCACATCCAAAAGTACCAGAACATTTTCTGATGCCCTTTTCCCCCTTCCCCCTCCCAAGGAAGATTCTATAGTAATCAGTCCTTTGAGAAGGCTCTGTTAGCTTTTTGGATTCAAGAACTTTCCTTAATTGCCACATTTCTTAGTGTTTGAAATGTGTCTGAGTTAAAAAAAAATTGTCAGTTTTGAAATGACAACCCTCATCCTAATTGACTGAATTCTATTTCTGTATATCTCTTTCCAATTCCTCATGAACACATAAACATCAATTTGGAAAACTTGCTCTATTTTATTTTAAAATCTTTGAATCGAGGGTCTTCACTCACATATGTGTGAAACATTGATTGGAGGCAAAAAGAGGTGAAATCTCTTCAAGGGAGAGGCGGCCCTTTCATCTCTGCACATGCAGGGCCAGCGTTGGGTCTGGTCCATAGCAGGTGCCCATTGAGCGCAGATGGTGAGATGCGGGAAGAGGAATGAGAGATGAAGTTATGTGTAGATTTACGAGTCCAATGCACGTTCCTTGAAAGCCTGGGCAATGGAGACTATTGTACATATCACACAAGAGGAGAGATACAGGCCCCATGGGCTCTTACTCTGCAATGATGTCTTACTGCTAACTGGCAAAGAAGTCACTGCTGGGAGTGAAGAGAAGGGAGAGAAGACGCTACTGTGTTTAGGTCGGGTTCTTGGTGATCGCACTGATTGTTAATGCTGTTAACATTTCTCTTGCTTAATAATCCACTTTTAATTTTACCCGTGGCAGTTCTTCGTTCCCACAACACAGCAGTGATTAAATCTGTGTTCAGATGGTTGTAAATGCACCCAGAGGTCTTAAGCAATGGGTGAATTATACTCATTTAAGTTAGAACATAACGTTAGCATTCAGGCACCTCAGCAATAAATACTAATTTCTGAAATGCCTTTGAGTTCCATGATACCCCTTTAGTTTCCTTTTCCCAGATACACGCAGGATGAGATTCAGGGGATGGGTTTTATCTGAATATTATAAAGGTCACTCCTCTGGTAACATAATCCTGACATATGGGTTTCGGGGTGGCTTATTTAAAATAGGACCAGGAAATGTGTTTTTTTTAGAAAAAGGGCCTCTCTTGTCTGATATTACGGAAATCTGCTTTTTAGGAAAAGAGGCACAGGGAAAGGCTAAGAAAAGTGTTCCGCCCCCTTCGAGTAGGGTGCCTTCTGTGGGAGATGGTCACGTGATTGGAAGGTGGGATTTTTGTGTGTGTTTCTCACACAGCCACAGGGTGGAGGAGAGGCCTGCTGGTGCTTAGAAAAGGTTTATTCCTAAGAGGAATAAACTTAAAAAATTTATTTCCAAGGCTGGGAATCTGTCCCTTTTCCAAAGGACGCTCTATGTCTCCCTTTTAATGTGGGGATGTGGAGAAAAGTCTCTCCCTGTTGGCCTTGGGATTTCACAATGCTCAGTCGGTCCCTGTGAGCAGCTCTGTCATCAAACTCCCGTTCAGGGCCCCAGGGAGCCAGGCCAACATGAATACTCACCGCTCCTGGCCCTGCTGTTTCATGCCCTCTGACTCTCATTCATTCTGTTGCCTCCTCGTCTTTCCCTCGGCTAATGCCTATTGTCGTGAGACCCAGCCAGGCTGACCTCCTCAGGTAGTCTCCCCCATGTCCCTGCCTGTCTGGGTTTATGGGGGAAGAGCCTGTCTGCGTTTATGGCGCCTGCCGTGCTGTGTCACAGTCATCTCTGTACTTCCTGGCTCTGCATGCCTGTAGAACTGAACTGCATGGACGTTTCCCTCGTGACCCCCCTCTTGGGGCTGTTACCTTGCTGGGTCTCACCTAGTGTTACCTGGAGGTTAGAGTTGATCTGACAGTGTGCACTGGGACTAGCTTCAAGGGAGAGAAAGAGACGGTGTTATCCCAGGTAACCAAGTCTGAGAGGCAGGTGGTCACGAGGAGCTGGAGACTGACTGAGCGAATGGGAAGCAGGCCCAGTGAGTTGGGCCTGTTAGATGTTCTCCACTGGTGCCCATAGATGGCACTAGAGCCTTGGCGATCTGGCTACCACTGGGCACTGCAGGCTTGAGGGAGCTGGATAATGAGTCAGTCTCTGTGGCTGATCAAGGGCTCAGAATCATAGACAGGACCAGTCCGGGTGATGCTGGGGCATCCAGCAGAGGCTGCCACCCAGCAGTGACATTTCCTGATGATAAATGCAAAGGGTGAGATGGAGAATTCAAGGTGAGTGGGAGATAGGGAAGGAAGAAAGAGAGAGAGAGATGAAGAAAGGATAGAGGAGGAGGAGGAGATGGGGAGAAGGAGGTAGAGATAACGAGGCTATCATGAGAGAATAGGAACAGGGGAGGCAAGAAACACAGATGGAGTAGCAAGACATTGGGAATGAGATCAGCCGACCTGTGTTATTGTGATTTATAATAAATACATAGTTGTCTTCATCCACCGTTCCTGGCTCACATCTCCCCAAACCCTTGGGATTTCCTAAAAGTTGAGAAGTGATAAAGGTGTCTTTCGTTATGTGAATGTGGTGACTTTTGGAAGCACCTAAGGATGGGGGCTGGTTGCCAAGAGAACCAACCACACGATTAGAGGGTTGGAAATTTCAGTCCCACTCCCTGACCTCCAGGGAGGGGAGAGAGAGAGGCTGGAGGTTGGAACAGTCACCAATGGCCAATGATTTAATCAATTATACCTACGTAATAAAAAGCTAAAAGGACAGGGTTCGGAGAGCTTCCAGGTTGGGGAACAGGTGGAGATTTGGGGAGAGCGGTGTGCCTGGGGAGGGCATGAAAACTCCGTACCCCTTTCCCCATGCCTTGTCCTATGCATCTCTTCCATCTGGCTGTTTCTGAGTTATATCCTGTTACAATAAACCAGTGATCTAGTAAGGAAAATGTTTCTCTGAGTTCTGTGAGCCGCTCTGGCAAATTAATCAAGCCCAAGGAGGGGGTCTTGGAACCTCCAATTTGTAGCTGCCAACCAGAGGCACAGGTCACAACCTGGTCTTGAGACTGGTGTCTGAAGCGGAGGGCAGTCTCCCGGGACTGAGCCCTTTACCTGATTCTATTCCAGGTCGATAGTGTTTGAGAATCATTTGTTGGTGTGGGGAAGCCTCCACATACACGATGGGATTGGGTCCAGGAACCCCTTCACTACCCAAGAGGGTGACGCAAAGAAGATACTTCTGCGGAAGTGATGGGTGAACCCTGAGGGGCGGGGGAGGAGCCAGAGCAGAGGAGGAGGCTGGCCTGTTGGGAAGAAAGGTGCACCTCCGAGATTCCCCACAGGACTCAGCAGAAGCACATCATTCCTTCAGGATCTTTTATTAACGTATAGAAAATGTGTTTAAAAAAGGAACTATACAGAGGCTAAAAGCAACCAGGACTAAAAATACTAGTTAACAATGGTTAACAAGTGGAGATTCCAGTCTTTGAGCTACAGCGCCATGGAAAGATGGGGGAAATGGGTTAGTCCTCTCCCTTCCTCTGTCTGTTTTTAACGTTATTTTAGTTCATTTAAGTGTGCATTGCCTGAGGAGTGTGTACTCCATTTCTTCTTGTTTTTTTCTTCCTTCCAGTCTTTCTTTTAAGTAAATGCTTTTCTAGGCACATTGTAGCTACAAAGTGAGTAAACTGGTCTTTGTTATTTTTACCTGAAAAGGCTTGTTAAAAGTTAAAATGACAAACTCAAATTTGGAGGGACTGGAGGATTTGGTGTTTATGATTTCTCAGAACAACAGTCTAGAGACCACCAGGGTGGGTTCCAGCTGCCGAGCCCCAGATAACAGCTCCCTCAAAGTCACGGTGACTTGCTTAGGGTACCTGGGAATTCCTGTGGGCCTGGAGTGTCTTTGAGGTTGGAATGATGGGATGGGTGTGTAGAATGATAGGAAGGGCAAGTCTGTGTGTTAGCAATAGCTTGTGAACCTTGGTCTGTGGGGCTGTGGTGCGAGTCTAGGCATCAGGGAGGTCATGGGTGGGGACAGAGAGTTGGCAGGGGAGCACTTTCTTAACTGACATGTTTTTGGAAACTGTGGTGTCTGCTGCATCTAACACAGAGGTCACTGCTGCCCAAGCAGCCCCTACATGGGAGAGGACCATAAAATGCAGAGATCTCTCCCAAGACACGTATTCCTTTACATATAAATGTTGTTCAAATAAGAGACAGGGGCTCGTTTCTGGAGTTTGGGCCAGGCAGTGAAAAATACAAGTTACCAAGTACCAATTGCCTTCTAAGCTCTGCAAAGTAGCAAAGAGAGCTGAGATTATAGTTACTGAGTCCTCTGAGCCGCCCTGCCCACTGGGAGGTGGGAGCAGGAAGGGAGAAGGATAAAGAAACCAGGGAATGAACAAAATTAATTTGTCCCCTGCCTTCTTCTAGCCTCATTCCTCAAAAGTTTCCACTGATATGTCCCTGCAAAAAACCATGAAGGTCCTAGTACCCCTGAGAGTCTAGAAGGAGGGAGCCCAAGTCAGTCTATAACTTACAGGTTTTAGCCTAAAAATTCTTGGCATTTCTGCATTTGATGCCATCTGCATCGCTTTGAATACATGAATAATATAATCCTTTTCCTCCCAAATTCAAGAGTAAAACTGACACTCCAGGAACACATACCATGCTTATTCTGGGGGCATCCCCCTCCTCAATCCTGGCCACGTCTTCTGCCTCAGTTTGAGAAGAATGATTCTGGAATTTCTCACTCTTCTAATGTTGGATGAGACAGAGGCTGCATATTCTCCAAGAAGTGGGGTGGGGGAAATAGTGTTTGTGTTCTGGTCTTTATCTTCCCCTCCCAACCCACTGTGACCCTCTTCTTCACCCCCCAAATTAAAAAAAAAGGAAAAGGAAAAAGTTGCCAGGATGTTTCTTACTTCTGATGGTGAGGTTGAAGGTGCCCTGGAGTATGTGGCAAAAACTATGCAAGAACTCCCTTTTCTTAAAAGACAGAGAGGAGAGAGGAAGTGGCATTAGAAGCCCCTTTGTGAGAATATTAGTAAATCCAAGATGGTGGCCACTTGGCTAAATAAATTTAAAGGGCCGCAGCCTCATGAAGCAGCAAAAGCATGGACTTTAGTTAGACAGAGAGCTTCCAATGATGGCTCTACTTAGCAGCTGTGTGACTTTGGGCATGTTACTTAACCTTCCTGTTCTTCTATTCTCTCATCTGTAAAATGATTAAACTTGAGCCAGGGTGTGGTGAAGATTTAACAGTGTGGTGAAGATTTAACAAAGTAATAGATGTCAAGCTCCTAGCACAGTATCGAAAATAGTAGGTATGCAATAAATACCATTTCTCTTAGTCTTCATTTGGGGAGAGAAGAAATGAAAAAGCCTATGCCAGATCTGATCTCAGTCCTGTTACTAATTAGCTGGGTGAACTGGGGCAAGTTGCCTAACCTTTCTGGGCCTCAGTTTCCTGGAGAATGAAATGAGGGGGATGGGTTAGTTGATTTTCAGAGTCCCTTCCAGCTCTGAAGTTTCCCATATTTGCCCTTTGGAGGCTGTGTTGAGCTTATTAGTCTCAAGAACAAGATATTAATAAAGAACGCAGGGTCTTCCTGGGGGCTGCCAAACCAGTGATGGGAAGAAAACAATAGTTCTCATCCATGCATTTGCCTCCTGGCCATGCACCTGGGCCCACACCCTCTCTCGTGGCTTCAGTGTTCCAGGCCTCCTGGGATGTTTGCACTGCCTCCCATGATCCCCTGATGCCAGTGAGCCAGGGCCAGTACCTGGGAGAGCTGAGCCCATGAGACCAGAAGGCTTAAATGAACTGGAAATTTAGCATCAGCCCAGCTTCACAGTCAACACTGAGGAGCTGTTTTATGAAGTTAACAGCAGACAGGGGTTTTCTGAGGAACAAGAGCTGTGTTATTTGGATGCTCTGCAATAGCCCTATTAAGCTTGGGGAAGGAGGGAGGATTTCCGGTGGGGAGAAAATGCAAGACTGTCCAAACACTGCAAGGTTTGCCAAGGACATTTGGACAATGACGTGCTGCAGGTGCAGTGAAGTCATGCTTCAGGCAAGGGGTGACCTTGAAAAAGGAATCAGAAATGCTGGAGATGGCAAATCGGGCTTGTGGCTGCTGTGAAGAAATAGCGAGGTCCGGGCAGATGGGTTGAGCAAGCAAAGAAAGCCCTTCCGCTTCTCATTTCTGTGCCCTGAAGGCCTCTGGAGCCTTCGTTTGGTGAAGTGGGTGAACTGACAGGAGCTCTGTGGGGAGATCGGGGGCTAGAGCTCAAGGAACTAATGCTGGTCCCTTTACCAGGGCTCCTCATGCCTGGGTCTCTGTATTTTTTTTTTTTTTTTTACTGTGGGACCATCTGTAGAAAGCTTGCTTTTTGTCTCCAATGACCCATCAGCTTCTTTTTTATGTTATTTTGTATTTTACATTTAATTTTTTTCTTCCCAGCTGTTTCTCAAAGCTTGAAGAGCCCAGAATGGACATAAGTAAATCCAGTGTGGATACAATTAGGATGAACTAGACCCAGTTCTTTCAAATTGGACCTGAATTTACACCAACACATTCTTTATCCTAGAGTTTTTCCCTTACTTGTTTTTAGAGGTTTCCATTTGGCCTGTGAGTACTCCTTTGGCCTGGTAGTGCCAGAATGTTCCAGTATTGCTGAGGGAAACCTTATCCCATCTGTGTGAGGCTGGGTTATGGAAGAAACAAAGGTTTAGGGAAGTATTTAGTCAAAGATCTTCAGGGTCTTGGCCAAGAGACCCTAAGGTGGAGCCAGAGAGAGGCTATAGGTACAGTGCAGAAGCCAGCCCCTTGACTCACCTTTCCTCAGAGCAAAGAACCTCTCTGTTATTGTTGCTGGGAGGAAAACAGACCACCCAGGGAGGCTATGCAGAACTGAGTCAGCAGCTCTTGGTTCTGGAGCTTTGTGCAAGAGGCAGACTCCTAAACTTCACAGATTCACTCCGGCCCTCTGAGGTCCCAGGGCCCTTCTTGCAGCCATGGCAAGTTTGAGGCAAGTGAAAACAGATTACCCCACCCTCTTGGGATTCTTGAAACTGAAGTGTGAATCTTTCTGAGGTTCCTTATCAAAGTTTTAAGAATGGACAGTGAGATGCAAGTATAGGGCCCCCTTTGGAGGGAAAGAAATGGAAGTAAGGGATTAAATTGAGTAGGAGTCTGGTGATAACAAAGCAAGTGTAGAAAATCACATATCTTGAGTTAAGTGGCTCCACCTTTCCTGAAATTCTGGGTGGAGGTTAAAGAAGAAAAAGAAAAATGTTTTCATGCCCAAGGGGTATTTGCAAATCCAGGCCACTAGCTAGTCTATTTCAACCCCCTCAGCTTGGTGCACCCACTGTTCTCACAGGTTCCATTTATCTTCTAGAGGAGAGGACAAAGAGGAACTCATAAACCTCTCTCAACTGATACTTTTAAAAGGGCTCTTTGAAAAAATTCCATAATGACTTTTTGTCCCTTAATCTACAGCTTAGTTCTGGGACTGGATTTTGAAGGTATAAATGTGATTAAGGATTGTTTGGTTTGGCATTGAGCTCATTGGCAACCTTGGTTCTTCAGGTTTGTCTTTGAAATAACAGCTTCACTGTGCAGAGAGCTGGTTGCGTCCCAGGTGGGAGGGCGCAGGTGTTGGGTATCTTGCTACTCCATGAGGAGTGGAGTGGGAGCTGGTAGGTGAAGGGTAGGGTGGATTTAACTATTTCTGGAAGTTTGCTTTGCATTTTCTTGCTGCCATTTTGTTGTTGTTTCTTTTACAAATCAGTTGGGCAGTTTTCCTGGGTCCTGGTTTGGTATGAGTTCTGAAAACCTGGAGGCACTGGGTATCCTTAACCCCACTGTCAGGAGGTGATGGGGGCTTGTAAATGCCCCAGTCGTCACACTTAGCAAGTCTCCCTCCTCCAGTTAAATCTGTCTAAAGGCCAGCAGGCATTTTCCACAGATTTGTCGTCTCCTCCCTACCCCCGCCCCTTCACCTTCCAGATATAAGCCTGGAGAATGTGAGTTTACTGCGTTGGAAATTATCTGATGGGGAAATGCAAAAAGAAGAAACTGTCTGGATCTTAGGTCTAGGCAGTGAGTGTATTGCAGTCATTGGTGGTAGAGTTTTTTTTTTTTTTTTTTCTAAATATACATCCTGATGTGTCTGCAGTTTAACTGCCTCTGACCAGGGTCCACTTCTATTCCCTCTGAGTCCCTTGAGGGAAACTTTGGTGTGTGAGGGTGAGTGCTTTGTGAATATTGCTTACTGGATCCACCCTTGGGAAGAGCACGGGTACTTGGAGGAACAGGATAAGCAGGAATGCATGAGTCTAGTTATGAAGCTTTGAGTCAAGTTGACCATTGGCCTTGGGGAGGTAATGGGGCACAGTGTCTCTTAAAAATGGTGAAAATTTGTGAGAAAATCATTCTACTTAATAAAAGGAATCTATAAATCCTTTTATAGAATTTTGGGTGAGCTAATCTTTGAGGTTCCTTTCTAGCCTTAAAATTCTTTAACATGAATCTAGGCAATGCTGCTGATATTATTTATAAAAATGTTCCACAGGGTAAACTGGTTCCAATAAAAGACAGATTTTGGTTTCCACTGACGTTTCTTGGCTTTCACCTGAATTGACATCATGGAGACTCGTAATCTTTTTCCATTTCAGTTCCCTTGATGAGGTGGGCTGTACTGGCACTAGGTCCCTGGGTTCTGCTTTTATGGACAAAATGAGTTCAGCCACTTATTATTCTTTTCTGCAATGTTTTCTTGTGTGTGTGTGTGTGTTTGTGTGTGTGTGCGCACGTGCCGCACACTTGTGTGTATATTTGACTGATGACTTCTGATTCTTCCTCCCTCCTTTCTTTCTCTTTCTTCCTTCCTTCCTTCTTTCCTTCCTTCCTTCCTTCCTTCTCTCTGTCTGTCTCTCTCTTTCTGTCTTTCATGAAACAGGGCTTCTGGTGAATTTTCATTACTTAATTCTGCTCTCTCACCAATGCCAATTTCCATTTTCAGGTCAAAGACTAGCCTTACTGACTGTCAAAACTGAAAGGGAAACCATTCTAGTCTAAACTTTCTTTCAACAGGAGAGGAAACTGAGGCCCTGAGAGGTGAAACAACTGTCCTGATGTCATAGTGCCAACAAAGTGGCAGAGCTGGGCCTATTCCTGAGATGCCAGGTTCCTCCTTCAACATGTTTCCTAATGTTCATTGGTGTCCCACTCCCTATCTAAATCTTATTTAATTAACAGGTTTCTTGAAAGGATTGTTTCTGTTTCTTCTTCCTTCCCTTAGTTTTTTGAAGCCCATGGTGAACTGAGAAATGGAACCTCTGTTTTCAGCACTGGTCCGGCAGTCACACCCACACCATGGCAGTGAACAAAAGGCCTTGAGGGTCTGCTAAAGGGAGAGTGCAAGTGGAAGCTGGCTCCATCCTCATAACCTCAGAAGTGTGGTTGTCAGTCTGAGGGACTCTCCTTTCCTGGTTAACAGAGCTTGGTTAGATTGTGGATGTTTCCATTAGAAAATTTCCAGCTCTCAGGCTCATCCCGTGATTCGTTGGGAAAGGCCCAGGATGCCCCAGTTTGACTAAATGTGGGCATTAAGAAAAACAGAATTGGGGCCTTAAGGAAAAGGAGAGGAAAGGGAAAAGGCAGCTGGGGAGACTGGGCATGGATTTTGGCAGATGCTGCAGGGATGCTTACAGCTGACATTTGATTGGAGAAGTTGAAGGGTCATGGCTTTTAGAGCCTCCAGCTCTCTTGGGTTTAAAAATCAAATCATGCCAGTGACGAGAGCACATCTCATAAAATGGGAGGTAGACCCGCACTTCTCCCCTCTTCACCTTTGGATTTCTAGATGTTATTTCCACTGGCACTTTTCATTTTTCCTCTCAAAGGCAGAATAATAAAAGAAGATGGAGAAAGGCTTCTCATGAGCTCACCTCATTAAGGAGGTCATTCCTGTTTCTCACAGGACCAAGAAAGAGGAGAAAACTGCAACCAAAACCCTAAAATTCCACCTCTTCCCAAGGATTATCAGTCAGGGGAATGGCTGGCTGGTCATATAACATCTTCTGACTCTTATTAAGCACCCCACCACCACCACCATCACCAAGGAGAGCCTGGCTGAAGACAGGAATGAGGCCTTTCGTTTGCAATTCAGGAAAAAAAAATCCATGACAAATAGGACCAGAAATAGAGAAAATGGAGCTAAGTGATATCTGTGTTCCCCATGGAACTGGTCATCTCAATGGCGGGGGCCCTGATTTCTATTTCTTCTGTCCTTTCCTCCATGCCTGACCCCAAAGTGCTACAAACCACAACTATCTCCCCCTCCCATCTTTAAAGAAAGTTGCTGTCTCTGACCCAAGGGAGGGGCAGGGACTTATGACCCCTGGGTACACAGCTGCTATACAGCCCAGGCCAGAGGCAGGCAACACCTTGGGAGCTAGAATCCAAAACAGTGGTTGCGCTTGTGGGGCCGTAGGGGGTCTAAGGGTTAGGATGGAAGTGGGCAAAGGATGGGTTGGCTGGAAAAGAGGCCACTACTCTTGAAAGGTGACAGAGGACATTTGGCTGGTAAGAGTAAGAGTGTCAGATGAGAATCTTTGGCCCGTTAGAAAGGCCTTGGGTTGTTGGGATGGGCTGAGGTTCATCTGTTTCCTTTTAAGGGGACTTGTTGGCAAAGCTTTCTTGCTGAGGCCTCTTCTCTGGGCTGGGGTGAGAACCTGGCCATCCAAGGCAGTGACCAGAGCACAATACCTGGAAGTGAAGGGCATCTCAGAAGGAGGGCAGGAAAGAAGGCACATGCCTGTCACTGTCACAGAGTCTGACTCCAGGATTTGCCTTTGAATTGGTCTTTTAAGAAAATGTCTCACTTTTCCTCCTTGGTGGGAAAAGAGGGGTAGGTTAAGGATGACTGGGTAGGAGGGAGCATGGAGATAGAGGGTCAGGCCCGGGGGCAGCAGAAACCATGAGCTGCTGATTCTCAGCTGATTCCTGCTACATCCTGCTTCCTTCAAACGCTCTTAATATGTTGCAAAGCATTACTATGTCCCCCACCCCTTGTTTCATATTATAAAATACAAACAAATGACAGAAAAGGTCAGTTGGCTCGCAGCCGCCCACTGCTTAGAACTGCAAGGACCGCCGTTTCCTCCCCGCCATGAGACGGTGGCTGTAGGGGCGCATCTTCATTTCCACGAAGGGGATGGAGAACTCGTGGCCTTTCCAATGGTACCAGTTGATCCCCTGGGAAAGAGAAAGATAAGCATGTCAGATCACCCCTACCCCCTCAACGGAACTGCCAGCTTGAAAAGATAGGGGATGATGAGAGTGGAGAATCCAAGATGTGCGTTTAGTCATTTTCCATTAACATGAAGCTTGAGGCTGAGTTCCCAAGAAGGGCAAAAGAGCAGAGATTTTTTTCTAGCTTTTCTCTTTAGACATTGCCAGTAGCCTGGGTCTATAATGGGAATGAGTTGCAGGTCATTCCTTATTGCTGGCTTTTTGGTTTTGGCTTTCAGGATTTGCACACACCAGTAACTAGTGTTGAATTTCAAGTTCCCAACAATATAGAAGCATTTTGAAGAGCATAACTGTGTTTGACTGCTCACTCCTGATGGGAGAGCCAGGTGGTTTCCACCTATCAGGTGACCAACCATCTTGGTTTGCCCAGGACTAAGGGGTGCCCTGGCTGCTAGCCTTTCAGTGCTAAAATTGGAGAGGTCCCAGTTGGCCCACTTGTGGTCTCTAATGGGGAAAGACAGTCCCGTTTACACTGCTATTTCTGATCTCTCCCTTCCTAGGACACTTCTTTGGATGAAGCTGAGCCTCTGAAGCTGTCCCTGAACTTGATAAGCTTTTCATGGGATAGGCTGGATGAGGAAATGAAATGGGACTTGACTGGTTGTCAAAGGCTTCTCTGGGTGAGTTCCAGCTCCTGAGTCCAGGTGCCTCCCTTTTCTTCCTCTGGCTTCGACTCTGTCCTGCTCTTATCCCAGTGTCTGCATTACTTTCCTCTTTATGAGAGTCCTTTCTCAACACTCTGAGTGTATCTTTTTAAAAGGGAAATATAAGACCCACCTGTGTACTTAGAACATAAAGCCAAGGGATGTGGGCTGCACGGCTCTGGGTCATTCATGCAGCGGCAGAGCTTCACCCACCTGGCTGTGCCTGGACTCCCCGTATTTCCCATTGAGGTTGGTCCGGTGGCAGTTCTTATACCACCAAGCCCCCTTGTATGACATGGCACAGTTGGTAACTGCAACATCATTGTCTCTGTCCTCTGTGGAGAAAGGGCGGCCCTGATGATAGCTGAGGGAGTCCCCTGGAAAAAAGACACATTCATGAGGCCGTCCAACCTGTTGTTCTTTTGTCAGGATGTTCTGGACATTTGACCCATGCCCAACAAACCTGGCATCCGCTTAAGAGACCTTCCACTCACCTCTCTGTTCCTATCTGGCTCCTCAGCCTGGCTGCACTGAGCTCTTACTCCACCTACCCCTTGGGTCCACTACTTCCGTGCTGCTCTACCCAGCTCATTACAGTAAGTCCCCTACATATGAACCTTCAAGTTACAAACTTTCAAAGATGCGAACCTGTGTTTGCACGTCCAATCACGTAAGTTAGTTCACATGTCTGGCGTACATTGTCACGCACGTGCATCCTCTCCAAGTAGTTGTGCTTTTGTGTACTTTGTACTGTATAGGGTACGGTAGTACAGTATCTTTATTTCTTGCCTGTTCACTCGATGCCAGCCCCTGTATGCCAGCTGTTGTACTGTACTACTGTACTTTTCAAGGTACTGTACTATAAAATTAAAAATGTTTATTTTTGTGTTTGTTTTTTATGTATTATTTGTGTGAAAAGTATTATAAACCTGTTATAGTACAGTACTGTATAGCCGATTGTGTTAGTTGGGTACCTAGGCTAACTTTGTTGGACTTAACGAACAAATGGGAGTTACGAATGCGCTCTCGGAACGGAACTCGTTTGTCTGTAGTGGACTTACTGTGCCTCACTGCCCTGGCCTTCTGCTCAGAACTCTGTCCACTCAGCTCCACCTCACCATCCCTGTCTGTTTCTTTCAGGCCAGCACTGGGACACAGACATTCGCGGCTCCTTTTGTCTCAGAGGACACAGTGATGAGCCATGGTGACCTGGGCCAGTCCAGGTCACCACCGTACAGCCTGGCTTTCTCCATGGCTCATCAGGCCCAGTCAGCTCACACCCAGTATCCCCCTGTTCAGAACTTGGGGCCACATGTGAAGAGGGACATTAGCTAACTAGAGTTCCTGTCCATAGGAAACAGGATGGTAAGAAAATCCTAACCATGTCATAGGAGAAGTGGTTGGGGAAACCAGGGCTGTATCTTGGGGAAGAGCAGGCTTGAAGGGGGAGACAGTTTCCATTATCACTGACTCCAAATATTTGATGGACTATTGAGTAAACAAACAAACAATTCCCCCCACCAAAACAAAAACTCTTTGGGAAAGTATGAGGGTCAGTAGGTAGAGACTGCAGGTGGCATATTTGGGCTAAATATATGAGGAGAAATTAGCTAAATATTAGAGCTGTTTATAAATGGTATGTACTATTTGGAGATATGGAGAGATCTCTATTCTTAGAGGCTGGGTATTCTCTTGTTGGGATGTTATGCAGGGGACTCATATGAATTGAGTATTTGAGGTGAGGTATCAAACCATAATTAATTTATACCTACTGGCCAAACTTTTGACAGGATTTGTGGTTAGAAATGTTGTGAAGGGGCTCACACTACTGAATGAGTGTTGTCTTAGATGCTTCTGAGGTCACTTTAAGCCAGGATAGGTCATAGTTCTGATCCTGTGGCTTCCGAGTCCACACTCACAGTGGCCACTCAGTGCCTCCAAGTGCTTCTGGCCACAGCTTAACTCTTAGGAAGATGATCTTTGTTTTATGGGGAAGCCTGATTCCTTCAGGCCAGTTGGGTCCCTAAGTCCATGTGTCATTATTTCTATCCCATCTTTTTCATTTCCCCCTCCTAGTCTCTAAAAAACCAGGTTTTGTGTCCACCCAGAGCTAATCCCACTACCTGCAACTCATTCTTTCCCATGTCTTCCAGGTCCTGGAGAAGGAAGAAGAGATTTCTTATTTTTTCCTTATATATATAAGGGTTTTCATCTCCTCTCACCCTAACTCATACTCATATCCTTTGTCTTAAAAAATCTTGAATTAATCCTACTCTCTAAAGACCCTTTCTTTACCATCAATTCCCTATGTTGTCTCTACCCATGTTCCTACCTTCTCATCTCCTGCTTGTCTCCCTGTAATCTAGAAGCTGACCTCATTACTCCCTTGGAACAGTTCTCTCCCACTTCCACTCTGATGTTGCTTTCTGCTTTCTCAGATATGATCCTGATGTTGGTCTTTGTCCCCTTCCCAAATCTGGCTCCCCCTCCCATTTCTGCTTCGTATATCCACCTCATATATTCAGTACATTATCTAAGTCTTGGTTTTTCTCTCTCAAACTGCTGTTCAGATTTGTACTTTTCTCTTAATTTCTAACATCAGTCAGGTCTCCTATAATCTCCTACCAGGATTAATGCAGCAGCTCCTGCGGGTCTCTGTTCTTTACTCAGATTTACTTTATGCTACTTACGGCTGTCACTTTGATCTTCCTAAAACCCCACATCCATTGTGTCTCTCAGGACCCACCGTGGCTCCCCACTGCCCACCATATTATGACAGAATTCCTCTGCCCCCTCTGTTTTAAGGCTCTTCAGGGCCTGGCTCCACCTATTTTCTTTTTATTCTTTCTGAACTCACACCCTGTCCTGGACAGCCAGGCCCTTTGCACTTTCCCTCCCTCCATGGTAACTGCTCCTTTTGTGATTTTTCTCCCAGGATTTTCCTTCCCTGGAATGTTTCCTTTACCATCAGGATCCAGTCAAATGCCACTGCCTTCATGAAGCCTTTTTCAACCACCCAGAACCCCCTTCTCTGAATGCCCGGTAAACTGTGGGTGAGTACCATTCATTTTGTGGTGAGTTGCTTCTTAATGGTCTGTTTTCATAAATGGATGTTTAGTTCTTGCAGAGGTCATGTCTTATGCTTCTTTTGAGTCCTCACAATTCACACAATGAACTTTTAGGGGTTGCTCAACAACCTTTTATTGATAACTTAACTTGGAATTTTCAGTTCTAATCCAATTAGAGTCCTGGTTAGAGACTTGGATTTTTGTAGCCTTGAGAACAATGGAGATGGGAGAAGGGGCTGAACTTGGAATTGGAGGCCATGGGGATGGATTGTTGCCAGAAGGGCCAGTAAAAATGAGCAACATATAAGATAAAGGCCAGGGAACTTGGGCAATAGTAAATGCCAGAGAGAGGATGGGCTTTTCCTCCCTGGAGACCTTCCAACCTGGAAAGAACAACCATTGTGTGAAGTTGCCCAGAGAAGGGGGCAGCCTACATAAGCCTAGTTTCTCATCTTTTGAAGAAGATGAACTGAATATATGACATAAGAGGTCAGACTGCAATTAATTTATGATGATTGGCCAAATTGTTGGTGGGACTTGCCTCTGAGACATGACAGTAGAATGCAGTCCAACAGTTATGACCTCCATGGGGCCCGGTAGCGAGATAGAGCTGCAACAGAGGCTGCAGCAGCTGGGCCCAAGTTAGACAGGTAAGAGCATAGGCCTGGAGCAGGTGAGGTGGAGGGAGGGAGGGAGGCCATGTAAGGAAGTGGGAGGGCTTGCTTCTCTTTCTGTGGGAGAAATAAGAACTGCTTTTCTGCAGGCACGATTCTAATCTTAGGGAGTGGTTGGTATCAGGTTATTTTTGCAATGATTTAGTCTGATATTTTGTTAATACACTCCATTTCAATGGCTATTTTATGCCCAAAGTGTGGTAAGTTGGATCTTTTGTTGGGGCACTTTGGTCAGGTCTGATTGCCATTGGGAATGATCTCCCATATGAAAAACAACAAGGGAAAGTGTGTCTTCTCTTTGGAGTAACAGTACCTGGCTGAGCAGAGAAATAACTGAGCAGATGCAGTTGTTGAAGAGGCAACACTTGGATGATCTTCTTAATTCCAAGAGTTATAAAAATGTTGCTAAATTTATATCCTAGCATTTAGCCTATAATTGGAGTTAATGAAAGGACCAATAACTCCATGTACCAAATAGTGGAATATTTGGCAAAACAGGTTTTAGGAAATGTGCTATAAGAGAACCCTGGAAATAGATTGGCAAAGCCTAAGAAGCAGACTGGATATTATGTTCTGATAAAACTATTAATGCAACAGAGCTTATAGAGATGGTTTTGGTCTACTTAGTGGAAGTGCCATAAAAATCTGTACAGAAAATGTGACCATGTATGGGGTTCTCGTGGAGGAATGAAAAGGAATGAGGCCCATGGGGAACATTTAGGAGCTGTTGTGTGTTCCCTGATGGAGGTGTTATGGTGACTGCTGATGGAGGGCAGTAGAGCTCAGAATGGGGGGACCTGTCTTCTTTTTATTAGTTCAAAGATGGTTTTCCTAGATGTCATTACAGGGGAGATTTCTACCAGACAATAGATGATTATGCTGTCACTGGATAAGAGCCTATATTGATTAATCTAGACAAGAAAGATAATCCTTCACCCTCACATTGTACTCTTTTTGGTTAACTTTAAAAGCACTTTGGCTCTATTTATCACATTTTTTTCCTGACTGCTCTGTGAACTAGGACAGGCATCATTATTAAGATTTTCCAGATGAGGAAACTGAAGTCCTGAGAAATTGATTTCAGGTCACCTGAGTGGTGAGGGGCAGCGTGGACCAGAGGCAGTGTGCCAGCCCTCTGCCCTCCTCCTTGGCTAGCGGGGAATTCTGCAGCTCAGGCCTAGAACGTGGGGCCCAGTCCTGCTGCACGCCCACTGTTCTCGGGAGCTGCTCGGGGCCAAGGTACCTGCGGTGCCATTGTAGCCTCCTATGCGGAGTTTGTACAGGCTTCTGCTGCCCTCGACAGAGAACTTGTCGTAGTAGGCGAAGGCGGCGTCCTGGCCGTCACGCATGTCCACGCGCAGCTCGTAGCGGCCCTGGGACGTGATCCAATGTATGTTGTCCAGCCCTGTGGGGAAGAGCAGAGAACGCAGTCAGCCTGGCCTCAGTGGCTTTGGAAATGGGAAGCAAAATGTGACTGTGGCCTCAAAACAGATGTTCTGGGAAAGAGGAGGGGTACTGGGATTGCTTTTGCCTTCAGTCCTTCCCAGGTTGTTATCAAACAGACCCTACCAGACTGAATTTCCTCCTGCAAAAAGACCAGACCAGTTCTGCTGATGAGTTCCCACCGCAGGTCAGCTCAGGGGTCCTACCATCTAGTCATGACCCAGTACCGGACACGCCCCTGAGCCTCAGGATTCCGGGCCCTGTCCCCCGCCACCTCCCACTCCAAACCATGATGTTAGTTGAAGATGACAAGAGGCATCACATGGGTGTGAATTCTTTGGTGTGAGTGATAGGAAGCAAGAAGTAGAAACACTGATCAGAGTAATTCACAGTAGGCCCTCGGGGTCCAGGATGTCCTACCATCTCCTAGGAGCCTGGGAGGGGGTTCTGTCCACCCTTAATTACACTGCCCCTTGTTCTCTCAGCCTCCAGCCCTCCTGAGGCTCCCATAACTGGGTCAGAGAATATTGTCACCTGTCTCCTAACTCCAGTTCTTTTCTCTCTAATCTACTTGCTATACCTTGCACTGCTACATCTTCACTAGTCTTTCTGGGCAGTTACGCTCCCTCACCCACTCTCTCCTTGGCCTCTAAGCTTCCCAGGCCTTGGTCTAATAGATCCTTGTAAGGTGCAGACCCCGTGAGTCCAGAGTTAGGCAGAGCCCAGCTCTTCCTTGGTGATATTTTCTCATATGTATTTTCTTATCTCTCTGCCCTGGATGGCTGTGCTCTGGGACTTTCTGATTTTGACTACCTGCCCAGACTTTGAACCACTCCCCTTGCATTGCTGGTGATCTTTGAGTCCTCCTGATTTCTACCTGCTTACTGAACTGGGGTCCTCTTGCTTTACTGTGACATTTGATATCTATCAGAGTACACCATGACTTAGAATTAAAAAAATTGCAGAGATGGAAGGGAATCTAGAGATTACTTAGGCTAGTCTGTTTGTGTTGTGGAAAAAGGAGGCTGAAGTCCAGAGAAGTGAAGTGACTGGCTGAGGGTCACCTCGATCTTTCTGTTTCCCTATCCTGTTTGAGAGTTCAAGCTTTATGTTAGTTATATGTTGAAAGCTGTTTGCTATTTGCTGTGTGCCAGGTTGCTGTTACCCTAGGCTTGTGCTTGTGTGGATATGGCAGATCCTGGCGGTGCCCTGCCCGGATGCCCTTTATTTTTTATTTTGTACTGTTTTTATTTTGAAGGAGGGAGATGTTACAGAATGTTTTCTAGTATAAGATGTATAGGGGAAAATTCAATGAAATAGAGAGAAGAGAGAATTGTCAGAGGGGGAAAAATGGTCCTTCAAAGGCACGTCGAAATAGGAGCCAACACACATCTGCAGAATTTGGTTAGATCACAGTCCAGATGCCCTTTAATTGGACAGTGGACATAGCCCCCAGCTGCTAACAACTCACAGCTGCCTCCTTCTTGGATCATTGCCCTTGACCGAACAGGAGTTGCTCTACTCTGGAAGTTACCTGCTCCCTCCCCCACGTCTTGGGGCAGACCTCCATCAATACCTGATGTGGAGGTACCAAATCCCAGCCCCCTTGTCCCACTGGGGACCAATCTGAGGAGCAATTCATGCTCCAGAGCTTGCCTGAGGATCAGACTGAAGCTAATCTCCCACCAAGATCACACATTTCCCCCCCTGCTCTATGCTATTTCCCTCATTCCCCTTCTGAGAGTGCTCCCCTGATAAATCACCTGAACAAGAATCCCTGTCTCAGGTTTTGCTTCTAGGGAACCCAACTTACAACATAAACCATGGGTCAGAGTGTTACCCCTAACCTGAGTATTGTCACCGAACTACACATCACCAGGCCGTGCTTCTATTTAAGAGCCCTCCCCGGCTCCCTATTACTTATGGCATTGATTCAAACCTTCTCTTCCCCACTTTAGGTACCACAACATGCCTTTGTTCAATGCACCTTACCTCATTTTCTTCTTTCCCTGAGCTGCATCTTTGCTCTGGTTGGATGGTTTTTCCATTGTCCTGTTTGCACATGTCAAAAGGATCCCTGCCTTCCCTCTTTTCTTGTGTGCTTCCCTCCTGCATTCTTCTTACTCATCCCTCAATGCCTTCTCCAGGAAACTGACTCTTCTTTCTCTGAATATCTGCAGCCTTCTTGTCAGTAGCTCATAGATTAGAACAGTGTTTCCCAATGTGGGAGGGCATCTCTGATGATATGAGAAGTATTTGGGAAATAAGGACTAAATAACTTTGAACATGTAGGGAGAAAGATATTTCCAAATTCTCTCTTTTTCTTAATAGATTAAGGGGAAACCTTAATCCTGATCCTAACGGTAACTCTCAGTTTGGATCTTGTACTTTGTGGTTTATACCCAACACTTTCTAATCTCCATTTTTAGTACCACCAATACAGCAACAACTGGCATTTAATAATTATATACTGTTTTCTTTTCATTGAATTTATTTTTGAGACTCCCTTTTATTTATGGCACATGATGACTACTAGCTTTCCATTTTTGACGCTGCTGTAAAGTTTCTTTCACAAAACAGTAGATTTCTTTAAAAAAACAAGCAAGATATAGAAAATTCAAGTGCGTGATAGTTCAGATATTTCCCAGATATGGTAAAAATTGTGAACATGGTGTATGGTAGCTGAGGTTTGGGAAACATGAACACTGTCTGCTATGGATGCATTGATTCCTGTGCTTTATACTTATCTCCTAAACTGTCTGTAAATTCTTAGACGGTAAGGATATTTTCCTATTTACTTGACTTCTCTTTCAATGTTTTTATGTGATTTTTACCTTATATTTTTTATTGTGTTCAACAGCAAATACAGATCTGGGCATCTAATAGGCACTCAATAAATTCTTATCAATTGATTGATTGATTGATTGTTATCTACACTTTAGGTACCTACTATGCCCAGCCACTGTGATAGATAATGAGGTTAAAAATGAATATGGTTTGGTCCCAGCCCTGAAAGAAGTTTACATAGTATAGTCAAGAGAGACAGAAAGGAAAATGGACACTGACTTGGACCACAGAAGAGAAAGTAGCTAATTCTCCCACAGGCAAAGGGTGAGAAAAATGGGTAGGATAGGTCCTATGGAGGAAGAAGAGGTTAGCTGGGCCTTTGAATATGCACAGAGCACAGCAAGGTGTATGGGGGAGGGGGAGAGTTGGATGGCAGAGCGTTCCTTGCAGAGGAAACATTAGTGATTGTAAGGGTTTGGCGTTTGGGGTGGGGAGGGATAAACTGGGAGTTTGGGATTAACAGATACACACTACTATATATAAATAGATAAACAACAGGACTTACTTATAGCACAGGGAACTATATTCAATATCTTGTAATAACCTATAATGGAAAAGAATCTTAAAAAGTATGTGTGTGTGTATATATATATGTATATATATATATATATATATATATATATATATATATATATATATATATATAAAAAAAACTGAGTCACTTTGCTCTACACCTGAAACATTGTAAATCAACTATACTTCCATTAAAAAAGAGCTTGGGGTCTGGTGTTGGTTGGGGGGTGCAGGGAAGAGGAGCAGTGCTCTTGGTGGTGGGGCACAGGCCCAAGACGAGGGCCTTGTACCACAGCCAAGGTGTTTAGTCTTCACGTGCTGGTGATGGGGAGTGGCTTAAAAGCTCTACATATGGGGTTAGCCGTTGCTCAGATTTTGGCGTGAGGGAGATGATTCTCCTGGCCATGTGGATAATGGGTGGTCCAGGAGGCAGGAAGGCCAGTGAGGGGTTGTTATATGAGCGTCCAGGAGAAAGATGTTGAGGCTAAGCAGGATAGTGACAGGGGAGAGAGAGAGGAGGCCACGAACACAGAACACAATTATCCACCTTTCCCCTGTCTCCCTTTATAATCACTGTGAAAATCCAACCAAGAGGGAGATGCAGGGAAAAATAAATTCACTGCTCTCTAGGATTGGCTCCACTGCCATCTGCCTGGGTCATGTGTGTGTTTACCTTCTCACACCAGTTCAGTTCTCAATCTACACCTCCTGCTTATGTCAGACCTCTAGGAAATTGCCGGTCACCTCTAATGTCATTTTCATTTTTTCCCTTCCCGTCCCAAGTCAGTAATAACATTCTTCCAAGGACCTAGAGCCGAGTGACTGCCTCATTTCTCTTCTGACCTGCAGGCTGGCTGGCTGGTGCCTGGCTTCTGAGAGATGACCAGCCATCCTGTTGCTCCCTTTGCCCCCTCCCCTCACCAGGCAGCTCTCTCCCTTTGTAAAAGTTGCCTCATGTCAAGACCCATCAGCATAAGAGACTATTAATGAGGATGGGAAGAGACGGAGCAAAGAGGAAAACACCACAACAAGATAGAAACAGATCAATAGTGGAGCCTAACAGAGCAAGAGGTACTGAAAGCAATTCACGAGCTGTCGGCTTCTCAAGGGACACAGTGTTTCTGATAATCCCAGATGGACACAGAAAGGAGAAAGATGGACAGAGAGCCGGAGCTGCATTCCAAGGGAAACAAAAAGGAGGCGTTACCCAGCCAAAACTCATCCTCCAGGTTCCCGAAGCCAACGCGGTACTCAGCCCATTTCCGGAAAAAGTCAGTTTGGCCATTCTGCCGCCTCTGGAATACCTGTGAAGAGAAAGAGGGGAAATGAAGAAAATGCTAAGGAAAATAAACTCTAACGAGTAAAACTGCTATAACTGGGTTTTATATCTGCAGTGACAAAGATTATCAGATAAGCCACCACTGCAGTACGGAGCTTGGTATTTGCACAGCAGTCGTAGGAGATGCTCAGAGCCCTTCTCTGATGCGCAGGGGCACTTGATGAATAGGCCAGGGTGTAATGTTGACACTTACTTGCACCCCTGCAATGTAGAAAGGATATGAAGCCCCCAACTAGTCAAGGGAAATAGGCTTGGCTCTCAAATTAATCTTTTTGCACCACAGAATGCAATAGAAAGCATTCCTCACCAAAAGAATGGGACCAACTTCAGATCAGCTAGGAACTGTCATCATCCTATTTCAGGCAAAGCAATTGCATATCATTCACTTTCCGAGCTGTTTAAGTGCTAATTTCATTTACCCTCCAATACATCAGCCTCGACTTCAATTTCCAATTATGCTTTAAGAAGAAGGCACAAATATGTCAGAAACATAAAAGAAAATGCTTCCCAAGAGTGGCTGTTACGAGCACAGCCACCATGTAACTCCATTCAACAACTATCCATTTTGCACTGTGAAAAATCCAGCGCTGTGTGTTGGTGCTAGAGGAGGGATCCGCAGGAGGAGGGTGGGTGGAGGGGCTGGGTTTCCATCTGCCCTGACTGAGCTAATGCTGCTCTGCTTTCAGGCCAGGCTGCCGGAACTCGCCCACCTGCGTAGTGGCCTGTACTGATGTGTGAGGCCATTCGCCAGGCTGTCCTTCCTCTTCTCTCTGTACTGCCCTATCAGACATGGGAGGAGGGTGGTAACAGGAAATGGTGTCTCTCTTTTCCCCACCACTTCTCCTCCCTGAAGGCTATGACAGCTCTGGGTAAGAACCAGAGAGGCCAGGGAAGGATGGGGACAGGGGTGGCCTTTGTAACTAGAGGGGGCTCTCCGGGTTCTGCCCCTCATCTGCTCCGCCATATGCAATTCTCCAATAGAAAGATCCTAATCATCTCCCCATAGAGACTCACCTCCTCCTGCAGGGGACTCATCTCCTCTATTTCTTTATTATTTCCGCAGTCTTCATCAGGCAAGACCCTTGGGCCTCTCTGAGCCACTACTCCCTTTCCCTCCTGCATGAACTATCCCCACAGAAGGAGCTGTTTTCCTGGGGCTCCCTCACTGGGCTGGGCCACTGCAGTCTCGGTATTCTTATTCCTTCCTCTGCCTCACCAAACCTATGGGCTGCTGAGCAAGGCCCTGAGGACAATGCAAAGCCCCAGGTTGGGCATGAGGGGAGTGGGTGAAAGGATGGCCAGAGGATGGTGAAGCGTGGATGGATGGGTGCTGAGCCAGGTGGACTGAAGCATCAACAATGCTGGTGGGCATGGAGAACAGCCGCAGGTACTCACAATCCAGCCACCCCCGTCGGTTGTCATATCGCAGTACACCTGTAACTTCCGGCTTAGCTCTCCATTGAGGAAGATGGTGTAAACCCCGCTCAGAGTGTCTCCGTTCATCAAATGCTGGGCACAGTCTTGAGGATGAGGGAAGACCCGGCCCCCTGCACAAGAAAAGAGGCAATTTCCGGAAAGGGTCCTTCCTCCCACTATGCATAAGAGCCCCTTGGATCAGAGAACAGTTTAAAAGGTCTCACGGTACTTCATCAAGAGCTGTAAGGAATCCTCACTGAATCTGTGTATGAATCTTGCATTCCCTCTTTTCAACTGATGTTGGATTTATCAGACAGTACACAGTTTTACGGGATCTGAGGACCAAAGAGCTGTGTTCACTGTGTGGCTGCCCCGTTCACCTACTTGTTTAGCTTAGGCAAATAGCCTGACTTCCTGGCATCATCTTTTTTATCAGAAAGATGGGAATAATAAAAAAAGTCCTCCACCAAGGGTGAAGTAATTGGTTACTTAGGCGATGATTACAGAAGCATGGAGCACAATAAAACACTGCAGAGTCCACCCTTCAAAAGAACAAGAGGGATAAAGCACAGCTGTCCCCCGTCTTCACAGTAGCCAGTAAGGAATGCCCAAACAAGCTTAGCGTTAGCAAGAAGATGGATATCTATTCCTCCTGCAAAATAATCTCCTGATTGCACTTAATCAAATGGCCGTGTTTTACAGTTCAGTTTAAGCTTAAGGAGAGGGCAGAGGAAATAAATTGCTGCTCATCTTTCAGAGAGAACAGCCCTATTTGTAGAACAATATTTAATTAGCTGAAAGAAAAGCTGAAATCATGTGTCTTGAGGGGCTTAGCTTCAGGGCAGATTTTAATGTTTAACAGGCAAGCCAGAAAGCAGAGGTCCCATAGGAGGAGCTGTACTGGGCTGCAGGAGCTGATGGAACAAGTTAAAGGCAGAGCTTGGCACAGGAGGAAAAGTGGTTTGGGTGTTCTGTAAATATATGACCTCTGGGTCAATGGAAAGTGTGGTGCAGTTGATGTGGTTCTGCATCCTTGAAGGGTAGCAGAGCTAGGAAGAGAGGTGGGGTAGGGACTTCATGGGACCTACAGTGCCTCCTAGTGGCAGAACTCATGCACTGCAGGTGTGACAGAGGGGCCCCTTGGAGTCAGCCGGTGGGCCAGAGCAAGTGGCAGCATAATGCCACACAAGGGAGGTAACATAGCAACCTCACTGAAGCATCCTGTTAGGGGTTCGGTAGACTTTATTCAAGGCCCCTCTCGGAGATGTGTTAACTCCTCTTGCACAAGGACTGTCCAGCTTGCTTCCACACCATGGTCAAGGGTCGCTCGCATTTAAGGTAGTTTAGAACAAGGCACCGCCTGCTTCAGGCATACACCAGGGAATAACAATATATTCCTATAGAACTAGTATTTTACCAAGTGTGCTTTTACTTCCATTTAATTCTTGCAAGAAACGCAAGAGGAAGGCAGATTGTTATAGATTGAAGTCTTACTTTACAGGGAAGGAAACTGTACTCAGAAGGATCGCATGACTTCCTCCATTCACTTGAACTCAAGTTTTCAGACCCCGAGTCAAGTGCTCCTTGAACTCTACTAAAGCAGGGGATATAACATATGATACCGTTTACTAGATCTATATCTGTCCAGATAGCAAATAATTAACTAAAATCTATATTTATCTTATAAGCATATAAAGCCCCAGAGGTTAAAGTTACCTCAAAAAGTTCTATGTTCACATTAAATATCTTAACCCTCTCAAAACGTATTTCCTTAATAGCTGCAGAAAAGCTCTTAACTTTCATCTCCAGCCTGTCCTAGATCTCGGTAGGGTTCCTGATCCCACCTGTTCCTAGAGGGTCCAATTACGTTTCAGGGGTAGGTGTGGGTGAGTGCCTTCTCTCTCCCTGTTGCTTTGGGAGCATAGTGATTATTTCCTGGCTTCCAGGCCATTCTCTAGTGGATCTTTGAAGCAACCATCCTGTCTGCCTTCCTTTCTCCCCTCTTTTCTCACTGCCTGAGTTTCTCATTTTAGATCAATACAAAACATGCTTGGTCTTCAGCTCACTCCTACCTTATGCGCTAATAGCCCTTTCTCCTGAATGAATCAACTCAGCGCCTTAAAGGGGCCAGAACCCCAAATTTCTTCCCAACGTCCAACATGTCCCCCACAGAACATCTTCTCCCAAACCTCAAAACGACAACCTCATCCAAATACACGTACAAAACCAAATGAAACTTTAGAACAGACAAATCAATAATCTTATACAGGCTTCTTCACATTGATAAGATCAATTATTTAATTTTTCTATTACAGATACTTTCAAAAGGCTCAAACATGTTAGTTGCTTTAAAGGTAGAACTACCAAAAACAAATATAGGAAAATGAGATGGTTTGCTCTGGAGGAGAGAAGTTTTTAAATATCTGAAGGGTGGTCATATGCCATGTGTAAACTAGGTAGCCAGTGGGAACCTGCTGTATAGTGCCGGGAGCTCAGCTCTGTGCTCCGTGGTGACCGAGATGGGTGGGATGGGGGAGGGTGGGAGGTCCAAGAGGGAGGGGATATATGTACACACATAGCTGATTCACTTCACTGTACAGCAGAAACTAACACAACATTGTAAAGCAACTTGTACACATATAGCTGATTCACTTCACTGTACAGCAGAAACTAACACAACATTGTAAAGCAACTTGTACACATATAGCTGATTCACTTCACTGTACAGCAGAAACTAACACAACATTGTAAAGCAACTGTACCTGAATAAAAAACATTTTTTTTTAAACAGGGATCCATTTTTATAAAGTCAGGAAAGAGGAATAAAATCAACTTAAGAAAAAATTGTGAACTAAGGAGTGTCAAAAGTTCTGATGGGGGCTTCCCTGGTGATGCAGTGGTTGAGAGTCCACCTGCCGATGCAGGGGATACGGGTTCGTGCCCTGGTCCGGGAAGATCTCATATGCCGTGGAGCGGCAGGGCCCGTGAGCCATGGCCGCTGAGCCTGCGTGTCTGGAGCCTGGGCTCCGCAACGGGAGAGGCCACAACAGTGAGAGGCCCGCGTACCACACACACACAAAAAAAGTTCTGACGGGATGAAGGTCTCGGAGTGCACTTTGGGAGAGGAGAGGGGTCGTGTTTTCTTCCTTCTGAGCCTTCACATTGGACTGGTCGGTGGAGGCACTCACCAGATGTGTGTGGGACTGATTCATAGTTGCTGGGTGTGCTTGCCTTACCTTTGACAAATGGCAAGGCCACCTGGTGGTTTAGAGATTCCACTTATCATAATTTAGTCTGTGGCATTAATGGAAAGATAATCAAAAGCATTTTTCTTATGCAGAATATCCGCAGCGGCAATATTCACATCTTGGGAACTTGGAGACGACACTTATCGTGAAACCACCCTTCTCCACCCGCCTCTGACCCTTAAGACTGTAAAAGTTTTACCTCATACCACCAATCCATGATTGGTTTTGTTTGTTCTTCTTTCCCTAGTTTCTTAGGTGTAAGGTTAGATTGTTTATTTGAGGTGTTTATTGAGGTAGGATTGTATTGCTATAACCTTCCCCTTTGAACTGCTTTTGCTGCATCCCATAGGTTTTGGATCATTGTGTTTTCATTGTCCTTTGGCTGCGTTGGGTCTTTGTTGCTGTGCGCAGGCTTCTCATTGCTGTGGCTTCTCTTGTGGCGGAGCACAGGCTCTAGGCGCACGGGCTCAATTGCTGTGGCTCACAGGCTCTAGAACACAGGCTCAGTAGTTTTGGTGCACGGGCTTAGTCTCTAGGTATGTTTTGATTTCCTCTTTGATTTCTTCAGTGGTCTCTTGGTTATTTAGTAACGTATTGTTTAGCCTCCACATGTTTGTGTTTTTTACGTTTTTTTCCCTGTAATTTATTTCTAATCTCATAGCGTTGTGGTTGGAAAAGATCTTTGATATGATTTCAAATTTCTTAATTTTACCAAGGCTTGATTTGTGATCCAAGATGTGATCTATCCTGGAGAATGTTCCATGTGCACTTGAGACGGAAGTGTAATCTGCTGTTTTTGGATGGAATGTCCTATAAATATCAATTAAATCTATCTGGTCTATTGTGTCATTTAAGGCTTTTGTTTCCTTATTACTTTTCTGTCTGGATGATCTGTCCATTGGTGTAAGTGAGGTGTTAAAGTCCCCTACTATTATTGTGTTACTATAGATATCCTCTTTTATATGTTAGCATTTGCCGTATGTATTGAGGTGCTCCTAATTTGGGTGTACATATATATATATATATATATATATTTATAATTGTTATATCTTCTTGGATTGATCCCTTGATCATTATTTAGTGTCCTTCCTTGTCTCTTGTAACAGTATTTTAAAGTCTATTTTATCTGATATGAGTATTGCTACTCCAGCTTTCTTTTGATTTCTATTTGCATGGAATATCCTTTTCCATCCCCTCACTTTCAGTCTGTATGTGTCCCTAGGTCTGAAGTGGGTCTCTTGTAGACAACATATGTATGGGTCTTGTTTTTGTATCCATTCAGCAAGCCTGTGTCTTTTGGTTGGAGCATTTAATGCATTCACATTTAAGGTAATTATCAATATGTATATTCCTATTACCATTTTCTTAATTGTTTTGGGTTTGTTTTTGTAGGTCCTTTTCTTCTCTTGTGTTTCCCACTTAGAGAAATTCCTTTAGCATTTGCTGTAGAGCTGGTTTGGTGGTGCTGAATTCTCTTAGCTTTTGCTTGTCTGTAAAGCTTTTGATTTCTCCATCAAATCTGAATGAGATCCTTGCCAGGTAGAGTAATTTTGGTTGTAGATTCTTCCCTTTCATCACTTTAAATATATTGTGCCACTCCCTTCTGTCTTGGAGAGTTTCTGCCGAGAAATCAGCTGTCAACATTATGGGAGTTCTCTTGTATGTTATTTGTCATTTTTCCCTGTTGCTTTTAATAATTTTTCTTTGTCTTTAATTTTGTTCAATTTGATTACTATGTGTCTCGGCATGTTTCTCCTTGGGTTTATCCCACCTGGGACTCTCTGTGCTTCCTGGACTTGGGTGGCTATTTCCTTTCCCATGTTAGGGAAGTTTTCAACTATAATCTCTTCAAATATTTTCTTGGGTCTTTTCTCTCTCTCTTCTCCTTCTGGAACACCTATAATGCGAATGTTGGTGCATTTAATGTTGTCCCAGAGGTCTGTTATGCTGTCTTCACTTCTTTTCATTCTGTTTTCTTTATTTTGTTCTGCTGCAGTGAATTCCGTCATTCTGTCTTCCAGGCCACTTATCTGTTCTTCTGCCTCAGTTATTCTGCTATTGATTCCTTCTAGTGTATCTTTCATTTCATTTATTGTATTGTTCATCTCTGTTTGTTTGTTGTTTAATTCTTCTAGGTGTTTCTTCTTTAATTCTTCTAGGTCTTTGTTAAACATTTCTTGCATCTTCTCAATCTTTGCCTCCATTCTTTTTCCGAGGTCCTGGATCATCTTCACTATTCTGAATTCATTTTCTGGAAGGCTGCCTACCTCCACTTCATTTAGTTCTTTTTTTCTGGGGTTTTATCTTGTTCCTTCATCTAGTACATCGTCCTCTGCCTTTTCATTTTGTCTATATTTCTGTGAATGTGGTTTTCATTCCACAGACTGCAGGATTGTAGTTCTTCTTGCTTCTGCTGTCTGCCCTCTGGTGGATGAGGCTATTTAAGAGGCTTATTATGCAAGCTTCCTGATGGGAGGGACTGGTGATGGGTAGAGCTGGGTGTTGCTCTGGTAGACAGAGCTCAGTAAAACTTTAATCTGCTTGTCTGCTGATGGGTGGGGCTGAGTTCCCTCCCTGTTGGTTGTTTGGCCTGAGGCGACCCAGCACTGGAAGCTACAGGCTCTTTGGTGGGACTAATGGCGGACTCCAGGAGGGCTCATGCCAAGGAGTTCTTCCCAGAGCTTCTGCTGCCAGTGTCCTTGTCCCTTGATGAGCCACAGCCACCCCCTGCTTCTGCAGGAGACCCTCCAACACTAGCTGGTAGATCTGGTTCAGTCTCCTATGGGGTCACTGCTCCTTCCCCCTTGGTCCTGCTGTGCACAGTACTTTGAGTATGCCCTCCAAGAGTGGAGTCTCTGTTTCCCCCAGTCCAGTCTAAGTCCTGCAAGCAAATCCCGCTAGCCTTCAAAGTCTGATTCTCTGGGAATCCTCCTCCCGTTGCCAAAACCCGAGATTGGGAAGCCTGACGTGGGGCTCAGAACCTTCAATCCAGTGGGTGGACTTCTGTGGTAAAATTGTTCTCCAGTTTGTGAGTCACCCACCCAGCAGTTATGGGATTTGATTTTATTGTGATTGCGCCCCTCCTACCATCTCATTGTGGCTTCTCCTTTGTCTTTGGATGTGGGGTATCTTTCATGGTGAGTTCCAGTGTCTTCCTGTAGATGATTGTTCAGAGTTAGTTGTGGTTCCACTGCTCTCGCAAGAGGGACTGAGAGCACGTCCTTCTACTCTGCCATCTTGAACTATTTTCCTGGCTTTCTTTTAATCTGTTGAACATGGCAAAGTTATTCCTCCCTCGAGTTGTAGTAATTACTCTTCTCTAGGCTTGGAATGCTTTTCTTGTGTGATTCACTCTCATCTTTCAACTCCTGGCTGAAATGTCTCAGCTCAAAGAGAGGCCTTTCCTGACCACCCTAGTTGAGGCCAGGGTCTGCGATGAGGGGAGATAGTGGCAAGTGAGTCCCAGTGCAGAGGCAGGAATTTGAATAAAGCCTGGATCAGACCCACTTGCTTATCTTGGAGAGCCTCCCAAAGAGGCAGGAGGCAATTGGGATGCCCCCTGGGGACATAGATGTTGGTGGCAGGCATTTTGGGGGGCTTGTCCTACAACAAGGACACTGGTGCTGGCAAGTGCCATTTTGGAATCCTCCTTCTAGCCTATTAGCACCAGGGGCTTACCTACCCACCAGTGGTTTAGCCCTAGCCTCATATCCCCTGGATTACACAGGTAGCCTTGCCAGAACCTGGCCCTGTCCACCATGGGCCAGCAACCGCCACATGGGTCAGGACCAGGCAGCCAACCAGGCCAGAGGCCTGTCCCACCTACGAGCATACCTACAATAGTCAGCCCTGCCACAACAGAAGGGCCCACACAGCACACGTAGGGGGAACTTCTAGAGTATATAGCTCTGGTGACCAGAGAGCAGTGTGCTGCTGGGCCCCATAGGACGTCTCCTATATAAGGCTACCAATCTGAGATGGGGAAACATAACTGACTTACTTAATATGTAGAAATAAAAATAGAGAATGAGGCAAAATGAGAAGACATAGGAATATGTTCCAATGAAAGAACAAGACAAAACCTCAAAAGAACTAAACAAAGTGGAGATAAGCAATCTACCCAGTAGAGTTCAAAGTAACAATCATAAAGATGGTTGATGAACTCAGGAGAAGAATGAATGAATGCAGTGAGGAGTTTGACAAAGAGTTAGAAAATATAAAGAAGACCCAAACAGAACTAAAGAATACAATAACTGAATTTAAAAAAAAAAAAAAACACTAAAAGAAATCAACCGTGGATTAGATGATACAGAGGAACAGATCAGAGAACTGGAAGACAGAGTAGTGGAAATTACCCAAGCTGAACAGAAAAAAGAAAAATAACTTAAGAAAATGAGGATAGTTTAAGAGACCTCTGGAACAACATTAAGTGTACTAACATTCACGTTATTGGGGTCCCAGAAGGAGAAGAGAGAGAAAAGGGGGCACAGAACTTATTTGAAGAAACAATAGTTGAAAACTTTCCTAACCTGGGAAAGGAAAGAGACATCCAAGTTCAGGAAGGACAGGGTCCCAAACAAGATGAGCCCAAAGATCCACATCAAGACACTTTATAATTAAAATGGCAAAAATTAAAGAGAAAGAATTTTAAAAGCAGCAAGTGAAAAGCAACTAGTTTCATACAAGGGGACTCCCGTGAGACGTTCAGCTGACTTTTCAGTAGAAGCTTTTCAGGCCAGAGGGTGTAGCATGATATATTCAAAGTGATAAAAGGAAAGAACCTACAACCATAGTCTACCCAGCAGGCCTATCTTACTGATTTGAAGGAGAGATAAAGAATTTTATGGACAAACAAAAGCTAAAAGAGTTCAGCACCACTAAACTGGCATTACAGGACATGTTAAGAGACTTCTTTAAGTGGAAAGGAAAAGACCATTATCAGAAACATGAAAATTATGAAAGGAAAAATCTCACTGGTAAAGGCAAACATACAGTAAAGGTAGTAGATCAACCACTTATAAAGCTAGTAGGAAGTTTAAAAGACAAAAGTAGTAAAATCACCTATATTCACAATAAGTAGTTAAGGGATACACAAAACAAAAAGATGTAGAATATGATGTCAAAAACATTAAATGTTGGGGGAGGTTAAAAAAACACAATGTAGTGTTCAAAAGAACAGAAAAATAGAGCATGGAATAGAATAGGAGTTCAGAGAGAGAGCCATGTATATATGGGAATTTAATATGCAGTACAGCACCACGAATCAATGGAGAATAGATGGACTATTCAGTAGAAGATGCTGAGGAAATTGGCTCACTGTATCCCTACTTAATACTGTGTACAAAATAGACTAGATATAAAAATAAATCCAGTAAGTTAATAGAAGGATATATAGAAAAATATGTTTGTGTCCTACAGGCAAGGGAAATATTTTTTTAAGAAAGACTTCAAAAGTTCAAATAATAATAGCTAATACTTATCTAGCACAGGAACCCTGATGGACAAAGGAGAAGGTGGGCCTCTCCTTTTAGGGGTTTGCTTGTCTCAGTGAAGTTTACTCAGAACTGTTTACTCAGCTCTACTCAGAGCTGTTTCTAAGTAGTGGAGCGGAGAGAAGCCCCTTCAGTTCCCTACTCCGGTGTGGGGATGTGTGGCATATATAGGAGTAGATCGCAATGAATAGTGGTCATCAGGCTTTCCTTGCCCATTGATAACTATGTGGACTTGCATGATCCACCATCTGTTGTTCCAGAACCTAGGGTTTGCCCATTTTCCTTAATTTTCACAACCTCAAAAACTGAAGCTTGTGTTAGAGTACACTCTCGGAGTTTTCCTTAAAAGCCCCAGAGAGCAGCTCAGCCTGGCTTTGGAAGAGCAGGGACGGAAGCAAAGGCACTAAAGAAAACTTCTCATTACCCATCTCTGGGTGCTTCACTAAAACAATTGTCTTCGCTTAACCTCAAGGTCAAGACAACCAGTTTTATTGTGTTCACTGTCTCAGAGGACAAGCTTTAGTGAGCGCCTTGTTTGCTTCTTATAGTATTAAAATAGACAATGAAATTGGCTTCTCAGAAGATCATTTCACAAAGTCCCTGTTGCTCTGCGGGGAATATTTTTTCCTCATTTATATTCATGTCTCTAAAAGACAAATAGACCTTGAATGAAATTTCAGGTGACAGTAAATTATAAATAATGTGTCCATATTTTTTTTTCTCTTCCATACTACTTGTATTTAATTCCCCCCAGAGTCTTGTGCAAACACCAGAGACAAGAGGACAGGAAGCTATTAACATGACGGAAAGAATGAAATGGGCTTATGTTATGGGCAGGAATGCAACAAGGGGAGACATCTTGATCAAAGGAGTTTTTTGAGGTTTTGTGGGAGCCAGTTCTTCCCTTTTGTAGCTCTCTCTTTTATTTTTATTTTATTTTTTTTTGAACATCTCAACTTTTTTCTAGACCCTTAAGTAGGCATCTGCTTGAAATGAGTCTCTTTACTTGGTCCACCCAGGACAAGATGAGGGCTTGTCAATGGATGGAGGCCACTTTGGGGTCCAGCTTTAAGCTCTTTTGTTCCCTAACACAGCATAAAAAACGCTTAGAAAGATCAGCTGAGATCAGCCTGTCCTAAGAATAGGATGCTGCTAAGTGGAAAGCTCAGGTACTGTCAGTGAAGTCAGAAAGGATGCCAGTTATTAGAATGAAATTAGCCTCTAAATCCATCAGCCCTCGTTTGCCATAACATAGGATGCTCTGGTGTTCCTCAGCCCTCTTGCCCAGCAGGAGTGATTCATGGGGTTCAGGCCAGCAGGCCTCCAATCTTTCGAGTAAGTGAAGGTACTCTGCTCTTTGTTTTTGTTTCTTTCCCTTTCTCTCTCTCTCTCTCTCTCTCTCTCTCTTTTTTAAGCAAGTGACAGGATCCTGCAGATGGAGCTTGCAGGGTACACTATGTGGCTTCGGAGGTGTGAGGGGAATAAGCACTGGTCCTGATGGAGGGGCAGGAAGAGGATGGTTTGGGATGTGCTGAGTGTTGGGGGTGCTCAGAGAAGAGCAGAATCAGACCTGAGGGGCTGCTGCCCCAACCTCTCTTCCCAGAGGAGGCCCACTCTCAGGGCATCTCTGGGATGAGAAACACCTGGGCGCCCAGGTGACGGAGGCCTTTCTTTTCCCAGACTCCTTGTAAAGGAGTCTAGCTCATGCCACCTATCAAGTAAACCCCAATCCTTCTCTTCTTGAGAACATCTCCACCCCCATACTTAGGAAGCTGGTACCCTTGTACTCTCTTCTTCTTTAATAAAATTTGCTTTTTTGTTGGGGGAATTGGAGGATGGGGGTAGAAAAGGGGGAGGGCGTGGCACAGGCAATGAGGACTCATTAATATTGACATGCAAATGACTCTGTAGGCTTTGTGTAATTTATTCAGGGAAATTTGCATGTGGGGTGGCAGAAAGAGCCTGCAATCTGAGGGACGCTGGGCAGCATACTCTGCAGGCAGTACCTTTTTGCCTGTGTCTTCCCTTTGAAGGATACTGAGAATCCTCTCCTCCTAGAGCTCTCTTTAACCAGAAACCCCTCTTCTGTGCTCTGCAGCTGGGATTTAACTCTTCCACTCAACCACCATTTATTATGTCTGCTATGTGCCAGGCTTTGTGCAACGTGATGTCACATGCATTACTTCTGTCCCTGAACTTTTCATTCTGTAACTAGTCATTTCAGGGGTTTCTGATAAATCTCCAAGACAAAGCCAGCAGGGTTTGGTATGCATCAGTGATTGAGATTTAAATTTGAGCTTTCCAGTAAAAGTCTGTGAAAACTTCTAAACGTGGACCCATCTTTGCCATGTACCACTGTAGTTGTAGTAGCAAGTCCTTCTCTGATTCCCCAAACTGCTTGGAGCAACTCAGGCAGTAACTTACATTGATGGTACAGGCAAGTGGGCTCTTCAGTGTTCTCCTTCCCGAGGGGTATTGGTCATGCTGCAGTCGACCAGTGTCAGTTGAAGTCTCATACAAACAAACGAAGAAATGCCTAAATACATCCTGATGGTCCCCCTGTGCTGTCCTCCTAACAAAGCCACTACCCTGGTCTCTTCCCCAGATTTCCACGAATTGTCAACCCTCTGTTTATTGGATCTTGCTGGGCCCCCAGCTGGATTTGGGATTCTAACTATTGTACACCCGCTGGGGGCAGCTTCATCTAAGAGAGGCCAGCGGTGGGCACAGAAGCTGGCATACTTTTACAGCCCAGGCAGACCTGGAGCAAGGCACAGCTGCAAGATACTGCAGAAACCTCAGGCATATTGTCATCCTGCTCACAACCACTAGCTGTGGCATTACCAGGATGGGAATTGAAAGCTCATACTACACTGAGCAAGCCTTGAAACCCATGGATTTTTGGAATGAAATGATTAGTTTAGACCTAATAAATATGCAGATCAGGGGCTCTGTTTATGTTTCTGTCATCTGTATTCTTTTTAGGGGAAGGAAAATTTTAATTCAGTGAAAAAGCTCCAATCCATGGGTCTTAGAGTGGTGGCTTGGGAAAGGAAACCCTAGAGGACCCTTTAATTAACCTGTGAATGTGCAGGGAAGAGCTTGACCAAGAAGAGGGTGATGCCTTGGTTCTGAGATAAGATACCCCTAGAAAGGTCATGGAGGGTGAGCGTAACTGACTTCAGCCCATAAAAGAGGTCAAGTGTCCTCCAAATTCCACTTGTCAAGGACCCATCTTGGATTCATGTCTTGGTTGTGTGAGCAAGGTTTATTTTTATTTTTTAATAAAAAATTGTTTTTCTGATTAATGTGCTCATTGTCAACACTTTGCAAGATATTGAAAAATATAAAACAGAAAGAAAAAGGGGACTCATTCATAATCTCACTACCCTAAAGAATCACTAGCGATGTTTTAATGTATTTGATCCAGTGTCCTGCTTTGTTATTCAGAACAAGTCTAGTGGGGGAGGCACCTGGGTAGGGATGGGGGAATTTCTGTCACCTCTCTCTGGTGATGGGAGGATGGGCTCTGGGGTGTGGACAACAATCCAATCATCCTGGTGCTCTAAGATGGCAGGCAGAAGTGTGTCTAGGGATAAGGAACATGCCTACACTTGCCCAACACTGTGTAGAGCCAACCCCCTCCGAATATGGGAGGGGGAGAGAATTCAAGGTCTGGACTGGGCAGTCCCACATTAAAGACTGTAGAGAAGTACCGTGGGAAGTGTTAGAAAGGGTTGTTAACAGCACAGACCCCAGAGGCAGAACAAATGGGGGTCAATCCCAGGTCTCCTACTTGAGAGCTATGGGATCTTGGGTGAGTTACCCCACCTCTCTGTGGCCCGATTTCCTCATCTGTAAATAAGGATACTAGAACATACCTCACAGGCTGTCATGAGAATTAAATAGTACACGTAATGCAGTTAGAACAGCAGTGCCTGTCAGATAGCCCTCAAAGGTCAGGTGTTAGTTTATTTCCTGTTATACACATTAGGACACCCTTATCCCTTAAGGGCATTTCCAGTATCTTCTGCTGATACTTAAATGAGGGAAGGCAGGAAGAATGCTGGATTTAGAAGGAGAAGACCTTGGTTCAAGTTCTGACCCAGTCACTTACTACCATGTAAGTTATTTGATCTCCATGAACCTGAGTTTCATCATCTGAGATGAAATGGGGATAATAAGGCCCTTCTCACCAGTTGTTATAAGGATGAGTTGAGACCATAGAAATGCAAAAGTGCTTTGTGTGTGGAGAAGAACCACAGTTTTAATATTGGGGCTTTACTCCTGTGACTTTTACTAGGTGAATCTGATTACAGGCAGCAGAGGAAGGAAGGAGGGAAGGACAAACTGTGCTGGAAAGACCCTTGCAGAAAATCTCAACAGGAGCCTGCTCTCTTACTTGGTGCATTTAGTTGGTGCAGGTGGACCAGGACTTTGCACTGCTGGTTCCTGTGGTTGCCTTGGTGGTGAGAGGTTCCTGGCAGGGCCTTGGAAGGCAGGAGTGGAGGGAATAATTATTTTCCTTTGCAGGAAGAGGCAGTTGAGTTTCTCTGATGGGCTCCTCCCCGGTCAAGTCTCAGCAGAGGTAGCCAAGGAGCCAGACGCCATGCAGGGGAGGAGAAGGCATCAGAGCAGCAGGAAATCTCTCACCTGTGGTGAAGGCAGTGGAGGTGATGCTGCTCCGCTCGGTGTCCTGGGCCGCCTGCAGGAGCACCGTGTAGTCTGTGCTCTCAGACAGGCCCTCCAGTCGGATCCACGTGTCCTCCGCATCCACAATCAGCTCCTGCGGGATAAGCGGAGGAGGGAGGTGGAAGGGGGTGAGCAGAGGGGTCACCATGGAGGGCAGTGGGGAAGGGAAGTTCAGGCCCCAAGGCCGGTATTGCAGTGGCCATTTTTATCCTCTCCATCCCACATTATGTAAGAAGGAAACCGTTCCAATAAGCAGGGAAAAAACAGCTCCTGTGTGAGACTGAGGCCAGCTCCTATCTCATGGATGCACACTAGGAGACACTTAGGCCCGGGATTATTGAACCCAGTGGTTTTCGGATTACACAGGGCCTCCTGGAGCCCTGAGGATGCAGGAACCTAGGCTTCCCTCTTCCACATCCAACAGACTAGCTCTACTTAAATCTATTCTGTGTATTTGGCTTCTGAATATGATTTCACTTTAAAAAAGGATTCCACTGTTAACAAAAATTTGACAACCAGTGCTCTAGGTGAGCTGTTTCAACTGGTCACCTAAAACCGAAATTTGTCATGTCTACTGTGGGCTATATAGATGTAGCCTTTATAATGCTTATCTAGAGGCATATGAGACTGTCCAATTTGGTATCCAGCTCATATTTGCTTGGCCCTGTTAGTGAAAAACCGTTCCAATACTGTGTACTTATATTGGCTTGGAAGCTGGTGTGTCATCATATTGGTCGCATCACCACAACTAAGTGAAGTTGCAGGGTAGATGCCCCCATTACCTAGAGAAGAAACTGAGGCTCAGAGAGGTTGAGTGCTTTGCCTCAACTTGTATGGAGAGTAATAGTGGAGGCAAGACTAGCACCCAAATCGCTGGCTTGCAGATGAGGGCTCTTTCCTCAATAGCACGCTAGGTATCCATAGTGGCAAACCTAGCTTGTTCCCTTGTGGATTGCTGGACAGCAACGGTCTTTCACCCTTCCAGAAAAACCTCACCTTGCGGCTTCCATCAGTGGATTTGTAGGTCAAGATGTAATTCTCAGTCTCTGCTCTGGGAGGCTGCCAGGAGATCAGGGCACTTTGTCTGGTGACTTCACTTGCTGTCAGATTTGCAGGAGCATCCAGGACTGCAGAGAGGAGAAAATGCCAGTAGTGCCTGCCCCTCTATCTCCTTCCTCTTTGATTCCAGGCATGTAGATCAGTCTGTCTATCTATGTGGTCTCTGGGCTGCTCACATGCTAACCCCAGTTCTAGCTTGGACAGGAGCATAAAAGGCACTCCTGGGTCAGAAGATAATCGTCATGTCATGATCATTGAACATATAACATTCCCACATCTATACCTTTGTCTACTGTTCTCCTGGCCGTGACCGTACCCAGCAACTCCCTCCCCAATATTAAGCCCTTTAACATCTATCAGATTTTTCCGGGCCAGATGCATTCTCAGTACTGGCCTCTGTTGGCCTGGTTCTACTGCTGTCAGCCAGACCCAGGAAGAGAGCTGCAACTCACTTTCACTGGCATTTGGGCTGCAGTTAACTAAAATAAGAACAGCTCATAGCTGCATTGTCCAAAACCTATAGACTATAATCTAGTCGAGCACATGGAAACCGATCATTTTCAGGATCGACAAAAGCCTCCCAGGATACTAGATGTGTAGCTGACCGTGTACTCACGGGTAGAGAAGTTGGTGATGATTGTGCCACTGGTGAGAGGCCCACTGGCAGCATACATAGTGACGGTATAGTGGGTCCTGGGAAGCAGGTCAACAAGCTGGAATTCCTCACTGTCTCCATCAACCAGGATGGTCTCTCCAGCAGCTGAAATCAGATGGTTATGGATAAGGAATGAATAAGGCTCTTCAACTTAGGAAAGACCTATCAAATCCAAAGGCATTTCATAAAGATGCAATATTAGAGAATTTGGGAAAAAATCTTTTAGAGGTTATTGAGCTTAGCATTTTATTCCATACAAAGCTCCCCTCTCATCTTGCTTTGCATCTTAATTGAGGAATTATTTGGAGGCCAAATTGTCTTTTGTATAACTTCTACTCGGGTCTCTGGAGTTACAAGAATAAACCAAATCCTTTGTCTACCTGACCTCTTCCTGCCCCCCACCCTTCCTAGTCAAGTCTTCTCTCTTCTAGACTGAGAAAATTCAGCTCCCAATTCCCATTATATGTATGTGATGATTCTAAAACTGTCACAATCCTGGCTACCTTTCTCTAAACGAGTAGCAGTCTATCAGTGTCCCTGCTGAAATACAAAACTCAGAAGAGAATTGAAAACAATCATTGAGATTGTTTCATTACAATACATTGTAATGTCAGTACATTGTCAGTTTTCATTGTACTGACAGTGAAAGAAACAGGGTCAGTCTCTGCTTCTATTTGTGCCAATTATGTATATTAATCCATAGGTTTTGAGACAGTCATGGGATATTGTTATCACATGCTGAGATTATTATTCATCAGAGATCTTGTTTATAACCCACTCCCCTGCCTTACCTTGTGTAGTTGATTTTTTGCACCCATGGGAAGAGCTTTGCATTCATTTCTACTGCATTTTGCCTTGTTGACTGAGTTTTGGGCCACTGTTTCAGTTTATTAAAATGTATGTGAATTTGGCTTCTATTGTTCACAGTTTTGCCTTTTGGAAGAGCTCACATAATGGCTCTATTTCTTTAATATCTTCCTTTGCATATGCTGCCAACAGTCAGCTCCCCAGCCGCATTAACTACAGCAGTTCCTCAAACTCCCCACTCTCTCTCTCCATACAGGGTACTGTTTTTCTTGGAACGCCCCTTCTTCTCCTATTCTCTTTGTCTTTAACCTTATCTAAGATCTGCCTTCTTTCTTCCCCTCAACACCTTCATCCCAAATCACAGTGGCCCATCAGAGGTGGCACACTGGTGTTTTGTGCTTGCCCAAATCATGACACTGCCCACGTTGGGTTGTAAGTCTTTACTTGTCTGCATCATCACCAGAAGTGAGTTCTGCAAAGACAAAAACTCATGTTTGGTTTCTGAATCATTATAGCCTTAGAGAGTGCTTGGCACATGGGAGGGCAGCAAAAGTAGTTGTTGAATGAATGGAAATTAATGGCTATGATGGAGCTCTGTGCTTCGTATCTGTGAGCAGGTGCATCTGACTGCCTTAAGGGAATAATGCAGATAGTGTTAAACTAAGGCTTAAAGGATGGGTTTACTAGGCAGATAAGTAGGGAGAGCGTTTCCTGGTAGAGGAAAGAGCATGTGCACGGTGGTTTGAGAAGGCAGGTGAGAATTAAGAAATGCAGGGTCATAATGTGCAAGGAGGAGTGGTAGGGGTTGAAGTGGCTTTTGCATGCACACAGGGAGATTAAGATGTATCCATAGTAATGATATTCATTCTCTGAGGAGGGTCAATCATTCAATCAGCTATGTAACTCCAAATGTGGTCCACCATGTATTTTTCCATCTAAGTGGTAAGTGGGTCTTTTTAATGCCTTGCTGAGATACTAATGTGCTCTCAGACTTGCCAATTAAAAAAAAGGACATAAAGTGGTTTTGGTAAAACTCATGCTTAGTGAACCTGTGCTGGTATGTAGTAATCACTGATTCCCTTCCAGCTTATTTAATAGTCTGTTTTGGTTTTTACTTTCCCAAGCTTTGACAATCAGTTTACTTTTCAGCTTACAGAATTGACTTAATCTGTCATTTTTGAAAATTAAGACATCTGCCTGCCTTCTCTCTTCTGGTATCTTTGTTCTCTGGATTCCTGCCTATAACCCACAATATTCTGTGAGCACATGTATAATTTAGGCAGGGAAATAATTTTCCTTGGCTTAGGAACTTGAATTACTCAACACTATTTTGCTTTGCGCTTCTCTGTTCAACTTCAAATAGCTTTAAGGTGAACAAGTATGGTGAAGAAGACGTTGCAACTCAAGGTTTCACATTGGTGGGCTTCCCTGGTGGCGCAGTGGTTGAGAGTCCGCCTGCCGATGCAGGGGACACGGGTTCGTGCCCCGGTCCGGAAAGATCCCACATGCCGTGGAGCGGCTGGGTCCGTGAGCCATGGCCGCTCAGCCTGCGCGTCCAGAGCCTGTGCTCCGCAACGGGAGAGGCCACAACAGTGAGAGGCCCGCGTACCACAAAAAAAAAAAAAAGAAAAGAAAAGAAAGATTTCATGTTGGCTCAACCTTTTGGGATGGATATGAGTAGAGAAGATCAAAGCAACAGAAGAGCTTAGTAGTTCTGAATCCTTTGTCACCTGTTACCATGGATGGTCCTTTAGTGTTTTGTTCACTTTGTAAATATCTAGAAAAGTCAGCTTTCTTGCCTGCAGCATTTTGGGGCAAGTTCTGAGTTTTGTCTTCCAAGTGCTATTTCTGTTTTTGTTTTCCTCTTGGTTACATGCCCTTCTTATACCTTTTAGATTCAGCTTTCTCAGTTCTCATAGTTGATACAGTTCACAGAGTTTGGGAGCTATCTTGAGGGCTTTATGGTGAAATTAAAGCAGGAAAATTTCCAATTTTCTCTCAGATGGATAAAATGTTTTGGTTTTTTTTCACTTTCACACTAGCCTTCAGCCCCAATCCCCGCCGTTCCCCCCTGATGCATAGAACCGCAGACACCCACCTGCAAACTGTGTGAGAACAATGACATAGTTCTCCACTTCACTCACTGGTGCCTTCCACCGCAGCAGAGCTTCTGTTGGAGTGATGTTGGTAGCAGTCAGATCCACAGGATTGTCCATGGCTGAAACAGTACAGGAAAATATCAGGTAAAGGTAAGAGGAACTGAAGGATGAGCAGAGAACCGTCTCCTATAGTTTCACCCAGGATGCATGTCTGCTGCTGAACTATACAAAATAATGAAGTGAGTGAGGACCTCTTTCCTTTCTCCCCTTCTGATTCCATCAGCCCCTTCCCCTTCTCCCATTCCTCCTTCCTCTCAAGCACCCCGTGCTCCCCTAATTGCCCTCAGATCTTCCTTTTTAATTCATTCATTAACTTCTTGTGTGCAGAGGGCTGTCAGGTGTTACGGGGTTGTCCAAGGTATGGATGTTGTGTTTTAGATATTTAAACCTAGATGGAGAAACTAAGAACATGCTATAGAAACTATTATATTTCTAGTTAATGAGCTAATGTGCTTCCCAGGCTCTTTGTTCTTTGATAAATACAAGGGGCATGCCTTGTGGAACAGTCTCTGTTGATGAATGTCAGGAAGTATGGTGGGAGTTCCATGAAGTCAGAGAGTAACCCCAGCACCTGGAACTTAGAAGTTACTCAGTAAATACTTGTGGAATGAAGAATGGGACTCAGGTTGCCTTTAAAGTCAGATCTGATTACTGAATTCTTGCTTTGCTACTTACGAGGCTGACTCTGTACTGAGTCCTGGGGATCCTTTTTGTGGCATAGAGAGTCAAGGGACTTCGTCCAGGCTTAAAGCCAGGAGTGCCTGTTGAGGAACAGAGGTTGCTCATCATAGCACCACGTTCTTATTCTCACTTGCCTATGCTCCAAGCGTTTGTTTCCTAACTGTGCCTCCCTTCCATAAAGTTGGGATTTATCTTAGAAATGCAGGTTATTACAGTAGTTTAGGCATCAGCTCACCCTACGTGTCATGGAATTTACTTTTGGGGACCAAGATATGCTGTTGATTTGGTCCTGTTCTCTAACTGAAGGTTCTTATCGCTTGTCTATGTCTTTTATTTCAAAGAAACAACCATAAAGTATGTTTACAATTTTCACATCTGAATTGTATCCATAATCTGTGCCTTGAACAAGGTCTTCGAATGCAACCTTATTGAAAAGAAACAAAGAAGAAAAGTCTTATGAGACTACAATGAGCTTGACCTCTCTGAGACTGACCGTGAGACTCTGAGGAGTACTCATTGCCAAAAGTTATAAAATCATAGACATCATATTAAACAACAAATAAAACATTTCTGTGAGTAATCTGGTCATTGGGAGTTGCCAAAATAGCTCTGCCTAAACTTGAAGGAGGGCAGTTTGGGTTGGTGCACTACTGAATACCTGCTTTAGAGAGACTTGCTTATGACCAAGAACCCAAGGAATGAGGTTTTGACCTGAATTGTTGTTCTCCTTTACTTCCGGGGTAGGAGGCTCTAGAAGTCCATTTTATTGTCCTCACTGAGAAAAACCCTAATTTCTTTAACATGATTTCTAAGACTTTGAGGAAAGTATGGGGGGTGGGGAGGGGCTTCTTTTTACTCATTGGACATCACTTCAGGTCAATATCAGTTGATACTTCAATGGTCATAGATAACTTGATAGAAAGAGTAAGGTTAAACCAAAAACATGGCTGCATTATCTGTAGTCATAGGCATGGAAGGAGATTAGGGAAGATTAGAACATCCTGTGGTGTCTTTAGATGTTTGAGTTTCTGAAGGAATGTTTCTTTGGCCATGGCCATAGGGATATTCTTTCTGGGCTAGTGAGTGTATCTACAAAAGCAGTGAGGAATTCCAAGTTGCCTTCATTCAGAAAATACGATTCTCTGAGGGAAGTAAGCAGCCTCAGGAAATGCAGGCGTTCTCCTCATGAGGCAAGCTGGATGTTTTCCAGCTTGTGTGCTACAGGAATGATAGCCTCATGGAGAGTTAGGTCTGGGGTTGCAACAGGAAACTTTGGCTGTTCCCTCTTGTGTCTTCTACAGCAAATCTTTCCTAGTGTTGCATGATGGGCTGGCTGAGGGGTCAGAGAAGGAGAGCAGGGAAGCTGCTGCCAGAGCCCTGTCCTCTGGCCCATCATTTTTCCACAGAAAAGCACTTCCTTCCTCCTCCCTTGAGCATAAAGCAAGAACAAATGCAGCTACTTGGTGGTTTCTGGTCACATAGGATGAGGAGTTTCATGACCCCAAGGGTCATTACTGGAATAACAGACCCCTTTTGTTTTTTCTCTAAGGTAAAGTTTCCTTGTCTGAGTCTTTTTAACAATTAGACGGGATGAATCAGATGTCTGTTCTGGAATTCATTCTGTCATGAGTCTTTGGAAGGTTCCTTTTCATACTGGAAGTTCCATGAAAATGTCTGACCTAAACCAGTAAGACTCTTAGAAGGTGTCTCTCTAAACTCCTAGTGTTACAGAGGAGGTCAAAGGGGAGAACATTGCAAACTGTTTTACATAACAATGTGAGTCAGAGGAGCACCTAGGAGAGGAGCCTGAGATTCCAGGGTCAGTGCCCTCTGCATTAGCCGGGACAACTTCACTCTTTCCCTCTTTTGTTGGTCGCAGGTCCTCAGCCAGGGTCCCGACTTGGCCCACGATAGGGAGACATGCCCACCTGTGTGCACAAGAGTGCAGATCCGCTCACTCTCCTCCCTGCCCCGCACGCTGTTGAGGCTGATTTCATATTCGGTAGCTGGGTACAGCTTGCTGATGGTGAATTCTGTCACTGTGTTGGGCACCACTGAGCTGTCCAGTCGTCCCACTAAGGAAGAACAGAAGCCACAGGTCAAGTTCAGTGGATCCCATATATACGCAGCTCATAATACAGGAGCTCCTGGTGGCACTCTTTTTTTCATGAAGCCAATATGGGTGCAAGGCTCAGCACCCAGCTGGGGGACGGGGAGGCTGGGAACGTTGGAACTTGAAGAGACCTTGCATGCTGATCCCACCCCCTCATTATATAGGATCCCAGGAGCAAAGGAAAAAACACCTATTTATTAGGTGGTTTTCTAACAAACTTGTCTTAAAGCAGTATAGAGGGAAGGGCAGAAAAGAGTGGTCCATGCAGCCCAGAGACAGGGTAGTCTGGAAAATTATCCCACCCCCTCACTGGAAGTGATTGTACCCTCTACTTCATTAACAATTCTATATGCACCAGCAAGAACTGTTAGGATGCAGGTGAGGTCTGGGCCAACTTCTTCTGACTCATAACTTGGCTGGAGTGGCCGTAATAGGACCACCGTCACTGTGGTTCCCTCCAAGGCTCCATCTGGCTCTGTGGTGTCTTTAGGCATCCCCTGGGGTGTTTAGCCTTGGACTTTAATTCTCTCAGAAAAGTGCATGTGACCCTGGCTCTTGGTAGATTCTTTTAGAGTTCTTTGTTTCTCGCTACACTGTCTGGATAATGGTGACCGATTACCATGGTTCACTCTACTGGTGAAGGGCCTGCTTTTTGAGTGAATGTAATCAAGCCTTTTGTGAGAGAAGTTGGTAAGTTCTGGATTCCTGGGCTGCTCCTCATCAACCCACTCTCATTCTGACGCAGCATGCTGCAGAGAGGAAGGAAATTGCAGGCAGGAGGGTGATATCCCCTGGGATACACTAGTTCTCCCATAACAATCTTCATCCAGCTCCAAATCCCATTCATCTTTGAGAAACCAAGAAACCTTATTACCTTGTGTTGGCCGATATGATACTCGGTAGTAATCAAAAGATGCAACAGGAGGGCTCCAGGAGACCATAACTGAGTCCTTGGTCACATTGCTGATTGTGATGTCTTTGGGGGGATCAATTCCTACAAGGCCCCGGGTGGTTATGGGAAAAAGACAGGAAGCACAGTGTGAAAAACAAATTCCTATTTTTGGTTTTATGTGGACCAAGAGCTAATCGTGTCCCAGAGGCAGACAAGACCTTACTTTATGCTAGGACAACCTTAAAACCGTGATCAGGCTGAAGTCTCACTTGAAACCTCATAGGAGTGGCCAGCATCATGCTCCTGGAGAATATTTTAACAACATGAAGTCAAGCTGTCAAGGTCTGTGCCTGTGCAGCAACTATTACCTATCTGTAGGCCAACTGGGAAATTTCCTTTAAGTTTGTATGTTTTATTTTGAACTGGGAGTAATGGTCATCCTCTCTGGGGCACCTTCTCTTGGACAAACCCAACTCTCTCTCTATCTCTGTTAAGCAGCCGCCTTTTGTTCAATTTGGAAAAACTGCTCTTGACTGTAGAGGGATTTCAGAGCACAAGTCCAGAACAAATCCACTTCCCTAAATTTTATTTTATTTATACTATATACTTTGTTTTTTTGACTACTGGAAGATTGCAGGGTCAAAACCAGCTGAGTGTTTAATCCACTTGTTCAGTTTATGAATTCTTGTAAGTATGTAAGGAACCACCCAAACACACATGTCCTCACCCACATGCACACTCATATTTGTGATTATATATGAGAAGGATGAGATACAAGTGATCCAATTCAGCTGAGAGTACCTGTGTTTTCCAAACAACATGCAGATCACCCCATTCTCAGAGTACCAGGTCCCTGTATGGTTGCATGCTAGTCGCATATGATCCTGAGGAAGCATCATTCACATCAGTGAACTTACTGGGCAGTCAAGAGATGGCACACCAGAATAGGAACAGATGTCTCCTCACTGTAGAAGGGTTTCCTCTTGGAGACTAGCTCTCTCCAGGGCTTTCTCCTAAGTTGGTAGTGGGAAGACATCTGGACCAATGCAATAAAGGCCTGGCCTCCTCAAGACATTGAATCCATCCTACCTTCTAAATGGAAGTTTCCCATCTTATACATTTTGTGCGGCCCTGGAAGAGGTGGCTGTTTCAGAACGACTCATAGATGCTCTCTTGATAAATGAGGTGGTCTCTTACTCCTTGGGTGTTTCTCCTTGTACATTTCATTGACTCGTTGAAGGCTACTGTGGGAACCCCCCTCACCACCTGCTGCCAAGTCCTCCAGCCTCACCTGTGGTGATGGAGCCCATGATGGGCTCAGAGGTCACTGTGCCATGGACTGCCACCAAGTTCACAATGTACTCGGTGGCTGGCTGAAGGCCCATCAGGACAGCATGCCTCTTGGTGGCATCCAGAGAGACCTCCATCATCTCTTCCTCTTCATCCCGGGGGCTGTAGTTCAGAATGAGTCTGTCTGCTGGAGGGGATGGGTCACTCCAGGTGATGTTCACACTGGAGGAGGTCACGTGAGAAAAGTGCAAATGGGAGATGGGGCGGAACCCTGCAAAGCAGAGGACATGGATGGTTCTGAAATCCACATGAGGTTGTGGGGCCACTGGGATAAAAGAGGCATCTGACTGAAGAGATCCCCCTTTCCTCGCAGAAAAGGACTACACCTTCACCTGTTGACCCAGAGCTTCCACATCCTCACTCTCCTGTCCTGTCTACTCTCCTTTCTCTAAGCCATATACTGAAAAATGAATGCCCTCAGCAGTATAAAACCAGCATTACCTCTGAGTTATTCATAAAACTGATCTAGGATTTAAAACCTCTATCCTGGAAGGAATTTAACATGATCCCATGGATCCTCAGAATGCCCACTGATTTTGTGCAGGCAGGGAATTATGAACAGGATCAACCACTATGTGCAGCCTATAGGAAACCAGATACAAAATTTCAGGCATGCAGGTAGCCTTGTTCATCACCCCCTTTACCTCCAACCATTCCCTCTTGAGGTATTTATTAGTTTCTCCTCTATCTCTTCTTTCTCTACCTACATTCTTCCTTTCTCTAAAGGATATGGGGCATTGGAAGAGTGGGTTGCCTAGATGACCTTCTCACACTAAGATCCGTTGATCCCTGAACCCAGCCGAGATTTCTGCTGTCCTGGTACCTGTGAAGGCATCCACCGTGGACTCCAAGCTCTGCTGCCGACCCCTCTCAGCTGTGATTGAAATGATGTACTCTGCCCCGGGCTCTAGATCTGTCAGTGTGTACGAGGTCCTGTCCTTGGGCACAGTGACTTCAGAGGCGATCCCAGAGGATGGGGTGAATGTAATTCGGTAGTGGTCAATGGGGCCACTGGCCTTGGTCCAGATGAGGGAGATGGAGGTTTCTGAGGAGGCTGTCACCATGAGGTCTCGAGGACTGTCAAGTTCTGTGGATCAACATAAGTGGCCTATTTTACATAAGTTCCACACGAGGGCCAGTATTTATTGGAATTGGACCCCCTGTGGATTTCTAAGCTATCAGTGAGTCTGCTGACCATGAACATTGGCTTGTCATTGCTGACACTTATCTCACACTTTGTTAAGCACCTTTCCTTTGAAAGATGGCTGGGGGCTTGGCATATAGATGAACAATCTGCAGGAAGGCATTAGTAACTCTAACACCACTGGAATACACCCACCTCTGGGACAAAGCTGGCTGCTGATTTTAAAGCTCTCCGTAATCATTTTCTCCCAGCCTTTCTCAGTAAACCAACCAGGGCAAAACAGGTACCACCATCAAGTAGGGATATGCCGTTCCTGGCAACTGTAGCTACCTCTGTTCCTGGTGCCATTTTGACTGACCTGGCCATGGTTGTGCAGGCAACAAGATCTGAGGACTCCTGGGGACCCATGTCCATGTGGTTCTCTAGAGAGGTGGTCTATGCTGGACAACCTTGGGACAGGGATGGGTTCAAAATCCCCAGCCCAGCCCAGGCTGCTTGTACTTAAGTCACTAAAGTGACTTTGGAATTTGCCCAGGATTTGGAAGCAAAACTGCTGGGTCTCAGTGGACTTCTCCATTGCCCTTAGATTGAATGGGTTGTTTCCATGTCTAGACCTTCAGCCTGTGGCTTTTCTGAGGGCTTCTGTCCTACACGGTGAGGAGTACCACATTCTGCCTGCTGTAGGGTGATCTAGAAGGGAATATGACTTGCTACAACTCCCACTTATTTGGGGTTTTCCACCTCTGCTCTCCACAGCTGTGGGCAGCCCTTCAGACTGTGGGGGACCACGTGCAGATCTGTGGGGAGAGGGTGGGAGTCCATCCTGCACGTCAGATGTCAGAGAGTAGGCACAGGGAATCAAAAAGCTGCCGGTAGATGGTGTTCTTTGACTGATAATCATCACCCAGGGACCTGTTCACTATGGGGCATTGCCTTCTGACCAGTCCTTGCTGGGCTAAGCTTCCGTGGCCCCTCAGGCTTGCAGACTGTCCTGGTCTCCTTCCACAGCAATCTTCCTACTCACCAGTCCTGGCATTCATGGTGGCTGGTACGCTTTGCTGTGAGTTCATGATGGCGGATATTCCAATTCCATACTCAGTGCCAGGCACTAGATCTGTGGGTAGATGCAGAAACAAACATTATTCCTTGTGTGTCAGGGATGGGGAAGCCTGGATGGAGGGAAGCAAATGACCTTAGGTTCTTGTTCAGATCTTGTGTTTAATCCTTCCCGAATCCACTCCTATTTTTACCTATTAGGAAATCCCAATTTCACCACTTAGGAAATCCATACCAAGTCAACAGGACGAAGTGATCAGTGCAGAGCTTCCTTCTTGCTGCTGGTCTCCTCGGGAGGGCAGTGAGGCTGCCCTTGTCAGTGACCTTCAGAACTGTGCTCTGCTGTGGAAGGTCTCCCTGAGGTACTTAGAGTCTCAGGTTGGCTACAACTGGTGAAGGGATTTCTTGCTTACATTGTGAATCGGGGGAGTGCATAATCGAGAAGGACTGTGTGGACATAAGCCTTTAAAGCATTTGTTGAACATTGTGGATGAAGACCAAGCTGTACCTTTTATAGATAGGGACTGAGGCCATGTGGGGACGTTTGCATCCTTTCTGGGGAGCAAATGTGGATGGACTGTCCCGCTGAGCACAGGGCTGTCAGGCCTTTAATGTAGGGGCACGCAGAAGCCCTATTGCTGTGGGCTCCCTACCAAGGGCACTCAAAGCTGTGGATTCAATGTTAGGATGACTTCTGGGGGACCTGAGGAAGCTGGAGAAAATGAAAAAAACTGCCCAACTACAGGGGGAAATTCATTAGGGTTCAATATAAAGGACCTAGAATTATTTGGGGTGTCTCCCTACCCTCTCCCACATTCATTTTCAGATTAACTGATTTGACTGGTATATTAATTTCCTATTTCTGTTGCAACAAATTACCACAACCCAGTGGCTCAAAACAACACACATCTATTATTTTATAGTTTAGGAGGTCTGAAGTCTGAAATGGTTCAGCAGGGCTGTGTTCCTTCTGGAAGCTCTAGGAAAGAATTTGTTTCTTCGCCTTTTGTAGCTTCTAGAGGGTGCCTGCATCCCTTGGTTTGTGTCCCCATAACCCATCTTCAAAGTCAGCGGTGTAACATTTTCAAATCTGTTTTTCTCTCTGAGCTCTGCTTCCATGGTCCCATCTTCTCCTCCGTCTTATAAGGACCCTGGTAATTACATTGGCCCCACCTGGATAGGACAGGCTGTTCTCCCCATCTTAAGATCCTTAACCTAATTACATCTGTACTTTCCTTTTTGCCATGTAAGATGACATAGTCACACGTTCCAGGGAGTAGAATGTGGGCATCTTTGGGGGCCTTTATTCTAGTACCAAACCCGCATCAAACTCACCCTCATTTATTAGGACTGGAGCTACAGGAATATGCAACAAGATCAGATTATCACCTGTAGGGCCCCTCATTGTCCGCCTGAGTCCCTCTGGGAGGCTCTTTTTGGGGCCCTTTGTGGGCTCCACCGAACCAAGGCCCTATGATCATGCTGTTCTGCATTTATATAACATTTGTTCTTTTCAAAATACCTGACTGTATTTTGACTGTTGTTTCCTCACAACCTTGTGAGGAAAGTGGGTTGGGGATCCTTTTCACCATCTGCATTAATTTCCTGTGGCTGCCATGACAAAGGATGACAAGCTGGGTGGCTTAAAACAACAGAAATGTATTCTCTCACAGTTCTGGTGTCTAGAGGGCCAAAATCAAGGTGTTGGTAAGCCCGTGCTCCTTCCAAAGACTTTATGGGGGGAATCTTTCCTTGCCTCTTCCTAGCTTCTGGTAGTTGCTGGCAATCCTTGGTATTTCTTGGCTTACAGCTGCATCACTCCAGTCTCTGCCTCTCCTCTGTTGATACGTGGTGTCTTAGTCTGTTTGGGCTGCTATAGGCCAGGCAACTTAAACAATAAATATTTGTTCCCCACAGTTCTGGAGGCTGAGAAGTTCAAGATCAAGGCACCAGCAGACTTGATGTCTGTTGAGCCCCAGCTTCCTGGTTCATAGACCATCTTCTCACTGTGTTCTCATACAATGAAGGAGCAAGAAAACTCTCTGAGGTCTCTTTTATAAGGTCACTAGTCCCATTTATGAGGGCTCCACCCTCATGACCTAGTCACCTCCCATAGGCCCCCATTTCACATTGGGAATGAGGATTACAATATACGAATTTGCGGGCAGGGACACAAACGTTTAGTCCATAACACATGGCATTCTCCCTGTGTATCTGTGTCTTCTCCTAATCTTTTGAAGACACTGGTCACATTGTATTTAGGGCCCACCCTCATCTTAACTTGATTTCATCTGTAAAGATCCTCTTTCCGAATAAGGTCACATTTCACAGGTTTCAGGTGGAAATGGATTTTTGGGGGGAGGGGGTTGGAGGTGGGGGGGACACTATTCAAATTAGTAGTTATTTCTTTATAAAAAGAAACAATGGCAGAGCGTAAGTCTGTGACCAGCTGGAGATGATCCTCAGGCTTCTGGCCTCAGGGTTCAGGGCTTTTAGGACTGAATGCCTTATCCTTCCCTTCATTTCATCCCCTCCCGGGAGCAGCTGTGACTTCCCCAGGAGCCCTGAGGTAATAGGAATGATTTTTTTTTTTTTTTCGATACGCGGGCCTCTCACTGTTGTGGCCTCTCCCATTGCGGAACACAGGCTCTGGACGCGCAGGCTCAGCGGCCATGGCTCACGGGCCCAGCCGCTCCACGGCATGTGGGATCTTCCCGGACCGGGGCACGAACCCGTGTCCCCTGCATCGGCAGGCGGACTCTCAACCATTGCGCCACCAGGGAAGCCCTGATAGGAATGATTTTGACAGGAAATGCATTGAACAACCTTTCCTTAACAGCAGCTTGGATTAAGGAAGGTGAATGCTGCCTGGGAGCCAGAGGGTTCTGCACTCCCTCCTCATTGTGGCTTTCAGTACAGCCTGTGCGGTGAATCCCTCGTGCTCCAGTACGGCAGAACCTACCAGGCCTTACTGACCAGGCTCTCTGGACAGAATATGTTAGAATCAGCCCTCTTTTCCCCTTCTCAAACCAGCTCCATTCATTTCCTAACCTTTAGTTCTTTCTTTCTCTAAGGTGTCAATACTGGTGGAGGTAAACTTTGACTTTGAGGTCTGCCGTACTTACATTAATATTCAGGCTCTGCCACTTTCTACACGTGTAACTGATTACATCACATCTTTGAGCTTCAATTTCTGTAGAATGGGAAGAATAATAGTATCTGTCTCAGAGGGTCATTGTGAGGATTAAGTGAACCAATGTGTGTGAAGAACAGTGCCTGACCCATTGTGATAGTAGCTCATAGTATTATTACCTTGCTCAGAGAACTATTCCAGGATTTTGAGCTGTTTTTTGGTGAGCCCCAGGAAGGTACAGGTTGGTCCTCGGCACACTTCTTGGCAGTTTGCTGAAGCTTAGCCTGTTGGTTCTGATGAAACCAGTGATTTAGGGAGTCCCGGTGTCAGTGAGGAGCTGGCCCCTGGCTGGGCCGAGTACCTATCACTAGAATGAGTTGGGTAATTGCAACCCCAGATCCATTCACAGAACACATTTATATCTGTCAGTATGTTCAGCGAGTCCCAGGTACATCCTTGGTTGGAGAAATTAGATTACCTTTGGGACATAAACTGCTTTTCTCAGACAACTGATTGAGACCTTCAATTGCCTATGATGAAGTAGAAATTCTCCGACGTAGATGAAGGGTGACAGATCGAGGGAGGAAGACAGAAATTACATGTTGCCAAACGGATCTACCATGTAACGTTTTCATCCAAGTTTCTTATTTATGAAGCTTAAATGAAATGTTCAATAATTTACAACAGAATCATCTTCTCCCAGAAAAGTGCAGAGTAGAATTTAAAGGACTCTCTTCCCAGGCTTTCTGTCTAGGTGATGTGGAAGTGAGACTTGCTTATAGGTTCCTGCCTGCCGCTTCCTTTGATTTTCAGCAGCTTTCTTCCTGTGCTACAAGTGAATTGTTGCTCTTTGCCAGCAGGTAAAGTACACCTCTGCTGGAAAAGAAAATGCGTATCTGAGGCATACCCAGTACACTTATATATCAGCACTTGGAGGACTCCTAGGGATTTCTCACTTTTTAAAGACCCCTTGCTCTCTACCAATGCTCACTTTATCTTTCCATCCAGCTCCTGCAAGTAGTAGCATATGAATGGCTCTGTTCCCTTTCTTAACAATAGCTTAGAAAATTCATCTCATAGGAAACCACCACTCTGCATCCCTTATAAAACTTCCTTTGTTCAGCTTAGAGGGTGATGCTTTTCTCAACTCTTTCATGGCATATCCATTCTTCTTTGAATTCCCAAAGCACACAGTTCATTCACTCAACAAACATTACTGAGAGTGCCCTTTGTGCCAGGCACAGGGCTGTATACTGGGGATACCAGGGTGAGCTGAATGGAATCACCCTTGTCCTTAATGAGATAAAAAGAAATCTGTACTGAAGAAGGAAATTAATTACTTACTGAGCACCCATAATATGCCAAGCAATGAGCTGCATGCAGTAATCTAGAAGAATAATGAATAAAAAAGAGAGGGAAGAAAGGAAGGATAAAAATCAAAAGAGAATTTTAAGTGTCTGGTGGCCAGGAGGTCTATTATTAACTTTAGTCTCTTAGCGATTCATACCTGTTACCTCGTTTTCCCCTGCAGCTCTGCCAGGAGGGCCGTACTCATGGGTAAACAGAGGATCAGAGAAGTCCATTTCTTGACCAAGGTCACAAAGATAATATACAATAAAACAGGGTTTAGAACCCAGGTTCATTGTTCCTTCTGACCCATCATAGCATGATCCCTGTCCCTAAGAGTCTTACAGGCTAGCAGAGGGGAGTGGAGTAAGCACGTTGGAATTTGAAGGTGATTTGGCACTACACCATGGGCTGCTAACTAAGAAAACCATTTCAGAGTGAGGATGAGATCAGCATGGGCTGGAGTAGCCAGAGAAGGCTTTCTAGAGAAGGGACTTGAACCTGGAAAGCTAGCCAAGGTTAGGAAAGGTTGAGGGACGACAGAGGTGTGGAATTTTCTGATCGGCAGGATGGGACCTAGTGAGCGGGAAGAGATTAATTAGAGCTAGAGAGCAAGAGGAACTAGCAGATTCTCCCTGCACTGCAAGGACTGTGGGTGGGTGACAAAGACAGGATGACTCACTTCCCTCTGTTAGGAAACCTATTCTTCACGCTTCCTGCTGCTAGCAGGAAGACAGTGGGAGAAGGAGGCCCAGGAAACTGAGATTGCTGTGTCTTGCCAGCAGAAACATGAATAAGACACCTGGGGTCTGCAGGCTTGATTAGGTTCAGATGGCCAGGCAGAAAGATGGACCCTTTCCGTCTCTGAATCCCTGGACTCATCTCCAGAATATCTGTGAAGTGCAAGTCTACCAAACTGGGGTTGGGGATTTGGTTGTCTCTAGTGCAGGGGTCCCCAACCCCTGGGCTGCAGACCCCTACCGGTCCGCGGCCTGTTAGGAACTGGGCCGCACAGCAGGAGGTGAGCGGCGGGCGAGCCAGCGAAGCATCATCTGCGTCTCCCTATCTCTCCCCATTGCTCGCATTACTGCCTGAACCATCCCCCCCACCCACCCCCCGTCCTTGGAAAAATTGCCTTCCACGAAACTGGTCCCTGGTGCCAAAAAGGTTGGGGACCGCTGCTCCAGTGCATTTGAAGGACATCTGCCTTCAAAGGGAGGGGCAAACTGATGACCCTGTCCCCAAGGAGCTTGCAGTCAGTCTCTTAGTTTTTATCACAATCATGCTATTATGTTGTTATTGTTAGTTTTCTTGCTGGTCTCCTCAGTAGACTCTTAGGTCTTTGGGTCAAGGGATTTGATTTTTTTAATATTTTAATTCAGTGTGTAGTATAGTGAAAAAAATATATGATGCATAGAAGCAGCATGGTGGGGGCAAGGGTGGTGTTGGGAAGACTTCTATGAGAGAATATCTGAGCTGGATTTTGAAGGATCAGGGGACATTTGGTTGGGGAAAGGGCAGGCTGAGGGAATAACATATGCAAAGGTATATCTGGTAAAAGAACTCATGAAAACCAGGGACCTAATGTAGGGCCCCTCATAGGGAAATTTCCAGCAGGGAATTTGGGTACCAGGTATTTCATAGATGGGGAGGTATTTGGAGACAGAGGATCTTCTGGGAACCCCTAAAATCATACCAGATAGGCAACAAACTACTTTTCAACGTACTGAGATGTAAGCTCCCAGGCTCCGCATTCTGACATTCTTGGGGAATGGCAGATGCTTCTCCAAGGTTCCCCGCATGAGTCAGGCTTTGGAGGACATCTCCCCGCTTTTTGGGTGTGGATGATGTTTGAGCATCAAGAGAAGACTCTATGCTGACTTTAAGGAAGGGACTGGTTCTACAAACTTATATTTAAAAAGAAAATCATAACACCAAGCACTGTTCTCAGATGCAACTTTCTTGTTGCCAGTGGGGTTAATGAGGAACATGGGTCTTCACCCCCTGTCCTACAGGCACATCCCATGTCTGGGTCTTTACTGTAAACAAGCATTCGCTGCTGAAGAAGTCAAAGCAGAAACGGAAACATTCCCACCTGGCTTTACTCTTGGTTCCCTTGCACCAGCCCTTTAATGCAAATAAGGGGACAGATGCCCTTACATGCCAGCTGTGAGGAGGAGGGCGGTGTGGAAGCCTCCGCCCCTTATCTCCTCTCTTCTGCTTGGGTCTCTGCAGCCCCTGGAAGGTGGCGCTGTGCTCAGAGGGTGCCTTACCAAAGTGACCACTTGGGGTCACTGTGACTTCGCCCAAAGCAGGATGAGCACCATCTGGCCCAGGCCCCGGGCCCATTGCCTGACTCCTCCTTCTCAGAGGAGCCTGCAGGGCATTGAAGGTCTGGCACTCGGTCTGGGGCTTGTGCCCTGGCATGTCAGGGAGTGCAGACAGGGTGAAGTGAACGTCAAGTGCCTCGGTCAGCGCTGATTTGCTAGCTTGACTCCTCTGGGGGTCTCGGATTTCTTCATGGAAAATCTTCCTGTGGACAAGCACCTCGCGGAGCCCACCTTCTCACCACGAGATCTCCATTTGAGCCCCAAGGAGACAGTGAGGGATTTGGTAGAGGCCTCGGTTTCCTGTCCCCAGCAACCAGAGGCCTGGAAGGCGGCAATTCACAGGGCCTGACTGGGGCATGCTTGCACACATCAGCCTTGTGCAAGTGTGTGTGTGTGTGTGTGTGAGAGAGAGAGAGTGTGTGTGTGGGGGGTGTCGTGTGTGGCTGGCTGCAGGTCTTTGTTTTCTTGCGATCCATTGTTGCACCATGAAGTCTGTAGGAATCTTCAAGCCTCTGGGCTTCCTAAGCCCTGGTGATGATTTTTCTGATTAGCACCTTGTTGACTGGAGATCCGGGTAGTCGCAGTGCAGAGAGGCAGCTGGTTGGGAAGCATCATCAAGAGGTGTGTAGGGGGTGCCCCATCGAGTGGGTGAGGGACGTGATGACCGGGCCCCGGAGCGGGGTTAGAGCCCAGTGCTCCCGTGGCCATACGGGCCAGTTCCTTTTGCCCTTCTCCTGACCACAGGGGTCCTCAAGTTTGGGCTCCTGTTCCTGAGGGAGGACCAGGCAAGAGACTGTAGATGACTGAAGACGAACCCCTTTCCCCTGTTCACGAAACACCGAAGCCACAGGCTTTTCTGATGACAGGTTAGTGGAGTCCCCTCAGACAGAGACTAGAGCAGTATTTATAATTTGCATTGGTCACAGGCAGGGTTTTGGTATTTTGTTTGTTTTTTGTTTTTTTAATCAAATTCCAGTCAAAGAATGAAAATTTCCTTCCTTTCCTCCTCCCTCCCTTCCTCCCTTCCTCCCCCTCTCCCTCTCCCTCCACTAGGAGTTTTCTGTATGGTTTATGGTTTTTCACTGCTACTCAGAAAACAGTGATGGTGCCAGTCCCTGGTACATGCTTCTGGTTCTAACCTAGAGGGACCTTGGTGAGCCTGTAAGATACATAACACTCGGGGACCCCTTTGGGACTCCAGGTATGGTTCACAGGCCAAGCAGATATGGTCCAGGCTGAGAGGCTGAGCCTAAAAAAAGACTTATCATTAAGGACGCAGAAGCCACCAGAGCAGAGAAAAAAATCATTGCAGACACCGAGTCTGTTGTTGAGAAACAAATTCACACTCCAGAGGGAGTTTGCTGGGCATTGCCTAGAGAGAATAATGGAAAAGAAATGTTTGGTATTCTGTGCCCCAGCCTGGTCTCTGTGTTGCAAAGGGGGAGGTATATGATGGAGGATGCAGGGGGGTGCTGTGAGCCCGCCGTGTGACTCTGAGCCCCAGAGTCAGGAAGGGCTTGCATTCCACAGCAAAGGGGTAAGTGGTGGCTGCAGAGACAAGGGCTTCTGCAAGGAGTATCCAGTACAGATGCCGTAGGACTTGAAGGACTTGGAGTCAGCTGGCTGTGAGAATAAAGGGTATGTGAACTTCTGCCTGGGAGAGGCCAGGTGGCCAGAGATCCAGTCTGAGTTTTGAAGGAATTAAAAACAATAAAAGGTCAAATGGCTATTGAAGGTTTTCTATGTACCAGTGCTCAGATATATAAATATATATGAGTTCATTGAATCCTCCCAACAACCTATGAGGTAGACATGATGTCCTTCAGACCAGGAAGCGGAAGCACAGAAATTGAAGAAATTTGCCCAAAGATGCACATCAGTGAAGTTGGTCTCAAGGCTGAGTGGGTGACTTCAGAAACCATGCTCTAAGTGAGTGCTTTTTGACCATTAATGTGCACACAAATCCCCCGAGGGGCTTGTAAAATGCAGGCTCTGATTCCACAGGTCTAGGGGGAGAGGGCTCTGACATCTCCTGGGGTGATGCCCTTGCCGCTAGACCCCACTTTGAGCAGCAGGGTCTCCACTCTGTGCCACACTTATTACAGGGGATCGTCCCAAACCATCCGTTAGCTCACAGACCTCCTCCTCTGCCTCCTTATTCCTCCTCCTCTCCCCCACCTCCTTGCCCCCCGATCATCACCACCATCATCCACGTATTGAGTACTTTGCTATGTTAGAAGAATGGTCTTAAACTCCTTCGATACCTGATCTCATTAAAGCCCCCTCAAACACTATGAGGTAAGTGGCATTATTCCCCTTTTACCAATGATGAAACAGAGGCTTAGAAAGGCTCCAAATCACACAGTGAGTAACCGGGCCTAGATACAGAGTCTAGAGTCCCAGCTCTTAACATGTCCCGCAGAACCAAGCATTCAAATAAAACTGAAGACAAGAGAGAATGGTACCTTCTGTTAGGGCTGCAATTATTTTTGACTGGGGATAAGGAGGGTGGGGACAGCTGAAGTTTCTAGTCCTTCTAGTCCTTCATACTCTTTCTGGCCAGGGAGGAATTGCTTCAGATGAGCCTGGAATGCCCTTCCCACGGAGTCCAGGGTCTTGTTTTTTATATACAAGCAAATAACTTGTTTGGAACTAAAAACAAACAAACAAAACCCCCCAAAACAAAAACAAGTCTCGGAAGCTGAAAAAAGTCTCCTCTTTAGCATCCCAGTTGGAGAGTGAGGGAGAAAACACAAGTATTTAGAGCTGGGATCAAACTTCTCGCTCTTTTTGCCTTCCTTCCTTCCAGGTCCTTCCTTCTTTTTCCCCAGCTACCACAGCAAGAGTGCCAGCAATCCTTGTAATCTGCATCTCAGCAAGTACAGATATACTTGATTTCCTTACATTCCTATAATCCCTTTTTAACTCACATAAGGCTATTTGCCTTTATAAATCTTCCCAGCAGTGAGCTCCCTGGGATAATTATGTGTAATATATATTTATAATTTTATTTCGTAAGCCCAATTCAAATAAAAAAAATCAACCTATCTGAGCTCACTCCTTACTAATAACCTTTCCATTCCTTGTAAGTTTGCAAGATTTGACTGTTCCTTCCATGTTACTTCTTTAGTAGGAGCAGCCATGAAAAGGGATGGGGACTTTTTTTTTTTTTTTTTTTTTTTTTTGCGGTACGCGGGCCTCTCACTGTTGTGGCCTCTCCCGTTGCGGAGCACAGGCTCCGGACGCGCAGGCTCATCGGCCATGGCTCACGGGCCCAGCCGCTCCGCGGCATGTGGGATCTTCCCGGACCGGGGCACGAACCCGTGTGCCCTACATTGGCAGACAGACTCTCAACCACTGCACCACCAGGGAAGCCCGGATGGGGACTTTTGACTAGGATTCAGAACTGCCTTTGAGTCACAGCCCCCTTTCTAGCTTTGTGAACTCGGGCAAGTTTCCGAAATCCCTGAGTCTCAATTTCCTCATCCGTAAAATGGAGATGCTGACTGGGGCACCTGTAATGTGATGGCTGATGGCTGTGACATCCTTTGTTTACTGATACAGCAGGCAGTATTTTATTTCTCCTGTCCCTCATGAGTTGTTGTTGTGAAGATTAAATAAGCTAAAACTATGTGAAGGTGCCTGGAATAACAGAGATGATCAAATGGATGTAGAATCTTCTTCCCCGCCACCCCTCCCCACCGGTAATGGGAAATAATAGGATGATTATTAGTAGGATGTGACTGAGTTCTTCTCTATATCTCATGATTTTAAAGTGTGTCCTCCATCCAAACAACTAGTCATCATCTTTGTAAAATTGCTAATTGCCAGAGCAGCCTGCGGCTCTGAGCAGAGATGGGCTGCGCCTAGCAGAGATGGGCTGTTCCCTCCTGTATCACTGCAGGTTTTTTTTGTTTAGCTTAATTTTTGTGAATGTCTCCAGCTCTCTGTAAAGGCTCTGTGCCAGATGGTCTGTTTCTGCTATGTTTAATTCACCCCCATTAACCTGCTTGGTCAGCATATCTTTCCATCTCCTTGCTGTGTTTCAGGAGTGCGTCTGTTTGGAAAAAACATTTATTATATTTACTTTAACTGGCCTCATTTGGCAAGGTGGTCTGGGATTTCAGTTCAGGAGGAAAACAGATTTGATTATACTGCCCTTGTTTACTGTATGCACTCTTTTGTGTGGATCCCTTGTCTACTAATGCTTTCGCAAGAAGCCAAGACACAGGATAAACAAAGTCTCTTCGAGCACACTGGTGGCCCCTGGTCCATGGCTGCTTTGCACAGTCTCCATCTGAAAACTGTGCCCCACATTTCCAGCCATCTACCTTTCAGCAAAGTCCAGCAGGTAGGTTTTCCTGGCGGGTGTGTCTAAGGCCCCAGGAGGAGCGCTGGTTGGGTGCCACATCCTCATGGGGACAGGGAATGCTCCCCAGCCAAGCGTCATGGTGACCTGGGCTATCGTCTTAGTTCATACCACCATTATCTCTCTCTTTGACTCCGTGCAGCCTCCTGACCTCTCCCTGCCTTTGGCCTTGTCCTCCTCCCGTCTGTTCTCCACACTGTAGCTGCCCAAATCTGGTCATTGCATCATCTTATTTAAGACCTTTCAACAACCCTCCACTCACACTCTTTATAGGGTACATAAGGCATAACCAGGCCCTTACCTTATCACTAGCCTCTTGTAGCCTATGCCCCAGTCATAGTGAATATGTGCAGTTTCTCTCATCATTCATGCATGTGTTTATTCATTCGTTCATCACTCATCCAGGACCTGTAAGTGCTAGATGCCGTGCTGAACGCTGGGGAGTCATGATGAGCAAAACCAAATATGGTCCTCCTTTCACAGAGTTTAGTCTAAGATGGAGACTGACAATCCAATAATCACACCCACAAGCGTACAAAGATAACTTGAGGAGTGCTGTGAGTGGTAACCAGTAAGATGAGGCTGCCAGACAGGATGACCTGGCCTCGCCTGGGGACCAGGCAGGGTTCCAGAGAAGTGACAGGTGAACTGAGAGCTGGAAGGGAAGCAGATGTCACGAGGTAAAGAGGGTGGTGGGAGAGGCTGGCAGGCAGAGGGAACAGCATGTGCCAAGCCCTGTGGCAGGAGGGAGAAGGTGTTTGAGGAACTGAAAAAAGTAGACCTGGGCTTCCCTGGTGGCGCAGTGGTTGAGAGTCCGCCTGCCGATGCAGGGGACACGGGTTCATACCCTGGTCCGGGAAGATCCCACATGCCACGGAGCGGCTGGGCCCGTGAGCCATGGCCACTGAGCCTGTGCGTCCGGAGCCTGTGCTCCGCAACGGGAGAGGCCACAACAGTGAGAGGCCCGCGTACCGCTAAAAAAAAAAAAAAGTAGTCCTGTGCGCCTGGAGCACAGGGAGCACCAGGGGACGCGGGAGGGAGAGGAGACTGGAGAAGATGGTAAGGAAACCAAGGCCGTGCGAGGGTTTGGAGTTTATCCCAAGAGCAGTCGGAGTCCCTGAAATGGCTGCAAAATGGGATGGCATAATCAGAAATGTATTTTGAAAAGATAACTGATGGAGTGAAGAGGAGAGCAGAGGGGAGAGAAAGTGGGAGAGGTTATCGCAGTGGCGAAGACAAGATATGGTAGTAGCTTAGACCAGGTGATGGCAGTGCAATGGAGAACAGCAGACATATGTGATAGGTGCTTGAGGGATTAAGTCAATGGGGTTTGGCGACGGTTGGATGTGGGGTTGGATGGCCGGGGAGAGAGCTGGGAGGGTGTGGACTCAGGAACTGCCATGCCCCCAGGAGCTTACTTACCTGTGAGCGTGGCTCTGCTGGTTGGACCGATGCTCTTGGGGACCAACAGCTCATGGTACTGCTCGCCTGCCAAGGTGCTGTACACAATCTTGTACTCCTGAACCTCTGCTTCACTGTTGTCCCACTCAAGGTCAAGGCTGGTTGCTGTGCGGGAACCAAGCCGCAGGTTCTTGGGGGCGTCCATCTCTAAAAAAATCCAGACGTCACCAACATCACACAGGATAATGTGCATTTGTCATGCGTCTTGAACTTGAACAGGCTTTGGGGTGAGAGCGCATGACCCTCTGCCTCACGTTTGAGTGAACCCAGGGGCCGCCTGCCCCTCGGCTTTTGGTCTGCCAGGTTGGCCATGACAGATTACGTGGGCAGGTTGGAGAGGTTTACTCAGGATATCACACACTTCATATGTTCCCCATTCCCATTCAGGAGTTCTAGTGGTGTTCTAGAAATTGAAGAATGAACCAGTTAGTATCATAAGGTTGAGACTAAGCAAGAGAAACCCGGGAAAGCGGAAACAGAGATGGCATCCAAGTGATTAAGATGAAATAATTTCAAATTTGATCACTGAGCAAAAGGCAGAGGATTGACTGCAAGATTTTGAAGTATAAAATGTCTTCCCCTGGATTTACTTGCATAGACACTGCTGAAAGTTTTGCATATAGGGAGGGGATGTGATGTATTGGAAATCAGTCAGCTTTAGAGTCAGGTCTCAGTTTGAGCCCCACATCCGACTCTTACTGTAATGGGACCGTGGGCAAGTCTTCATCTCACTGGGCCTTGATGGCCACATCTGTAAAATGGGCTAATAATACTGCCTTTTCAGGGAGTTGTACAAATTAGACAATGCATGTAGAAGTGAGTATCATGGTGCCTGGTACAAAATTAGGTGCCCAAGCCCTGGGCTGGCTTCCTGGTGCCTCCAAAGCTCTCCCTGAGTTCCAACAATCTGGCGCCCCCAGTGCTTGCTCCTTGGGGTTCCAAGAATTCCACAACAATGAAAAGACCATCGGCACTGGGGTCTTTTCCGCAATTGTGCTGGTTCTCTCTTCCAGGACTGGTCATCTCTTCAGGCTTATTTGGGCAGAAACAACATAAACAACTTACAGGATAAGAATGTGCTGTCTTGACAAACTGCCACTTAAAAAGTTCCAAATAGGTCTTGACTTTGAGACTTGAATTTAACTTTGGAGTGGACCAGCCATTTGTTCTGGGAAAACCTCAAGTGGACTGTTTTAATTTGCAAATGCCAGGCAAGTCTCCACCGATTGTTCTTTCAGAAGATGGGACTGTTGTGAATCAATCTGAGTGCAGCTGCTGCAGAGTGAGAAGTGTTCTGTTTAGTGATGTAAATTGGGTGAATCTTTTAGCAGATTTATGCCTCTGCAGCTTATTTTTCTGAGAAACATTTCCTTACTCAGTGTGGGTTTAGCATGCTGGAAACTGTGCGTTATCCACGTGCTGTGTGTGGGATTTCTCGAGCCGTTGGATGGAAAGAGGAGCTTGAGTAGAGGGGTATGTAGGAGGAATGCTCTGGGCTGCAGATCCCTAAATCTCACGTGGGAGGAGAGGCTGGCAAAGGACTGGGCGGGGCTTGGGTGTGTGTGGCCTGAATGGAACTGGAGCAAAAAGAGATTCACTTAAGGTTCAGGTTGAGTCTTATATTTACCTACTGCTCTTCACAACTAAAGACCCCAGACCTGGGAAATGTTTGTTAGACTATGGATTTGTCTTTTGCTTTTTTGGCCTTAGGACCTGTGCCCTGTGGATAGGCGGCAGTGTTTCCTCTGAAGGGACTGGACATTTCCAATGTCAATGATCCCCAAGGAGATCAATCCTGAGAATGAGGGCTGGAGAAGGCAGGTGTCTTAGGACTGGGGTGGAGTGAAATGGTTTGCTCCCCCTAGGTCTTGAAGCCTGACCTCTAGGAGGGGCAGCTGAAGGGCACCCTGGCAAGTGGGAGCTGTGCTGGTCTCTGCAACACACCAGCAAGCTAGGGGCAAGGTAAAGCCAGGTGTCCAGTGGGGGCCCTGTGGAGAGGCTGCGGCTGTAGACTCTCACCTCTAAAACATAAATTAAATCAAGCAGTTCTCCTGCTGAAAACTTTCCGCTGCTTCCTATTACGAACTCCTAATTGTGGCCCGCAGGGCTCTACGTGATCTGGCCCTGCCTGCTTCTCAGGTGGCACCTTGGAACATTCTACCCTTACTCACTGTGCTCCAGCTGCACTGCCTTTCTCCTACTCCTGAATCACAGCAAGCTTATTCTCACCCCAGGGCTTTTGCACTGGCTGGTACTTTTGCCTGGAACGCTCTTCCCCAGATCCTCACATGACTGAGGTCACTTAGGTCTTGGTTAAAACTTTAGCACCGCAGAGAGGCCTTTCTGACTGCTCCCTCTATATCATCCATTTCATTTTTTTTAGCATAATCCTCGTGATTGAAATGATCCCATATGTTTCTTTTCTTCTTCCTTATTTAGTTTCCCCCCCTGGAATGTAATTCATGTGAACTGGGATCTTGTCTATCTTGTTTATTCTGCATCCTCACTGCCTAGGACAGTGCTTGGCACCTACTAGGTGTTCATTAAGCACATGTGAAGTGGCTGAATGAATACTGTCAGTTCTCTGTCTTGTCTGCTCCCTCAAAGCCTTTGGAAAAGTCTTGTTAAATATTCCAGCTGGGGACTTTGAGGATGCTTGGGGCTGGTACAGGGAAAAGAACAGCTTTGACTGAGGGCAGCTGGTCTTGGCTGGCTGACAAGGGCCATCCAGGTTGAACTTGTGGAGGCATTTCCTGGAGAATCCCGGAGTACAGTCCCTGCCCAGCAGGTGGGAGCTCCAGCTGTTGTGACTTGGGCCTTTGTATGCATTTCCTGGGGCTGCCGCCACCAAGGGCCACACACTGGGTGGCTTCAACGATAGAAATGTATTGTCTCACAAATTGGAAGTCTGAGATCAACGTGTTGGCTCCCTTCCAAGGGCTGTGAGGGAGAATCTGTTCCGTGCTTCTCTCCAGTGGTTTGCGGAAGGATCCACCAAAAGAGTCCCGGGAATGCCCCTATGAGGGCAACTGCAACCAGAGCTCCGGAGGGCAGGGAGGCTCGGGAGACTGGTCTCCCGGTTTCCCTGGGCTGCCTTCTCTCTAACCATTGGCCTCAGTGGGCTTCCATTGGTGCTTTCCTTTTTCCGAGCGGCTCTACGACCCAGACAAATGTCCTGCTCACCACGCAGGAAGCAAATCCCCGTTTTAATTGCCTGTGCAATTAGTGTGCTCCTAGCGTCGAAGCCATCACCTGGAAAAGCACTTTGGCTAATTTGAATTTAAGCAGAGTTCTGAAATGACTGAGGGCCCTGCCGTGAGGGTCCAGGCATCTTCTCCTCATTCAGCCAGCACCTGCCAACCCCAGGCCTTGAGAGCTGGGCTGCAAAGCTGTCCGCGGCAACCCACCCCACCCCTGTTGCCCCCTCATCCGCTTCGGGCAGAGGGGGCCAGCTTGGAGGTACGAGCTGCTGCTGCCTGCAGAAGGTAGCCACCTAGCAGCTGACCATCCTCCAGGCAACCGCAAACAGAGAATCACACAACGAACGGAAACTCAGGGGGAGCTTCTAGGAGGCAGAATGTAATTGTCTTGATTGGAATTTTCCTGGGCCACCAGCCAGTCCTGCTTCCATCTCGTTGACGTAAACATCAAGAATTATGCTTTCCGTCCTGCCGCTGGAGAGCTCTCGTCTCCTTTTCTGCCTCTTCAAACTCCTTATCTGAGCACAAAGAAACCACTTTGCGCACAAAAACTGTGTTGAAATTAAAAAAGAATGCAGGACTCATGGCCCTCAGGAGGTCCCAGCACCGGAGCAGACCGTGTCCTGGGGGTGCGAAGGCTGGGGGGTGGGCAGGGCTGACCTTGAATTCACCAAGAAGGGAGCTTGTGTGTGAGGCCCTGAGCAGTTTTGGTTCAGTGAGGGAAAAGAAGGCAAGAGAAATGGGCAGAATGTAGTCCCTTTATTTTAAAGACATATGCACAGTCACTGGGGATCCCAACATGTGTTCAGTAAAACATCTGACCAGCGACCCCTGGCTGGGGTGGAGTCTAGCACAGGGGCTGGAGAGCAAACCTGAGAGGGCCTCTTTCAGAATCAAGCTGCCTTCTCCGTTTCATCAGTGTCCATGCTTGCTCCCTTGTAACAGGGAATGTTTCCTTTGGGGTGGAGGGAAACCCATTATGAGATTCCCGGCCTCCCTCTTTCTTCTGCTGGGGAAGATGGACTTGCTGCAATGGTGAGTTTTGTAGCAGGCCGGGGCACGGCCCTCCTGCTACCCTCTCTCATGGGAGCCGTCTGCACATGGGGATCGGCCTCTGCTTGTTCCTCTGTGCTGTAAGCCCTAACCTGCGTAGCCCCACAGCTTCCGCCAGATGGGGGTCTTGCCCAGGTCCACAGGGTCCATCCGTTGGCAAGCCCATCCAACACTAAGCTACATGCTCCAATCTAGGAGATATTTTGGGCTCCATCTGGCTTACTCTTTGCCTTATTTATCAGCTGATTTTAAACACAGGTGGAGGGTAATGGTGCTGTTTATTGAACCTCCCTGCAGCCCCTTGGCTGGCTTACCCCATCCCATAACAGACTCTTAGGCCACCACTCAATGTAGGATGCCTGAATTAGTGATTTTCCTACTTTACCCTATCAGGAGATGCCGGTTCTTAGATCTTACAGAAGCTGGCAGTTTTCTTTGATCTCTGCAACAACTGGGGAGTTGTCAGAGACATTCCTTAATGTGTGACCACCCCCCTGCTGCCCGCCAGGGCAGAGAGGCGGAGACTGGGTATCTGGGTTAGATAGAGACTCACTGTCAGATCACAGCCCCCGATCACCCAGTGAGAGTGCCAGGGAGCCTGTCTTTGGATGGTGCCTGACCTACTTGTCCACTGGCTGGTCGGCCTGATGGGCTCCTAGAGAGCCAGGGAGCAGGTCGTGAGGTCTGGCCTTTCCCGACTATTGGAGCCGGGTCTACATTAGCCTTCTTGCCGGTGCTCACAAACGGCAGGATGAGTCACAGACTCTCAGGTGGAAGGCCTGCTTCCAGGCATGCAGGCCCAGCTTTGCACAACTCCAAGGGGCGCCATCGTGCTGGTGTGCTCACTGTGGACTTATGGAATCATTACAGCCATTTCTGGCAAATTGCAATGAAGTGACTCCAGGAAGGGGTACTGAACCCTCACAAAATTTCCCTTTGGGCTAGCGATGGGGATGTCAAGTGACTTCAGGACAAGCTTTTCCTTTTATAAAGGAGAAACCTGAAACCCGAGGGGAAGAGACTTCTGTCAAGTCAGATCTGGCTGGTAGCAGAGGCAGGACAGGAACCCAGCTCTCCCATGCACTGGTGCTGTGCGCTTCTCTGCCCTGAGATGTGACCTCACCGGGATGCCCTGAAACCTTTCGCTTCCTTCTTGCAGTGTCTGTGATACGTGGATGCCCAAGCGCACGTCATCTCTCTCCCTGGATGCCCCTCTTGCCATGAGGATACCAGCTGGCTCAGCGCCCTCTCCCCTCCTCAGACTCTGCTCCCCCCCGCCCCACCCCACCTACAGCCTCACCTGTTGTGAACTGGGTGGTGGTGGACTCACTCTCGTTGGTTCCACGGACTGCACTGACCCACACCTCGTACTGGGAGCCGGGCCGCAGGGCCTGTACCGAGTACTGGCTCAGGGGAGGCTGCAGTCGGAAGGTGGTCTTCCCGCCTTCCCCGCCCACCAAGCCGTACTTCAGGAGAATGAAATCGACTTTGGCCCGAGGTGGGGTCCACTCCACGAAGGCTACAGTGTCGGAGACATCTCGAACCAGGATGTGCGTGGGCCCATCAATGACTGAATGAGAAGGATCCAATAGAAAAAAAAAAGTTTGAGACGTGAGCCTCTGACTTAAGCTCTTTCCTTTCCTTTCCTCCTTACATTAGCCTGGTCGGTCAGAGAGAGAATAGGTATTATTATCCCATTTTACAGATGGGGAAATTGAGACACAGTGAGATAAAATCTCTTTCCTGAGGACACATGGTTTTTCAATGGGGGAACAGACACTGGATCTTAGATCCCCTGAATCTTGCTGTCACGCGGCTGTGGGTTTTAGGATTGGCACTTCCCAGTTTAGGCAGGGGAAGGGCACTTCCTGGCTTGAGAGGGCCAGCACTGTTCTGTCAGGAGGTTATGGGACAGACAACAGAGAACTGTGTTTCTCGTGTGTGCCCAGCTGCCCAGCTCTCACATTCTGTGAGCCCCAAGGAAAGATCTGTGACATTAGCAGCCCTATCTAAACATCTGAGACTTCCAACTTGGTTGCCAATGAGGGCATCACAAGTATCCAGAAGATGTCCCTGCTCAGCTGTACCAACAACTCAGTCAACCAGCTGCTAAGACAGTCAAAAACCCAACAGACATTTGTATTTGTGGATATGAAATATGCCTTCTGGGGAAACTTGCTCTTCTGTGAAAACAAGGATCTCGGTTTTGGAACAGCCTCTTGTGGGCTATTTTTTCCCCACCGGTTCTTTTGTATTCCTGAGCCAGGAGGGCACTGCAGTCACACACAGTCCCTCCAGGTTATTCAGCATGTGTCCCTCGTGAGTCCTGGCCTCTGGCACTGAGTACCTGAAGGGAACACCATTGTGGGATGGTGTTACCTAGGAAAAGCTAGTTGGTTTCCTAGGGGTCCTACCACCCTGGTTCCAGCACCCACTTGGGGTCCTGTTCATATTGAATTAGATGATGGTGGTGGTGGGGCAAGGCGAGAGAATGTAGAAGGGAAATAGAAAGGGCTTAGTGAGTAGAATAGAAAATGGTGTTCTCAACTCCTCATGGTGTGTCTGGATGGCTGACGTACCCTCCTTTGAATTACTCATTACCTTCTAAAAAGAGCTGGCCCGGCTTCCATGTTTGCATTTATTATGGACTACACCCCTCTAGCTGGGGCTGATTAACGTTAATATTAATATTCTTCAAGGATTTGGAACTGGAACCACAGACTGGCTCTCTGGTTAGCTGGTTTTGGACCATGTAGAGCCAGGGCTGGTCTGGCCATTCTCTACCATATTCACAAATAAATAGAAAACATCTGATCTGGGGAGAGAGAGAGAGCGAGAGCGAGAGAGAGCGAGAGCGAGAGAGAGCGAGAGCGAGAGCGAGAGCGAGAGAGAGAGAGAGAGAGAGAGAGAGAGAGAGAGAGAGAGAGAGAGAAGAGGAGAAAGGGGAAAAGGTGATTTTTAATAAATACCTATTTGGTTTCCCCTTCTTAGCGCAGAGCTCCTAAAACCCTGGGAATTTTCTAAGTGATGAGAGTGATCAAGTTGTCTTTTGTTATGTTAATGAAGCGAGGGAGAAAGCTGGTTGCCAAGGGACCCAACCAGGTGATTAGAGGGTTGGAACTTTCAGTCCCACCCCTGACATCTGGTCAGTCCATCAATCATGCCTATGTAATGAAGCCTCCATAAAAACCCAAAAGGACTGGGTTTGGAGAGCTTCCAGGTTGGGGAACCAGAATGCTTCCCTGTGCCACTGTCATGGGCCCCAAATTCCACAGGAGCAGAAGCTCCTTTGTTCAGGACCTCACCTATGTATCTCTTCATCTGGCTGTTGATTTGTATCCTTTAATATCCTTTGTGATAAACCAGTAATTCAGTGAGAAAATGAGTTTCCTCATGAGTTATATGAGCTGCTCTAGCAAATTAATCAAACCCAAGGAGGGGTCATAGGAACCTCCAATCTGTAGCTGGTCAGTCAGAAGCATGGGTGACAACCTGGACTCGTGATTGGCATCTGAAGTGGAGGGTAGTCTTGTGGGACTGAGCCCTCCAACCTGTGGAATCTGATGCTCTCTCCAGGTAGATGTGTTGGAATTGAGTTGAGTGGTAGGACACCCAGCTGGTGTTGCAGAGAATTGCTTGGTATGGGGAACCCCTCCCCCAGTCACACACATACTGGAATTGGGTGCAGAATTTTAGGAGCAAATACACAGAGAGAAGCAGAAATGAGTGACCTTGTGGCGCTTCTAGAAAGGTATAGAGAATAACTCGGTTCTTGACTGTCCATTTTTTGGTTCAAGTCTTTTGTGAGACTCAGATGCATTTCTGGCCCTGGGGTTTCATAAGACACTCTGTGTCCTTCCAGTAAATTATCTTTTTTGCTACAGCTAGTTTAAGAAAGTTTTTTTCCCTTGTTACCAGAGAGTCTTGACAAAGACTGTTTTCTGTTTTTTTTTAACCAGTCTGCACTGGACCACCTCCTCATCTGTCTCCAGAATGGAGTGTCTCCCTCAGGACTGTCTCAGCCTGACTTGGAGCCTCTTAATCTTTCCGAGTTGGGCCTTTCGCTGGGTACCCCACCCTCTTTCTGGGTCTAGCCCAGTCCTGTTCTCTATTAAGCAGCTTAGGATTTTTGGTCTGGCACCAGCCAAAATGAAAATCACCAGACCATTTTGGTTTTGGTGCCACCTGGTTTGGAGTGAAAGTGAAGTTCTGTTTTTCATATTTGGAGTAATAATGAGATTCAACAGAATATATCCAGATGTTTTCTTTTCTGCACACTGTATTTAGTGGTTTTAAGTAACGTGGGCCTTTTAAATTTCATTTAATTTAATAATGAGATGGAGGAAATGATCTCCTAACTGCTGAATAAGCATAGTGCTTGAAACATAGTAGACACTCAGTAAATGGGTGTTGAGTAAATGAAATAAATAGATGACTCTCTATATGCATAAGAAAGAAAGTGAAGCATTTCAATGAATTGGAGCTTCTTGAAAAAAAAAAAAAAAAGATGTCACCAAAACTCAAATGACCATGTAAGGCTTTTGTCCATCAGCTCTTTAAGTCCCCAGATCCTAATCATAATGATTGCTCATATTAAAATGTGACTGTGTAGCACCAAGGGCTCTGGCTGCAGGAGGTCTTGTAATTTGAATTCCCAAAATGGCCTGCCTGGAAGAAGCCAGCCTGCGTGCCTGATGAGGACTCAGAGCTTCGCAGGAGGGGTTGGTTTGGGTCAGACGTTAGCAGAAGGAAATAATTAAACAATTGTTTCTTAAAAACAGCAGACAGGGCTGAGAGCCAAACATCTTTTCTGCAGCCGTCCTTGGATTCGGCCCTTCAGTTGGCCATTGGGTAGCCATGTCCCATTCCAGTCAAGGAGGTATCAGCTTACTTTCAACTTAGGCCCTAATTTTTAAACAAACACACATCCTACTCAAAAAGTAAACTGGAATAAATATTTTTCTTTCCATTTCTTCGTAATTCTGTACACAATCCCAAAATATGAACTAGGATTTTTTTTCTTAATTGAAAAAAATTCTGCCTGGCTTTACCACAGATGACTAGATCTGGAACTTTTAATTTTAATCTTAAGGAAATTCCAAACCAAAAAATACTGCAAATTTTGTCAAAATGTGGTTTAAGTAGAAGACTAAAGCAGAGTTGGACTATCTTCTCTAAGTGCTGTCAGTACTTTGGAAGAAAAGCATCCTACATCTGTAATGTTCTTCTCTGCCCTCTTATGAACCATCTCCTTCTAGCTTTTTTTTTTTTCCTACTAATACTTTCTTAATATCAAATCACAGAAGTGATTTGGCAACCCTGAAACATTCCACATCAGAAGAGGAGAATCTACACGTGTTACCAAATCAACTCTTCAGGGTCCAGCATAACCTTGGGAAACAGAACTGGGGAAAAAGTCCGGCCACTGGTGTCTGGAGAGATCCCTCCAGAGTACTTTTAGACTTTATGGCTATAGAGTTTCTTCTAAAATGTATTTGGATTAGTATAGTGGTTTTAAAGCCTTTTGGGGAGGAGGGGGCTAATATTCTTTTTTAAAAGAACAAAATCTTAAATGATTGTACAGAATATAGAACAGACAAAAGTGGAGCTGCCTCGGTTGGAGGGTGTGAGGGTCATGGGAGTGGGAGTAATTAGAGACCTGCATCTCCACTTCCTCCTTGCCTTGAGGCATGGCCATGGAAAACTGGTGCTCTAATGGAGCATAATCTAATGCCACAATAGTTTTAAACCAGTGTTTTCTAGACTGAGCATAAGCCTCAGCACCTGATGCTGTTTAGTTTGGATCCAGTTAACAAGGTATGAATCACTAATCCATAAACATGGGCTCATTATATAGTGTTGTGATTCCCTTTTCTGGCCAACTTGGCCTTTGTCCTGCACTCATGACTGGTTTTCTTAGGTGTCAGTTTCTGTTTATGAAAAATAAAGCTGTACCAATATTCGCCTACCTCAGTCTCTGTTACTAACAGGGAACGTTGCTTAACCTTCGAGTTTCAACTCTCCCGTCAATAAAATGAGAACCAAAAATGATACCAGAAGCTATTTATAACTTTTGAGAAATTCTTGGTGAGGGCACACACACAGCATCATAATTGTTAATTTACAGCATCCTTTGTTAGCTAAGGAAACAATAAAGCAAAATGCGATACAGTTAATTAATCAAACCTAGAAATATAATGGTCTTGCATGAGAGGAACTGTGGGGATGAAATAATAATCAACTTAAGTCATCACCTTGAACAGTGACCCAACCCACAATTACTGGTTTTGAATGATGTTTCCCGCTCTCACTATTAAAAGTGTTCTCTGAGCATATGTATACACACAAGGTATTGAGCACTCACTGTCATTGACACAGTGCTAATCACTTTGTGTGCTTTATCTGATTTAATCCTCATGTCATTTCTATGAAGTTCATCATTGTCAAATGAATCGAGGTTTGGGAAGGTCAAATGACTTTCTGCAAATCTCACAATAAATAAGAGTGAATTAGCTCTTGCTGGTTCCAAAGCTCAAGGTACTAGGGGCTGACACACAAGGCCTCTTAATGAGTAAGATCAGAAGACATACACCGAGATCCTAACAAAGAATTTCCCCGTAGAATACTCTTCCAGAGTTTTGTGCTTGCAAGGATAAGGAAGATGTTCAGCTAAACATCTGGTCGAGTAGCTCCATCTCCAGGTACCCAAATTAATCTCAGCTGTGGGAGACATCCTAGTATCCCTTTGTCTCTCTACTTCCTGGGTGAGTCTGCAGTTTTTCCTGAATGACCTAATGGGTAGCCATGAAGTGAAAGGTGGGGGGGCACTCACCAGTGGAGACGCTGGCCGAGGTAGGGGGGCTCCGGGCTTGCTCTTTCAGAGCCACCACATTGACAGTATATTCCTCCCCAGGCTTTAATCCCGTCTGGTTGAAGGATGTAACGTCACTGGGGAGCTGGGCAATCACCCCTCCTTCATTGTTCTGCAGGGTGGTGGGGGGGAGGGAGAAGCAGAGAAAGCAAAAGAGGAAATCAATGGGAGGGAAATGTGTGGGACACTGACTGTGAATTAAAGATGGGGACCACTTCTCTGCCCTCCAGGCTGACAGCTGAGGGTCTGGGGCCAGGAATGACTCCCAGCAGGATCAAGAAGAATGCCACCACTCTATGAGGATTTGGCAAACGGAGAACCAATTTTCAAGAACATTTCTTTGGCCTCTCCTGGGTCTACTGAGTTTGCCAATAAAAATTAGTCATGAGGTGATGTAGATTGGCTCTTGCCAAAAATGAAATGTCTGATGCTTACCATCTATCAGATTTTTTGGCATTTATCATGGTGAGCATGCCCTTGGCTAGCTAGAAGAGTCTAGTTGTGTATGTATGTGTGTAAACATCTTTATGTACATGACAACATGTTTCAAACTAAGACATTCCCAGTTTTTTAATGAGCCGGAGCTATTATTTTGCTGTATCTGGAGTTTCTCATGGTGTTACACTGGCTGCAAATCTGTCATTGTCTTATTACCCAGATGAGTTAGGAATCCGTGACACAACTAACTGTGAAGTACAAGGAAGAGAAAAGGGGTAGAACAAAGAATAATACAAAGGAGAGAAGAAAGAGACAAGTTAGCGGAAGAGGAAATGAAAAAGATCAACTTGATGATGCTGGGTCCAGGATTTTGTATCTTTCTACCCTCCTATCTGTCTGTCTGTTTGCCTATTATTATACATTTTCTCTGTGTGCCTCTGGAAATGGAGGTGACAAGAGGGCTCTTTTTTGTGGCACTGCCCTTCTCCACTATTCTTTGGTCTCTGTTCATGTCACCTGGAGTGCCCCATTATGTAATTTATAGCCACACTTTTATAAATCAACATGACCTCCCACTGGCCTCAACCTACAGATCATACAGCTGTTCTGTGGCTGTATATTTGACCTTGGCATGCCCTGGCTAGCCCCACTCTTAGAGTTTTACATATTGGATGTAAAACAGGCAAACCTGGCATTGGTTTTTTCCTGCCTGAGTGGCAGTGTGACATGATTCTCTCTGCCCTGTTATAAGTCCAATTGCCCACCATACTTTACTGGCCATTTTAATGCAGATAAGACATATAAGAATGTATGTGTATAGAATGTCTGCTTCGATGTATTTAGCTTGCCATGACGTGACCATATCCACATAAGAGAAGTGGACAGAGCCCTGGAATAGGAAGTGGAGACCCAATTCTTCTTTTAAGCCTGCCACCAACTAGCTGTCTGATATCATTTAAGTTCACTGAGTCTTAGTTTCTATAAACTAAACAAACTAGATATAAAGTGAAGGGTCATCAGTTCCAACAGTCCATGCCTCTAAGAATTTTGAAGTAAAACAATGGTGAAATCATAGTCTCATTGGCCAAAAATGTGTCATCTGTCATTAAGTCTGATGAATGACTGAAAAAATCCTCTTTGATATTGAAAGATGAAGACAGAGGAAAGGACTATGATTAAACATTATACCCTTATGAGTGGTATAGTTAGGGAAAACATCAGTGGCATTAATAAATCCTGCAAAACTAGAACTAGTCAGGTGCCTCTGGCAACTTAGAAAAGTAGTTTTAGGGTTAATAAAATAAAATACTGCTTTGATGAATGGAAAGGAATCTTAGGATAATTTTTAACTCAAAGACTAATAATATAATTTGCTTAAGGAAAAATTTTCTCAATGAATAGGTTATGAAAGGTGTTTTTGTGTTACATCTCGGACCTTTAGAGACTGAAGCCATGCAAGCTGACTTTTGGGGCATCTGTCTGCACAGAAGGAAGCTGTGGGTTGATTATAAGACCGATTCAGTTTGGCTTTTCTTATGTCCTAAAGAGATGCCCCAACTTTTTGAAGGTCTCAGTTTTCAGACTTGCTAAAATTACAGGCTTGCTAAACCCTAGAGCTTTCTGAGCAGAGAGCTGGGGCTGGTGGCTGCTTCCGCATTCTCCTGTCATCCAAGGCTCAGGTGCCAGGCTCAGGGCCATTACTCAGTCCTTACCATGCCTTTATAAAAGAAATGTTCTGTAGCCCATGTACCCACAAAATGCCCCTTTGTGTCCTAATGGCATGGAGAGAGAGATTGGGGGGGAGTGTCTTCTTTGCTGCCCCGATTCCAAGTTGAGGGTATGAATACCCCAAATAAGGCTGTTCAGCAGTCTGACAGGTGGGGGTTACCTTTGGAATGAAGCTGATCTCCCACCCATCGAAGGAGAACGAGAAGGGCTCCCACTGCACCTCCACGGTGGTCTCTGTGATCGTCTTGAATCGTAGCCCTTGAGGAGTGGAGAGATCTGGAACACAGCAATGTGGGTGACCATGTCATGGCTCTCCCTGGCAGGGGCAGAGAGCATTACCTGGGGCTCCCTCCACGCCATGGGTGCGATGGCGTGTGATGGGCAGGCTATCCCAATCTCATTACACAGGTGGTGGGTTCCAGGTAAGGGATCAGCCCATGCCACTGTGGTCTTGGCACTCAGAGTGGGTGAATATATGAATAAAGTTAACAAACATAACCTAATAAATACTTTTTTATGCTTTCTGTTACATAATAGGTTACTATTAAAATAAAAAAACCCACACTTTCCTTTCCTTACTAAGGTGGTGAATCTTGTCATTTAACATGATGCTTTTCAGAGAAACTGAACACTGTCTTCAGAGGCTTTAAGGGTTCCCGAGAGACAATATAAAGGCTAACATCACTGTTTCCATTTCACACCCAGGAAACCGTGGCACAGAGAGAGTAATGAAAGACGTGGAGGAAGCCAACTTCAGAATATAGTCTGGAATGCTTTTCTTGATCACGTGATGTGCCCTAAGAATATCTTGTTTAGCTCAAATCGCACGTCTAGGATGGTCTGAAATTTCCATTTCATGTATACAAGCAAAGCAAGGGCATAATCGAGGGACAGCAGATACTGGGGTTTTCACTCTCACTCCACTAGCTTCTTCTTTTCTCCAGCTGTTCCTTCATTCCCTCTCCCTTCTCTCCTTCACTCACCTTTGCCTCATGTATCTCAATTTTAGTTCCTCTGCTTATCTCCCTCTTTTTCCATTCCCTACACCCTCCCCCCCGCCGCCTCCCCAACACACACACACACACACACACACACACACACACGCACACGCACAGGTGGAAGTATGCTTGTCCTAATGGAGTTCCCATTACCAGCCCTGAAATACGACAGCACGACTTTTCTCAGTTCTCCAGTGAGCCTGCTCCCATTTTAGCTGTGCCTCTCCTGGGATATTCCCATTGGAAAATCGACAGATTCTTATCCTTCCTGTTTGGAAGCTTCCTCATGCTTCTCGGTGAAAGGCAGGGCTGATTCTGAGCTCACTTGAAGGCGTGTCAGGGGAGCTTACATGATTCTGTCCTTGTCACCTGGGAGCTTGCCTGAGGGGATGCCCTGAATTGGTGTAATAAAGGCCATGCAAGATGGAAACCTCATCACAGCATGTGCACGTGGATCAGAGAAGAGATGCCTGGGAGTCGGGCCAGGCTCTTGCTGAGGTGACCCATCCTGGAGCAAGGTGGGAAAAGCGGCAGGTGATGACCTGCCTCTCTACACAATCATTGCAGATATTTTAAACTAGTTCTCAGGCACGAGAGGAGTTGAAGAAAAAGGTCAAATATAAACAGAGATAATTACAGGCATATTAAAAAAAAGGCAGCATTCATAGGGGGAGTCCAATATTATAACAGGGTCTTTGTCACCTGAAAAGCAAGGGGACAAAATGACTTCTTAAATCCTTTTCCCTCTGCTTGCCCCTATGCTTACATCCTTCAAAGCACAACTCAAGTCCTTGGGCCTCCATGAAGACTTCAAAGCCAACTCTTCCTACTTCAACCTCTTCTTATTCTGAACTTTCATGACATTTGTTACCCAGATACCATCTTGTCATTTAAGAGCTACATAAAATGGGCTCAGATCTCTCATCCCATATTTGGTGATAAGTCCCATTTACCAACCCAGGGGCTTATGTTTCATTGTCACGTCTTGTTCCCGTTTCCTGCTACTGCTAAATTCTCTGCATTATATAATAAAAAATAAGTATTTGGTCTTTGTCCTGGCACACAGCTCCCAAAACCCTAGGAATTCCCAGAATGATAAGAGTATCTTTTGTATGATTATGAGATAACTGGTAGCTGGGACCTCCTAGATAGCTGGTCTGCAGAAAAACCCAGGCATGATTTAGAGAGAGGGTTGGAACATTCAGCCCTACCTCCCAACCTCCAGGGAGGGGAAAGGGGCTGACTTGAGTTAATCACCAATGGCTAGTGGTTTCGTCAATCATGCCTGTGTAATGAAACCTCTATAAAAAAAACCCCTAAACGACGGGGTTCAGAGGGCTGCCGGGTTGGTGAACACATGGAAGTACTGAGAAGGGTGCTTGTCCAGAAAGAACGTGGAAACTCCACACCCCATACTTCACGCTATGCATGTCTTCCATTTCGTTGTTCCTGAGTTGTATCCTTTATAAGAAACTGGTAATAGAGAGTAAAGCTCTGTGAGTTCTAAGGAATTACCAAAAGTAAGCAGGGGTTGTGGGAAAACCTTAAATTTATAGCTGGTCAGTCAGAAGTCCTGGTGTCAACCTGGGACTTGTGATGGCAACTGACGTGGAGGCCCTGTGAGACTGAGGACTTAGCTTGTGGGATCTGATGCTAACTCCAGGTGGATAGATATTGAACTGAATTGAACTGGATTGTTGGACACCCAGCTGGCATTTGAGAGCTGGACAAATGGTGTTAGAAAGATAATTGAAGAATTCGGAGGTGTATAAAGAAAACTAAATAACAGCCCCTTCCCATCTCTTTCTTATTCTGTTCTTTGATGTAGTCAATGTTAATAGTTGGCATGCAATTTTTTAAAAATCTTCTGTGCTTAAATAAACATACAAAATATAGATACATACCTATAGCAGTTTCTCTGTTATAAATAGAACACTTCCATTTCTCATGGAGAAGAGTTTAGCTTGCTCTCTGTGTCTGACTGTCTCTCTTTTGCCCCGTTGTCTTTCTAGACAACGCTTTAGAGCCTCAACGTTTATCATCAAAATGGACTATCAGGATATTTTACTAAATAAACAGTCACGAAGAAATAATGCTATGAGGAGAGGTGGGTGTTTTCAGTTGTGGTTTTAAATAAGATTTTTTTTTCCACTCTGTTATACACTTACCATCTGTAACGTACCATTTAGCACTTGCTTATTATACATCCTATTTTATATCTCCTGGTTTCTAGTCTCTAACTAGATTTGAAGTCTATATAAGGCCCATACTTTCCTTGACTTCTAATCAGACTAGCTTATAACAAGTCAGAACTCAATAATTAAAATACTCTTTGTCCTTTTGGTTCTATAATTGATAGGGTTTGCCTGGATTTGGAAACTCTTTTTTGGAAGTGCCTTTTTAATGAGGTACCCTTTCCTAAGTGGGTCACATTGGAAGCCCTTCCCCTCAAGAGCAATGATTATTGCAGGCATCCCTGAAGAATTAAGAAAAGACACTACTATCACGAATGCCCATGATCTCATGTAGGAGAAAAGAAGAATGAAACAGGATGGGGAAATGGTACGTACGGGTGGCCACCTTGGCCGTGATGGGAAGGCTGAGGATGTTGCTAATGACAGCGTAGACGCTGATGTTGTAGGTGAGACCTGGCTCCAGCTCCGAGATGGTGACACCACTCCAATCTCCAGGCACCCGCTGCTGGAGCTGGAGGCCCCCCGGGGCCGTCGGCTGGTAAGAGATCACATATTCCGTCACTGCCATCGGCCCGTCCCATTCCAGCTCAATGGACCTGTCGCTGATACCAGCCACTCGCAAGTCCTCTGGAGGGGCAACTACCAGGAGGCAATACACAAATAGCATGAGCTCAGAGGACTGCCTTCCCCATCCTGGACCCAACTTCCTTCCTCACATCTCACCCCACATGCCCTGTCTGTATATTCTGCTCAGCTCATTGCCTTTGAGTGATTGGTAATTCCCTTTGCAAGCATGTTCTTATCTTTTCTGTGCTCAGTACTCCCATCCCTATAGGGCCATGAGTTAGTGGTGTGCTGGAGCCGGCTTCTACTGGCTCAGGAAAGTTGATTGTCGAATTTTGCAAGACAGTTTTAAATAGTCATTATTAAAGATTAAATTGTATTCAATATTAACTTACAATTAAGTAAATTATCTTAAAAACAAAATTATGAATACTCCAAACTCATCACTGGCAAATTACTTCACTACATTTTACTATTATCTATGCCCTTGGGTCAATTTACATGTGTTGTATCTCTCTGGTAGAAATACTATGTAATTGTGTGCTAATGCACAGCTGTTTCCAACTATGCATTTAGTGACTTCATGTTGGTAGTTTGAAATTGGCCACAGAGGGAGTATTTACACCATGGAAGTTGGCAAATGCTACAAAGCAGGGCTTTTTATTTTTTCCCTCAGAGATCTAGTTGTTAGATATTTAACAGCATACATTGGCTAATATTTTTGGTAGTTTAATAAATTATTGTTACCAGATTACCCTGAGAGCCAGTATTTGATTTGGCAAGTGGAAATAAAGGCTTATTCCTGGTTATCTTGCAAAATACAAGCCAAAACAGTAAATCCTAGATACCATGGACTGATGAAGACATTCAATAACACTTTATTTTCCCTGTTAAAAGGAGACTGTTTAAGTTTTGAAAGAAATGGAACTCGTGTTAAACAAATTTTTATTAGCCTTGATTTTGGGGATGATGAGAAAGGAGCATTCTTGAGGGCTTTGCTTTTCTCTCTTGTTCTACTTTTCAAATGCTATTCAGAGAATCACCAAAAATTAAACCTCATTGAAATAGCCTTTCATGTATGGTTCCCTTGGGAAGTGAAGATTCTCCAGTAGTGGGGGTATTAAATGACTGAAACTTTAAGATCAATTAGGAAGTTAACGCCAGTATACCTGTAATTGGACCTGCCCATAGATTAACTCGAAGATCAGGCCAGTATTTAAATAGTCATAATTAACTTATAAATTTATATGCAGTGGAGGCTTTGGTTAGTTTAAAAGTTGTCATTGGTGTTGAATTTCTCCTCTGAGAATTCTCTTTCACCTTTACAAGAGCAGAGGACTGAGGCAGCTGCTAGTCACAGGGCCATGTGAAAAGAAGGTGCCTGCGCTCCCTGTGGTGCTCAGCCTCAAATCCTTGGCAGAGGTGTAAATGAGGACTCATAAGGTGGAAATTAGGAACATATATTTACAATGCTGGGCATTTGCTTTAATTGCTTTTGCCCCAAACTGTGAATGGTATAAAACAATCTAGATAGCAGAGCTTCCTCTGATTAAAGATGGCAAATGTTGACCAAAACAAAAATATTTTAAATTTAATTTTTTTAAATTTATAAAACTAGATGAATGTAAATGAAATTTAAATAATCAAACTTTCAAATGATAGTTTATAAGCATATATCATTTCTAACCCTGGCATGATGAAAGCTTTGAATTGCACTAAGATCTTTGGGGTATCCTGTATAATGCATACCAAATGACTCCTGGACCAGGGAAAGAGGGGTTGGTATATAGAACCTGTCAGTATTTTGCATGGTTATATAGAGCATTTATTATGCACCAAGGACAATGCTAAACATCCTGACATAGATTTTTTTATTTCATCCTCTCACCAACACTATGGAATTGGTATTATTTTTACCCCGGTTTTATAGAGAAGAAAACTGAGTCACAGAGTCAGCAAACACAGAAGCTAGGATTTGAACCCAGGCACAATGCTTCTAGAATCTCTAAGCCAGTGTACAATACCACTTTACATTTGCATAGCATTTCAGTCTATAAAACATGTTTAGATAAACTATCTAACTAGACTTTTAAAAAAAATCCTTTAATAGCAGCTCTATGAGGTAGATTGGGTAGATATAATTATCCCAACTTTACAAATGGAGAAACTGAGACCCAGGCTAAAGGACTTGCCAAAAGTAAGGGAGTTGGGTCATAGCTGAACTGATTATCAAACCAAGATCTATACGTAGTGTGTTCTTTCCCCTACAATTTGTAGGATGGGTTACTGATTGTACCAGATGCTTTCCTTCATTTATACACAGCCCTTAAAAATAAACTACATCAGTGAATAATTCAGACTATCATGTAGGATGCCAATTCCAGACTGGTGCTTATCCTAGAGGTAAGAAACTTCTTTTAAGAAGGATTCTCTAAAATTTCACAACTTGTATGGAAACACAAAAGACTCCAAATAGCCAAAGCTATCTTGAGAAAGAAAAACGGAGCTGGAGGAATCAGGCTCCCTGACTCAGACTGTATACAAACCTACAGTAATCAAGACAGTATGGTACTGGCACAAAAACAGAAATATAGATCAATGGAACAGGATAGAAAGCCCAGAGATAAACCCACGCAAATACGGTCACCTTATCTCTGATAAAGGAAGCAAGAATATACAATGGAGAAAAGACAGCCTCTTCAATAAGTGGTGCTGGGAAAACTGGACAGCTACATGTAAAAGAATGAAATTAGAACACTCCCTAACACCATACACAAAAATAAACTCAAAATGGATTAAAGACCTAAATGTAAGGGCAGACACTATAAAACTCTTAGAGGAAAACATAGGCAGAACATTCTATGACATAAATCACAACAAGATTCTTTTTGACCCACCTCTTAGAGAAATGGAAATAAAAACAAAAATAAACAAAGGGGACCTAATGAAACATAAAAGCTTTTGCACAGCAAAGGAAACCATAAACAAGATGAAAAGACAACCCTCAGAATGGGAAAAAATATTTGCAAATGAAGCAACTGACAAAGGATTAATCTCCAAAATATACAAGCAGCTCATGCAGCTCAATATCAAAAAACAAACAACCCAATCCAAAAATGGGCAGAAGACCTAAATAGACATTTTTCCAAAGAAGATATACAGATTGCCAACAAACACATGAAAGGATGCTCAACATCACTAATCATTAGAGAAATACAAATCAAAACTACAATGAGATGTCATCTCACACCAGTCAGAATGGCCATCCTCAAAAAATCTAGAAACAATAAATGCTGGAGAGGGTGGGGAGAAAAGGGAACACTCTTGCACTGTTGGTGGGAATGTAAATTGATACAGCCACTGTGGAGAACAGTATGGAGGTTCCTTAAAAAACTAAAAATAGAACTACCATATGACCCAGCAATCCCACTACTAGGCATATACCCTGAGAAAACCATCATTCAAAAAGAGACATGTACCAAAATGTTCATTGCAGCTCTATTTACAATAGCCCGAAGAGGGAAACAACCTAAGTGTCCATCATCTGATGAATGGATAAAGAAGATGTGGCACACATATACAATGGAATATTACTCAGCCATAAAAAGAAACAAAATTGAATTATTTGTAGTGAGGTGGATGGACCTAGAGTCTATCATAAAGAGTGAAGTAAGTCAGAAAGAGAAAAACAAATACCGTTTGCTAACACACATATATGGAATCTACAAAAAAAAAAAAGGTTCTGAAGAACCTAGGGGCAGGACAGGAATAAAGACACAGACGTAAATAATGGACCTGAGGACGGGGAGGGGATAGGGTAAGCTGGGACGAAGTGAGAGAGTGGCATGGACATATATACACTACCAAATGTAAAATAGATAGCTAGTGGGAAGCAGCCACATAGCACAGGGAGATCAGGTCGGTGCATGTGACCACCTAGAGGGGTGGGATAGGGAGGGTGGGAGAGAGGCGCAAGAGGGAGTGGATATGGGGATATATGTATACATATAGCTGATTCACTTTGTTATAGAGCAGCAACTAACACAACGATGTAAAGCAATTATACTCCAATAAAGATGTTAAAAAATAAAAAATAAAACAAAAGCACAACAACAAGAAAAAGAAAGAAAGAAAGATTCTCTAGGACCTGCCTTTTGTTATTCAACACGCTGATTCCAAGTTTCCTGTGTGGGGCTCCTCCTGTTATGGTGACAGAAACAGCCATTCCAAATTTCAAGTCACCAACAATTCTTAGGGCATTTGGGACAAGTCCGTGTATTCATTTTTAGTGCCTTTCTCCAGAAAATAAAGCTAATCACGACGAAGGAGAATGATCCAAGCAGAGCATTTGGGGATTTTAAAGTAAAAAACAGAAGGATTTTTTCATCTTGACAACTTAACTTGGCAAGTTTTTTATCTTGAGACCTGAGCCTGGTGGTGGTAATGATGAGAAAGAAGCAATGGTGTCGACTGTGGAAGAAGCATTCTTGAGAGCGGTGGCTCCAAGGAGGAGACCATCACCTTTCACCCTATAACTTAGTAGCAGCTGTGTACATTGGGTGTCAGTAATTCTTATAAAATGAGACGGTATTGCTAGAAAGCAAACCGTAAAAGAGCCGTATGCCTTGATTCAAGGAATTTAGTGTGTGTGGTGGGCTGCGAATTATTCTTAGTCTTACTTTCTTTGGGGCTCCAACTTGGGAACTTGGGGAAGAGCAGGCAGTTAAAAAGGAGTAAACTGCAGCTTGAGGAATTGGAGTTGCTTATCTGCAAAGATGCCATGCTGTTTACTTTTTAGATCTCGCATCAATTTTGCACATATGTGGCGAGAGCAGTTGGAATTAGTTCCATGAAGTGTCTCGCTCGGAGGAGCGAGTGATTTCAGGTGCCAAAGGTTGGGCTGGCCGCAGTGCTGGCAGACGCAGAGGCTGATGGTGATGAATCTCTGCAGGTCTGACTGAAGTCCAGGGAACGGCTTTCTGGATTGTTTCAAGCTCCTGCTCTGGTTGTTCTTTCATCCTGTTGCTTTGCAGGGAGTTGTGGCCAAACCTCCTTCCCTGGGGGCAGGCGTGGACAAATGGTTGGATGTGCTTCCTTACCCCGTCTCCAACACCTAATATTTTTTATCATTTGACAGAGCTCAGCTTTCATATCAAAAGACTATTTCTTTGTGTATGTGGCTTTCAAAATTTTTATTTTCCGATTCCACTCTACTTAGCATCCCAGGGAGGATTAAAGAGTGCTAGAAGTTGGTAGGAGACCAGCGTTCTTATTCTTGCTCTGCCATTAATTAGCTGTCTGGCTGTGGAAAAATCTTCCTGTCTCTCAGGGCTGCTGCTTTTTACAATTTGTAAAATGAGAAGCCCAGAGTAGCTTCTTTCAAAGCCTGTTTTAAGTGCTCATATTCATGAATTTTTTTTGTTCTATTATCTTTACCGGGCCAGAGAACAGAGGCAGAAAGGTTGAGATCTGGTCCCATGGCCCACTATGAGAAAGATCAAGGCTGGGAGTCAAATAGAGTGGCCTTGTCAACCCTATTCAATTGCATTTATGCTCTAGCGGCCTAAGGAGCCTCAGAATGAAGTCCACACAATGGGCAGCCATTTTCCATGCCCTTGCCAGAGAGAAAAGAATGACCTGTGGAGAAGTGCATTTTGTGGCTCTCCATGTTTTCACCTTACCCATTCTCTTCTTTCCTCTCCTCACTGCTGTTGGCGAGGGGAGCAGTAATGCTGGAGTGGGTGCATCTGGCCAGAAAAGTCAAACAGTGGATAAGCAGCCCCTCTCCTAGAGCCTTCTCACAAAGAGCAAGTGAAGTAGCACTTTAGATAATGACCTAGTTACTTCTCTGGAAAAGACCCATGGCATTTGGTTTAAAAGACAAGAAAGCCTTGAGAGCAGCACCTGCTGCAATCAGTGGTGGCTCCATGGTTGCTATAGAAACAGATGGAGATTATGCAACTGTCCCTCCTCATATGCTTTGGGAACCTGTAAAGTAATTTATCTGGGCGTCCAGAAGTCTTCCTCAAACAGCACAGAGGTAACGTGTTGGAGGTAACATGTGCTTATGGTTTGGGCTCAACCCAGCTGTAGTTATGCTAGCAGCTGCTGAGTCTTCCCTGAGTGACCAGAAGGGCTTATCTCTGGTTCAGTTTGGACCCTGGATCAGATTAAGATTCTGTTTGCAAATGAACCCATCCCTGTGGAAAAGGAGGGTCAAGAACATGAGAAGTATGTACCACCCAACAGAGATCAATTTTATTAAGAAGAATGTGAACTACAGAATAGCCGTACATAGAAAAGGGCCCAAATGGACCCTTAGCATCCTCTGATGGGACCTCATGGAGCCTCATCCTGTGGGTGGGAACAAGGATCATGCTTCAGCCTCCTCTTCCCAGCAATTACCTAGGACTTTGGATTCAGAAATGATGAAGCTTAACTTCTGCTTGACTTTTCCTTCTGAACAATTGGTATAACAACTATTTATATTTTCAGTAAGATATTCAGTACACAAAATTAGGCTAAATGAAATCATCGACTATGGAAAAAAATGGAAGAACATGAAATTTTTTTTTTCCTAAGCAGCAGGTTGTCATTTATCTTTTAGTTGTTGCCATCGACCTTTTAAAAACTTTTAAGTTGAAGTTGCAGGTGCAGGAGACTTGTCTGACTGGTCTGGTACCTAGGTGGGAATCATTGATGATGCTCAAGAATAAAAGGCTGGTGAAGCTGGCCTCCCAGGATTTCCCCCTTAAACCAAGGTCAGAAGGTTGATCAGAAAATTCCTAGAATCAACCCATCAGAAAGCTTAAAAATGTTCGTTTGTTGTTAATTTTTATTTTAACTTTTCCCAATGAGCACTCTGAGCCCACTGTTACAGACTGAACTACAAATGGAAAAGATCAAGATCAGTCGCTCAATCTGTACTGTTTAAAACACATATGTATCAGTGAGAGTCACTGATTTAGTCAGAAGATGAGCAATAACAGTGAGATAATGACAATAATCTGATTTTAGGCAAAAGAAAATGATCTCCAGTGAGATATTGGTGTTTTCCCACTGATAGATTTAGGTCTGCCTTTTGGGACATCACCTTTGTATTGGTTTCCATGGTGCAGACACATATGGGGTTGGTTCCAATTTGCTATGTCATCTGGAACAAAGCAACTCGTGACCTTTTAATATGCTGTACTAATAGTTAGAATGTGAGTTGTTGCTCAATGCCTTTAGTAGTTTATTCCTGGTTTCAAGTAATTCCTTGCCTATAAATACTTTTATCCATGTGGACACTAGATCATTTCAAAAATTAATAACACTTTGCAATATGTAAGCTCCAAAATAGCCAGAGTGCCAGAGTGCCCTGCCAGTCTGGTTATCACAGACTAAGCGCCATCGCATGCCCTCGCACTGTGAAAGGAAGTGTCCCCAGAATATGGCAACAGGCAAGGGGGATATTTTGGAGCAGGTGGAGCTCTGGGAAGCCCGCTGAGTTAGAGTGGTCCCTTGCCTAAGGTGGTGCCATGGTCTGACTCTCTGCTTTCTTCCATCTCAAGGACAGTGAAATGCTGTCACCATTATTACCATTGACTTTGTTCCAGTCTTGGGGTAAGATTCAGCTTTCATCCTGAACTTGACCTTTTCTGGTTTCCACCCTTCCCCGCTTAAATCTGCCTCGTCAATTGTGATTGACTCAAGAAATCAGCTGTCTTGGAAAGCAAGTGTGCATGACCCAGTTGGGAATTCTTCGGCCTAAAATTCACCTTCCCTCCCATCTCTCTTCCCACCTCCAGCCAGTTTGCTGGACCACCCTTGACAAAGGCCCCGCCGAGCTCCCCTCCCTACCTGCCGAGCAGTCAGGGCCCTGGTAGCCCTCTTCACAGAAGCAGAGCCCCTCCTGGCAGTGTCCTCGCCCACTGCAGGCGTTCAGACACCGCTGCTGGCCGCAGTCCTCACCAGCGTAGCCCTCCTGGCACAGGCAGGTACCGTTGGTACATCTCCCCTTCCCCGAACAGTCCCCAGGGCACCTCAGCTCGCTGCAACCCTCGCCAGTGTAGGCCTCTTCACAGACACACTCCCCGTCCACGCACAGCCCCCGGGAGCTGCAGTCTGTTGGGCACCGGAGCTCTGAGCAGTCGTCGCCGCTGTACTCGCTGTCACAGAGGCACTGACCATCCACACACACGCCCCGACTGGAGCAGCCTAGGGGGCAGTAGGGCTCCGAACAGTTCTTGCCAAACCAGCCTTGATCGCAGATGCAGCCACAGGACTCGAGGCTGAAGTTGCCGTGGCCACTGCAGTGAGGGATATAATCCAGTTGTCCTGGAACGGCCAAGGAGAAGGTCAAAGGGCAGCAGTGGAACCTCCTGTAAATGGGGTATGGGAGGGGTGGGCAGAGACCTCTCCTCACTCTCTGATCAGATTTGTGTTGCTGAGAATTAAGCTCAAGCTAGTTTGGTACAGCATCGACTTCATGAATGTTTTCATCTAATAGGGGCTGTGTCTGGCACAGCACTGGGGGCCACGATGAGTGAGATCGGGTCCCTCGTCCTTCAGGGGCTCACCTTCTGTGTGTCTTGGCTTGGGTTCCCTAGAAGCAGACTTTAGATGAGAAGTCAGATGAGACTGACTTACTGGGAAGTGCTCCCGGGAAAAACCGGTCAGGGAGAAGGGGAGACTCAGGAGGTTGGAGCCCAAGCCAGACACATTATCAGGCAAAGTCCTGGGGGTGTCACTTGGGTGCAGTCCTGCAGGGACTTCTGGACACAGTGTAAGCCACACCTCAACTGGGATGAAAGGCTGTCCTTGGAGGGTGTAAATGTCCATTGTCTCCCTGGGGCAGGCCAAAGAGGTTCCTACAGCCCAAGGACAGCCCCTGACCAAGACGCCCAGGTGCTGGCTATGGGGACGGAAGGGGATCTGAGGGCTTGTATGCTGAGTGCCAGGCCTGTGATACAGGACAAGGTCACATGCGCTGCAGCCACATCCCACTCCCTCTCCTTCCCGCCATCTAACTAACTCTGCTCATTCATCACAGCTTAGCACTATGGTCACTTCCAAGGCTTCCCAGAACTTGTCTCATTTGGTGACTGTCTGCTGTGATCTTTTTAGGATTCTATGCATATCTCCTGCCCTAGCCCTTACCATGCTATAACTATAGTGGTTCATTTAAACCACTATAAAAGGTAAAAGCTTGAACCCAAGATTGTAAGGAAGACACAGTCCTCTTGTTAAAGAATGAATTTCATGGGTTGAAGGTACCTTTTGGGTGAGAGGAGCTGGGCACAAAAAGGGACACACTTTCTGCTCATTGGGGGTCAGCTGATAACAGCTATTGCACATGGGGTCCCTAGTAGAAGCCAGGCTTTCATCTGAATGGAGGCTTTTATTTTTATATTTAATAACTCCTGATGTTCTAGTCTGTCACCATTTGTCAATGGAGAAAGGAAGTCATGGGTTATGTAACTTGCTTAAGTCACAAGCTAGTAAGTAGCAGAGCTAGGATTTGAAGTCAGGAAGTCTGGCTCTGACTTCTCCCAGAGAGGACAAGATAGTCATTGGTAAGTGTTACTAGTCAGGGGGTGGGTGAGACTAGAGGTACAAGTCCTGGATACTCAGCCTTTGGAGGGGAGGGGGTTGTAATAAGCTCTGTGAGTGGGTGTGTGTGTGCACGTGCATGTACACCCACGTGCGTTTGTGGAGGGGGCAGGGGCTGAAACTTCCACCTTGCTGGAGAAGATGGGGCCAGGTCCTCTGAGACTATAATGGCTATCATTTACTCAGATGGAAGAAAGACTGAGATGGAGTGAACAGGGCGCCTGAATTCTCTAGTCCCTCAGGTTAACATGGATAGATATCAATTCAACAGCCTGTGAAAACCAAAGATGAATGAAGACAGACCTCAAATTCCCTGCTCACCACAGAAGCTGCTGTGCTGAACCGATGTATCATTACCTGACTCATCCCCCCAAAATCGGGTTAATGTATTTCAAACTGACTAAGTGCTGTAGAGGATCCCTACACCAAATCCCCCGGGAAGGACCACATTTAGATCTTAGAGACGTCTGAACAGAGAGCTACAGACTAGGGTACTTCTTTCCCTCTGTGTGAAGAGGTGCCAGATTTTGAGGGGAGTGGTGGCTCACCCTCATTCACTCTCCCTCTCTGCTCAGCGCCCTCCCTCCCTCCTGAGACCGGCTGCAAACTCCCAGACTCTACCTGTGGCCGCACTTTCCTGGCAGCAGTTGCTGGTGCACTGGTCCCGAAGCACTGACACCTCCCTCTCCAGCATCTCGATTCGGCTCAGCAGCTCCTGCAGCAGCTGGGCAGAGCTGGCGCATGGGCAGGCCTTTTTGGGGAGGTTGATCCTGTGGGTGAAGGTGACCTGGCTCTCGTGGTCCGAGGTCTGGCCCGTGTACTCTGTCAGCACCTCATCTTCGGCACTCACCTCCTGCTCGGCCGAGGCCTCCAGCCCCGAGGAGCAGAGGCTGTCCAGGGGCACATTAATGTTGTACACGTGGTTGAAGACCACCGGCTGCTCTTTGCCAGATGTGTTGTAGCTGTCAGCACCTCCTTCCTCCTCCACCGGCTGTCTCTGGACCCTTTCCGTGGTGACCTCCAGCTGGCACTCTGAGGGCTTAAGCATGGAGCCCAGAAGGATCAGGTTGACGCCAATGAGCATGTTCTTCAAGACCACCGTTTCTCCGTCTGCCCCCATCCTCTCAGCAGAGCGCTGGGTTCAAGACCGGCCTGCAGCAGAAAGCATGGAGTTGTGGAAATTTGCGAGAGAAACCAAGGAACGAACGAGATGGCCTCTGAGACCTGTGCTTGGGCACCACGCTATGCATGGTCCTGCAAAGCTAAAGGATAGCAGTGAGGATTTCAAGGGGAAGGTTGGGAAGTGGCTACCAGGGTCATGAAAGCCCAGAGCTTTTTGTTCCCTAGAGGAATGAACCCCTGAAAATGGACACTGCTTCTGCAGAAGGGCATTTTGATTTCCCAAAAGGCTCATCTAGAATACATGAGTCTGGCCTCCACAGTGGACAAATGGTTCCAACAAAGAAGACATGTGAGGACTCGGGGAAGGGGCACTGTGGCTAGGCTAGTCCTCCAAGGAGAACTCAGAGCATCCTTTCACTTCTGAGTGAGAATTAGGATGAAGGGTACCATGGAGCCTTAGGCATACCCTCATATTTCGCCAGATATTTACAATGAAGGGGTCCCACCAGCCACTTCAAAGTAACTTATTAACTCCTCTAAGCTCATCTGTTCAAATACCAGTTGACTTTAGAATAACCAACCAGGCAGATAATATAGTTCCAGGTAACTGAGGTTGTTAATAATCCTTAGGTACATTTGTGATTATCTGGGACTGTGTGAGCCGAACTTTCTTTTAATGTTCTCATTAGTATAGTCCCAGTGCTTTGTGATCACAGGGTGCCTTTCTTCCAAGGTCCTGTTTAAATTGCTAAAATAAGGTATTAGCTCCTCTACTGGTTACCTAGTCACCAAGAACCATGGAGAACGATAAATTTCCTGTAATGCAAATCAGTTTTACAGAAATTATATTTCTTCTATATTCCCTGTGTAAAAGAGAAAAGAGGCTTACAAATTTTGGTTCTAAAGGTAATGTCAGAGCTAAGAAGATTAAGGACAAAGGAACAGAGTGAGAGTAAATGTGAATTTGGGAAGAAGGCAATAAGCAACAGCTAACATCAACTGAATGTGTACTGTGTACAGACTGTGCTGTGCACCTCATGTGGGATCTTACTTGACCCTTAGAACAAACCTATGATGGGATGTTATGATTATCCCTATCTTGTAATGGAGTGAATTCTGCATAGAAAACTTAAGATTTGAATGCAGGTCTGACTCCAAAACCTGTGTTCTTAACTGCTATGCCCCAGTGCTTGTCTTGATAAGCATGTTCAATGTTCTGTTGTCTCTGATGGAAATTGTGTTAGTTATAGGATCTTCCCAAGAATACTGAGATTAGAAAATTTTGCTAGGGCCAGATCCAATGTTCCTTCCTGCACGAAGCATTCTCCTCTCATCTTTTTCTTCCTGTTCCCTCAGGAGGCTAAGGAGCATCCCCAGCACAGGCTAAGTTTATCCCTCACTCCTTATAAAGCCCCTCTGACAGCATTTGCCACACTAGACTCTGGGTTTCCTTTGTCTGCTCCTGCCATCCCCCCCCACACTGGCCCCGAACTGCTAAGTCAATTTAGGTCAGACCACATCTTATTCACAGTATTTGATGTGTGTCTAGGACAGCAAAAGTGTTCTGGACTGTGGCTGTTGAATGAATAAGTGAGTAGATACATGGAAGGATGGATAAACAGATGAACTAATGAGTAAATGCCCTGCGAGCAAAAGGTTGAATCATTCTCCAACTCATTTAATCTCTTTCCATTATCCTCAAGATATTCACTATTTTCTTCAATTTCAGTTCAATTCGACAATTTCTGAGGGATGATTTTATTAGGAGTAATCTATATTAGTGACTATTTTGGAAACCATGCCTTATGACTCAGTCTTTATATTATATATTGGACTAAAATCTTTGTTTCCAATATGAAGAAGAAGCAGAACAGAGTAGAGCTATTAAGATTCTGGACTCTGGAGCCAGACTGCCTGGTTCTTCCCCTATCCCAGGACTACCCTGAAATCACTGGCACATGTGAGACATCTCTTCCATCATTTGACAGCCGGAAAGCCCTACCTTAGCATACCCTTATTCAAAGAAGGGTGAGGTTCATGGAGTGATGGGAGAGGTGGTGATCCACTGGCTACATCAGATGAGGTAAATCAACCTTGGGGACACAGGGAGTGACATGTCTGAACCAAAGTTCTCTCATGACTGTAAGCTCTTTCCAAGCCCCTCTATCTGAGGTATTACTTGCCTTCCCATTTTCAGCTGCTCTAGGCATTTCATCCTTGGAGTGGCACGCTGCCCTTATATCATTGAAAGTTTCCCAGGAATGGCTCTGACATAAGTCATTTACACTTACATTTACATTGAAGGCTAAGGAGCCTTAGCCATCTCATTTGCTAAACTAAAGTTGGTTTGTCTGATCCATGTTGATATTGCTGAATAGTTGTTTTTTTTTTCTGGGAATCATAAAATTATCATGTAGCACCCATAGTACTTAACAGAACTTTTTGCACAGAAAAGGCACTCAATAAATAAGTAAAAGAATAAATGACATTATAAATGAAAAGGAAGACAAGTGACAGGAAACTTAAAAGGGAATAATGTTAGGTTCCACACCAGTCCAAAGCAACAACTATAAAATTATATGTGGAGAGAAAAGTATAGCTTTATGTGTGAAAAACACAAGATTTTAGTCAATAACCAGACTGACTATGAATTAGTCAACAGTGAGATTTTTGTAACCTCCAAAGCCTTATTTAGACTCAGGATTTATTGACTGATTGACTGATTGATTGATTGAAGTATAGTTGATTTACAGACTCAGGCTTTATTAATTGAAATCATAGCCTAGGATGCGCAGGGGACTGTTTTGCTCTGTACTGCACTTGTCATTGATTACTTCTGGGTGGAGAGGATGCTGAAGGTACTCAAAATCTTGTTGTAGGAGAGGGAGGAACTTAGCATTTTTGTCCAGAGAAGTGACAACCCCAGAGCTATCGTTCCTTTATCATTCATTCCTTTGACAGATATTTATTGAGTACCTACTATATGCTGGTTCCTTTATTCACAGAAGTTATATTTAAGTGTGTGTGTGTGGGGGGAGAGGGTGGGAGGGGGAGGACATACAATACATAAATACCCGCAATAATTCTGTATGTCATATATAATGTATGATATAATGCATATTATATGGTATTTAATATATGACGATGTAACATTCATTTGTGTGTGTTGTGTCAGCAGGTGGTAACTGCTGTGGAGGAAAAGAAAAGAAGGGAGCGGAGGAGGTACCAGGACAGGGAAGTCACATGGATATTTTGTAGAGCCCAGCCGGGGAAAGCTTGTCTAATGAGGTGACCACTAAGCAGAGACCTGAAGGAAGTGAGGAGTGAGCTTAGCAGACAGCTGAGGAAGTGCATTCCAGGCACAGGGAATGGCAAGGGTGAGGGCTCTGAGGCAGGAGCCGGCCTGGTGAGTTTGAGTGACAGTGAGACTGGAGGCGAGTGAATGAGGGAGCAGATGTGGGGAGATGAGGGCAGAGAAGGAGTGGGGGCCAGGTCAGAGAAGGCCTGTGAACCACTGTAAGGACTTGGGCTCTTACTGTGGCTCTACAGTCATTGCTCTCAAATGCATCCACATATTAAATGTTTATGATGATCTAGTTCTTGTCATTGAGAAACTCTCACCTCATGAAAGAGATGGAAACAAAAGTAAATATAATGACAATGCAATGTGATCATTATCATAACCAAAAAACACACAAAATGTCCCTAGAGGGCTGGAGGTGACCCAGCAACTTTGCCTGGGGCAGCAGGGGGAAGCTACGCAGAGAGTGTGGGGTAATCGTCAGTGCTGTTTGCCAAGTATTTCTGGCCTGGCTTTCCAGACGTGTGGTAGGACTACATTTTCCAGGGCTGTGTTTTCCGGCCCCCTGTTGGTTAGGTGAGGCCATGTCACTAGTACTGGCCGATGGTTGTGAGAGGAAGTGATGTGGGTGACTTCTGGGAGGGGGCATTCATTGCTGACGGGAGAACCCCCAGAGCTTTCTCTTTCCCATCGATGGTGACTGGCAATGTTCAAGATGGTGGCTGCTTTCTCAGTCTGGGTCCCTGAGTGACCATGATAAAGGGTGCCCTGGCTGTGTACAGTAGGTGTGTAGTGCATGAGAGAGAAATAAACTTTTGGTTTTGAAGCACAGATGTTGGTATTGCTTTTTCCTACAGCATAACCTAGTCTATCAGAAGATAATACTGAACTAGGTTTTAATAGATGACTCTTTAAGTAGAGAAGACAGAAGTTCATTATAGACAAAAGAAATTGCATTTGCTAAAACTCTGACATGTGCACGAATATGGCTTATTCAAGGAATTCAAGTATTTGAAGGGCTGTTAAATGCTATGGGATTGGACTTTTATACAGCAAAAGGTCCAAGGGAGGGAATTTCCCCCAAATGGGGGAATCTACAGGGAAACAGATTTTGGCTCCATGTAAAGAACAGCGTTTATAATAGAGCTATTGGGTTGTCATGGTAGGTACTGAGTTCCTGGTCGCTGGAGGTGTTCAAGCACAAGCCACAAGACTACTTAGTGAGAATGTTGAAGATGGGCTTTCAAGCGTCACCTCAGAGAGTGGATTAAAATGAACATTAAGGTTTTCTCTTTCCTGTTACTTTATGAATTCAGGGTCTTATGTGTCCTTTGAGGAGTCTACCCACTATAATATTGTATTAGTTTCCTAGGGCTGCCATAACAAGTTACCACAAACTGGGTAGCTTAAAACTATAGAATTCTATTCTCACAGTTCTGGAGAGTGTAATAGAAGGCCAAAACCAAGATGTCATCAGGGTTAATCCCTTCTGAGGCTCTAAAGGAAAATCTATTTCATACCTCTCTCCTAGCTTCTGGTGATGGCGGGCAATGCTTGGCATTCCTTGGCTAGTAGATGCATCACTCCAGTCTCTGCCTCCATCCTCACATTGCACTCTGCCTGTGTCTCTGTGTCTTCACGGGGCCATCTTCCTTCAAGGACATCAGTCATCTTGGATTAGGGGCCCATCACGCCAATATGACCTCATCTTAACTAATTACATCTACGATGACCTTATTTCCAAATAAGGTCACATTCTGAGGTACCGGGGGTTAGAACGTCAACATTATCTTCTTTGTGGGACACAATTCAATCCACAATACTTACCAATAGCAAACTGAGTATTTGCCAGGTACCAAGCTAAGCATTTTCCTTATAGTACTTCGTTCATTCCTGACAGCAACCCTATAAGCTAAGAGGAGTGATATTTAGGAGTCAAGATATTTAGCAACTGGTATGGCTCAGGCAGCAACCAATCAGAAGGGGGCATCCTTCAATCAGACCTGCTGTAGACAACCAGCAGGGCTCTGTGGTGATTTCACCATGATGGTAGGTCCTCTTTCAAGTTCCATTATTGGAGACAAGGCAAATGAGCTTCAGGAAAGGCCAAGGAACGTGACCAAGATTGCACAGCTAATGAGCACAGGAGCCAGGACTGAACCCAGATCTTGCTGACCATAGTCTGTCCTCTTAACTGCTGCTTTTCAGCCAGCTTTAATTAGCAGCCACATAGCACTCTCATGAAAAGACTTAGAGCTCTTACAAATCAACACTCTCCTCCCCCTGGATCAGATTTAGGACTTCCTGACAGCGATGACTTTTCCCTTAATGTTTTCTCCACCAATCCCGGCTACTACCCCAGATATTGCTTTAGCCTCTTACCCTGGAGGAAAGGCTTGTCTGCTGGCTTTTTATTTAAAAGTGCCCAGCCTCCACTGTGTCCCAGAGAGTCGAGAACAACGCTCAGCAAGTAAACTTTGATCCTAGAGGGGTCAGGAGACATTTTTTACACTTGTCCTTTCCTAGGACAGTTCCCCTCCAGCCAGCAGCTACAGAAAACCAGGGCTTGCCCTGGCCCCTGCCAGCTTCATTCACTTCCCTGAGCTCCCTTTGGCTGGTCCCCAGCAGGCTCAGTCACAAGCCATTGTTAACCACACCGCTGACCTCTCTGCTTCTCTCCATTTGCATATGGCTGAGGTTGCTTTCTGAAGGCAGGCAGTGAGAGGGGGTGGGATGAATGGCATGGGAGGCTTCATTTTTCTCATTTCATCTGAAGCCTGCTGGAGGGGGGAGGGGAATGAAACTCATGCTTATTTAATGCCTACTTCATAAATGTGCTGTTAGTTTTGCTAAGCTCATGTCACTTAATAATTATTTCAAAGTGGCTTTTCTTTCTTGTGTCCCTGGAAGCTTCCCTTTCGGGCTTCATTCTCTACCTCCACCACCTGTTCCTCTGGATCACAAAGAATACCGACTGTTCTGCAGGTGGCCCCTTTCCGTGGCACTCTTCAGCGATGCTGCTGGGCAGATTTTTGCAACTTCCTATGAGGAAGGCCTGTTCTAATCCTGTGGCATATCCTAGAACGCTACATTGATGTGTTTGTCGCCTTTAGAGGGGTCCTGCTTGCTCTGAGACCCGTGGTCTGGCTTTGGTGTGAAGTGGTGGCTGCACCTCTAAGCTAGATGCAAAATCTCTGTCACCAAAAGCAACGTTGGAGGCTGGAGGGGACCAGCAGAGCCCTCTCCTCCCTCACTCTCTTCCTGTTTCTCAGATGAGTCATCCGACCAGAGCTGTAAGACTCCAGGATAGAAGCAAAACAGGCCAGTCAGAGGATGAAGTGGTGGTGAGAGAGGGGAAGAGGAGGAGAAAGCTAAGATGGAGAAGAAAAATATGCCAGAGTGCCAGGCTGGCGAGAGCAACAGACAGAGTTCTACAGGTAGAGGGAGAAAACATAAACCTGAGGGACAGATAATACACTCAGGGTTCGATGATACACTAACAGTTGTAAGCAAGACAGGTATTAGCTAATGACCCTCCAAATGAGAGTGCAAGCAAGTTGCAGCAATTCGATAGATCGATCCTCAGGAAATCCGTGCAGTACCATTGAGTCATTTCCTCCACTCCAGGCTCCTTATCAATATAATTATCATGGCGGGCACCACAGGGGTCTCCGGGTCATGTGTAAGAGGCGAGTGGACAGCTGGACGGGTGGTGCCGTGCTGCTGGGGTCTGTGCTCGTCCCCCGGGTGGCCTGCGGGCAGAGTGCGGGTCACCCGGGCTCGGCCAAGTCTTGCCCCAGCTAAAGTTGTCCTTCAGTGGCTTTTCTTTCCCTTGCCCGCCTCCACATGCCTTCTCCTGGCTTTGTTTCTTCACGTTGAAGGGCTTTGCTACTGTTACAGAAAAATGTTCTGGGAGCCATCACCTTTACACAGGCTGGGAGGAGGGGAGGAGTGGTCTCAGGAAGGTGGGATGTGGGGCGGGAGGGAGGAGGGGGACGACGAGGGACAGAAAGAGCCACAAGTCACTCACGTTGAAGCTCTGCCTTTGTGTTTTCTCCTTTTTATTTTCTCTTAGAGCCAGAGAGGGAGTGAAAGAGACAAACACAGGTAGAGGAGCTTCAGAAAAAAAAAAGAAAAAGAAAGAAAAAAATGAGTGTCTAGGTTGTCGTGCGGGCAAGGAGAGGTGAGCAGCCAGTGCTTTGTTTAGATTTTCTAGCTTCTGCCAACCTTACACCCCACACTGTCCCTGGGGCTGATTTATAAACCAGAACCATATCTGTGAAAAAAATGACACTCTTTTTTTTTTTTTTTAGTTAGAATTAGTTTAAAAATAGTTCCCCGCCTGCCGTTGGGATGCTCTGTCACTTGGAGAAAGAGGGTAATTATGAAAGACGAGGGTGTAATGTGATCACTGCCGGCCCCATTGTGTCAGCGGAGGCAGCGTCAGGGCTGCTGGGAGGACTCAGGGCCCGCTTGTCTCCATCAGCCCCAGGCCTTTATTGGGCATGTCAGGTTTCTGAAAAGAACCCGAGGGCAGAAAACTCCCTGCAGACAGGACTCGGTGGCTGGCCCAGAGCTGTCAAGAGGGACATGCGGCGTAGTGTCAGAGGAGATGCAAGGCCAGGCTGGGGAGTCGCCTCCCCCAAGGACTGGCCGCCTCACCCCCACTCCGGGACCACATCCCTTGACGTGCCTCCAGGTGGGATCTGCAGGAAGGGTCTTTGGTTCAGAATGTGATGGAGCCACACTCATTTTTTGGCACAAGTGGGTCAGCCCAGTATATTTGTGTGTGTGTCCCTGCAGGATAGAGAAACCGCATTGGCTGGGTGGAGGAATCTGGCTCCTGGTCTTGTCCTCTGGCTCTGTCGTGTGCTGTCTGCGAGAATTCCAACTGACCTGGCCTCTCAGAGCAGTTCCTTCTTCATCTGAAAAGTGGGGTCCTCAAGATCCATCAAGAGAATAATACCAAAGGAGTAATAAAATCTTTCTATTGGAAGTGAGTGTGAGGCCATCCAGGTTTGAATTCCTGCTTTACAGTCTAAGGGGAGAGGCTGGGCAAGTGTTACTGCTGGGGGCCTCCGCTTCCTTTTGCGGCAGCTAAGGTTGACAGTCTACCTCCAGGTTTCCCCATGATTTTTGGTAAATAGAGATCCCATTTAGGTGAGAATTTATCCAATGTCTATAGATCCCAGAGAATTCTTAACATCTGTAGAGCATTTGACTATATACATACATATATATATAACCACGTATATATATATATATATATATATATATAGTTATATATGTGTGTGTGTGTGTGTATATATATATATATATATAGAGAGAGAGAGAGAGAGAGACAGAGGTGGGGGAGTCATATATACAAAGCCCTATTTAATCCTCATAATGGGCAATGGGATTATTCCAGTTTTATAGACAAGGCTCAAAGTACGGGAGTGATTTGCCCAGTTACACACAGTGAGTTAGAGCCAAACTAAATCCTGAGTCATATTTCCAGACTCTCAGTTCATTCGTAGATGCCACAACCTCCCTCCATCAGCCACCTTTGTCCTTTGGAAGTAGGTAGGATATAAAAAATGAATTCCTAATTAATCTCCACCATTTTGGTTCACAAATTCTTCTAAGAGCCTGACCTTTTGCTATCATTAATATCTATTTTTCATCTGTGTTTCTCAAGCTGGGAGAACAGCATGTCACCGTTTGCTGTTCAATCACTCTTCTTGAACAGTCATCATCCTGCTTTTCATCTTTCTTTTCTTTACATTTAATACAACTGCAAAGCAAAGTCTCTTCTAAGAAAGATGACCACTCAGACTGCAGCCCAAATCGATGCTTTTTTTTTTTTTCCTTGCCCACGATACTCATTAGAACAGACGGAGAAATTGCTTTAGAATATAAAAAATGGTCTCTGCCCTCATGGGGCTTATAATCTAGCTGAGAAGACTAGACTCATACACGTGAAACTGAACGACAAGGCAAGGCTGTCCTTTTGTATTATTAGTCACTTACTTTAAGTTTAATAGATGCCCCTCACAGTGTGGGACAGGTGACCAGAAGAGGCTTCCTGAAGAGGTGGCGTCCCAGTCCGCATGGAGGGGTGGTGTTGGAAAGGTGGATATGAGTTGTGAGGAGTGGGTGAGGAGGGGGGAAAAGGGCACAGCATAAGCAGGGTTGATTGAAGTATCAAGGCCAAGTGCAAGGAAGTTCTGCCTCTGAAGGGACTATCTTCAGTCTTCACGAAGGTTTAAAATCAATTAAAACTATGTTATGAAAATGTATGAAAATAATCCCTACATGCCCTGTGTGTGCCTAAGGTAAGGGAGCTGGTCATGTCTTAGTAGTGCTTCCAGGGCTTTATGTCCAGGAGGCCGACTCGGGGCCAGGACAATTTATAAACCTGGGCTCAGAACTTCTAATTAATTATAACTATAAATGTAGGAACTGTTTGCTTGATTACTTGGACATTGAAACTCTTTAGAAACAAACAAATCTTGGGTGTAGTTACCTGTAGAAATTATATTCACCCACATCCAGAAGACCAGATAATTCATCTGCTCTAAAAAATACCTAATGACAGGTTCAAATATCAGATTCATGCTGTTTCCAATTATATGACATAACTACATTGGATTTGGTCCTTCTATCAGGAACTGAATAATTGCTTTAATATCTGATATCCATTAACTTCTCCAGATAACATGTATGTTGGAGGTGGCAACTTATGAACGTTTAGCTCTAGAGGTCTAGAGGAGTTATTTACTTTATTGTGCAAATTATCAATATGTGTTTTCGAGCATGAAAGAGCACCACTCTGACCCAAAGACTACACACAGATGAATTCTATTTTCTAGTGCATGAAATAGCATTTTGAAATTTGAGGAAGCTCCAAGGGTACTGGTATATGGAGCACAGCCTGTTTAATTAAATGCAGATGCACACTGATTGCATGCCAGGAACTGGGCTAGGTTCCATTCGAGATGTCAGGGGTGAGCTAGAGAAATCTCAGGTAACTCCCTGTATAACTAGGAGGAAGGTATTTACATAACAAGGATAAATAGCAAACCATGATAAGTAGCATATCCCAGGTATGGAGAAATTCTTCTGGGAGCCTAGCAGAAGGAATCATTTCAACTGCAAGACTCTCTAGAGAAATTGTGATGTTTTCCATCGATGTAGCCTTTGAGCTGGGTCTTGAAGAATTAGAAAGATTTTGAAAGGAGGAGACAGGGAAAAGGGCAGTAAAGTGAGTGAGGACGAAGGGCACAGTTCCTGGGGTGTTTGTGTGTATTCAGGGTTGAGGGGACTAAGAAGACGTCAGAGAGCCTTGATTGGCATCTTTAGAAATTTCCTCTGTATTCTGTGGGCTGGTGGAGCCTCAGTGTTTTTTAAGCAGGGCGTGACATGATTAAAGAAATCCTTTAATATCTGCAGTTGCAGTTGGCCCCAGAGATGAATTCTAATCTGAAAAACTCAAAGGATTTTTTTTTTTTTGCTTGTCGTTTATCTTATTTTGTAGTTATTCAGTCAGTAAGGCCTGGATTAGCCTTGCTCATTACTTTAGAGAGTGGTTTTTCAGGGTACATAATTTCTTAAATTCCTTTTCTCTCGCTCTCTGTCTTGACAAAATGCATTTTGCTCTCCATTAAGTTATACTGCATCATCTTTGTTCATTGTTGCTAAAAGGGGGCTCCAGTAGAATTCAAATGTTGTTTTATTAACTGCTAAATCCAGGATATGTATTATACAATTTTGGGCTTTTTAAATGTTTTCAATCTGAATAAAGGTAAGAATTGACCATTTAGCTCCAAGCAGCTGCCTTTCTGACAAATTGAGAATGCAGACAGCACTGAGTTGGCTCTGAATATAGCCAGGCTTTGGTGAGCAAAGCACGGTTTTGAGGGTTCCCAAGTCCACGTATGATCCGTTTAGGGTACAAAACAGCCCAAAAGAGGATTCAGAATGTCCCCGTTGGGCTGGGGTTGATGCCTGAAATAACTTGTGCATGGCGCCCTCTTCTCTTTGATGGGAGTTCTCCTTCCCCAGAGCAACTCTCCTCCCTCCGCAGCCTCTGTGCGCACTGCCTGGGCCTGCCTTCCTCTCCTGCACACACAGTTGGAGTTTTCCCTTTGCCCCTCCAGACCCTCTCTCCACCCTTTTCTTCTTGGACCTGATCTCTCTTCCTAGCGCGCTTCCCATTCAGCTAAAGGAGATACCCAGGAGGGGAGCTGCAGCTCCAGCCAGAGGGGAGTGGGGTCCTGACTTCCTTCCTGGGAGGTCACCCACTGATTGTGTCCCTCAGCTGAAGGGCGTAGTTTCTCTCAAGGTGACCTTCTCGACAGGACTGACTCTCTTTCCAGGTTTTGGTAACCTCTCTGCCAACTCCCTTCACCTCCTTTGGGGCTTAAGGATGGCAACAGCTCAGCTTCTACTAACCCCAGATGGTCTGGGTGCAGTGTCCTCACTGAGTGACCCGTGGCTGTCTAGTGCTCATCCCTGCAGGTCTCCACAGGGACCTGCCTTCCTGGGAAGGGCTGTTTACCCCAGACATTTCCTCCTGGCCCCAACTCTGCTTAAAACGTACCGGTCCTCTGTGCCTCATTCCCTCAGTAGTCAAATGCCAAAGTAATACAAGATGCAGTGTTGGCAATAAATTAACACCTTCTGAAAACCTATTTGGAAACAGGTAGGCCTTAAACCATAAATAACAGTCACATTTTCATTTTAACAACAGCCTTCAACTAACCTAACGGTGGACATGGTTCAGTGTGGTTTCATGCTGTAGCAGAGAATAAGATTCATTGCCTGTAAAAGGTTTCAACATTTTTTTCTCACATTGATCTTTCTACCTTTCCCCTGTTGAAAAGCACTAAAATGAGTCAGAGTAACAGAGCACCTGGCACCTGCAGAGCTCATTATAGTTTTCAAGACGTTTTCATAAACATAATCTCGATTGATCTATGAATTTTGTAAAGTATGTAAGGTGGGTATACTGCCCCACATTACAGATGAGTAAACTGAGGCTTATTCCTATGAATAACATGCCATAAAGCTGGTATTAAAGAAATCAGATTTTCTGAGGAAAACTTGAGAAATTTGTCTCTGAGAACTTTACAGTGTTAAAAGGAATTTGACTCACATCTTCTTGAGTTTGTTTTTCTGATGGGGAAACTGGAAAAGTACGGTGACATTAAAAAATAATAATGATAAAGGCACGGGTTTATTTATTCCTCAGCAAGAATGTGTTTCTCTGAGTTAAAAAATAGTTCCAGCCTTATACTTTTTCAACTCTTTGGCCATATATAGGGGCTTTAACGAGCACTTGGCTGGAGTAGGGGTTTGGGGGTGCAGCGATTGACTCTTGGCTGCAGGGCTGGGGGTGGGATGGGGTCTGGCAGCCGAGGGTCAGAGGAGAGAGAGGGAGGAGCCCAAGGTGGTCAGGGCACAGGGAACCTTTCTGTTTCTCTCTGGATTTACTCAACAACTCTCCTGCTTGAGGGTTGGAGGACTATACCCCAAGGGGCTCTCAGATTCCCCAGTAACAACTCAAGAGTGAATCCTTTCTCTGGAGTTTGTAATGGGAAAGCCTATCCCTTTGATCCTAGTTTGCATTATCAAACAGGATTCCTGCAGGGAAATCATTATGAAAGAGTTCCCCCTGCTGAGCCAGACACCAGCCTGATTCACTGAATGAGAAGCCCAACACAGGTGACATGTTTCCCAAGCCAGCTCTGAGAATTTTCCATGCTTTATCCTGTATTTGAAGATAATTTTGAAGTAGGCAGTGACGTGCCTTCCTACTGTTCTGGAATATTATACCTTCATTAGTCTAGAGCCTAATGTCTAGAATGAAACTTTTGATCAATAAGACGAATCCACATTTTTTTTTAACTTTAAAAGTTTCTTTTATTATTTTATTTTTTTATACAGCAGGTTCTTATTAGTTATCTATTTAATACATATTAGTGTATATATGTCAATCGCAATCTCCCAATTCATCCCACCACCACCCCCCACCCCGCTTTCCCCCCTTGGTGTCCATACGTTTGTTCTCTACATCTGTGTCTCTGTTTCTGCCTTGCAAACTGGTTCATCTGTACCATTTTTCTAGGTTCCACATAGATGCCATTAATATACGATATTCGTTTTTCTCTTTCTGACTTACTTCACTCTGTATGATAGCCTCTAGGTCCATCCACGTCTCTACAAATGACCCAATTTCGTTCCTTTTTATGGCTGAGCAATATTCCATTGTATATATGTACCACATCTTCTTTATCCATTCGTCTGTTGATGGGCATTTAGGTTCTTTCCATCTCCTGGCTATGGTAAATAGAGCTGTGATGAACATTGTGTTACATGACTCTTTTTGAATTATGGTTTTCTCTGGGTATATGCCCAGTAGTGGGATTGCTGGGTTGTATGGTAGTTCTGTTTTTAGTTTTTTAAGGAACCTCCATACTGTTCTCCACAGTGGCTGTATCAATTTACATTCCCACCAACAGTGCAAGAGGGTTTCCTTTTCTCCATACCCTCTCCAGCATTTGTTGTTTGTAGATTTTCTGATGATGCCCATTCTAACTGGTGTGAGGTGATACCTCATTGTAGTTTTGATTTGCATTTCCCTAATAACTAGTGATGATGAGCAGCTTTTCATGTACTTCTTGGCCATCTGTATGTCTTCTTCGGAGAAATGTCTGTTTAGGTCTTCTGCCCATTTTTGATTGGGTTGTTTGTTTTTTTAATATTCAGCTGCATGAGCTGTTTATATATATGGAGATTAATCCTTTGTCCATTGACTCGTTTGCAAATATTTTCTCCCATTCTGAGTGTTGTCTTTTCATAAATCAACAATGAGTATGTATTGCCTTTCTCCAAAATAGCAAGATCGCTGGGCTTTTCTTTGAAGACTGAGCATGTGGGACTGGTGGCTGGGTTTGTCCAAACCCGCTGCATTTGATTAGGAAGGTAAAATCCCCACCACCTTCACCTTCACACATAACTGCATGACCCAGGATTTGTGCAATTGACCGCATTGCAATATGTGTGCAGGATTGTTCTATGAAGGAAAGGAGTGGCTTTTTCTGACTGATACCTACATACCCCAGGGACACTCCAGGCACTCATCCAAGGGCATTACATAGTAACTCAATCCCCACAGCAACCATACAAACTACTATGGTTGTCCCCATTTTACAGATGAGGAAACTGAGTCACAGAGAGTTTAAGTGGCTTGTCTAAAATCACAAAGCATTTAAGTAAGGGCACCAAGATTCAATTTTTTTTTGTCAAAGGATGCATACACTGTGTCTGGAAGCCTCCATATGAGAAAGAATTTGTGACAATAATCTCCCTCTCTGAGCTCCAGCAGAACTTGTTATTACACTTATCACATAGTTACCTGCAAAGTTGTTCCCCATCTCCCCACCAACAGAGAGTCCCTAGAGGGCAGGTGTATAATCTACTTGTCTTTGGTCCCAGCATATAGCACAGATCCTGGAGTCTAGTAGATTCTCTCTCTTTCCAAATACATACATACACAAACCTGTGATGTATTTCCAGCCATCCTTACCTACTCAGGTGTCTGCATATCCCCACAAACTGGTTTTTCCTGCTGCCAAAGTTTCTGAAACATTCCTCTCTGCAGTGTTAACCAGGAGAACTGCTGCTGGGAGTGTGTGAGGTGACCCCAATGGGACCGAGTGCTGGCCATTAGCACAGTTTATTGTTAGGGTAATAAATGTCCTTCCCACCCCCTTCCAGGCTTCCTTGCTGATAGCTTCAGGATTGCAGTCTTGCCCGCACACTTATTTTGATTACTGCTGCCTGTCACGTTGTTTCTTATTATTGACCTTGGTACCTGTCAGACCGTTTACAGCCCCTAATTGTCTTTACCTTCTACCCGTCCATCTTCACTGAAAGGCTGGTTTCTCTGATTACTCAGTCCCTGTCAGTTTCTCATGGATTTACTTGATTCTTCTCAGAAGTGAAGGAGTGCTTTGTGGCCTTCTTTGCCCTTGGATTGATGAAGGTTTTTGGCTGTGACCCAGGCGGTCCTCTCCAGAGGGCCACCTCAGGGAGGTTTTAGAGAGGGGTCATTGCCTAGGGGGCAGGGCCCTGCCTTGAAGACAGCATCTCTCTGGGTCCCCTGCCATTTTCATTTATTCATTTATTTCATTTATTCAATTTTATTTATTCAAGCTTTCTGAGCTTGAGCAAGTCATGAGACTGCTCTGACTACCTGTGAAGTGGGAATTATTTATAGTGAGAATCAAGTCTATGTGAAAATACTGCTCTCTCCAAATGAATCTTCTCCTAGGTACTGCTCTCAACCTTTTAGACCCTCATTATCAGGAGGAGGTTTAAGAATTGTGTCCTGCATAGAGAACAGACTTGTGGTTGCCAAGGGTGAGGAAGGGTGGGGGAGGGATGGATTGGGAGTTTGGGGTTAGCAGATGCAAACTATTATATATAGAATGGATAAACAACGAGGTCCTACTGTATAGCACAGGGAACTATATTCAATATCCTGTGGTAAACCATCATGGAAAAGAATATGTATAGATATGTATATGTATGTACTTTGTATATATATGTATATATATGTACTTTGCTGCACAGCAGAAATTAACACAACATTGTAAGTCAACTATACTTCAATTAAAAAAAAAAGAATTATGTCCAGGGGGGCAGAATATTGTATCATCTATGAAGTGGCCCATAATCAGTGGGAAGGTCTCAGCATTGCTCACGTATGACAAATAAAGAAGCACATGGTCTCCATTTCTGCATGGATCAGAGTTTCATTATTTGACATCCAGCCACGGAATTGTATTGCCTTCTCAGTCTTCCCTGAGCCCCAGCATTTAGAGGGGGCACGAGCAGGATGATGAGTCCTCAGTTGTTGCTAAGTTGGTAATTGTTGGATTGAGTAGAACTGAGGATGCTCAGGTGGTGAAGAATGACAGATCCCGTGGTGGCATTTGTGGTGTGTCTTCTTGACCCACAAGTATAGAGGAGGACCATCACTTCATGTAGATGATCAACAACCCCCAGGGAATTGTCTGCTTTCCAGAGTGGGGTTGATTAGAATGTAAAAAGAGAACTCAATCCCCTAAGAATCACAAGGATTTCTGAATTATTCTATGGCTGTTCCTAGGCTGTTTGCACCCTGAAACTGGACTCTAAGAAACCAGAGGGACACCAGGGCTCAAAAGCTATTCACCTGATTACAGCAACCAGACACGGGGCCTGGGAGGCCAACTTTGGGGTCCGAGGCCAAGGTGGGGCTGTACTGAGCTGGACCAGACTAAGGTGGACAATGTGGTGTATCCAGGGCATAGCCAGGGTCAACTGAAAGTCACAGAGCTGGATCAAAGCCACCAGAGTCAGAAACTAAAGAAGAGGAGACACATCAACAGAACCAGGATGCAAATCCCATGTGTCACAGGGGTAAAGCTGGGTGTGTGCCGGCCAACACCATAAGCCTTGGGAGTTACAATACCCACACCAATGGCCTAAAGCAAACCAACAAGTCTCTATTAAAAATTTTTTAATTTCCTGGTGGCGCAGTGGTTAAGAATCTGCCTGCAAATGCAGGGGACATGGGTTCGAGCCCTGGTCCTGGAGGATCCCACATGCTGTGGAGCAACTAAGCCCGTGCGCCACAACTACTGAGCCCACATTGCCACAGCTACTGAAGCCCGTGGCACCTAGGGCCTGTGCTTCACAACAAGAGAAGCCCCCGCAGTGAGAAGCCCGTTAACCACAACGAAGAGCAGCCCCCACTTGCCGCAACTAGAGAAAGCCCACACGCAGCAACGAAGACCCAGCGCAGCCAAAGATAAATAAATAAAGTCTTTCTCTAAAGAAAAAAGAGAGAGAAAAAAGAAAGCGATCGGCAGTCCTGGGTTCTCCAACTAGCAGTGAGACCTGTGCCAAATCCCCTTTAAAAAAAAATTTTTTTTTTTTCTGATTGGAAGTAAAACACATATTCATTATAAACGAATCAGAACATACAGGTTGAATTTTTAATAACTTGACCCAGTGAAAGCCACTAGTGTTTTGGTAGATTTTTTTCTGTTTCTTCACATAATTAGGATGGAATGCTATTTGAATTGACACTTTAAACAAATAAATTTCTTGGGTAAGCACCACCCAGTGACAGTTCAGGCAGGCTCAGAAGGCAAGTCTCAGGCCAACTCGGGTCCGCATCAGCTGCCAGGCTGCAGGGTTGTACAGGTAAGGCAGGGGCCAGGCCTGGCCTGGGAGTAGGGGGCTGCTAGGTGGATCTCACTCAGGGAGCAGCTTTTGTATTTTTCCCTCCTCCCCTGGCAACAAGCACATTTCCCTGTTCACTGGGAGCCCGGGCAAGTGTTGACAGGGTGACTAGTTTCCTCTGCACAGTCCTCCTCATTAAGACGCGCGCAGAATCGTGTCTGAATGCACGGCTGTTGTGGGGGACATTCCGTTTCGGTCCAGATCGAAATAAAGAACGAGGTCTATTAGGGAGTCCTGAGGGAGAGCAGGGTGACTCCCGACTCTGTGGTTTCTGACCGATCTGAACAGCAGGGCCCTCAGGCAGGTGGACCTGAAGCTCTGGAGAAGAGAGGTTTCAGCAAGGTGGGCGTGCCCGGAGCACAGAGCAGACACGATGGGTGTGGGTGAAGTCCCTCCGTTCCCACGCACCACCCTGCACCGCTAGGTTCCATCAGAGCGAGTTAGGAAGGGCCAGCGGCCAAGTTTGCGTGCAAGACAGAAGCTGCTGGCCAAGATGGAATTGTGCTCAGAAAGAGCTTCAGGAACTTTTTGAAACCTGTGATGTCAGTTCCTGAAATAGTGTCCTCATTAGCTATGAAAATGGCCTTTGGTGACAACCACTGGGCAGGATAAAGGGCAGCTGGCAGCAATGGGGTGTGTTTGCATCCTTTCTCCTTACACGTTGCCTACGGCCACTGAATTTGCAAAGACAAGCCTTTTGTCAGCACTCCCACGGACTGGGGCCTGGAAACATAGGAGGCTTCTGACCCTTCTTCCCAGGGCTGAGACTCCTGGGGCAGAGTTGGGGTTGAGCAGCTGTTACAATGCAGGGAGCTGCAGCTTCCATGCCTTCTATGAACTTGCATCACTGGGGTGAGGTCAGGACCAGCCCCGGGGTGGACCTCAGCCTCTGCCACCAGTGAGGTTGTTCAGAGCCCAGCTCATCACTTTGCTGCTGTGGGGTCTTAAATCAACCTGGAGCTGGCCTTTGACTTCCAGGGAGTGCTGCCCTAGGAGCCTGCTGAGATCACTGAGGCTCAGTCTCTGGGAAGTGCAGGGTGGGTTGCATTTTTCTAATTTAACCACCTGGAGGGAGGAGGTCTTTGAGTTTTGGATTCCCTGACCAGTCTGGAGAGGAAACTTCTCCGGTCATGCTGGGATAGACTGAAGAAAAGAGCAGACCTCGATGGATAAACTAGTAACACAAGGTCTAATTTGCCTTTGAGTGGGCATTACTTCCTGCTCCTCGGGGTCCTTGGATGCTGTTTGCCCCTGCCTTGATGTGCCAGGGCCCCAGGAGCCCTCAGGGCGTCGCAGGGCAGTGCTCAGCTGCTCTCTCCTCAGGCCTCTGTACTTATATGACTCACAGGGGTGGACTAATGGGCAGTGCAGGTGCCCTTCTCTCCCGCTTTACTGCATCAGGAGAGGCTGCGAGGTTTCCATAAGCAGAACTTAAAAATTGCAGCATCGACCTGACTCATTGCTGAATCTCCCTAGTCAGATACCAGTCGTATAGCCTTAGTTTTTATGCCAGAACATTCTGATCTAAGGAAATACTGTCTCATCCTATATAACTTAGAAAAGGGGTGTTGAAACACTTTTTTTACTCTATTGGCAGTGAAAAATATTTCTTACCTTGTAACTCAATACATCATGCATAAATTCTATATACATACACAATTGAAACCAAATTTCACAAAACAATGCTTACTATTTTGACTATGTTTTAATCCAATCTAACACAGAATATATATTCTATTCTCCTTCATTAAGGAAGAATAGGTTGTAACCCACTAAACTGGTTTCATGCTCTACTAATACACAACCCACAATTTAGAAATCATTGCTTTAGAGCAGCACTGTCCAATAAAAGTATAAGGCAAGTCACTAATGCGAGTCACGTATGTAATTTAAAATTTTCTAGTTAGCCACACTAAAAAGGCAAAGATAAGCAGGCGAAATTAATTTTACTAATGTTTTCTACAGCTAAAATATTATGATTTCAACATATAATCAGTATTAAACATTGTTAACAAGCTATTTTCCTTTTTTTAATACTGTTTTTGAAATCCAGTATATACTTGATGCTCACAGCACATCTCAATTTGGACTAGCCACATTTCGTCAAGTGCTCAATAGTCACATGGGGCTGGTGACTCCCCTTTTGGCCAAGTTTAGCGGATACTTCAGGAAGAAGAATCAAGTGTTTATCCTGGTGTTTACAGGTGTGTGAGGTCCTGGCAACATATATATATATATATATATTTTTTGGAAGCTGCATTTTCCAGGCACTTCTGCACCAGCACCAAGAAATACAGTACAACAGAATGGACTTGGGCTTGGTATCTGGATTTATTATTAGAAATCCTATCTTTTGTGTAGTTTGGGGAGACATTCAAGGAGGATGTCCAGGGGGATACCATTCTATCTCCTAAGTAAACCTTAAGGTGTAAAGTTAGCTGAATTCAACAAACCATTATTGAACAGTCACTGTGTATCAAGTGTAAACCAATGTCTCAGCATCTAAGTATTTTTTGGGGGGCTCTTTTACTCAGAGCCAGAAGGTGATTTGCATAGGGGTTGTCCCTGCTTTGTCCCTAGTGGCCTTTCTTTTAACTCTTTCTGTACCAGGGGGTTTCTTCTCCCTGCAAGCCTGCCACTACCCAGCGTCCCCTACTCAGGATGTGACTCAGGTGGAGACCTGGCTGAGAGAGCTGATGTAAACTGGAATGGCTGTGCTTCAGATCCAACTAAGTTTATTATTGTTGATGATGACGGCGCTTGCAACTGACATTTACATCAGCCTTTAAAATTAACACTCACAAATACATCATCTGATTGAATTTTCACAGCAACCCTGGAAGTTGAAATCCTTATTATCTTCTCCATTTTATACATGAGCAAACAAAGGCTCGGGAAGGTTAAGAAAATTGTTCAAGATCAAACATTCATTTGAGTCAACATACATTTCTTTTGAGCACCTACCAGACACAATATTATATGTTGAGCTTATAAGAAGGAATAAAGTTCTAGGTATTGGTTGAATTGGGGCTCAAATGAAAATCTCTAGTCCAAATTTCAAGCTTTTTATGCCATCCCACACTATTCTCATTTTATGTAGGTGGAAATGCTCACCATCTATATTAGTTTGTTCTTGGCTTGACTTGACTGACCTGTTTATCATGGATCATCAATTACGTAAAAATTTCATTGGGAATTCAGGGATGGAGTCCATTCTGTTCTCTACATTTGCTAACTCCCTTTAAACTCATTTAGGACCTGAAAAATTGGATAACTCTCATATGGATTTTTAAGTCATTCGGTTATACTAATGCTGGTCTAATATTGTATACTAATACCACTAACAATGGTAAATTAAGCAGAGAGCGAGTCTAGGATTCAAGATTCTCATTCTTCCTTCAGAAAACCCTCAAAAGCATATTTTCTTGGTGCTCTAGAACATTCTATAGCATGAGTTGTTAGTAGAAGCTAAGCAAAGATGGGGAGAAAAGTGTCAGTCGGGGGCTTCTTGTGTCAAATTAATTTAGAAATCACTTAAACAGAGTTAAATAAATTTCTTTATGGAAGGAATTTTAAGAGCCTTTAACATGCTAATGTGATTTGTGAGTCATGAAGATACATATAGATGAAAATATGGCACCAAGAAAATATGCTTTTGAGGGTTTTCTGAAGGAAGAATGAGAATCTTGAATCCTAGACTCGCTCTCTGCTTAATTTACCATTGATAGTGGTATTAGTATACAATATTAGACCAACATTAGTATAACCGAATGACTTAAAAATCCATTTGAGAGTTATCCAATTTTTCAGGTCCTAAATGAGTTTAAAGGGAGTTCGTAAATGTAGAGAACAGAATGGACTCCATCCCTGAATTCCCAATGAAATTTTTACGTAATTGATGATCCACGATAAACAGGTCAGTCAACTCCAACTGGTAAGTATAGGTTTATAGTATATATGTAGATAAAGATACACAGTATAAAGATAGATAGATACAGAAATGGGAGGCAACATAATGTAATGGTTAAATGAATGGATTCTAGATTTGGATTGCCAGATTGAAACTTGGCACCAATATTTGCTGGTTGTGTGACCTCTCTTGCCTCAGTTTCCTCATCTGTAAAATGGACATTATGATAGGGTTGTTGTGAGAATTAACTAAAACATGCAAAGCACTTAAATCAAAATTTGTGACATGATGAATGCTCAATAACTCTTAGATGAAAATGTTAGCTATATTTAGCATGTGACATTTCCCAAATGTCAGATCAAAAGCCCTTCTTTTAATAGCATCTTCTAGGGTTAATACTACAGAAATACTCCTTGTAAAATGCTTCTCAAGAACTTAGAGCACAGGTTGGAACTGGAGAATAGGGGTAGGAGCTGGGAGCTCTGTTTTGGACGATGGGCGGAGACTGTTGTATGAGGTCACTGGTTGAGGAAAGATTTTGTCACTGGAGGAATGGGGTCCTCACCATTGTAGTTTCATCTCCATGAAGGCACAGGTTGGTCGTCCAAGAGCTTGGGGCCCAGGGACAGTAAATAAGTGGCATGTATGTCATGACTTCTGTCTTCTTCCCTCATGGCAGACATTGCCAACTGATCATGATGCGCTCTCCTGCCAACCTTCTTAACACGGGACTTCATGAAACTCTACAAGAAGGGTGGAATCTGTGTGTGAGAGAAAACCTACTTTCTAGCCCTGGGTCAGTCATCATTTGGTGGGGAAGAAAGTAGCAGTGCTTCAACACAGCTGGTTGCTGAAACCCCAATGCATGGGTCAGACAACTAATTCTGCTGAGACACCAGCTTTTCAGCTAACTTTGTTTAGAGTTGGCTCTGTATAGAAGCTGAGGAAATTAACTAACCACAAAAGTCATGGTAGTCATAATAGTAGCAAAAGTGAGAAAGAAATTGGTGGGCGGGTAGCTGAACGGCAACCTGGACAGCCTTTAGGAAATAACTCCTGAAGAAGGAGTTAAGTCAGGGTTCCTGAAGCAAGAATTAGACAGAAGTCTTAGAATATTTGTAACCTCCTATCTCAGGCTAAAAGGATCATTCTAGTGGCCGAGATTACATCATGTTCTAGAACAGTTTCCCATACTCCTCACTCCCATCTCCTTGTACTTCCGATGGGTACAGACTCCAAGTGGCATCAGCAGGGTTTAGAGCTCAATTTAGACCTTTCCGTTTGACAGGAGAAGAAGCAACCCGATTCTTAGTGGTAGATCTGAGATTAGAAAGCAGGTCTCCTGACGCCTGGCTCTATGTTCTTTCCACTGTACAATCGTCGTCCTCCATGCAGCCTCAGAGTTTTCCTTTAAACCCAGCAGAGAACCATGTTTTTCATTGGAATCCTTCAAATTTCTTCTCTACTTCCCTTTCACAGTCTTTAGATAAAAATTGTTTATATCTACTGTATAGAGAAGAGGACCCAGTGAAACATCACTATTTAAAGGGAAATTATGACTGCAATAATGAGTTCTTTCATATTTTGGAGTGAAAAAAACATCATTTTTGATGAGGAGAAGGAAAATTTTGTTTTAGTGCCACTCTAAGTATTTTGGAGTCTCTCTTGGGCCCAATTTGGGCATCCTTATTTTGCAGGTATAGATATGAACTGGGGGAGACATTTGACCTCATCATCTGCTTTTTCCTCATATAAGTACCTATTCCAGGAACTGAATCGTTCACAGCTCCCCACAGAGCCCCGGGAGCAGCCTGCATTTTTGCATAATCATCTGTGTGACATTCAGCCTCGGACATCCTCAAAACTGCCTTTTCATTTGGGGACCTGTACCAAATGGACGTTTAGGGAGGAATGAATCAGTTACGAGAAAAATCAGAACCTGAACCTTTTCCTAGGAAGTTTTTCATATTAACTTGCTATTTTAAAAAAATTTTAAGGTTTGTGTCTCAGCTATGTGGAGCTGAGAAAATAGACATTTTCTCATATATTTATTTAACAGGTATTATCAACTGTCTACCATGTGAGGGGAGCACTGTGTTGGTATTGAGGGTAATATAAAATACATGTAAGATCTCAGTCTCTGTTCTACAGAACGTTCTACGTTCTAACTATGGTGATACCATAGGCGACATCCTCCCTTCTCCTCTTCCCCTCCTTCCACTGGGGGATGAACTAGCCTCCACCCAGTGCTTTAGGTTCTAGGAAGGTCCAGAATAAAAATAATTTAATCAGCATGGGTGCTTTTCCTCTCAGGTGGCCAGGAGGGCTTCTGCTGTGATGTTTCTCTTGTACTGGGGCCCGGCCTCAGGCAGAGCAGTAAAGAGTCAATGCCTCTCAGAACAATCATAGAAGGGGGTCAGGGCCATGATGGTGGTCTTCTATTCCTAAAGGGCAGGGTCAAAAGCTGAGGAAAACCAAAGCTTGCCTCTGTGAAAGGTGATTACTTGATAGGCAACCTAGTAAGGGCATCAGTCAGTCTTCAGCCCTCACTGGGCATCCACATCCCCTTGTCTATGGACCTTAATCTGTCTCTCCCTCTGCAGGCTACTGATGGAGGTGGGAATACCAATGCCCTCTGCCAAAGCTTAATGCATTGTTGCCTCAACTGGCAAGATGCAAAGAGGAATGTGGATGAGCCTCCCCCTGTGTGGAGGGCTGGAGAGGGGCTGGGTGGCTGACTGGGATTCTTGACCCAGAGGCTACATGTCCTGGGTGAAGGAGGCAATCACAGAGAACACCATGTTGCAGAGGCCAGTCCAGAAGGGGCTGTCTTCAGGTAGCAGCAACTTCCACACTGGAGGTGTGCCTGATGCTATAGGAATGAACCCCGAGTATGTACATTGGGTACCGGGGTGCTTGGTTTGGTGAAAGCTTACGGTCAAGGGCTGCCCAGAGATAGAGGAACCTGGCTGGCCCCATTTCCTAGGCATTGCAGGAGAAGGAGCTGGAACATCTATGGTTACAAGCAGAAGCAGGGAGCCCTGCTCCTAGGAAGGCACAGAAGAAGACCCTAGGCTTGCGAAAGAGGAAGACAACACTTACCCGGTAATAAAAGTCATCCTAAAAATGGAAACTGGAGGCACCATGAAACACCTGGGTTACATTTTCCTTTTCCTCCTTTCTTTAACCCTCTTTTGTTTCTCCTTTTTTCTGATTTCCAGCTCTCTTTTCTAGTCTCCTTTTTCCTCTTCTTCCTTTCATTTCCATTTCCTTCCCTCCTTGATCATTCTTTCCTTCCTCTCCTCTCAATCCTTCCATTCTTGGACTCATTCCCTTTGCGGAGCGTTTGCTGTTATTTTAGGTTCCATGATATCAGGTTAGGGGCTAGGGTCCTCTGCTCCTCATATGATTACAACCTAACTGTAACCGAGACTGCTGGATTCCACCCAGTTTTCATTCTCCTCTTCTCTCTTAGTGGCAAACACATAATATTATATGGGGCCATATTGCATCCAACTAAAAGACTATATTTCCCAATCTTTCTTGCTAGGAGTGGCCAGGTAATCAAGGTAGGGCCAGTGAGATGTAAGCAGAGTGTTGTGTGGAAGTCTGGAAAAGTTGCCCAAAGGAAGCTGATCCACTGAGAATGGCATCCTTCTTGCCCTTCCACCTTCCTGCTTTCCTTGACTGGAGCATGGACCTGACAGCTGGAGCTCCAGAAGCCATCTTGAACCATGCAGTGAACTTGAGGACAGAAACTACACAATAAGAAGTGTAGAGAGAAGATATAAGGAGTCTAGGTTCATGATGACATTGTGTGTCTGTTATACCAGCCCTGGACTGTATGTCTCTGGACTTTTTATATGTGAGAGAGAAATAATTTTTTTTTTTTCGGTACGCGGTCCTCTCACTGTTGTGGCCTCTCCCGTTGAGGAGCACAGGCTCCGGATGCGCAGGCTCAGTGGCCATGGCTCACAGACCCAGCCGCTCCACGGCATGTGGGATCCTCCCAGACCGGGGCACGAACCCGCGTCCCCTGCATCGGCAGGCGGACTCTCAACCACTGTGCCACCAGGGAAGCCCTGAGAAATAAATTTTTAAGTTGTTTTAGCCATTGTTATTTCCAGTCTCTGTCCCGTAGCTGAACTCAGTCCTAAATGATCCACTAACCTAACCAAAAACTGTTTCCCGTGCTCCATTATCCCCTCCTAGGTCATGACCCTTCTCTCTTCCCTATTAGGTAGGACACGAGGCTTTAAGGGGCAGTCTGGTCATTCTCATATTAGATCGTTCATCACAAACAATGGAGCATTCCTGACTCTGTTCTCCATCCAACAAACCCTTCACAGGCACAGTGTAGAACTTTGGGGAGTTTGGAATTGTAGCAGCTGAAGGTTTGAGTCCCTTGTACCCACAGCAGAGTGTCCTAGAGAAATGTCCTATGGGGAAGCAAAGGCAATCTGTCTGAGGCTGGACAGGGCAACAATTGATGAGGCGCCTTCAGACACTGAATGTAAGAGAGGGCTTCATCAAGCAGATTTTGCTGGCTGTGTTGTATGTACATTCACAAAGTAATTTACAGTTCCCTTGGAAACATGAAATAGTTTGGGTCTAAATTTAGAGTGTTCATTCTGAGCTGTTGTAATGAGCTCAAAGAATATTCAGAGTGAAGGAACAGAAGGAAAGGATGTGGGACAAATCATCCATCAGTCTAAGCACCAACCCATCCACTGGGTCACAGAGACGGAAGTTGCTCCTGCAGGAGGTCAGTCCCCCTCCCAGTCGTACCAAGTCAAGGGGCAGAGGGCAGGTGACCACTTCTTTGCCTGCTCTAGGAACTCTGTTCCTAGCGCTTTGTTTCTGGGTTTACTCCTTTGCTTCCTCTGTTGTGTGAGGCCTCACATTTGCCATCTGTTTTCTGTTAAATTTTCTTGCAAAGTGTCTCAGTGTGTGATCCCAGAGAAGCAGCATGTGAAATTCTCAGGATGCAGCCAGACTGAATTTTCAAGATTCATCTACGTGCTGGTTTCCCAGGAAGGTTCTGGCAGCCTGTGAGGTAACGTACATCCATTTCCAGAGAGCAGGTGTGAGATGAAGCACTGGAAGAGGAGTGAAGATTCCAAATAAGCTCTACCTTTTTTTTTTGAGGTACGTGGGCCTCTCACTGTTGTGGCCTCTCCCGTTGCGGAGCACAGGCTCCGGACGCGCAGGCTCAGTGGCCATGGCTCACGGGCCCAGCCGCTCCGCGGCATGTGGGATCTTCCCAGACTGGGGCACGAACCCGTGTCCCCTGCATCGGCAGGTGGACTCTCAACCACTGCGCCACCAGGGGAGCCCAAGCTCTACCTTTTATGATCACAGCATATGGGATGTCAACTGTTTCTGAGAACACTGTTCCTTCCCTGGGTTTGATAATTTATCGTCTCTTGCCTGAATTGGAATATGAGTCCTCCAGCTGATCTGTCACTCCTTCCTGTGTGACTCCCTCCCAGCCATCCTCCATGTTGCTGGGGAGGTGATCTGGCTCAGGTCGTACTCCATTCCTGCCTACACCGTAGCTGCTCACTGACATCCCTACTGGACCATAACTGTGACCGCAGTGCTATTTGCCCAGCAGTTGGCACGTTGCCTATATTAATTCAAAAGAAGTTTATTGAGTTTCTGAGTGAATAACACCATCATACCTCTTCATATAACCTTGAAATGTCTCGCCGTCATCTACATCCCAAGCTCATTAACTTGGCATTGAAGGTGCTCCATGATATGACTCTCTTTCGGTCTCCAACCTCATCTTTTGCCACTCCTGGCCTCTTGGTTTATGCTTAGGAATATGTTTCTGCCTTTTCTGGTTCCTACCATGTTCTGGCATGTAGCACAGAGTTTCTGAATTCTCTGGATTTGCTCCCGCTGACCCTCTGCCTAAAAGCTCTTGGCAGCGCTTCCCATTCCTTACTCTCTCTCCACCAATGCATCTCACCTAGCTGACTCCTCCTTAATTTTTTTTTTTTTTTTTTTTTTTTTTTGCGGTACGTGGGCCTCTCACTGTTGTGGCCTCTCCCGTTGTGGAGCACAGGCTCTGGATGCGCAGGCTCAGCAGCCATGGCTCATGGGCCCAGCCGCTCCGCGGCATGTGGGATCTTCCCGGACCAGGGCACGAACCCATGTCCCCTGCATCGGCTGGAGGACTCTCAACCACTGTGCCACCAGGGAAGCCCCCTCCTTAATTTTAATACTCTGATTATCACCTCTTCCAGGATGCTTTCTATGATCTTCCCCAATTTGGGGTAGTAATTGTGTCTCTTTTTTGCTTCCAGAGCTTTCTGTCATTGACCTCCTACATTGCCTTGTGAGTGTATTTTTATATTTCTGGCTGCTCTGCTAGACTATGAGCTCCTTAAGGGCAAGGACTGAGCTTGTAATTCTGTTCACTAATCTGTATTTATTGAGTATCTAGTATGTTTTATGTAATGGGGACATTGCAATAAACAAAGTAGCTCCCAAGGAACTTACACCCCAGGGGTGGAAGAGAGAAAAGAGATATATAAATATAGTATACCAAGTATGATAAGTGCTGTAAGGAAAGTTCAAATAGAGTAAACATGGAGAGTAAAGTGGTGCTAGGAGGTCTAAGGACACCTCTTATGAGAAATATTTAAGCAGAGACTTGAAGGAAGTGGTGGGACAAGCCATGCGGATATGTAGAGGAGAAGTATTCTAGTCAGAGAGACCAGCAAGTGCAAAGATCCTGAGGTGGGTTTATATTTGTGTTATTCTGACAATAGTATGAAGGCAAGTGACAAGGAGAGTGATACGAGATAAAGTCAGAAGTGTCTGAAAGCAGTGCCCATTATGTAGAGCCTTGGAAGCCATAGTTAGGACTGCAGGTTTTCTCTGGGTAGGATGGGGAACCATTGGAGGGTTATGAGCAGAGGAGTGACATGATGTGACTTATGTAACATTTTGAAGGAGGAACTAATGGAGTTTCCTGATGGATTGAATATGGTAGGTGAGAGAAATAAAGAGTGAAAGATAGCACCAAGATTTTTGCTCTATGCAAACAGAAGGATGGCAACGCAATTAACTAGGATGGAAAAGGCCAGGAAGGACCAGGTTTAGAGCATGGAGGTTCATTTGGGGATGTATAAAGTTAACGGTCACTATTAGAACTCCAAGAGGTCATATTGAGGAGGAACTTGGATATAAGTGCCTATACTTCAAGGAAGATGTTAGACTAGAGATATATATTTGAAAGTTATCAGTGAATATTTATGGAAATGGATGGAGTGAGTGTATGAGGAGAAGAGGATTCCAAGGACGGAAGCGGAGGGTGCACTGACGTTTAGAGATGTAATTAATGATGAGGAACCAGCAAGGATGAATGAGAAAGAGGACCTACTGAGGCACAAGGAGAGCCAAGAGAGAGTGGACTTATCCATACCAAGGGAAGACAGTATTTCAAGGAGCAGGGAGGGGGCTTCCCTGGTGGCTCAGTGGTTGAGAGTCTGCCTGCCAATGCAGGAGACACGGGTTCGTGCCCCGGTCCGGGAAGATCCCACATGCTGCAGAGCAGCTGGGCCTGTGAGCCATGGCTGCTGAGCCTGCACTTCTGGAGCCTGTGCTCCACAATGGGAGAGACCACAACAGTGAGAGGCCCGTGTACCTCAAAAAAAAAAAAAAAAAGAAAAGAAAAGAAAAAAAAAGGAGCAGGGAGGATTCATTTGTGTTAAGAGCTGTGAATCTATCCAGTAAGATGAGAACTGAGAATTGACCATTGGATTTGGCAATGTGGAAGTCATAAGTGACTTCAGAGCAGAGGAAAATAGATGATGCAGAATAGAGAGGATGTTCAGTGGACTAGTGTCCTTAAGTGGGCAAGAGAGGATGAGATCCAGTCTTCAACTGAGAGCTGGATTTAGATAAGAGCCTAGTCACTGGAGGGAAGGCAGAGTAAAAGCAAGTGGGTTGGTAAATGGGAAAGTGGGAGGGGATAGAATTTCTCTTCTGATTGCTTGCATTTCTCAAAGAAGCAGGTCATCAGCTGAGAATGAAGGTAAAGGCATGGATCTTACTCAACTTCTGTGTCCCTAGCAATTAACATGGTGCCTAGCACATGGTTGGTATCACCACATGGTGGATGGATTAAGCTCTATCCGATGACTTGGCATTTTCTGCTTATCTGGGAAATGAAACATCACTCTAGTTTTGTGCTGTTTGTGTGGTCAGAACACTTGCTGGCATAGTATAAGATGAGAAGATGGGATACCATGGGAGAAACAAAACACTTTTTGATCAAAAATGTGTGTGCATATTCATATACTATATGGAAATATATTTACTTCTATATACACATATATATTACATGTATGTTACATATACACACTTAAAAATTAAACCAATTTAGACATTATCAATTATTATATATTAGATAAACGCATCTTAGATCATTGTTCTTCCTTGTAATAGCCATGGGCAACATTCTGCCAGCTGTAGAAATATACTGACTTTCAAAAGACTGTGGGAAGGCAGGTCCTTGGGAGGCCAGTGGAGGAGCTATGGTGAGAGAAGGGGACCTCAAGGTAACCCCTTGAGCTACACTAGGGAAATCACTACATCTCATCCACCAGCCCTAACACTGGCTGGGGGAGGTCCTGGTTCCCCTTCCTAGCTGATGATTTCCAACCAGCTACTCATCAGTGACTTGATCCAGATACTTCTAATACACTATCATCCGGCCAAAGAAGAATATGAAGAAGGGCTTTTAAAACGAATCGAAAAACCAAGGTGCGGGTTAGATAAGCAAGGAAAGGGAGTGTGAATGACTAAAAAACAGAATTTAAAAGTTATGTCTAAATGTGACATATTTTGCATTTGGAAGTCTTCCTAGTCTGGAACTAGCTGCAGTGGGAACAGAGGGGCAAAGCCTGACATCCGTTGGCTGATGGTGGCTTCTCGGGGATGTTGTAGCTTTAGTCTGCAGAGAGGCGGCATGTTTTTCCTCTCTGAAGTGGGAGCTCTGGAGGAATCCACGAGGTAAAGCAGTGCAGTCAATTTTAGTTTGCCTCACTGACCTACCTTTTTTTACATGTTATTTTGCTCTTGTTTTTTTTTTCCCCTCTCCCTTCTGCGTCTCCAATCAGTTTATAGAATTCACTGTGAATAGCAAGCAGCAGGACATGTAAAATAGCCTCATAAATTAGGACAAGATGACTCCCATCCGTTTGACTTAGAACCACGAAAGTGATTGGAGACTTAAGCAGAAACAAGATGAAAGTGAATGAAGGTAGAGAGTAGCTCAGGGGTCATGCCTGACGACAGGCTGTAAGACGGGAGAGATCTGGGTTGAAACATTGATGTTGAATCCTAGGTTCTGAAATCATATTGGCTGGATTACTAGCACATTCAAAGTGAGAGGGTGGTCTCAGAGCCAACTACAGAGGTGAAGAGAGATTGCGTTTGGAACCCCTGGACCATAACTAGATGTACTGTCTGTCAAGATAGATGCATACAGAACGACCAGAGGGAAGAGGCAAAAGCTTTCACCCGCATCCTTCCTGGCATACCTCAGCCATTAGATCTTCTGTTTCCAAGCGTTAAAAAGTACAATAAGTACGAAAAGCCCTGTCAGCTGCCCCAAAACACATTTATTCAAATCAGCTGGAAGAGGTTTTTAGAAGTAAATGTCTACATATCAGAAGGATGCAAGTGATCTGGGAAAAGAAGTTCTAAGAGAAAACTTCCAAATACGTTCTCACACTCTGACAATTGGTGTATTTCCAGGATCTGCAAATTTACCCATGCTGTATACTTTGTTGTAAAATACCCATACCTTTCCAAGTACTCAGTGCTAGTTTGGTTTCAGAAGGGTGAAGTCAGTGTGAAATGAGTTGTAAAGATAGTAACATATTCACCATGTATATTTCAAACACATTCCTGCAGGCAACTTGTAGCTCAATGGAACATTTACTCTGTAGCATAATTTTTCAAAAATAGTACATGCATTAATAAAGGTAATTTAGAAAAAGCCTCATAAAGTCATTTGACTTTTTTGCCAATTGCCAGTGCAATAAAACGCCTTTACATTATGCTGCAATAGAAAAGCTGTGCCCTTTTGCTTGATTAAGTTAAGTCCCTTCCACGTTTACAACTGGATATTTGTGTGTCACTTTATTGCCATCTTATTTTAATTTGAACTATGGATTTCCTGTCTCTGGATGGCACTGCCCTTATGGTTTTGGAGAAGGGAACTCTTACTTCTCACACCAGGAGGATCAAGGACATGAATGCTAGCCTAGAATGTTCTATCACTACCAAGCGTTCACGATATTTACTCTTTACCCCCCAGGACTCCCAGGTCAACCAGGTCCTCCAGTCAATGTTCAGCAAGTCTTTTCTATCACCTACTGTGTGCTTGGCATTTTGGAAGAGACGGTGGAGGATATTGAGGCAAGATTATAAGCTGAGGCGAGACATTTTAAAAAGGCTTTGCTATGTTGAGCCTGGAGTGGAGTGTGAGACACCCCTAATGCGTGTTTCAGCTTCCATAGATAATCACTACTTTCCTCTGCCAGAGCCAAGGAGAATTGTTTTTGTTCCGAGAAAGAGGGGGGAAAGGAGAGGTGGGAACTAAAAGAAGAGAGGACCCTAAGGAAGGATTATGGAGTCTGGATGGATAGTTGGGAAGGATTCGGGTAGAAAGGAATGCAAAAAGATGGGTTCTGAGGGCTTCCCTGGTGGCGCAGTGGTTGAGAGTTCGCCTGCCGGTGCAGGGGACACGGGTTCGTGCCCCGGTCCGGGAAGATCCCACATGCCGCAGAGCGGCTAGGCCCATGAGCCATGGCCGTTGAGCCTGCGTGTCCGGAGCCTGTGCTCCGCAATGGGAGAGGCCACAACAGTGAGAGGCCTGACTACCACACAAAAAAAAAAAAAAAAGAAAAAAGAAAAAGATGGATTCTGAGATTGATTGCTCCAGGAATTGAGATATGATTTATTTCTTTGCGGTTTCCAAAACCTTCAGGAAGTTTTACTGTCCCTATAAATGTTCTGTTTGGGCGTTGATTTTTTTGAGGGGAGCTCCTCTTCAAAGGAAACTTTGAAAAAAACTGAATCCCTCATTGACAGGAGCTTGAGGCAGAGGGATTTGTGAAACCACAAGCCCATGGGAGAGCATTAGGATTCGTCTGGGGCGGGGGAGGTCTGTGTCCACTACAGTTAAAACTCTCAGGATAGGGAGGCGCCAGAATCAGAGACTCTAATCAAAATACTTATCATCTGATAGGAAAACCACAACCAGCATACAAAGCCAATGTGCCTGATAGAGACAGTACAAGTAGTGAAATGAAAGTTAGGGCCACGGTTGTTAGAGGGCTAGGAAGGAGCCCTGTAACATGAAGAAGGGTGTTAAGCAGTCTCTTGATTTTCTGACTGAGGAACCTAGAACCTTTTTAGAGGAGGAAGTGCTACTTGATGGGGACTTAAAAGAGCTAAGGGGGGCTTCCCTCGTGGCGCAGTGGTTGAGAGTCCGCCTGCCGATGCAGGGGACATGGGTTCGTGCCCCGGTCCGGGGAGATCCCACATGCCTCGGAGCGGCTGGGCCCGTGAGCCATGGCCGCTGAGCCTGCGCGTCCGGAGCCTGTGCTCCGCAACGGGAGAGGCCACAACAGTGAGAGGCCCGCATACAGCCAAAAAAAAAAAAAAAAAAAAAAAGAGCTAAGGATTTTGAAGGGCTAAGGGGAATTTGGGTGCATGCCAAAAGAGAGGCCCACATTGACAGGTGCAATGGGGGAGACATGAAGAAAAGCTGATCCACCCCTGGGTGCCTTACCTCTTGGTCTGTGGGCAGAGCTTCCTGGACTCTAATCCCTGTGACTGTGTCATAGGTCCTGACTCAAATCTGCCATTTACACATTACATCCCCAAAATAACAAATAGCAACAAATAGCATGGTTCATCCACCCATCCATCTTATTGCTAGAGTTATGGTGGTAAATAATACAGACACAATCTCTGCCATCCTGGGAGAGACAGAGGCTTGGCATGTAAACGCACAATTAAGCCACTCTAAACTGCAAGCAGTGACCTGGAGGAGACCAATGGGATGCTGAGATGATATTGCTGGGCAGGTAGAAGCTACTTAAGAAAAGGCATTCAGGGAAGACCTCACTGAGGAGGTGATATTTAAACTGGGACTTGAAGAATGAGAAAGAGAAAGTCAGGCAGAGAGTGTGGGAGCGGAGATGAATGGCTCAGGGAGAGGGGAAAGCATGTGCAAAGGCCCTGAGTTGGAAAAGAATTTGACACCTTTGAAGACTCTTGAAGAGCAAGATGGCTGATGCAGAGAAAGTCAGGAAGCGATAGACATGACACAGAGTAGGGGTCCAGATCATGGGAGGCCTTATAAACCAAACGAAAGAGTTTACATTCTATTCTGATTGCAGTGAGAATTCATCAAAAAATTTTGAGCAGAAGTTTTAAACCTGTTCAAGGCTGTTTTCATTTCTTGGTCTCTATAAAAATGTTCAGTAACAAATTCTCAGTACTTTACCTGGGTGTACACGCCCCAGCCACTGTGCTACAGAAGGCGGCGTGAACCTGCTAAGGTTTACTCATTACCTGTCCTTGAACAACCAACAGATGGACAATAACATTTAGTCATTGCGGCCTAGCAATTACAGTATATATTTAAAGAAGAAATAAAAACATTTCCTGCTTCAACCTCTCTCATGTGAAATGGAGAACCAGTATCTGCCGAATTGTATACCAGAGACTCAATCCATAGTTCTCAGAACTGATAGAAAACTCCCCGAGGTTAATAATTCATGCATGACCTGTGATTGCAGTGGTACGTTTTATCTGTTTTCATTAGATGTTCTCCTTTATTGAGTTTTCACAGTGCACATCAGTAGCCTCTGTGTGCCCCTGTTTGAAACAAGCTGCTTGCTTTTAAAATGTTCTGGGCAATATAATTTCATCTGAACCATTATGGGGAGCACACGTTTCCTGTGTGCCTGGCTTTTCAAGTCTTTTCACACGGGTCTCTAAGACTGTGGTGGGATGTTGATCTCAAGCTTTTGGGGGTCTAAAGAGTTGGGGCTCTCACTGTCTTAGGGACCAACTTGCCCCCTTCTGCTCCCCAGTGCAGATCTCTCTGATCCTGAGAGGAGGGTTTCTAACTCAGGGCATTTTGCGAGAAGGCATTGCACATACTTGGAAATGAACAAAGTCCTGGGTCTGCAGGCAACAGGGAGAGAATGGCAGCTCGGCCCCGCTGGGCCTGACACTGGCACCCAGGGCATCCCAACATCAGGACCAGAGCTCAGAGTCTGGCCTGGTCACCACCGTATCTTTGGGTCAGAAGCTGGGCTCCGTCCCTTCTTTCCCCTGAGGTACATTCTTCCAGCCACAAGATGGCTATGACTTTTCCTTTATTTTATCTTTATGGGACTATATAGAAATTCCTGAATTAAGGGCAGCCTTGTAATTACTGGTGACATAGTCTAACTGATGGCTATAGTCCTTCCCAATCTGATTGTAAAACCAGTTGGAAACTGTATTGCTATAAAAATACACCTAATTTGCATAGATCTATAGGTAGACATGCACATACACACAAATTATTAATAGTGAGCATCTCTGGATGGCAGGATTTTAATTATTTTTCCTTTCGCTTAACTGTATTTTCTTTTTTGCCATACTGAATTATTTATGCAATAAAAAAGCAAAGAAAGGGCTTCCCTGGTGGCGCAGTGGTTGAGAGTCCGCCTGCCGATGCAGGGGACACGGGTTCGTGCCCCGATCCCGGAAGATCCCACATGCCGCGGAGCGGCTGGGCCCGCGAGCCATGGCCGCGGAGCCTGTGTGTCCGGAGCCTGTGCTCCGCAACGGGAGAGGCCACAGCAGTGAGAGGCCCGCGTACAGCAAAAAAAAAAAAAAAAAAAAAAAAAAAAGCAAAGAAAGAAAAACACTTGCCCAGTCGGTCTTGGTGCCCAGAGCAAGAGACCTGGCCATCACAGTGAGCTGGGGGAAGGAGAGAAATGACAGCCCTTAAGACATCCAGCAGGACCAGCCCCCCACCCCCTGGCACTCAGGGTATGTGGGTGCACCAGACGTTTGCTGTGTGTCTGTGTGTGTTTGTGTGTTTGTGCATGTGTTCCGGAGGCTCAAAACCTCCCTCTGCTACTCCCTGCAGCATAAACCCAGGAAACACTTCAGCTGGGTTTCTCGCATCTTCTGAAAGTAGTGGTGGCATGGAGAGGGTGCAGGGTGGGTGCGGAGAGAGTGGGGAGGGGAGAGCCCTGGCTCCTCTCAGAAACCCGCACCAACAGTGAATTTGGTTCCTCTCCTTTCTGGTCTTCCGCCTGCTTCTCTGTAGATTGTCTGCTGCTTCTCCCTCCTTCTCCTCCCACCATCCCTTTTTATTTTATTCCTGCTCCTTTTTTTTTTTTTTTTTTTTTTTTGACTGAGTGGGAGGAAGGCATCGTTCTTAAACCATTCATCATCCTGCCTTCTTCCCAGTCCCTGTTGTTGGCAGACACTTCCAGCAGCCAGTCCCTCCCTCTCTGCCTCTCCATAATCCAAGTCAAACTTTTGGAATGTAGAAAATACATTCTCTATATAACATCAGAGCAAAAAGTCCCAGTGCTTTTGTCAATCAAAACCCCTGGGACTTCAAGACGATGGTCTCTGCTATGATTCTTACAATGCCTGTTGGGAGACACGATCAATTTCTGTGTTTTCTCTAATTTTTTTATTAGTTGGTTGTTTTTTGTTCGTGATTTTGTATCCTCTGCACCCACCACCTGTGGGCAAGGCATAGCTTCTGAGGCAATGAAGGCTGTGGCTCCACACAGGGAGGGAGGGAGGTGTATGGCACTCAAGAAGGGAAAATTCCTCACTTAATATCATCAAATTTTATTGCGACACATGTAATACGGGACCAATTATGTACCTCTCTCTCTTAAGGTTGTTATGAGGATTTAATGAGCTAATCCATGAGAACCTTCAACACACTGCCTGGTAGTAAGGTGTAGTAAGGGCTCAGTAAATGCCACTTATTATTATCATTACTGTTACTATCATGCTGTGCATCACTTTCCATTGGGAAAAGATAACAGATGCCTGATTTGCCTTCCCCAGGTGTGAATGGGGGTGGTTTGGAGCCACGTCGGAGCTCCAGTGAACCACACCTGGCTTCCCCGCCCCAGATGGGCTCTGAGCCCTGGCACGATAGCTCTACCGTTATCTCCCACACCCTGCTCTCAGGGGCTTTTGGGGGTCTTGCTGGCTTGCCATTCTGGGGTCAGTGGCCCACTCTGCTACCTTGTGTACCTCTGATCAGTCAACGCGGATGGTCACATGGGACACAGAGACCTGGCTCAGCTTGAGAGGGGCAGAGTCAATTAGAAGCTGCTAGAGGAGGCTGGCCAGTCACACACCCTCCTGGGCGGGAAGCAGATGCTTCCAGGTTCAAGGTTCCTGATGTTCACTTCGGTGGCCCCTGCAAGTCCCCCAGCGAACCTGTGGTCTAGGATTGAGCCTGGAGCTGTTCCTCCCTCTAAGGCAGGCAGGGGAGCTCGGGAGGGAGTGGGCTGTGCCTCTGAGCCATCTTACTTTCCTCCATGCCAAGAGCCGCCTGGGTCTGTCCTGTACCCCACACAGAGGGATGGTCCAGGGGAGGTCGAAGCTGCTTGGGCACATTTCAGCCTTTCCTTGGGGCTGGCTCCAATCTAAGAGAATTGGTTTTCTGTAGGGTCCTGTCTTCTGACCCAGCGATCAGCCTGCTGGTATTGCCACCTGCTGACACATTTAAGTGATAGCAGATCATGGGAGCTTCTGCGAAGACCCTAGGTTGTTTTTTATCTGAAATAGTAGAGACCACTTGTAGTAGAACACTGTGGAAATGGCTGCCTCCCAAGCAGCCTGATGGGATGACATCCATAGACTGCCACAGAGCCAACTGGCAAGACCTCCGATTCCCCAGGGGACCCCGCTACTCCCCTCTCACATACAGACACACATTCAGTCACACATGCATGCATGCACACACATACACAGGCACCTGGGCACACATACAGAAGCACACACATGCAGACACAGCGTACACACAAATGCACGCATGCACACACACATGGACACATACACGCCCACAGCAGTGTCCAGGGCACCCGCACATCCTCAGTACCTCTGGGGTGGGCTGGTCCTGCAGGATGTCTTAAGGGCATCGTTCCCCTCTCTTTCCCGCTCCTCTACAAATGCTAGATTCTTGAAAATACTGAGTGGTTGTGCAGACCAGTTAGGAGACGTTTACATTTTGTGCTGGGTCGGCTGCTAAATGAATGGCCCTGGAGATCAGATACTCATGGCTGCCCTCTGTCCCAAGAAGGCATTTGTGAAGATTAAGGTGAAGAGCGGACAAAAAAGATGGAGCTCTAAGGAAATGCTGAGGCTTTACTAACATGTCAGAGGAGGCAGGGGATCCCATCTGGCTGCGTCCCCACTGATCTGGGCTGGATTTGGGGGGATCCTCTCTCATCTGCTCATGTAGGAGGGAGGAGGAAACCTCCTCAAGTTCAGAGGGCCGGGGAAACTCTGCCCTTTTCCTTAGAGATTTGGGAGCTTCCCTCCTCAAGGCTTCCTTCTTTGTAGCCCAGAGAGCCTCCATGTTTCTGCCTGATACAGGTCGGCTTCATCTGCAGCCTCGCCGCCTACCTTCAGCATACTCATGCTTTGCTTCTGTAACACTGGCTCGTCCTCCCACACTGGCTCACCAGTCCCCCTTGCCTCCGTTTTCTCCTGGGCCCTCTCCCTCTTGGTGCCCCTTCCTTCTCCCCATCTGGCTTAGACCCCCAGCCTGTCACATAAACCACTCTCCTATGGGGAAGGCCAGCTCTCTTGCTCTCTTGCCCACCTACTGCATCTCCTGGAATAATCTCACAGTCCATCAATGGAACCCTCCACCTTACCTGATATGATGGGAAAAAACCTATCCCCCAACCTTGTCATTTAGTGTCATTAAAGATTTATGACCAAGTGCAGCTTCATAATCCCTCTCTCTGTCCCTCCATCAGACCCTCAACTCCTCTCCCCACACCCTGGAACCACTATTTCTCCATAGTCCCTTGCAGCTGTGAGCTGATCTTAACCTTTAGCAATGACAAAAATAGAGATATTTAGGTAGAATCTTCTAAGACAAGCTCAGGTGTCACCTCCTCCAGGGAGACCTCCTTGATAGCAGAGTACTCCTCCCAAGTCTGGGTTAAGTTCTCTGCTCTGGGTTCCCATAGCAGCCTGTGCTTCTCTTTTCCATAGCACTTATCACACCTGACTGCTGTGGCCTGATCACTCTGTTTACTTGCCTCTCTGAATGGGGAACTCCTGGAGAACAAGGACTGTATCTTGCATCTCTGTGTCTAGAGTGCCTGGCACAAAGTGAGTGCTTAAGACATTTTTTTTTCCATCTCAGACTTTCGAGTTGGAAATGAGTGCTCCTGACACCTTAAAACATTGTTTTTTAAATACTTTTATTATTTTACATTTAAAAAAAGAAAAATGTTTTTATTGTATATTTATATATGTATATGTTACTTTCATATTTTATATATCATAAAATATATTTAACTTATTTTTATGATTAGCTCTTATGCAAATTCTTGGTGGTAAAGTTGGTCTGATATGAGTTATTCCATCATTGCCAGAGATGGAAGTTCTCTGGGCCATTTTTTTAAAAATTGTTTATTTATTTATTTATTTTTATGCAGCACGTTCTTATTAGTTATCTATTTTATACATATTAGTGCATATATGTCAATCCCAATCTCCCAATTCATCACACCACCACATCCCCCCACCCCTGCTTTCTCAAGACATTTTTTTTGATGAATGAATGAATGATTGAAGCCCATTCTTCATGGAAACATGGACCCTGACCAGGCAGACTGTATGGGCCAGAGTAGTCAGGGCCAGGGGCTCTCCCTAAAGGGACCTGTGGAAATCCAAGGGGGCCCCAAGAATCTGTCTGCAGCACGGTGATCTGGAAGCATACCCAGTAGCATCCTTATAATAATGAGAAAGCTATTTTCGTCAACTGGCATTCTGTAGATTTTTAACTGATCATTTTGAGGGGAGGGGAAATAATTTCTTCTCCTAGTTTTCTTTTCCACAAAGATGAATTTGCCCTTGGCTTAGAGTCCTGAGGTGTACTACCCAACTGCAAGCTGGTGCAAGGCAAAATGTGAAGGGGATGAAAGCAGCGTTCGGTTCCCCTCTCTCCCTCACATCTCTCTCTGCACCCTCTTGCTACACCTGGGTTAGAATGTCCAGGCTTTAAGGGGACTTGAGAACCATCTGGCTCAATTATTTGCTTTTGCACTTTATGGAATGGAGACCCAAAGAGGTTAGTTCAAAGATTTGTCAGTGCCACCTGGTTACTAAAAGGGGTGCACCTGATCCAGGCCTCCAGGCTTCCAGCTTGCGCCTGTGTCCAGCATGCAGCATCTTTCCAGCAGAAGTCTTGGTTATGTCTCTCCAGTGACGGATGTCATCACTGTGGCCCTAGGATAGGCCATCCAGCTGTAACACCACCACCCCCTCCAAGGATGAGAGCCTCTGATAGCTCTTAAGAGCAGCCGTGTGGAACCTGCTGAGCATAGGATGGTGGCTGGCATCCCCTGTACCTTTTACGGAGCTGCCTATCTCAGCAGCAGGTAGAGCTATCTGTTCCCAGCTTGGCAGGATTGTAGCTCTTATTGATGAACGAGAAATCAAGCCAAGCCTGAAAAATGACTTAACATTTTGAACATTGAAGAGACACAGACTAATGGGTTCTCTCCTTATATATATTACGCGGTACAGTGACTTGGGGACACGCCTATTAAGAATTGCTCTGGCTACACCCAGCCAGGTTTCCCCTGTCACCTCCAAGCTCTCTGGGAGCTCAAAGCCCGACATAGCTGGGAGTGGACATGTGCCTTGGGCTTTATGGTGCCAGGTGTGCCCTTCCATGCCATATGTTCCTCTGCCCAGGGCTCCCACGTGGAGGCGGCCAACGCAGCTGCTGAAGGAAGAGTTCACAGCAGAGGCTGGAGTGTAACAGGAACCAACACTGTGTTCCCCCAGTCAGCTCCCTTTGGAGCTCTGTGACTCCTCTGTCCTGCCACGCTTCCACTCGGCACTGTCAGATCTGACTTTCGGATGTATTCATTCCACAAACCCACAGTGCCCCCTGTGTGCCGGGCCCTGTCTGGGCTCTGGGATTCAGCAGTGAGCGAGGCAGCCTGCTCTACAGTCTAGAATGGGGAGAAGGCAGCACCCAACAGGGATGTTATGTGATGTCAGGGGTGCAACTGTTTGGGAACAAACAAACTAGGAGCAGGACCTGCTGACTGGATGGACGCTTGGGCTCCTGCAGCTCAGGTGCACGGGGAAGGCCTGAATGAAAAGGAGCTGGCTACTCTCAAGTCTAGGGGGAAAGCAATCCAGGCAGGGGGGAGAGCATGTGCAAAAGCCCTCAGGAGGACATGCTTGGTGAGTTTGAGAAACGAACAGAAGGCTGGTACGGCTAGAGCCTGGTGAGCTCTGGGGAGAGAGAGAGAGGCCAGAGAGGGAACCTGTAGAAATTAGTGGACAAGGGAAAGGAGTTTAGATTTTATTTTTACATAAAGCTTTGGAGAGCTTTAAAGGAGTGGAGAGTGACAGGAACTGATTTGTATTTTAAAAGATGACCCTGCACGCCAACCTTCATAGCGGCATTATTCACAGTAGCCGAAAGGGGGAAACAACCCACATGTCCATCAACTGATGAATGGATAAACAAAATGTGGTCTATCCATGCAATGAAATATTATTCAGTGTTAAAGGGAAGGGAATTCTAACATGCTACAGCATGGATGAACCTTGAAGACATTGTGCTGCGGGAAATAAGCCAGATGCAAGAGGACAAACACTGAATGGTTTCACTTATGTGAGGGACCTGGAGAGAGAGATCTGTGGTCCCAGGGAGCTCAAATTCAGAGACAGAAAGTAGAATGGTGGTTACCAGGGGCTGGGGTTGGGGCAGTATGGGGAGTCACTGTTTAATGCGTACAGAGTTTCAGTTTGAGATGATGCAAAAGTTCTGGAGATGGATGGTGGTGATGGTTGCACAACCATGTGAATGTCCTTAATATTAATAAATTGTACATTCAAAAAGAGTTAAAATGGTAAATTTTATATTATGCATGTTTTACAAAAATTAAGAAAAACAAGAACAAACAAAAACCAAATAAAGACCTCCTGGCTCCTGTGTGGAGAATGTATGGTAAAGAGCAAGCGTTGAAGCAGAAAAACAAACAACAAACAATAGTAGAGGCAAATGTAATAACCCAGGTGATGGAGGTTGGGACCAGGGTAGAAGGAATGGAGAGAGGAAAAAAAAAGGATGGAGATAATTTCAAACTTAGAGAAAAGTTTCAAAAATAGGACAGAAATTCCCAATAACCCTTTACCCAGGTGATTGTTGAAATATTTTGGAAATAAAGTTGAGCCAGACTTGACGATGGACCAGTGTGAGGGCTGGAAAGAGAGAAATTTATAGCCCAGTTCCTGAACTTCAGGAAGTTAGATGTGATAGTTAGATGTGAAGGGCAGGGATCAAGTCGTAGACCATTAAGTACCAGCCAACAAAGCCAGGGCCCAGAGAGGTGAGGTGAGTTCTCCTGGGACACACAGCGAACACATGGCAGGGCTAGGGTGTGAGCTCAGGTCTCTGATTCGCAGTTTTTGATCAAGGGTGAAACTGCTTTCATTTTAGCCACATTGCATCTTTATAAAAAGGTCAGGGAGGGATGGGCAGAGTCAGATTCTCAGAGATGGACCCTGACTCCCTGCTCTCAGGCTCCTGTTATCCTTACAGGGAAAGGAAGGTGAGCTGAGGCCTGTTAACTACTGAAGCCACCAGACAGTTGCACAGTCTCTCCATCTTCTAAATGAGTCTAGCAATCTGTCTGCTGGGGCTGGGAATGGAAGTAAAAGAACATTTCTCTGCATTAAAAGGGTTTTAGCAGACAGAGTTCTACCCAAAACATCTCTCCACACCCCCACGTGTATTCCACACCTCTTGCCAGAGTGACTGAACCCTCAGTGATAGAATCATTCCTTAGGATTGTCAGCAGAGGTCAGAGAATGCTCAGAAGCAGCCAGTCATGCTGCATGCATTCATTCATTCATTCATTCATTCATTCATTCATAATGTGCCCAACTATGCCAAGCACAGCATGATAGAGCGGAAACGTTCTCTCTTCCCCACAGTGGTCTTCTGGTATTGTGGAAAGACCGTGTGCTTTGCAGACAGACAGAGCACTGTGAGTACTGGCTCCATCATGTTTTAGTTGTATGATGTTGAACAAGTATCCCTCACTGTCTGAGCCATGGTTGCTTCATCTGCAACATGGAAACCATGGCAGTTTTAAAGCTGCAAATTCTTTTATACTCTTCTCATTCAGACAGAGGGTCTATGGCACCTGACACTTTGTAGGCACCCGATAAATATCCAGTGAAAGATTTCCTAAGCAAAAGTAGTTGGCTGGTCTCCTTAATGAAATAGAGTCTAGCAACGGATAGTTCAGGCAGTTCAGGCTAAAGGTACTGAAGAATGTTTTGCATGAGAGATTTTTCTTAAGTTAGTAGCTTTTGAAAATAGCCAAGAGCCACGTCTAAAACAAAATGTATGGCCCATGTTCAGCATGATTTTCTGTTATAAACATTCCCTCTACATCTCTTAGTATCATAAATTATTATAGCTGGGAGAAATCAGCTCTAAAATTCTCTGTTTCTAAGTGAAAAGCTCTATTATATCTTAAAAAAATCGAAATGATATTTTTTTCTGGATAGTAAAGAAAACCAAAGGTCAGGGTAGTAAGGGGAAACTGAGGATTTTTGCAATTTATGAGTCAATTTCTTGGGTCGGCAGACCATTGAGATTTCTCCCAGTTGCTGTGAGGGGTATTTCAATCCTGTATCTAGCTGCTGGAATAATTCTTCTTCCATTTCTCTAGCTCCCCACAAAAGTCTGCAGATCCTGGTAGATAAATTGTCAGCAGTCCTTCCCATTTCTGAGGCATTAAGTTTAAATCCTGTTAAGGTTCCTCATATATTAAAAATAAAACTTCTATTAACTTTTCCCCTGTCAGTGCGATCAGAGTTAAATTAATTTTTAACACTTGGGTAAAGCAGTACAAGAGAAATATGCCCCTAGAGCTGCCGCATGTGGGCTGCCAGTGAGTCAGGGAGGCCGGGATTGTCTGACTACCTACAGAAGCTGCCCCATGGCACCAGCTGATTGTATTTGGACGGGCTCCGTCTCCATAGACAGTGCTCCTGGCAGTATAGTAAGATGTGGTGGGGTCCCAGGCTGTTGTCGATGGGCCACATGCACGTGGATGGCTAAACAAGACATTGACTTTGTAGACAGGCGCTAGACCACTGAGACGGCCCACCAAACTGGCCTGCCTGAGTTTTCACTGATTTGATCATGTGGCATCATCACCCCTGGAGATGCCCAGTGACTCACCCTCAGTGCCCAGGGAAAGAGCTCATTTTTGAAGCTGAATATATGGTTTGTGAGAGCATGCGCTTATGTGTAGTTGATGTATAACCAGATATATAGTTGAACCCCTGTTTTCATCAATTGAAAGCTGTAAGACCTTAAGCAGAAAAATAAAGGAGGGTGGGAAAAGAGCAACTATTTATTGAACACTTACTTTGTTTTGGGCCCTGAGCTAAGGGGTGTGTGTGTGTGTGTGTGTGTGTGTGTGTGTGTGTGTCTGCAAAACTGATTATAATATTATATTAACTACATGTATGTGAATAGTATGTTAACTACATCATATTAACTACATCTGTTATCACATACATTCAATATATATTATGTATGTTACAAGAAAAGCCATTTAACTGTTAAATGACAGAGTTCTTATTTGAACCCAGGTCTGATTCCAAAGCTAGTACTTTTTAAGGTTTTAGTGTACATTATGGAAACTCCCTGTTTCTCAGTTTCCCATCCATAAAATGGGGAAATAGTACCCACTTCATAAGCCCACTGTGAAGATCAAAGGAGATAATGTGTGTGGAATGCTTAGCACAGAGCCTGATGCAGAGCTCAGTACATGCTACCTACTACTGCAGTAGTAAATAGTAGTAGTAATTAAATTCCCTCTTCCTTGCAAAGGCGGAGAAGATCCTTATGTGCAAATTAATTAATTGCTTGACTGTTGTGTGCACCATTTTGGGAGAAAATGATAACACCAGAGGTTCATTGATTCATCCATTCATTCATGCGTTTGTTCAATGTATATTTATTTAAAAGGTATAGGATTTAAGAAACACAAGACATGTACCCCGTCTTCAAGGAGTTTACAGTCTGGTTGAGACTGATGGACATATGCACAAGATCAAATAAATAATAAAGAGAGCAATAAATGTGTTAAGCCAAATAAGTAAGGTTTGAGGAGGGGAGTCACCGTGGGCTAGAGGTGTGCAGCTGACTGGAGCTGGGCTCTAAAGCAAGCCAGCTTTGGCTTTCAGGAGAGAAGACGGTCAGGACCCCTCATCCCAAAGTCTCTAAGAAAGTACCTTGGGCCCCAGCAGGCAGTCGGTCTCTCAGAAATGGAACTTTCATTTTGCAACTTCTACTCTGAGCTACACAGAATTGGACAGGATTCAGAGAAGGGGTATTATGGAAACTTGAAATAGAAGCAAACCCTTTCAAAAGAAGTATCCTGTTTCTTGATAAAAAAATTCTCTTGAATACAAAGATTATATTGTCACACCCTACCATAATCCCTAGACCACCACCACTACCTCACCATCACTGTCGTGATCATCACTGCCTCTACCATCCCTCCACGATCATCATCTCTACTGCCGCCACAGTCATCACCTCCATCACATTAACAGGCCACCAGACCCTCCCCATCGCCACCGCCACCATCACCACCACCATTATCACCTCCACCGCCACCACCGTCACCTCACCATCACCTCCACCACCACCACTGCTACCATCACCCCCAGCACCATCTTCATTACCTCACTGCTTCTGCTGTTACCACCAACCCCCCACCAGGCAAAACGCCTAACTCTGAGCCAAGATGGTTACATAAATGAGTGGACCTCACCTAAAGGTTTACAGCACCAGTCTAAACGGAGTGAGAGATTTATTTCTTCTGTTCCCTCATGTGAGACGAAGTGGGAGCTGGTCTTGGCCCCCAACAGACCTATCGGGAATACCTTCCCTACCTTGTGATTATTTGGCAAAGCTGATGTTACAAAGGAAGTGCATTTAAAAGTTACTTGCCTTCCTCTGAGCTAAGGTTCCCCCCCTCCTTCAGGTGTGCCTAGAGAGCTGAAGAGAGGTCCAGTTGTTCACAGTTCCAGGAGGTGGAGGTGGGTGGTGGCCATGGAGGGGGGAGCCTGAGAAAACCTGGAAGACAGGAGCTGTTTCCTTCCCACTCGAAGCAGCCCACTCCCTTCAGGCAATAGACAACTCTGACTTCAAACCCTAGCCAGGGATACTGCTGCATGAGTAATGCCCAGAAAGATGCTATAAATGGTTTATTTCATCTCCTATTGAAATGAAAGAACAAGAGAGAGCGAGAGTAGAAATGAATTGTATTCCTACTGCAGAGAGTTCATTTGATAAATAATGTATATAGAGTTTGCGGTAATAACTGCTCTTTTCTGATTCAGCATGTGCGGGTGAGTTTTGACATATATTCTCTGTATTTCTAACAGACCGTGAATGACTGGTGTATGGATTGGCATTATGAAAGGCAGGGCAGACTGTTAACATTTGCTGTAGTGTCAGAAAGGTTAATCTGGCTTTTCCCTTGAGCTGGGGGCAGGGTGCCTTCGCCTTTCAATGGAGATGTAGGAGGAGAGGCAGGAGACAGATGGAGGATTCTTCTTCTTCCCCTGGGCTCCTAGGAACAGGTGGCAAGAAGATGACACATGCCACCAAAGTGGAGAGACCAGGACCCAGGTGGGCAAGGAAATGTGTATCTTGAGTCTTGCTCTGCTGCCTTCTGCAAGCTTCTTTTCTCTTAGCATGAAAGCAAGTCCAAGAGACCCACTGGGTGCTGGCCAGAGTGCGGAGATATGCAGCCAAGCTTTCCAGGTGGACTTCCCTGGAGGCCTGGGGTGGGGTCGGGGTGGGGGGGGGAACGTGCTCCTACCAAGACAGAAAGTGCACCAGGATATTGGAAAACTTCCCCATTTCTTCCAGCCCTTGGATTTCCAGGAGACAAACACTGGACTCAAGCTGAAAAATTAGTAATTTGATCATCATATATTATCTTCCATTTTGCCCCTAAAAGAGTGTTTTTACTATGTGTTTTACCTTACAAAGTATCCTCACATATCTTATCTCATTTGGTCCTCACAACAACGGGGCAGGAATTGTTACCCCCAGTTTATGATGAAGAAACAGGCTAGGAAAGGTTTGAGAACTTGTCCATGGTGGCAAAACAGGTTAAGAGGAAGAATTTACTCAAAATATGCTCCAAGTTAGGTTTTCTGACTCTAAGCTCAGTGCTTTTACTACTCAAGGTTTCCCCTCTAGAGACATTTCTGCAGAGACTTCATTGTGCTTTGTATGTGTGTGTTGGGGACAGGAGCAGGCATGTGGGCATGTACGTGCACACGTCCACACACGCTCAGGTGCACACACATGAATGCATGCACACACATGCACTGTACACATGTGCACAGGACACAGATCACACAGATGCATACTCACTCATGGACCCACATGTGTGCACACAGGGATGCATGTACACACACAGGGCAGGTGCACACACGTGCACGCATGCTTGCGCAGCTGAAGCCACAGGAGCATTCCCAGTAGGGGAGGGTTTCTGCTATTCAGTTTACTTCCCTTCCCTTCAGTGAGAAATCACTGAAAACCTCAACAATCACTCCTTCTGGCCCCAGATGGATTGGTGGAGCAACCTGAGAACCCCAGGAAATAATTTCCACCATGCAGGGGCCTGCGATTCTGGAGAATCATGATCCACGGCCTCTTTTAGCGACTGACCTCCGGTTGGGGTTCGGAGCAGTTGGTGGCTGCAATTTGCTGGGAGTAAGATTTATAATGCTCGGTGTTCAAGAAGATGTAATTTACCTCCCAAAAGGGACAACTTTTGCTCCCAAGAAAATGTTTTCCCTCCCCTGGCTCACCTTTACATTTAAGAAATTGCTCTGAGGGCTTCCCTGGTGGCGCAGTGGTTGAGAGTCTGCCTGCCGATGCAGGGGACACGGGTTCGTGCCCCGGTCTGGGAGGATCCCACATGCCGTGGAGCGGCCGGGCCCGTGAGCCATGGCTGCTGAGCCTGCGTGCCCGGAGCCTGTGCTCCGCTGCGGGAGAGGCCACAGCAGTGAGAGGCCCGCGTACCGCAAAAAAAAAAAAAAAAAAGAAATTGCTCTGAGAGGTGAGAAGTACCTAAAATCTTAAATATTAGATTCCCTTCCCCAAAGATTAGACAACATTAATGTCAGAGCTGACTCATGTTTTTCCTCAAAGGTTTTTTTTCTTGATTCTCCACTCAAATAACCTACAAGGAACTTTCCATGAAATAACAGAAAACAAATTCTCTACATCTAATATTTTTCTCCCCATACCCCTTCTTTCTTCTCATCTTTTACTTTGATTTCTTTCTGCAACATCTCTTGGGAAATCGTACTCCTTATTTTCAAGTGTTTACTGCTTCTGCTCATACTTTTTTTAATGTCAATTTTTAGGGTTTTTTTTTTTCCTCAATGAGACCGTTTCCTTCCACTCCCATGAATTCTTAATGGTTTCCTTCAGATGGTCCCTTACTTCTGCAGTTCTTTCGCTTTTCCTTTCCTTGTGCCCTGGGTCTTGTCCTCGTCTTTGCCTTACATTTCCTCCTCCATCTTTGCAGGGAGGTGTTCTAAGCAGAGTGAGGCTTTGGGATTGGGATGGACCTAAGTTTGACTCCAGACTCTACCACTTGAATAGCAGCATGACCTTGGTCAGCCACTTTCACTGTTCTCAGAGCCTTTGTTTCTATATTTGAAATGTACGGTATTAACATCTATAACGCAGAGTTGTTTTGAGAATTAAGTGAGATCTTAAGGGAAGCACCTCTCCCAAGACCTGACATGTAATGTATCTCTACAATATCCACCTGCCCTCCGTGCTTTCTCTTTTGACCATAAAATGTGTCCCCTTCCAGTCCTGTTTGATTCTTTAACTTACCTGGATTAAGTTGCATGGGTTAACTGGCCCCATAAAGGTAGAAATGTCCTTAACATGGTGAAGGACAAAGAAGATCCCAAATAAGACAGGCTTCATTTGATGCCAATGCAAATGAAAATGCAGAAGCAAATTAAACAGTGAAGGAAATTGTGAGGCTGAAATGTGTCAAAGGTTCAGTCCTGTCACACTGTGTGTGTACTGAAAACATTGTGATAAATGGGAGAGAAGAAAAATCAAAATGTGCTCCTTGGTTCAAACAAGCTGTCATGGCTTGCAAGATAAAGATGTACTCGTCTAGGGAAGTCAGTTTCTAGACACACACCATCATTATGCACAATTTAGTAATATACACAGACATTCTTCCGAGTTCTTGTTTGGCAGTGGCCGACATTCCAAGAGCTGATCTTGATCATTTTGATCCTGCGGTAAAACAAGCAGTCTCAATATTTGGGTTCACTGGGAATGGGTTCTGGAATTGTAATGATGATTAAGCGGGGGAACATCCTGTTGCCTTGAAACTTAGTTAACTCACACTGACAGGGTGAGCTTGATGATTTGTGTAAATAGCACCACCCCTATCAACAATAACAACACACCACCACCAGCTCAAAAAATAGCAACAGCCAGCGAGACAAGGACAACTGGTCAAAGAAAGTGCACAATGGTTGAAGGGGCTGTAGGAGAGGGGCAAAAATTTGCACCCTGGCGGGGTAGGGTTTTTTTTGTGGGTGTGTGAATAATCAGCTTTGCCAGCAAGATAGTTTTAATTCTTTTGACATAGTGATAGACCATTTTAGAAGCTGTTTCTGTAAAATGTAGAATTGTGTTATTGTACCTTTACTAGAGGAGGAAACAGGCCAACAATAACTTTCTAGAAGTCAGGGCTTAGAGCAGAAGGGCAGTTTTTCTCTGAATCACATTGGAGAAGCTCTGCCTTAAAAGATTCTATATCTATTTTCATCTTTAAAGGACCTAGAGTCCAAAGCAAGAGTCCTAGAGGGAGCAGATGACCTTAGGTAGATTCACATATACCACCTGCTTGAAGGTTTCAACAGGAGCTTCTAATTCCTCTATGTTTTCCAAAGATTTCAGCCCTTTCCTGGTTTTATTTCAGAAACTCTATTATGTCTGCTCTTGCCAGCACCCTCAGTCTTTCCTCTTTTACCATCCTTTCAATGTATACACTGTCCAAAGCCAAAGCATGGGCAAAAGCAGCTTACTTAGCTCAATGTATCGTCAAGGAATTAGGTTATTTCTGTTTTCTTGCACTGACATTCTCATTATGTTGGCTTTTGTTCTCAGGTTAGACTCCTCTTGATCCAAAAATAGTTGCCTCAGCTCCAGTTATCACATCCTTACCCAGCAATGTCCAAAGTTTGGAAGTGAGGTAAGAGGGACATTCCCATTCTTGTATCTCTTTTTAAAATTGAGAACATCCCCTAAAACTGCGTCACAGCTCATTGGCCAGAATTGTGTATGTGCCCATTTCCATGACAATTCCTTGCAAGGAAGAATAGGGTTACCATCGTTGGTTTAGACTGATCAAGACCCACTCATCTCTCCTCCTGTCAGGGGCTAGAGAAGGAGCCATCCTAAACTGATTGCCATTAGACACCTGAACCAAATTGGGATTACGCTACAAAGAGGAAATGAGAGAAGGCCATTGGGTAGATACCCACAGAGTATATGCTTCCCAGTGGAGCTGGTAACATAATCGGGAGTATATAAAGCAGAGAGCTGCTGAGGAATGACACTGCCTTCTTCTCTGGTCTGACCTGCCTCAGGATTCTTGAATCTGACTCACAGGTGTGCTGTCAAAAAGGATGTGTAGCTACCGCATAGGCTTGTTCATTCTGAGTAATTGGTCCCTTGATGTTCATGTGACTAATCACTTCCGTCACAAGAACTAAGCCACAAATCTCTTCTCCCCAACACTTGATAGAAAGCCTTGAACTCAAAGGGGAATAATCAAAGAAAAGAATTATTTGTTAACAAGACAACTCCCAGCTGCATTGAACTCAGCACTTCGGAATGAGGGGCAAATCCATTTTGCCCACCAGGTTAAATAGACATGGGTTAACTTTTGTCCTAGGAGCCCCAGGGCTTTGGAAATCCAACATCCAGAATTAAAGTATTTAGCAAAATGCGAACAATCCTGAAGAAGAGCAAGGATCCCATTCATAAAGATTGTACATTGTACCGAGCTGGAAGACATTGCCAGTCCCAAGGAACATGAGAAGTTAGCCAAAGGAACTAGATGTGAAGAACCAGGGGTCAGCAATGAGAAGGTCAGGAGCTTCTGGGAAAGCCACACACTTCAGATGTAATAGCACCCAGCACACAGGCGTTCAAGCACCTGGGAAATTTCTGGATTGTACACTGGATCATTCCTTAGCTATGAGCTGAGCAAATGTTACAAACTGAAAGGATACATGGGAACAACAGTGCACATGAGCTGAGGTCATTTTCTAGAGCAGAAAAGCAGCCCTTTCGGGACCTTCCACTGTCATATTGCACTCACATGAGCCAGAAAGTGTTCATTATGGTAGATATCATTTGTTTTTCATTGTCTTCTACCCTATCAATTGACTTTATTTAAAATTTTTCCCTGTTCTAATACCATAGACAGGGCACTAAAAATGAAGAAAATTATTCAAATACAGGGCTTGAGAAATCCAGCCACCAGATTGCTGCTGGAGAGTGGGCTTTGCCACCTGGAGGACTCTGCCTTTCCTGGAATGGGGAGAGGGCAGCGGGCTGTTAGCCTTGAAGGCACCCGACTTGCCCTGCTCCTACCGAAGTGGGCCCTGAGTTGGGCCAGGCCTGGAAAGCCAGTACGCAGATTAGGCCATTTGTTTCTGAGCTTTCACAGACTGGTAGGAGAGACATCAGTGCATCCCAGGCCTGTGTGCCAGGTGGCAGCCAGGCATCCTGGAGGAATGAGCGAGGGCCCTCTTGGCCTTGGACCAGAGTTCTATGACACGTGGCTGTTCAAAGCTGGGCTGGCCTTGATGGAAATCCCAAGTCTACTTCTTACTTATTGTAAGACCTTGCGCAAGTTCCTTTCCTTCTTTTAGCCTCTGTTTGCTGATCTATAAAAGAGGGATAAAGGGACTTCCCTGGTGGCACAGTGTTTAAGAATCCGCCTGCCAATGCAGGGGACACGGGTTCGAGCCCTGGTCCGGGAAGATAGATCCCACATGCCACGGAACAGCTAAGCCCGTGTGCCACAACTACTGAGCCTGTGCTCTAGAGCCCACAAGCCACAACTACTGAGCCCATGTGCCACAACTACTGAAGCCCACGCACTCTAGGGCCCATGCTCCACAACAAAGAGAAACCACTGCAATGAGAAGCCCGCACACTGCAACAAAGCATAGCCCCTGCTCGCCACAACTAGAGAAAGCCTGTGCACAGCAGCAAAGACCCAACACAGCCAAAAATAAGTAAATAAATAAATAAATAAATTTACTTTAAAAAAAGGGCTTCCCTGGTGGCGCAGTGGTTGAGAGTCCGCCTGCCGATGCAGGGGACACGGGTTCGTGCCCTGGTCCGGGAGGATCCCACATGCCGTGGAGCGGCTGGGCCTGTGAGCCATGGCCGCTGAGCCTGCACGTCCGGAGCCTGTGCTCCGCAACGGGAGAGGCCACGACAGTGAGAGGCCCACGTACCACAAAAAAAAAAGAGGGATAATAATCCTGCTGAAGCTTCTAGATTGGGATGGTTAACGTAAATAATCCATGTAAACTCTTTAGCTCGGTGCCGGGCATGTTGTAAGTACTAGATAAATGCCAGCTGTTATTTTGTATAAGTCAGTGGAATAAAATGGGACTTGATGACAAATGCTTAAGTAGATTTCAAAGCATATTGATGATTTAGCAACTGAGTGCCCTTATGTGATTTTTTTAATGAGCTTTTTTAAAAGTTAGAAGGTGCTTGCTTTTCCCTTGGTGTTGGTGCAGCCTGCTTGCCAGTCTCTGTATCTCCCACAGGTTCAGCTCTGTTCAGGGTCCTAGGCTCAAACCTCCAATGCTTGGCACACGGTAGGGGACCCAGAAATATATGTTGAAAGAAAGAGGTAGGGATGGAGAAAGTAAAGAAGTATCCAAGGACTCCACCTTGTCCTTGCTCTGAAACAGCCCTGCCCATGGCCCAGACTGACCTCTGCAGCCAGCACTGCCCCCCTGAACTGGATGCCTAGTGTGGCAATCTTCCCCCCACATCCCCCCACCTCTGGTCCCTTAAGGCCCCCCAATAAGCAGGCCTGCTGGCTGACGTAACCAAGGTGGTGTGGGGTGGCTTAAGACAGCTCTTACTTGGTCCCCACCTTTTCATACTCCAACCCTGTTTTACCAACTTGGACCTTAGCTCTGCAACCTTGACCTCAGCTCCTCAGCTCTGCCTCTGGTCTCTTGAACGTGCTGTGCAGAAGTGGTCTTTCCACCGTTACACTAACCATAGGGTTCTTATTACTTGAGCCCCTACTTGCCACATATGGGCATCATATTGGGCATTATTATGCCCTTAATCCTCAGAAAAATCCTGGGAGTCAAATTCTGTGAACCCTCTGTTATAGATTGGGTAACTGAGGCTCAGAGGGGTGAAGAGCCTGACTCAGGACCACACAGCCGGGAATCAAATACCAGTCTCTGGCTTCAAAGCTCATGTTCTAGTCATTCTTCAGCCTTGGCTTTTCTAGTGGACACCAACTTGGCTCTGAGTCCTGAGGCCTCAGAAGAGACTCCCACCTCCTCCTGGTTTCTGTGGAACCAGCTTTCCCCAGCTGGTCACTTGGCTGCTATCTCAGCTAGGTTCCTTCCACAGTTCCTCCATCTCCCAGGAGGTCTGTATGCTCCTGACCCCATCTCTCCAGGCTTGGACTTCAGGGACCCAAGTCCTGTCCTGAATCTCTGTCCAGTTATGGGGCCCTGACACCATGACCATGTCTTCCTGAGCCGGCCAGGGTGTCTACCACCTCCGTGTCTGGGGGTCCCATCATTGATCTGCTATGTCAGGAAATCCTGTTTCTTCTCCCAGACATCTGATGCACACTGCTTGTTGGAATGACAGTCATTGTCTGGCCCGTGGATAACTCGTCCAACCTGACAGATTGTCTAGCTCCTACAACTGCATCTTATGTCACCATCCCACTCAAATGGTCCCCACACAGCAGACAGAAACCTGTTTAGGGATCTGAGCTATCTATCCTTCCCTACTAGGCTCCCCAGACATATATAAGCTGCCAAGACCCACATCCGGGACATGGCACAGTCCCCAAACTCCCTGGCCTTTGCTCTCTGGAGTCTGATTAAGTGGTGGCAGAGGTGGGAGAAATAGGTCTTAAACCCTGAATCCTCAGAAGAGGGAGGCTGGGATTCCAGGGCCTGGCAGATGATTAATAGACCTGGCATATTAGATTCGACACATCAGGGCAACATTAAATGTGATTTATGACTTGGTTTTAATCGAGATTTTACTGAATTATTATTCAGTGCAGAGCGCAGACCCAGACCTATATTCCTAAGTGTGCCAGGTGCCCTGTGCTTAGAGCTGGGTGAATATCTTCTGCCCAGGGGTGATGTCCGTGCTCTCCCAGTTTGATACCAGAGGCAGCTTCTTGCTCTGCCTGCCCCCCACTCCTCCCCCTCCCTGCCAGAGAGGGTCAACCTTGGAAGAACAGCACAGGCAGAGTAGTTTGCCTCCGTCACTTTGTTCTCCTTAACCTTTTCAAACCCAAGGTCAAACCACAGATTGACCTGGTTTGCAAAATGAAGCAGTGAACTCCATGAAGTGAAGGTATTAAGGACTTCATGGAGCATTTCCATTCTAAAAGAGAATAGAAGAGTTAGGCAGTGTTTTAGCTCAGGGGAATGACCTTTCCAGGGGTGGAATTTCAGCCCATTGGGGAGAAGCTTGAGGGGCTTGTCCACAGGCAGACATCAAGAGACAGCCATGAGTTTTGGAGGTGGGAGAGGAAATGACATGGCAGTCTTGAGGCCCCCCTTGACCCATGGTGCTTGAGACTGCGGCTGCCATGCTGGCCAGCTGTGATGGTCATACTGAGGGTACTGATGTCTGCGGGGATGATGGGTGTGAGGGCAGGGAGGAGGACAAGGAAATATGTGGGAACTTTCTCCCCACCCCCACGAGGCTGCCCTCTGACCTACAAGTGGGAACATTGGGCTTAAACTACATTTATTGAATTTTGAACTGCATTGGGCCAAGAAAATTACTCGTTAATATATAAAGCACTGCATTTCCCATAATGAGAATGCCAGTGAAAAATGGATTCATGCTTGCTTCTCTCATAGAGAGAAGCTTGCCTTTAAAGTACTAACGTAAATGTGTCCTTAGGGAGAGAAGGAACGGCAAATTAGATAGAAGCTTGCGGTATGATACGGCAGCCAGGAAAGCTCGTGCTCAGCTCTGCGCCTGCAGACACGCAGAGCTGAAGCAGGAGCTTGGCAGAGTAGCAGGGGCAACTGGGGCAGCGAGTCTCAATCTCCAGGAAGTCGGGCCCCCAGCCTTCCTTCCTGGACACCTGCTGGGGGTGAGAGAGCTTGCTGCTGTGGGTCACGTAAGGGAGGTTGCCCAGTGTGGAGGGAAGGGCGTGGTCACAGAAGTATAGATATGGGTTTGACTCCCTCCTGATCCTCTCTGGGCAAGTTACTTACCCTCTCTGAGCCTTAGTTTCCTCAATGGTGTATGGATGGGGTCAAAATACTTGCCATGTGGAGTTCATGTGGGACTTCACTGAGGTACTGCATGCAAAGTATCTGGCATCTAACAGTGTTCATTCCCTTTACCTTTAACATTAAACGACAAATGTAACAAAATATGGTAGCACTCTCCAAACAGAAGACCATTTGGAGAGTGCTACCATTCCTTTAACAAAATATGCTCATTTATCCCACATGTGTTGAGTTCCTGTCATGCACAACATGGCTTTTGACCCCAAGGAGCATAGGATATTCTGGTAGTTGCAACAGTAATGACATTCAGGGGAGATTATAGAAATACAGAGTAGGTGGAATTAAGCCAATGTGAGGATGTGGGGGAAATCTGAGAAAGATGCCAGGAGGATGAGGAGACTTCTACGTTTTAGTCCTAAGTATGAGCAGGAGTAGCTAAGGGAAGGGGCATTCTGGGCAGAGGGGTGGGCAGGAGGCAAGGCGAGGTGGTAGGAACCGGTGTGGTGTGTTTAGGGCTTCAGTGTGGCCGGAGCATGAGGCGGAGTCAGGGGCAGAAGCAGCTGAGGCCAGCCAGGCCATCAGCAATCGGGCCACAGAAGGTCCATACCGAGCAGGTGGACTTTTCTTTGAGTGGTGAAAGGGAGCTGTTGAAGGTGACCGTGGATCTGGCAGTGTGTGGAGGCTGGCCTGGGGAGGCTGGGGCACAATGACTGGTTGGGAGCCTCTTGCTGCGGCCAATGAAGGTGACAGTCACTGAAAGTCAGAAATGGAGTGTTGGAGCTGGGGTGGGGTGGAGGGCAGAGACGAGAGACATGTTTTAGGAAGGAAAATGGGAAGAAAACAGGCCTGAGGAAGGCGTCAAAATGGTCTTCAGTTTGGAGAGTGCTACCAACAGACAGAGAATTCGGAAAGAGGAACGTTTGGTGAAGAAACCACTGAGCTAGGTTTCAGACTTGTTGAGTCTGATGGACCTACAGGGCTGCTAACGGGAGATGACCAGTGAGTGCGGGGCCACAGAGAGCAGGATGGCAGATAGGCCCTGGCTCTCTGCTAGATGTTCTGGGGCTTCAACAGCAAGGAAGGCATAGCCTCCGCCCTCGAGGAATTCACGGTCCTGCCGGGAGGCCTCGTTGCCATGAGAACACAGCTCAAAAGGCGATTGACTATGTGTGGTTGGGTCAGAGAAGGTTCAGAGAGCAGGACAGTTTTGAGCTGGACCCTAAAGGATGAGTAGAAATGTACCAGGTGGGGAGCTGAGGTTGGCATGGGGGTTGGGGCTCCCTCACTGGTGAGAAAGGTAAATAAAGACATAGAGGAGTTGAAACACTGGGTATGAGGAAGGTTGCGTGGCCTCTTCCAGCTGGACTGGGGGCTGCCCTGGTAGCCAGGGGAGCAGGAGATGAGAGAGGAAAGGAGGTCTAGAGTCAGACTGTGAGGGTGTTTGCAAAGCAGGCTCAGGTTCCTCTGGCATGATCCTAGAGGAAGTGGGATCTAACAGTTTTAGGAATGGCAGACCTGGGCTTTGGACAGATTTCTCTGGCATCAGTGTGGTGCCTAGACTGGAGAGAAGAGATACCGAGGCTGAAAACATGGAAACCAGCCTGGAGACAACTGTAGTGGTCCACGTAGGAGAAGGCGAGGGTGAACGCAAGAGCCCCTTCAGAGGGAGAATGTGCAGTGACAACCATTAGTCTGGGGGCAGGGGGATGGGGGTGGGCGGGGAAGAGGCAGGGATGCCTGCAAGATCTCTAGCCGGGATGATGGTGTGGTATGATCAACTGTGAAACGGAATTGTGACAAAGTAAAATGCGGAGAGGTGGGTGTACAGAGAATGAGTTCAGACTTGGAAACGTTGCATTTGAGTTGTCTACGGAGAAATCAAATAAGCAGCTGGTATGTGGATCTAGAGCTCAGGAGAGAGGTTCAGATTTAAGAGTCACCAGTGTAAATGTGACCGTTGTATCCTTGGGAATGGATTGGATCATTCAAAGAAAATGTACAGAGTGAAAAGAAAAGAAAGAAAAAGATGAAGCAGGGAGAACACCAGCATGGAAAGGGCTGGTGGAGGAGAACATTTGTAGAAAGAGCAGAGTCACAGTGATGAAGGACCCACAGGAGGCTCAGCCTAAAGTAAAGTCCTAACACTCAGAGAGAAAAACATGCCTCCTTTAGGCTCCTCAGTATTCCCAGTCCCCCTTGAACACAGGATGTATCTCTGTGCTATGTAATTGTTTACTCACTTCCTTCCTCATTAGTGCATCAGTGATGTGTCCTGCGTCACTGTTGGCTGAACATTTGGCACAGGGCTGGCACTAGGTGGGAACTCAATGAACGCTTGCCACATCATTGAGTAAGAGGTCAGTGATACCAAGTGTTGCAGAAAATCAGGTAAAATGAAGAAATAGAGGTAACTAGATGGCACTAGAGACTTGAGCAGTGTCTGTGTGATGGTGGTGGGATGGCTGGACCACTGGGGTGGGGTGGTGGGTAGAAGGGATAAGCCAGTCTGTACTGTCAAGAACAGGAAGCTCACAGCTAATTCGCATCTGAATTAGACAGCAAAGAGAGAAGAGCAATAAATATACTGCAATTAGTAAAACAGAGGAACCGTCTTATGAGTCATGACAAGATTGAAGTTAATACATCGGTCTGAATAATAAACTCACTCATGTCCTTCCCCTCCTGTCGCTGTACTTGTTGTATCCCAGCTTGTCAAAGTCTTTATTTCGGGTCCTTGACAGAACCAGTGATCATGTCATTCTGTACTTGTTGCAATATTAATAATTTGTGCTGTATGTTAACTTGCGATGATTGGTAGAGCTGTTTAGTTGAGAAGGGATGATATCTGAGAGGAAGGGGGTATCTTATTATCTGGGTCCCTTTTGGGTACTTGAATCTCTCTTGAATCTTCTAACATTTAGCACCATTGGCTAAGCCAACAGTGAGTCAGGCCTGTCAGCTGCTCTTCCAAACCAGCACCTGGAGTACACCACTGGGGCCTATGTCACAGACCATATTTGTGCCTGAGGATTAAGGGCCTCTAGATTTTGAGAGTTACACTGAGGTACAAGTTAAGATGGGATATAAGGACAGAAGGGTCTGGAGTACAGGTGGGGAATATAGTAGTGATGGCTTTTAAAATAAGTGGTGGTCCTGGAAGAAATTATTTTTCTGGCAGGATTAGCCCTTAGTGCTTAAGCTCCACTCACTCCCCTTGAATTGGTATATTTTAGCAGACAGATATCATAGTGAGGATTGTCCAACTCTCCCGGACAAGTACAGACTTTATCTCAGGATCTAGTAAACCCCAAACACAGGATTTCTTCATAAAACTTCTTTCCCAGCTGCCAAATGCATTTTCCTCCTCTTTCCACTAAACATCTGGTTTCTGTTCTTGTCAGTGTGGTAACACAAACGTGCACACACACATGTTAATCATTAGCAGACCTCAAAGATGCCCCCGGCCCTTATCTTGAATTACACTGTTCCCTTGATGAAGAAACACAAAAGAGAAACATGATCCTGTGCATGCTTCTAGCTGAACTGTTGTTCCTAAGAAATGGAACATCTCAGACCCTCTCCTGGGGATCAGAAGCTCCAGGTTGGAAAGAGAACCCAGTAAACTGGCAGTGACCTCCCATCCATGGGGAAAGGCCAGTTGGGTGGACAGAGAAGATGGTTAAGTCCCAAAGGTCTAAAAAGCTTTGGAAATGAGATTTGGGTGACTCCTACCCCTTTTCTGATTCTGCCCATTCAACCCCACTGGGTGGCCATAGTGATGTTGGAAGGTTAAGGCTGAAGCACTTTACCTTTGATTCTTGCTTCCCTTTTATGTGTGAGCGGCTAACAGCCTGAGAAAGTACACTCTTTAATGTACAATCTACCTGGAAAGATCAATGGCAGCTTAACATGCACTTCTATCTAATATTCACTTTGGCAGGTCTTTGTCATAAAAATGCTGGTTTTAATGAAGTGCATTAAAATGAGAAGATTCATGGCTAGCCTGTGGGCTTTTATCACTGTTGGCTCCCCTTGAGCTGTCAGAGCACAGGCCACTCTGTGGGAAGCAGACAGAGGGATGTCATTTTAGGAATCACAAACACAAAAATTCCCCATTTCTGGAAAGATCCATGTTACATGCATATATTTTAATTTAATTCACTTTATTTCCATCACATGATGTCTTTCCAAAGCTGTGTCTTTGGGAGAAAGTTGAGCTATGAGCCAGGAAGTTGCAGATGATGGGGAGAAGAGTCCTACTATGGGCTATACTGTGTCTCTGTAAAACTCATATGTTGAAGTCCTAACCCCCCAGAACTTCAGAATGTGACCATGTTTAGAGATAAGATCTTTAAAGAGGTGATTAAGTTAAAATAAGACTGATATACACCCACTAATCCAATCTGACTAGTGCCCTTATAAGAAGAGGAGGATTAGGGCACACAGAGACACCAGAGGCATATGTGGCAGAGAAAAGACCATGTGAAGCAACAGCAAGAGGACGGCTATCTACAAGCCAGGAGAGAGACCTCAGAGGAAACCAACCCTGCTGGCACCTTGATTTTGGGTGTCCAGCCTCTACACCATGAGAAAATAGATTTCTGCTGTTTAATCTGTGGTATTTTGTTATGGCAGCCCTAGCAAACTAATATGACACCCAAAGCTTGAGACTGGAGCAATGGGTTATGAGCTCATTCTTTGGAAGAAGAAAGCGATCCAAAAGGCATGAGAGGGCAGCCCGCAGCCATGTATTCCCTGGAATGAGGTTGATGGGAACATCTGGAAACTTCTGGAAAACAGAGAATGAAGGTGTTGATAGTAGTGGCAGTCTCTGTCTTTGAATGCCTGGGAGGCTACCACTGATAAGAAAGAATACACTTAGAACATGTGGCATAAGGGGACTGTGCTTACAGCAGCAGGTAAGGAGTTTCATAGATAGGTAGGTAGACAGGTGTTCAACTAATATTTATTGAATGCTACTGAATGAACTGAGAGGGGGCACAGCATAGCTGTTAGAAGCACAGACACTGGGACCCCAGGTCCACCACACACCAGCTAGGTGACCCCTCCGTGCTTCAATTTTTCCATCCGTGAAGTGAGAATAGCAGCAGTTCCTACCACATGGGCTGCTGTGAGGATGAAATTAGTTAATATTTTTTACGTGCTTAGAGCGATGCCAGACACATGGAGAGTGTGCTGCCTTTGTTAAGTAAGTGAGTGGTTTGGGCTCAGTGTGAGGAGGTCCATCACAACAGCCACTCCTGTAATAGCAGAACAGGATGCCCTGGGGTGGTGAGCTCTTTATCTCCAAGTCATCTGCTGGCTTGGTGTCCCCTGATCCCTCCCCTTCTGTTTCCTGGTGCTGCTTTCCTTTAAGTTCTCACTGACTCATCTAGACTCTCCCCAACCTCTTCTATCAAATCTCCTTGCCCCTAACGTCTTCCCCCCCCCATTTCCCTTCCACCATTCTGTCAAAGCAAAATTTTAAAAAATCATGGCACATTTCTACCTATATCTGCATATCTCCATTACCTAAGGGCTTGGGGAGGAGGTGCGAGGATGCTGGTGAATTGGTTAAGGAACTGCAGGAAATGATATACAAGTGCTGAGGATATGCTAGCTTTTCAGGGGTGAGAGGGATAAAATCAAGCTCTTTGGCACAAAAACGGTCTTTTACAATCTGGTCCTTTGTATACTTCTCTGACTTTATTTCCTATTATTTCCTATTACTCAAAAGTTTATGCTAAACCAATGCAGAATACTAGCAGTATTAGGAATACGTGGTTCTGGGTCGATGCTACTGTGCCTTGACATACGCTCTGCCCTGTGTACACTCTTGTGCCCTAGAATACCATTTTCCTTCTTCTTCTTCTTCTTCTTCTCCTTCTCCTTCTCCTTCTCCTTCTCCTTCTCCTTCTTCTTCTTCTTCTTCTTCTTCTCCTTCTCCTTCTCCTTCTCCTTCTCCTTCTCCTTTCTTCTTTTTTAAAATCTGGTGAATTTATGTTCATCATCCCAAGTCCAGGTGACATCCTTCAGGAAAGAGCCCCTGATTACTGTCCAAATAGAATTCAGAGCTCCCAAATCATCCTGCTCTTATCTTGGATAAGAAAAGAAAACTTGTTTCTTTCCAGTGCACTTACTAACAATAAATAAATATCAGAAGGAGAATTCAAGAAGTAATTAGGAATTTGAAATCATCTAAGGACTAAATCTGGCATTTCTTCCAGTGTAGTTGGCTGCCCCTCAAAACTTCAACAGTCCTATAATAAAATGGTATTTTAAGAAGCAAGCTAGCTCTGCAGTCAAAGGGCATTCGAGTCAATGGAGTAAAGAGTAAAGCTCTGTGGTGGTAAAAGAGAGCTGGACAGGAAGACCCCATACAGCCCAAATGGGAGAATCAAAGGAATGTCCTGTTGGTTGTCATCCCAAAGGCCATAAATCCATAGACACACCTATGCATGGTCGTCTGCGGTCCTGTTCTCACTCCACTCCATCTTTGGACATCTGACACCACAGGCGAGAATCCTTGGTGACCATATAACTATCGTCCAGATCTTAGAAGCAAGCTAGCACACACCATGATCACGGGACAGGGAGATCTCAGGAAAACGAGTCTCTATGAGCATCAGTTTGTAAAACCACCCAGAGGACTAAGTAGACAATGAATGACAAAAGTGCTTTTCTTTTTTTTTTTTTTTGCATCTTTCTTAGAGTATAATTGCTTTACAATGTTGTGTTAGTTTCTGCTGTACAACAAAGTGAATCAGCTATATGTATACATATATCACCATATCCCCTCCCTCTTTTTTTGAATTTTATTTTATTTTATTCTTTTATATGGCAGGTTCTTATTAGTTATATATTTTATACTTATTAGTGTATATATGTCAATACCAATCTCCCAATTCATCCCACCACCACCCACCCCCAGTTTACCCCTTGGTGTCCATACATTTTCCCTCTACATCTGTGTCTCTATTTCTGCCTTGCAAACTGGTTCATCTGTACCATTTTTCTAGATTCCACATTTATGCATTAATATACAATATTTGTTTTTCTCTTTCTGACTTACTTCACTCTGTATGACAGTCTCTAGGTCCATCAATGTCTCAGCAAATGACCCAATTTTGTTCCTTTTTATAGCTGGGTAATATTCCATTGTATATATGTACCACATTTTCCTTACTCATTCCTCTGTCTGTCGATGGGCATTTAGGTTGCTTCCATGACCTGGCTATTGTAAATAGTGCTGCAATGAACACTGGGGTACATGTGTCTTTTTGAATTATGGTTTCCTCTAGGTATATGCCCAATAGTGGAATTGCTGGGTCATATGATAGTTCTATTTTTAGTTTTTTAAGGAACCTCCATACTATTCTCCATAGTGGCTCTATCAATTTACATTCCCAGCAACAGTGCAAGAGGGTTCCCTTTTCTCCACACCCTCTCCAGCATTTATTGTTTGTAGACTTTTTGATGATGGCCATTCTGACCACTGTGAGGTGATACCTCATTGTAGTTTTGATTTGCATTTCTCTAATGATTAGTGATGTTGAGCATCCTTTCATGTGTTTGTTGTTAATCTGTATATCTTCTTTGGAAAAAATGTCTATTTAGATCTCCTGCCCATTTTTGGATTGCGTTGTTTCTTTTATTGACATTGAGCTGCGTGAGCTGCTCATATATTTTGGCGATTAATCCTTTGTCAGTTACTTCGTTGGCAAATATTTTCTCCCATTCTAATGGTTGTCTTTTCATCTTGTTTATCATTTCCTTTGCTGTGCAAAAGCTTTTGAGTTTCATTAGGTCCCATTTGTTTATTTTTGTTTTTATTTCCATTTCTCTAGGAGGTGGGTCAAAAAGGATCTTGCTGTGATGTATGTCAAAGAGTGTTCTACCTATGTGTTCCTCTAACAGTTTTATAGTGTCTGCTCTTACATTTAGGTCTTTAATCCATTTTGAGTTTATTTTTGTATATGGTGTTAGAGAGTGTTCTAATTTCATTCTTTTACATGTAGCTGTCCAGTTTTCCCAGCACCACTTATTGAAGAGGCTGTCTTTTCTCCATTGTATACTCTTGCCTCCTTTTTCAAAGATAAGGTGACCATATGTGCGTGGGTTTATCTCTGGGCTTTCTATCCTATTCCATTGATCTATATTTCTGTGTTTGTGCCAATACCATACTGTCATGATTACTGTAGCTTTGTAGTATAGTCTGAAGTCAGGGAGCCTGATTCCTCCAGCTCCATTTTTCTTTCTCAAGATTGCTTTGGCTATTCAGGGTCTTTTGTGTTTCCATACAAATTGTGAAATTTTTTGTTCTAGTTCTGTGAAAAATGCCATTGGTAGTTTGATAGGGATGGCATTGAACCTGTATATTGCTTTGGGTCTAATAGTTATTTTCACAATGTTGATTCTTCTAATCCAAGAACATGGTATATCTCTCCATCTGTTTGTACCATCTTTAATTTCTTTCATCAGTGTCTTATAGTTTTCTGCATACAGGTCTTTTGTTTTCTTAGGTAGGTTTATTCCCAGGTATTTTATTCTTTTTGTTGCAATGGTAAATGGAAGTGTTTCCTTAATTTCTCTTTCAGATTTTTCATCATTAGTGTATAGGAATGCAAGAGATTTCTGTGCATTAATTTTGTATCCTGCTACTTTACCAAATTCATTGATTAGCTCTAGTAGTTTTCCGGTAGAATCTTTAGGGTTCTCTATGTATAGTATCATGTCATCTGCAGACATTGACAGTTTTACCTCTTTTCTGATTTGGATTCCTTTTATTTATTTTTCTTCTCTGATTGCTGTGGCTAAAACTTCCAAAACTATGTTGAATAATAGTGGTGAGAGTGGGCATCCTTGTCTTGTTCCTGATTTTAGAGGGAATGGTTTCAGTTTTTCACCACTGAGAATGATGTTGGCTGTGGGTTTGTCACATATGGCCTTCATTATGTTGAGGTAAGTTCCTTCTGTGCCTCTTACTGGTGAGCTTTTATCATAAATGGGTGTTGAATTTTGTCAAAAGCTTTTTCTGCATCTATTGAGATGATCATATGGTTTTTATTCATCAGTTTCTTAATATGGTGTATCACATTGATTGATATGCATGTATTGAATTATCCTTGCATCACTGGGATAAATCCCACTTGATTATGAAGTATGATCCTTTCAGTGTGTTGTTGGATTCTGTTTGCTAGTATTTTGTTGAGGATTTTTGCATTTATATTCATCAGTGATATTGGTCTGTATTTTTCTTTTCTTGTTGTACCTCTGTCTGATTTTGGTATCAGGGTGATGGTGACCTTGTGGAATGAGTTTGGGAGTGTTCCTTCCTCTGAATTTTTTTGGAAGAGTTTGAGAAGGATGGGTGTTAGCTCTTCTCTAAATGTTTGATAGAGTTCTCCTGTGAAGCTGTCTAGTCCTGGACTTTTGTTTGTTGGAAGATTTTTAATCCCAGTTTCAATTTCATTACTTGGGATTGGTCTGTTCATATTTTCTATTTCTTCCTGGTTCAGTGTTGGAAGCTTATACCTTTCTAAGAATTGGTCCATTGCTTCCAGGTTGTCCATTTTATTGGCATAGAGTTGCTTGTAGTAGTCTCTTGTGATGCTTTGTATTTTTGCGGTGTCCGTTGTAACTTCCCCTGTTTGATTTCTAATTTTATTGATTTGAGTCCTCTACCTCTTTTTCTTGGTGAGTCTGGCTAAAGGTTTATCAATTTTGTTTATCTTCTCAAAGAACCAGCTCTTAGTTTTATTGATCTTTGCTATTGTTTTCTTTGTTTCTATTTCATTTATTTCTGCCCTGATCTTTATTATTTCTTTCCTTCTACTAACTTTGGGGTTTTTTGTTTTTGTTTTTGTTTTTTTTTGCGGTACACAGGCCTTTCACTGTTGTGGCCTCTCCCGTTGCAGAGCACAGGCTCCAGACGTGCAGGATCAGCAGCCATGGCTCATGGGCCTCGCCGCTCTGCGGCATGTGGGATCTTCCCGGACTGGGGCACGAACCCATGTCCCCTGCATCGGCAGGTGGACTCTCAACCACTGCGCCACCAGGGAAGCCCAACTTTGGGGGGTTTTTTGTTCTTCTTTCTATAGTTCCTTTAGGTGTAAGGTTAGATTGTTTATTTGAGATTTTTCTTGCTTCTTGAAGTAGGATTGTATTGCTATATACTTCCCTCTTAGAACTGCTTCTGCTGCACCCCATAGGTTTTGGATCATTGTGTTTTCATTGCCATTTGTCTCTAGGCATTTTTTAAATTTCTTCTTTGATTTCTTCAGTGATCTCTTGGTTATTTAGTAACGTATTGTTTAGCCTCCATGTGTTTGTGTTTTTTACACTGTAATTGATTTTTTTTCCTGTAATTGATTTCTAATCTCATAGCATTGCCGTCAGAAAAGATGCTTGATATGATTTCAATTTTCTTAAATTTACTGAGGCTTGATTTGTGACCCAAGATGTGATCTGTCCTGGAGAATGTCCCGTGTGCACTTGAGAAGAAAGTGTAATCTGCTGTTTTTGGATGGGATGTTCTATAAATATCAATTAAATCTATCTGGTCTATTGTGTCATTTAAAGCTTGTGTTTCCTTATTAATTTTCTGTTTGGATGATCTGTCCATTGGTGTAAGTGGGGTGTTAAAGTCCCCCACTATTATTGTGTTACTGTCAATTTCCTCTTTGATAGCTGTTAGCAGTTACCTTATGTATTGAGATGCTCCTATGTTGGGTGCATATATATTTATAATTGTTATATCTTCTTGGATTGATCCCTCAATCATTACATAGTGTCCTTCCTTGTCTCTTGTAACATTCTTTATTTTAAAGTCTATTTTATCTGGTATGAGTATTGCTATTCTAGCTTTCTTTTGATTTCCATTTGCATGGAATATTTTTTTCCATCCCCTCACTTTCAGTCTGTATGTGTCCCTAGGTCTGAAGTGGGTCTCTTGTAGACAGCATACATATAGGTCTTGTTTTTGTATCCATTCAGCAAGCCTGTGTCTTTTGGTTGGAGCATTTAATCCATTCACATTTAAGGTAATTATCGATATATATGTTCCTATTACCATTTTCTTAATTTTGGGATGTTTGTTTTTGTAGATCCTTTTCTTCACTTGTGTTTCCCACTTAGAGAAGTTCCTTTAGCATTTGCTGTAGAGCTGGTTTGGTGGTGCTGAATTCTCTTAGCTTTTGCTTGTCTGTAAAGCTTTTTATTTCTCCGTCAAATCTGAATGAAATCCTTGTCGGGTAGAGTAATCTTTTTTGTTGATTTTTCCTGTCCATCACTTTAAATATATCATGCCATTCCCTTCTGGCTTGTAGAGTTTCTGCTGAAATCAGCTGTTAACCTTATGGGAGTTCCCTTGTATGTTATTTGTCATTTTCCCTTGTTGTTTTCAAAATTTTTTCTTTGTCTTTAATTTTTGTCAATTTGATTACTAGGTGACTCAGCATGTTTCTCCTTGGGTTTATCTTGCCTGGGACTCTCTGCACTTCCTGGACTTGGGTGACTTTTTCTTTTCCCATGTTAGGGAAGTTTTCGACTATAATCTGTTCAAATAATCTTTGCCTCCATTCTTTTTCCAAAGTCCTGGATCATCTTCACTATCATTATTCTGAATTCTTTTCTGGAAGGTTGCCTATCTCCACTTCATTTAGTTGTTTTTTGGGGGTTTTATCTTGTTTCTTTATCTGGTACATAGTCCTTTGCCTTTTCATTTTGTCTATCTTTCTGTGAATGTGGTTTTCGTTGCACAGACTGCAGAATTGTAGTTCTTCTTGCTTCTGCTGTCTGCCCTCTGGTAGATGAGGCTGTCTAAGAGGCTTGTGCAAGCTTCTTGATGGCAGGGACTGGTGGTGCCTAGAGCTGGGTGTTGCTCTGGTGGGCAGAGCTCAGTAAAACTTTAATCCGCTTGTCTGCTGATGGGTGGGGCTGGGTTCCCTCACTGTTGGTTGTTTAGCCTGAGGTAACCTAGCACTGGAGACTACAGGCTCTTTGATAGGGCTAATGGCTGACTCTGGGAGGGCTCATGCCAAGGAGTATTTCCTAGAACTTCTGCTGCCAGTGTCCTTGTCCTCACAGTGAGACACAGCCACCCCCTGCCTCTGCAGGAGACCCTCCAACACTAGCAGGTAGGTCTGGTTCAGTCTCCTGTGGGGTCACTGCTCCTTCCCCTGGGTCCTGATGCACACTACTTTGTGTTTGGCTTCCAAAAGTGGAATCTCTGTTTCCCCCAGTCCTTTCGAAGTCCTGCAATCAAATAGCCTTCAAAATCTGATTCTCCGGGAATTCCTCCTCCTGTTGCCAGACCTCCAGATTGGGAAGCCTGACGTGGGCCTCAGAACCTTCACTCCAGTGGGGGGACTTCTGTGGTATAAGTGTTCTCCAGTTTGTGAGTCACCCACCCAGCAGTTATGGGATTTGATTTTTGTGTGATTGCACCCCTCCTACCATCTCAGTGTGGCTTCTCCATTGTCTTTGGATGTGAGGTATCTTTTGTGGTGAGTTCCAGGGTCTTCCTGTCAATGGTTGTTTAGCAGTTAGTTGTGATTCTGGTGTTCTCGCAACAGGAAGTGAGCTCACCTCCTCAAAAGTGCTTTTCTAGCTCAGATCACTGTACAGATTTGGTTTTGCTTTGGGCAGAATTGCTTGATAGGTGGCTTGGGTGTTCCTCACTCCCTGGATCACCTGATTGATCCACAGACCTCCTGCCTCAAGGCCTGCCTCTGAAGTGTGCCCCCTGAGCCTCACCTCTTTGGAGGCAGCAGAAACCATTCACACTCCACACTCCCTCCCTAGTCCCCCAAAGTCACACCTCCCAAGCAAAAAACGAGTGGTCTCTATGCAACAATCCCTTCTGTGCTTGCTGGAAAGTGGATTAATTTATCTGCTAAGTAATTTTTGCAAAAGCATTAGCAAGTAATAGCAGCTTGGTGTGCAGCTCTGTAAAGTAATAGAGGCATATCACCTGATATTCTCCTTGAACCCCAAATGGTGACCCTTTGGGGAGTTTGAACTCCATGGAAACTCAGGATGGGGGTTGGGGGAAGCAAACGCAGGGCTGTTGGTCTTTCGAGACTCATCACAGCACCAGGGAGGCATCTGCTATGTAAGCCTATGAATAAACTGCCAGATCCCATAATGTGATTACTGCTCCTTCCCCTAACCACATTTCAAGGAGAGTGTAATGGAAAGGTAGGCCTGCATAGGAAAGGAGAGCCAAAAGAATTGACTCTTAAGTGTGTCTGTATTTTGGTAATATGCTAGCAAAATATAAGTGAAAAAAAATCTGCAAGGATAAATGAGATAATAATAACCACGGATCATTTTTAGTTCCTGGGAAGAAAAACACCATATAGATTTGAGGTGTTATTATTATGCATATAATATATATAGACATTGTATATTTATTCACAGCAAAGCTCACATATGTCATTCCCACTAATAACATTTTCTTTTCTAGCTCTGGCATAAAAGGAGATATGCCATTTTCATATGTTCTACACATACTCAGAGGAACCTGCTTAGAATATTTTTGCTGATGAAATTTTCTGGGTTGTAACATTTATCTTTTTGAAGAGCTCAATTTCTATAACCCCACGTGGAGGGTTGTGCTTTTACCTCTCATTGTGATACCATCTACATGGGGATTTTTGTGTCAACCGCTTATCTCAGGCATTAACCAACTTCTTGTCTGTTTGTATTGTTTTTAAAGTGCCGGACATACACAGCGCTTTGCCGATGCGTGGGGACCCGGCTCCCTGCCCTGTGGCAAGCAGCATCTAATGAAAAGAGACAAGCCCAACATACTGGAAATCATACAAATTCGAGACCTGGAAAGATGCTGCTGGCTTGAGAATTGGAAAAGGCCAGTCAGGGCTTAGAGGATCTGAAGAAAGAGAAGTATTTTGAGGAAACTTAGGTGAAGGATGTAGTACTGTAGTAATTGAGGCACACACAGCACGCACAGTGAGTTCTTACACAAACACTAAAAGGTTGGAAAGAACCTTTAGAAGTTATCCGGCCCCTCCATGTCCCCATGTGTTTCTCTCCCTCCTCCTGTGCATCCCTTGGTCTTGACCATCCCCAGTGGTGGGGACGGGCCATTTAAATGCCGATCTTTGCAGAACAAGTGTTTAAGCTCCAGCTGGCTTCCTCTGCCACCCAGCATGCTTCTGGGTGGCCTGCTCCTTCTGCTGTCACTTGCAAGGTGCCCAAAGAATGCAAATTCACTAGAGTATTAGTGATAGCAAGGCATACTAGAGAAATGAAAGGTGCTGCAAACAGAAGGGCACAACTTTCATTCTCACGCTAAAAATAAACCATTCGGGGTTATGTGTAATTGCTCTCTTGGCTTTTTCACTTCATCGGCAATTCTCTTTAGAGTGGTTGATTGGAAACTTCCAGTTTAATTTATACACACAGTCCTACACAGCTTCGGGTGAGAAAACTTGCACCAACTTTCAAGAAGTGTGCATACTTGGTTCACTTGGAGCGATGTGAGTGTGAGTGGAAGAGAAGAAGAGAAGGAGGGGGGAATGGAGCAGGCGGGACTCAGTGGTGTGAATTGAGAAAGGAAGCAGAGCGTGACAGAGAGCAGAAATAGGGTCGAATGCAAACACTGATTCGTGGTCTGACCTTGCACAAGTCACTTAATCTCTCTGTGCTTGTTTCTCCATCTGCTTATGCACTTTGTAAACATGAGATTACCTTTCTGGTGTGGCTCAAGAGGTAGAGTAAAGCCAACCCTGGGGTTCATCTTGGTGTCTGTGAATTAATTCTATCCAGACCAGCATCCTTTGGGGACACCTATCGACCCTCCATTAAAAAAATAAAAGAAAACAAAAACAAACCCAACCCACTATGTGCACTTTCCTCCAAGCAGCCACCAGGGTGGATGACTTAAGAAAGGATGGAAGGAGATCAACACCCAGCTCAAAGTACCCTCCCCCCTGCCCCCCGGCCAACTGTGGAAAAGGACATCAAAGGACTTGGCTGGTATAGGGTTATGTGGCTGCCTCCCTGTAGTAGGACTTTCTCTTGTTTCTCCAGGAATTGTGCTTAAGCCATCAGTATCGTCTTGTTAAATTCTCCTTATGACCATTGGCAATTAGGCCACTGAGGCTCGTACTGTACAAATGCAGACGTTGAAAGGAAATAGGACTCTATACTATGATTACAGGCTGGTAAATCTTGGGGCATATGGGATATATTAGCCTTGTACTTTGAGCATTTATCTTGTGCCAAGCCTTTTATGAATATTATTTCATCTTAATTGTAGCTTGACACTATGATCCCCATTTGATAGGTGAGAACATTAAGGTTCAGAAAAGTTAAAAAAAAATAGAAAACTTGTTCAAGATTACACACAAGGTAGAGCTGGGATTCAAGCTCCAGACAGTCAACCACTGGCAGGAGTTCACCCCATGTTGACTCTCTGATTTCCCAACTGGCTGCCCAACTGCCCCTGTTTGCAATAGAAATGACACCTTCTCCACTGATGGTACAGTGTATCCCTCTGTATCCTTGGGGAATTGGTTCCAGGGCACCCTTGGATTCAGAACCCGCAGATATGGAGGGCTGACTGGATAACTCTTTGGTTTTCTTGAAGAATTCGGGGCAGCTATCTTCCTAGCACTGGACTGGAATACATTCAGAAGGCCCCTCCCAGGGATACCCCCTGAAGAGGTTTCCCCACAACTAACAAGTCAGTACCCCTGGGAGGAGCCCATCTTGCTTCAATCTCTTCTGTGTTAGGTGATTAGGCCACTCAGATGGGGATTCTTTAAGTGAGCAGAGTGGTCTTCATCTTCTCCCTAAAACTTTTTTTTTTTTTTTTTTTTTTTTGCGGTACGCGGGCCTCTCACTGATGTGGCCTCTCCCGTTGCGGAGCACAGGCTCCGGACGCGCAGGCTCAGCGGCCGTGGCTCACGGGCCTAGCTGCTCCGCGGCATGTGGGATCTTCCCAGACCGGGGCACGAACCCATGTCCCCTGCATCGGCAGGTGGACTCCCAACCACTGCGCCACCAGGGAAGCCCCTCCCTAAAACTTTTAATCCTGGTGATCTGGTACCTCAAACTCAGGCCACAATTTCTCTAAGCTTTCTGTGGCCCCATCGGCTCCTGTTGTACATGGGTCTGTTGGTTGGACTTCGCAGCCGGAGTCCTGAGGTTGGTATTCAGTTTCGCCCCACAAACCACCCTCAACACCAGGCTAAAATAACAGGACAGCTTAGCTACTCTCTGCTTACTCTGAGCCACAAGCCCCGGATCTGAGACGTGGATTTTAAAGGACCTCAGGGAGTCCCTCTGTTATGCTTTGTGGCTGGTCGGTTCCTTTGAAAACCCTCCCAGCTGCTGTGGGTAGCTGCATTTTCCGGTTACTTCGGAGCCAAGCTAATGAGGCATGCTAATTTTGGAAGATGCATAACCATGGACAAATCTACTTCAAATCTCCATGAATAGGATTCTGGTGAGATTCTAGAAAAAAAGGTTAAGACCTTTGATACCTCCAGGAAGTAGCTCCTGTGTTCATGTTCCTCAGAAAGGCCAGTGACAAGTGGTAACACTAGCCAAGTAGGAGAAGGGGCAAAGGGAGGAGAGGCCAGCACTGGCCACAGGGACCTGTCTGTGCATGTGTGCTAAGTTCTGGTAGAGTCTCCACGAAGTCTTTCCCTCAGCCTCCTCACAGCAGCCGCAGGACAGACAGAGCTCTAGGACTCCTTCTGTAGGTCTCTGGGCTGATCCTTGGCCCCCCTCTCCAGCTGCAAGGTCAGGTGCTGAGACGCGCCCCGGGGCTGTGCTTATCGAAGGAGCTCTGCCCAGAGAAGGTGATGGGCAGAGGGAAGGGCTGGACTTACTCAAAACTCTGAGCAGTAGTTTGTCCCTACTGCCTCCACAGCCTCCTTCTCCTTCCCCTCTAGTCACGATGATGAATGTTTACTGAACACTGACTCAGTGCTGGGCACTGTGCTAAGAACTTTACATGACATATAACTTCATTCCCACAATGCTATGTGAGGAATTGGGAGGGAGGTTTAGAGAGGTTAAGAAGCTCACCTGAATTCCAATGCTAGTAAATAAGAGAAGCCGGATGTGAACTGAGAACTCTTCCCCCAAAGGCAGTTATACTGGGCTTCCCTGGTGGCGCAGTGGTTGGGAGTCCGCCTGCCAATGCAGGGGACGTGGGTTCGTGCCCCGGTCCGGGAGGATCCCACATGCCGCGGAGCGGCTGGGCCCATGAGCCATGGCTGCTGAGCCTGCGCATTCGGAGCCTGTGCTCCGCAATGGGAGGGGCCACAGCAGTGAGAGGCCCGGGTACCGGGAAAAAAAAAAAAAAAAAAAAAAAAAGGCAGTTATACTGCTTTCTCTCACCTCCCTCTTTTCTCCAGGTGCTTAATGTCCTCAATTCTCTTTTTCTAGCCCTTTGGGTCTCATTTCACTACTCTTTCTAGGGGCATATATTAGACCACCTCTTATCCTTCTATTAATCCATGCTTACATTCTGTATTTATTCACCCCAAGGATGCTTCTTTCTGATAGAATAAACTAATTTCTGCTAAAGTGTTAAGGACTACCAAGGAGTAATATGTTATCTTAAACTGAAAGCCCTCCACATTATCACAGTGGACTATGATGCCTAAATACCAAAGAGAGAGAAATTTGCAAATCTCAGGCTTTACGTCTGGACCAGTGAGAGAGAAAATTCGAGGTTAGGGAAAGGGGAAGGAGGCACTCATTCTTGCACCCTTTGAATCACATTATCTTACTAGATTGACACATAGTAATTGTTCAATAAATTTTTACTGAAAATAACTGCATGAATGAATTAACAAACGAATGAATGAATATTAAAATATCTAGACAAGATTTAAGGATGTGGTAATACTACGTCTGGACAGTAGAGGCCGCTGTTAACATTTTCCAACATCTGTGCTGGTACTAATCATTGAAAGGAAAGCCTGGGGCATGGAAAATTCTGTTATCCTAAAGGTTGATTGATTCTGGGGATAAAAATCTGAGATGAATTTTTCAGTGTGATCCCTTCCTTCAGTAAGCCCTTCATCAGAGGGATTTTCAGGTACAAACAAGGGATTGTTCTGTTTCTTGGAGAGAAGGTAAGACCCTTCCCCAGCTCCAATGCCATGGGGGTGTCCACCTGAGACACAGCCCCACTAGGATGATCAGAGCAAACACCTACCTTATCAGACTTTGCTCTTGTGGGTGGCTCTGGGGAAGAGGATGATGGTCGGGGGATGGACCATTGGCTAAACGCTGGTTTCTGCTTTTTGGTGTATCTTTCTGATTGGAGCACTACCAGAAAGCAATTTTCCAGATAACACCCTAATTCAAACCTTCACTCTGGAAACCCAGATAGGAGCCTGAGAATCTAGATGGACCCAGAACTTTTCTCTAGGAACAGGCATAGTCTTCTGCACAGAAAGCCTTGTCCCAACGTGTTGTGTTGGGAATGGTGGTTGGCGTTCCTCCGTACCAGAGCTATTTGAATAATGCCCAGGGGTTACATCCTCCGTGAGGCCTCCCTGATACTGCCCCCCATGCACAGCCCTGCCCCAGATGTCATCACATTATGTACCAACATCCAATAATCAGTTCACTGTCATTTGCTGGGTATGTCCCTGTGAATTCTTCAAAGGCAGAGACAGTTTTCTTTTCTTCCATCTTTAGATTCTAAAAGAATGAATGACTGAAGTCCACTAGGGTGCATGTGCTGATCCAAATCAGCTACTAGGATGACCAAATTAACCAGACCTACTGTTGTGTTATTTATGTCACATGGATACTGGAAGGGGGAGGAAATGGAAACAGCTCTTCCCGGCTTTGCCTTTGTGGCCGTAACTATGATAACTGCAAGGGATAAAACTTTTCTTGCTGAACAGAATGAACCAGAGTTAATTTTATCCATGTTTATTTTCAGTTCTGCACGCGCAACAGGAGACCCTTAATGACCATCCAACTTGTGTCTTATTAAATTTAAAAAGATAAAATGAATTGCATGAACCATAAGCTTATATGCTACCATAGGCTAATGAGGAAAATGCTGATTAAAGTTTACTCAGTGAAGAACAGTAACACTCTGTACCCCGAGCATATCAAAATAAATGTACACCGTGAGGATACACTAGAAGGGAAATACCTAGCCCAGTGCTTTATATGAATGAATTAACCAGCTAGGAACAATGCAATAAATGAAGAAGTTAAGATCCCTCTGTTCTCTTCATGATTGATTATAGGAGCCAAATCCACTGAAACTTCTCTAGGATTCTATAAAATGGGAAGTTAGCATCAACAGCTGAAATTCAACCCTGCCACTTTCCCTGGGCCATGTTGGTGCCCTAACACAAGATCTCACCGGATGGAGACCTCATCTAATGGTCTCCCATGGGGAAGCCTACAGTTCTGTTTTGAAGATCAAAATCTGTCTTGTTTCAACTGGGAGGAAAGGTTGATCAGTCATTCCAAAGTGACTTAGAGGTTGCCTGCAACTCAACTAACTGGGGGCTCATTTCGAGTCAGCTCCCCAAGCATTTATTAAACACTTTGAGTAAGTAAAGAGCTATGCCAGGCACCAGTGGTAAACAGATGGATGAACAGGCTACCTCCCCTGCCTTATAATCTACTGGGGGAGGCAGACAAGTCAAGAGATGATTAAAACATTGGGTGTGGTAACTGCCCTGAGAGAATTGCAGTGTGAGCCTAGGGGAGGGGACATCTGGTCACACTGCTTGGAGAGGGGTGTTAGAGGGAGAGGGCTCTTTAAGAGGAGGTGGAACCTGGGCTGAGTCTTGGGATGAGTTCAATGTGTAGGCCAAGCACTGTAAGGATGGGATTGGGCAGGTACAGGGAACAAACCCCACTAAAAGGAGGCTTATCTGTAAAAGAATGAAGGCCCATTCATGCACCTTCAAGTACTTCAGTGTGGTTAGAACACAGTGGGAAGAAGGGAGAATGGATAAGGCGGATGGAGGGTAAACACAGCTTGGATGAAGGAAGGCCTGGATGCTAGGAGTTTGGATTTGATCCTGAAGGGAATAGTGAACCACTGGAGGATTTCCTGACATATAGCAAAGGAGGCTGCTATTGGATTTGATCTTCTGTACTCAGGTTAGAGATGAGTTGTCAGAATGTTGGAGTTTGAAGGAGACACAACTAAACCCCAGAGGCAGCTGGATACAAGGGGCTGGAAACCAGGAGATTGGGCCTCCATTTCAGGCTCTGTCACTGAACTCCTCTGAAGCTGGAGGCTCTTGGTGGCCAGCCTCCAGGCCTGCAGTTACCCTGCCTGGTCTACACGGCTATCAGGGCCCTCTTCTGCAGGCTCCCACAGCCCCTGCACCATTATAACTCTCATCCCACGTGGCGGCCCTTGCCAGGTCACTTGTCCACATGCCCCCACGGACTATGAGCTCCTTAAGGGCAAGGACCTTGTTTGTTCTGTTCAACATGGTGTCCCTGGTGCCTAGCATGATGCAGGGCACATAGAAGATGCTCAACAAATACTTGTTCAATGTCCAAATGAGTGAATGAATGCACAGATGGTTGGATGAAAGGTCACAAACTCTCTGAGCCTTTATTTACTGTATATACTTATCAGTAAAATGAAAACCATCTCGAGGGAATTCCCTGGTGGCCCGGAGGTTAAGACTCCCCACTTGCACTGTGGAGGGCCTGGGTTCAATCCTGGTTGGGGAACTAAGATCCCTCAAGCTGTGTGGCCCGGCCAAAAAAAAAAAAAAAAAAAGAAAAGAAAACCATCTCTGTGCTCCTTTCTAATTATGAAACTCTTCCTTCTAACTGTCTCTAATCTCTGAATGCATTGCTTTCCCTCTCTCCCACATCATTCTACCTTCTTCTTCTCTTCTTCCTAGACACCCACTCTTCCCAGTTTCCCTTCTAGGATTCCTACCTCAAGGTACGCGTTGTGTTCTTATGTTTCGTGCTCAGGTGTGGTGCTCCAGTTCTTCACTTGACCTTGACTTCTCTATTTGATCCATCCCCTCCCCTCTCCTCTTCACTCTCTCCCTTTGCAGCTCACATTCCCCTTGCCCATGTCTTGCTTCCTGGCTCTCCTAGTTCTCTCTCTCTCTCTCTCTGACTCTTCCCCCATTTCTCTCCATGGAGTCCTCCTTCCCTTCCCCAATTGTTCTTGTCCTCATAAAATTTCTACTAACCTAATTTCCTGTTTGGCTTTTGCTTCTAGAACTTGGTTCTAACTGACCTCCAGACTCTTTTCTCCATTTATTCTGAACAGAACAAATCGGTGATGATAATGGCACAGATGCTATTTCAGCAAAGAAAGGAATAAAGAAGGAGAGGATGTCTTTGAAGGGACTGGCAGGTCGGCTGTGGGAGGAAGGAGGGACACCACTGAGTTCATCACGGAGAATACCCTGTCCTTTGATGGAGCTTCAGAGAATTTGAGAGCATATGATGAGCATCTGGAACTGTTCCTTCCAGAAAATAATATATCAGAAGGCAGAAAAATAATTATGTTTCCCTCAATGATCCCAGCAGAGATGTTTGCTCTCCTAAAGGACCTCAAGGCACTCATAAAACTAGGAAAACTGAGTTAAGTGTTTTTTATTAAACCATTAAGAGATTTTATTCATCCAAGATAAATGTCTTCACTGAAGGATACAGAGTTTGATAGTATAGAAAATACCCAGATGAAAACTTGTCTGAATAAATTAGACTGATGCATTTGGCATTTAGGGCTCCGAGTGACAGATTCCCTTCTTCAGCCCCAACCTGCCAACCAAAGAAATATTCTCTAATGCTGGACTCACTGAGTCCGAGGAGGGAGTGGGGAGCAGGCATGAGAGATCCTGACAGCACTGGAAGTTTCCCAAACCGTAAATGGCTTTGCGGACTAAGGTGGAGGTAGCAAGGAATCCATTTTCTTTCCTCCATAGCCAAGGACTCCCAGATCTCTGTGGTCTCATCCACTTCACCAGCCTCAGGGAGGCTGAGTGACAGACCAAGGAGACCAGAACATTGGCAACGAGGAAGGGCAGGCAGAAATGCAAAACTCACATCCAGTTTCAGGGCACTCAAATCTCTGGTCTGCCATGAAATACACGAGGGTGTAGACTCAGAGAAGACATATTTAAAGATACTTATACCCGGGCTTCCCTGGTGGTGCAGTGGTTGAGAGTCCGCCTGCCAATGCAGGGGACACGGGTTCATGCCCCAGTCCGGGCGGATCCCGCATGCCACGGAGCGACTGGGCCCATGAGCCATGGCCGCTGAGCCTGTGTGTCCGGAGCGTGTGCTCCGCAATGGGAGAGGCCACAACAGTGAGAGGCCCGAGTACCGCAAAAAAAAAAAAAAGATACTTATACCCAGCTTTCCTGTCACACCTGCCAGATCCTTTGTAATCCTAGAACAGATCCTTCTGGGAACATCACAACTCTTCCATTAGCTCTTTTCCCACTTTTCCAAAATGGAAAAAGTACTGGCTCTGAGAATCTTCTGTGCCAAGGGATTTAGTATAATAATGTTTACTTATAAAGAATAAAACTGAGCCAGGCACTGTGAGCTTGCAATGACTCAGACTTAATAATATTAATAGCTAACGTTTATTGGGTATTTACCATGTGCTGGGCACCATGACAAACGTTTTACATACAATTTCTCATTTTGTCCTCACAATGGCTCTAGAAGGAACATGCTGTCATTCCCATCCTTCTGATGAGTTATCCAGGTTGCATAAGACGATTTAACCTACCCAAGGTCACTCTAAGGCACACCCCTTTGAAGATCTTCCCAGCATCCTTTTCCTTGTGGAAGTGACTAGCTTCCTCCTGGGAACTGCTCTTTCTCTTGCCCTCCATCCTACCCATGTGGCTACTGAGGGAGCTGCCATGGTTTCTTGTGACTCTCCCCCCTGCCAATCATTCCCTCCCCAAGGCATTTTCAAATCTAGGAAGAGCAAGCACATTCAGTCTGAAGTTCTAATGTGTGATGGTATCCACACTTCCTGGCACATGACCTGGGGGAGCAAGCAGAGAGTCGCTGCTAGGAGAGAGTTGGGAATGACGCACATGCTCCCAGAGCACACTGACAGCCTTTAAGTCCTTGGCACCAATTGCTCCCAAGGCCCAATTCCTGTTCTTGGGTTCCACTGGCCACCCTAGGGTGCTTATAATAAAGACTCTCCTTTGCTTTAGCTACTTCAAATTGGTCTCAGGAAAGCAGTGCAGTATAGTGGACACATGCGTGGGCTTTGGAGTTGGACAGCCTAAGCATAACCCCAAATCCATTAATTTCTGGTTGTGTGATCTTGAGCAAGTTGCTCACTACCTCATGCCTCAACTTCATCTGAAAAATGGGGATAATAATAGTACCTACTGCTGAAGGTTTTCTGATGATTATAATGCAGATAAAGTACTTAGCACTGAGCCTGGTACGGGGTGATCTTCAAAAAAAAATAGTGATCTTTATTTTTAATATAAATTTTAATTGTGACTTTAGTTATTATCATTAACATTATTTCTCCTGATCATTGTAGAATCACAAGTTCTAGTTAAGGTTTTCTGATGGCACTTGGGATTTCGAGCTGACCAGCGAAATTTCCAGAAATGCTCCTTGTGGAAAGGGTGGAGTTGGGCATGTGGACGGCCGTAAATAGTCCCATGAGGGCCTTGGGTGAGGGCATTTAGCTGGTGCTTTTCTGCAGCCCTGGGGGTGGTTCCAAAAAGAAGAGCTAATAATACCTTCAGGAGACTTCTATGCACAGACCACCATTCTGTGCAAACTGTGAGGTGGGGGTGAGGAAAGTAGAGAGTCAGATTGATTTTTAAAAGGCTGAACTTCCAGGCTGTTGTAAGAAGCAGCCAGCAAATGAGACATCTATAAACTCTGGGAACATGCAGTGCATCTCTGTGAGTGGTTCTGGGAGATGGATTAGGCATTGAGAAGGAGCACTTTGCAGAACAAAGAAGTATTCATATGATGTCAGAATTTGAAAATTCCCAGAACAGTTTTTTATGGGCAAAGTTGGGTGGGGAGAGAAGGGTGGAGAATGAAATTAAATTTCTTAAATGGATCACCGCTGAGGATTAAATGCTGGTTGGAAGAAAGTGCTAGAAGCCAGATGTGATTTGAGAATGCAGTGAGGGGCAGTGGAGGGCAAGAGATTCAATACAATCCTGTCTGGTTTTTCTGCTGGACTGGGAAATTGGTTTAAGGGGAGCTGGGCAGGGTATCCTCAGAGACCCTGGAAAGTTGGGCAGATTTGTTACTGGGTCTAGCTTCAAATGCTTCCCAGGCAACTCTCTTCAAGAGAGTCACTTGGGTGAGAGCACTGATTATTGATCCCCAGCTACCACCAAAGCTTTAGCACGGTCCTGTGCACCTGCCACTCAACAAAATGCGAGAAGATGAAACTCCCCGAATTCTCCTGCCATCACAGAAAGCTGGCAGATTACATGAGGGATGGGAAATGAGAAGGAAGTGTTATTTGCTGGCCCCAGAAGAGTGGATGGGGCAATGTTTGTAGGGTGGGTGGGGAGGGAAGGGTGCCTGCTCTCTAAGGAAAGGCCAAAAAGGATGGAAATCTGGGGGTAAAGGAATAGGAATCTGAGCACAAAAGAATGTTGAGAGTTGATGGTATTTGAACCTGCAAGTGAATTTAAAGTCCTACCAGGAATGGTAAGATAAAAGTCACCCAATGTAGTACTGAATGTATTACAGCCCTAGAACTTCAACTCCCTGAGGACCTTATTCATTTATTTGTTGGCATCTTCACACACATTTTATTTATTTATTTATTTTTTCATTGACTGTATTCCCTGTGCTGTACATTACATCCCGGTAACTTATTTATTTTATAACTGGAAGTTTGTACTTCTTAATCCCCTTCACCTATTTCACTCAATCCCCTATCCCCCTTTCCCTCTGGCAAACACCCGTTTGTCAGGAATGAGATTTTACATATGCGAATTTTCTATGCAATTATATTATTCCTTTGAGTACTGACACTTTTTTTTAATGTTCTTCACACACATTTTAGACCCCTGTCAACACTATGAGGGTGAAGGGAGGTGATAGGATTATCCTGAATATATGGGCAAGTGGAGCCATCCCAGAAAAGTTGAGTGACCCAAGGTTACCCAGGATAAGCCAGAAAGAGCCCAGACTCTCCTGAATTCCAGCCCAAAGTCCTTCCCTTCCACCTTCCTCACAAAGGCCAGGTCCACTTCTGAGTAATTCATGTGGCTCCCAGGGACTCTGCCATCCCACACAAAGGATGCCTATTGCACCCCACAGGTGGATGTCAGATAGGGTTGTAGCTGCCATCATTGCTGGGGAAAAGCTGGGGGTTTCTAGTCCCCTTCAGAGTCTGTGCAGAATGTGCTTGTCCCAACTTCATGTAAATCATGGTTGCTGAGCCAAGCTGAAGAGTTGGCATTTGTTTAGGAGGGGCTAAGATGGGAGTAGAGATGGTGCCTTCTTGGGGAGACCGTGTAACCTCATTCCCTGCCCTGTAGTTGCATCATCCTGGGAGCTCAGGGTCACTCGTTAATTATTTGATGTTGTGAACATTCATAAAGGACCGCTGATCATGGGCTAAGTGGCCGCTGTGCTTGACTATGTTTAGTTTTTAGTAACACTCACCATTCAGAGTCTGATCATTTTATTTGTCTAAGAACTTTACATCTATCATCACTTGTATTTTTCAAAAAGTTGTAATCATACATATATTCATATATATAAATGTATATATATATATATATATATATACATTTCTAACTTCAACCAAAAGAACTATATATTTTCAGTCCTCAATATGAGTTTTTTATAAACATAATACATTCAAATATTAATTTATTTCCTATTCTTTTCATGATATCATTCTAGAATTTCATCTCCTGACTCTGTACCTACTTACCAGTGAGGGAGACTGAACTATGATGATTTACTCCTTTTCACAAATGAGAAAACAGAACCCCAGAGTGGTAAAGTAATTGCTTCAGGATCATACAGGTTAGTGGACCTACCCAGACCTCTTGAGTTTAAATAATACACTTTCTACCATGGCATAAACATAGATGTAATTATGTCTAAATGTCCAGGTCCAGATTTTAAACCATAAACTTTTTGATAGTTGGTTCCATGAATTATTTAAAAATTGCATAAAGGAAGGTCACTCATTGTGGGCCAAGGGACATTGTTGGCAATCAGATGAGGGGCCCAAATTCAGGCCTCCCAGTAACCATCTTCAGAACTAAGTTGGTTTTCTTGCTCAATGAACAGATTTCATCAAATTGGAGGTGGGGTGTAGGGAGAGCATTATTTGAGGGGTTTTTCTCTCTGGAGAGAGCCCAAGTTTCTTTTATCTGTTGCTTCTGAATATTGCATGTGCTACTATCATTTACCAAGAGTCATTTGATGATCAGATTGCACGTCTTCCTTGTTTAGATAGTTCCGCAGATGGATCGGCAGTTGCTCACATACAGCTGTGCGAATCTGGCATGCAGGTGTGTTTTCTGATAGGCGACTTGCTTATAAAATGATTTCTTCTGGGAACAAAAACAAGAAATTACCTAAGGCCTTAGACAAAACTGTCCATGAGCTGGGGCACTGATTTGTTTCTAACAACGCTTTTCTGAGAAGGACCGTTTGGTCAAGATGATGAGATACACGTACTGAAACACTGAGGTGGTCACAGAATTTCCATCCCCAAAGGCAGGCGTGTGCCAAGGCCTGAGCTGCTTTCTGGGGTTTAAGACAGTCTGGGGGGTGAGTGCTTTAGTCCAACTGTTCCCATGAAGATTTATGGATAAAATAACATGACTGATAGGAATTTCTTAAAAAAAAAAATCCCATGTGGGTGTGGGGATGTTTGGGGAGTGAGGGTTATGGATGGAACAAGAGAGGTGGAGAGTTGGTGGTTCTTATAGCTGAGTGATTGGTACATAGGGCTCTTTATTTTGACAACTCTCTTTATTTTTATGAATTTAAAAATTTTTCTATAATTTAAAGTTAAAAAACAAAATCTGTTCCTACATATGGGCCCTCAGAAGTCCAATTCATATTATGAGGCTTTTTATAAATTCCAGGGAGCGGATGCCTGTTGGAGTGCTGGAATGGACACAGGCAGTGTTAGGAGCAGGAGATGGATGGACGGTCACTCGCAGAGCAAGGGGGACAGGAGCATAAGAGAGAGGCTGAGACGGGGAAGAAAAGGACAAGGGAGGGGAACAGAGAGGGGAAGAATGGACGTGGCATACTTCCCGGGTGACATGTTATTCTCCACTGCTCCCCTCCCCCCATCAGAAAGCAGGAACCTCATTCTCATCACCATAGCTGGCCCCTGCTTCCCCGGACACTTGCCAATCTCTCCAAGGAAGGGAGCTGGGAGTTCCACAGAGCCTATAAATATGACCAGGAAAGGGGCTGGTAGAAGTCAAATATCTACTAAAGCCACATTCTGTCAGAGACCAACCCTAATCTCTAAGATGTAACCCCAGGAAGGGAGAAAGGTGAAAGGGAACAGAGAGGTGACAGAGTAAACACAAGACCAAGGCCGCGTTAGAAGCGTTCCTCTTCCGGGGAGAGGCTTATCTGGCCCGGCCATCGACCTGCTTATGCAACAGGCAGATGCCAGGAAGAAGTGAGCCTGTGTGACTCAGGCATCAGAAGCAGCCTGGCGCCTCTCTGGCTGATACCCCGCTGGGAGCAGCTGGCCCCACTCTCACCCACCAGGCAGGGGCCATGGCTGGCTTTCACAACCTTAATGGAAGAAGTGATGGCTACCTTTCCAGCCAGGGCAGCCCCCTTCTGGACCCTTCCAAAACCACCTGAACTAAGCATGTGAATGACCCTTTTCCCATGGTCAGCTCCCAGTTGGGTTCCAGGGTTAGCCTCCCTCCTTCCTTACTGAAGAAGACATGCTTGGGGTTCAGGCCCTGGTGCCAAACCATGGGGGCCGGGGCAGCCAGTGCCTGGCAGGAGGTGAGAGCATTTGCTGTCCTCCAGGGGTTCCATATGGCTGCGTGGCCACAAATAGCTGCACCAGCTTGAAGGAGACGCCCACTCCTCTGAAACCTGCTCTACACACTTGAGTCAGAAACACACTGTTCCCTCCCTCCATCCTGACAGGATGAGATTCAGCCCAGCCCAGGGGACATACAGCCTCTCTTCTAGGAGGCTTGCCTGCTAATCTCAGTATTTCTTGGTTGCCAGCAGATCTCCCTGCCTCTCCCTCCCTCCTTCCTCTGGGTCTGGGCCTCCTCTTCCTAATTCCTTCTTCTCCACCCACCACCGGCCTCCCTCCGCCCCTCCCTCCAGCCCTCCCTCTCCTCCCTCCACACAGCTGGGCTCTCCAGGGATACAGCTGTTTGGACTGCAGTTCTACGGGCACAGGTGGCACTGGCAGATGCAAGTTCTTTCCATTCATGTGGGCAAACAGTAAACTTTATATTAAAATATTTATCACCAGGGTCTCTGCCTGAATGTTAGTTGGGGTGGGAGCTAATTCCTCGTCCCGGTGAGCCCAACCGTGTGACTAGAACTGCGGCATCAGGGTAGTCAGGAAAGGGCAGCCTCAGTGGAAAAGCATGGGTTTTGCATTTGCTTTGGGGGAGGAGAGACGGTGGAGCTTTCTGGCCAGACAGACGGCCTGTGGGCCTGGGGAGGACGGTTTTGATAGGGCATCACTGCCGCTGAGCACCGGCTGACTGGCTGGGATGCCTGGGCAGACCTGCAGAACAAGCAGGTATCTGATACTGGGCTCCTGGCACATGTTTATCACCTTTGTATTTATCTGTCTGGCTGTGTACTGAATGCTAAAAAGTCTTGGGAATCTTTAAACACCCGCTGGTGATCCATTTGCACTCTGTTGTTAAGGATTACATGCCATGTATCTGCTCCACCTTTGCCGTTGAAACCAATGTATCCTAATGAGTCTGGACAAAATGCCTCGGTGATATCAGACAGAGGGAAACCTAGCTTCTTTCTAAAGGACAGATTATTGCAGGTCCGGGCACACTGTTCCCAGTGTCTAAACATTTCAGCAAGTTCTTGCCTGTAATGTGTCTAAATCCCTCCTCCTTCGGAGGAGTTGAAAACTGGTGGGACATGGTGCTCCAGGTGCAATCTCTTCCTGGCTTTGACACTCTTAGGTCACGTTCACTCCTGCAGGCATGGCTACATGCATCCTTCCTTCCTTTCTCACCCTTGCATGCACTCATTTATTCAATGTGTGTTTGTGGATTGCCTGCTCTGTGACACACACTGGACCAGGCCGGGGGAAGATGAGTCATGCAGACAGAGACAAATACATCATGTACTGTGCTAATTAGTCAGGCTAAAGAGCTATCGGAACCCACAGGAGGAAGTGACAACATCGCCTAGAACAGATGACATTCTAAGTGATATTTGAGTAGAAATAAAATTTCATAAGATGAAATACTTATCCAGCACTTACTGAATACAAAGTACTCTTTGGAACACTTTCCAGACATTAATGTAATTTTTGTGCATGGCCACTCTATTTGGTTAGTACTATTATTATCCCCATTTTATAAAGGGAAGAACTGAGGCACAGGATAAATGACTTGGCTAAGAATCACACTGGTAGGTGTGAGCTTGGATTTGAGGGCAGGCAGGCTGGCTTTTAACCATTTTACCATGTACCTCTGGATTAACGCAAGATATTTAGGGAACCTGTGAATGACTCAGTATAGCTGGGGCCTATCAATTATGTGTAAGAGGAGTGGTCGTCAAGCTGGAGATGGAGTTGGGCCAGACTGTAAAGGGCCTCACATGTTGAGATCTCATCTTATAGAAAATGGGAAGCCAATGGAAACGATTTTCTATCAAATAACCCTAGTCCCTCCAGACTCAGCATAGTTCTTACTTGTCAACTCTCAGTGTCTCTTGGCTGAATCCTTTGCATGCTTGCCACACTCCTCACTGGGGAAGCCCTCTATGATGCATGGCTCTAGACAGTGCTGATCACCCGAGGGTCTACTCTTTTTGATGCACCCAAGAATGGCACTCATCCCTGTAGCAGTCAGCTTGAGCTGCCAGAACCGAATATCACAGACTGGGTGGCTTAAATGACAGAAGTTTACTTTCTCCCAGTTCTGAGACTGAAAGTTCAACATCAAGGTGCCAGCCTGGTTGCTTTCGGAGAGAGCTCTCCCTTTGGGTTGTAGATGGCTGCCTTCTCGATGTGTGCTCACGTGACTCCCTCTTGGTGTGAGCAGGGGAGGGACAGTGGTACACACAAGCTCTTTATTGTCTCCTCTCATAAGGGCACTAATCTTATCATGAGGACCCCACCCTCATGACCTCATCTAACCCATATCATCTCCCAAAGGCCCCATCTCCTAATGCCATCCCTTGGGGGTTGGAGCTTCAACATATGAATTTTGGGGAGCCACGTTCAGTGCATAACATCCACGGAGGACCCAGACCCATTACCTGCCTCATCCAGTTGAGGAAAAGCACTAAGTTGCTGAAGCAAAGGCTAGCAAACTCCTGAATGGCCTGCAATTTCCCTGCTTATCAACTGCCCTCCCCCTTCTTCTTCCTCTTCTGCTCCCCCTCCCTCCCTCTCCTCCTCCTCCTCCTCCTCCTTCTCTCTCTCTCTCTCTCTCTCTCTCTCCCCCCTCCCTCCCTCTCTCACACACATATAAAGATGTTTGATTTTCAGTTAAGCAATCATATAAGCAAATGTCCTCTCATCATTCTCTATGCAGGTCAAGGTAATCTCCTCAGTTAGTTCTTCTGAACCTCCTTTCTGTTTAACCCCCTCAGCACCCACAAAATGTTACTAAAGGTTTGTCTGTTGTCTGCCTCCCTGGCTGGACTATGAGCTCCTCAAATGCAAGGATCCTATCATATTCATATTTTTAGTGGTAGTACCTGCACAGCACCTGGCTCATCATAAGTGCTGTTTGGATATTTATTGAGTGAATGAGTGAAGGTATTCTTAGGCCACAAAGATGTGAAAGATGATCCCTGCTATCCAGGAGCTTAGACTCATTGGAAGTGGAATTGGGAACACAATACTTCTGAGTCACTAAGGAGGATGCTCCCCAACACTGATTCAGGACCAAGCACTGGGGACCCCAGCCTGCTACCATCCCCATGACACATTCCATGACCACTATACGCTGGCTCACTGAACTCATATATAGTGACCATGCGATAATCACGACAGCATAGGTGCCATTATGCCTACTGTGACTCAGGACAAACATCGGGCATTTTACATAGGTAGTCATGTTAATCCTCACACACCCAAACTGTGTCTTTTTAAAACTCATTCAGGAAGAAGAGCAGAATTAAGAAATCTTGCTAAAGTCCCTGAATATTACTTTGTGTCACTTCCCCAGATCCTGTCACTGTGCCACAGAGTGACACTGGATTATACGTCGGCGGGGATTATGCTGGCTGATTGATTCCTGCGGCTGGTGTCTAACATCCTACCCTCCTGAAGGCGTTTTCGAATTGATTTTAGGAAGTCTTCATTGTTTTTCTACATAGAGAAGCTTACCGTCTTGTACATCTTCCTCTTACTAAAATAGAAAGACTCATCATTCTTATTTTGTGAGTACCTGACTCTCGTGGATTCTTGTGTCTCTGTGCTATTTTTTTTTTTGTTTTTGGCTGTGCCACACATCATGTGGGATCTTAGTTCCCCGACCAGGGATGGAACCCGCGCCCCCTGCAGTGGAAGCGCCGAATCTTAACTATGGGACCAGCAGGGAAGTCCCTCTCTGTGCTATTTTAATACTCTGGTCTATAGATCACTGAGTCTGCTGGAGCCAGATCCATCTCACTTATTTAAATACCTTTCGCCAGGTATTCCCTCACTTCTCCTTGTTTTCCAACCCTGCCAATCTGTGTGGATGTACTACATATGTCTCTCTAATAACCTGGGTGGGAGCTCAGCACACACATGGCTCCTTATTCTGTGAAATAAGTAAAAATTAAAGTGCTGGCTGGCACACACTCTTCTTGGTGACTCGGGGCTGCCGTATGCAGGAGGTTCCCTGGCACTGTTTACCGATGTCTCTCATTTTCTGTCTTGCTGGGATCTGGGAATACTTTAAACACTCAGCTCGAGGTAGCACTTAGCATTTATTAACTGCCAGTTCTGTGCCAGGCACCCGGCAAGCACGTCCACATGCACAGTTTCAGCAAATTTCACCACCTGTGAGATGATTTCGTGAGGCCGTAAAAGCAGTCTCATTTTACCAACAAGAAACTGAGACTCAGAGTTTAAATGAAGGGGCTCAAGGTCTCCTAACTAGTCAAAGGAGGAACAGAGGTTTTAACCCAGCTTTTTAATTTTATTCACATCTGCACAGGGCTTAACGTGTTCTGGGTGCTATTCTAAACATCTTACAAATGTTCACGCATTTAATCCTTACAGCAACCCTTCGGGTAGTTACTATCTGACATTAAAGTGTAAGGAAACTAAGGCACAGAGGGGCTAAGTAATGTGCCTGTATTTATCCGGGTGGTAAACGGTGCAGCCACAGCATCTGCTGCCTCTTCGAGTTCCTGGACTTTGGGTCATGCTTGCTCAGGCTCAGGGTTTTATTTATTTATTTAAAAAAATTTTTTTTAAACTTCTTATTTTATATTGGAGTATAGCCCATTAACAATGTTGTGATAGTTTCAGGTGCACAGCAAAGCGACTCAGCAGTACAATTACAGGTACCCATTCTCCCCCAGACTCCCCTCCCATCCAGACTGCCACATGACATTGAGGCTCAGGGTTTTAGAGGGGAAACTCCAATAGAACCAAGTCCACCAGAAGGACCTCCCTTTCCTAAACTTCTTAATTGTGACCCTAATTACACAGCTGCCTAGACTTTTCTCCTTTTCCTCCTCGGTTCCTTTCAAGAGACCTTCAGGGGGAAAAAACAGTGCTTAAAATCTAATTTTCAGGCCGCACACTTGACAGCCAACCCCTACTCGCCTCTCCCTCCGCCTTGCCTCGGTTTCAGGCCTGTGGGAACGGAAGGTACTAACTTCCGGGAACCATGGGCTCCTCCGCTTGCCTGGTCACCCTCTCCCTCACCATCAATTTCAGCAAATGTCATTAATTTGAAAGGCAAGGGACCAGGAAGAATGGATTTTGAATTAACTAGTTCACATCATCTGATGTCTTTACTGGAGCATGACAGGGTATCCAGTGAGCTGGGGAACAATTGCTTCCAATTGTTCATTCTCTTGGATAAACCATATCTGCTTAACAAGGTTTTGCTGTAAAGGGCGATCAAATAGGCATTTGTGTTTCACGGAGTTCTGAGCCTGAATCCTGATGCCTGCCTTGGGCAGCTGATAATGTGTGTGTGTGTGTGTGTGTGTGTGCGCGCGCGTGCACACGTGCACACGCGTGTGCGGGGGTGTCTTACGGAGGAACAGATTTCCACTTTATGTAAGAATACGTGCTCCTGGGGCTCACTCGTGCTCTCTGTCCTAGTCCCTCCTCAGTACCATTTGCTCATCCCTCCGAGTCTTCAGTGCACTGAAAACATGTGCACCCACCTCCACACATACAACCCTGTGAGGAGCAGCTGCCTTGCTGTGGGCTACGCTTTCCATCACCCTCGTTCGTGACAAGTTCTCGCTGATGGGCTATGAGCCTGAGTCATGTGTGTCACTTCCAGGCCGAGCAGGGTATGTAGGCTATGTAGTCCTTCCCCCTCTCTTCTCCATCTGGGTCCAGAGAACCCTGAGGACCAAGGGATGATGGAGCCATGAGATGGGGGAGCCTCAGACCCTCAGTCACCACGAGGAGGAAAACTTTACGCTGATGAGGGACACACACCAGCCTGCCAAGAGAGTGTGAAATAGGCTTCTGTAGTGGGGTGTCTGTTTGTTTCAGCAGCTCGTGTTACCCTGACTTCTGTATCCTCTTCAGTCCTTCTATTCTTATGTTTTATTCCCTCATTAAGGCAGGGAAGCTCCATGCGCTCATTTGAATCTAAGCAGAGAAGGGATGTGGTCTCAGAGAAACCACCACGAGGGAGTGTATAGGGGCTGGCAAGCCAGCAGAGTGCGGGAGGAGGGGATGGAAATCCCAACTACATAAAAGTCATCCTCTGAGTAGTAACCTAAGTGAACTGCCTATCCGGTGCGGCCAATTACCATGCAGCACATGCAAATATTAGTATCATCATCTATCAATAATATGGGCCGTAAGAACGTGGTTATAGGTTGCATTTGATTATAGCATTAAACTCTGTGTGCCCAGCCTTCTGTTGCTCATATTTGAGCCATACTTTATATAACAAGGTCATTTGATCATAATTAAAAAGAAAAACAACAACAGAGGAAACATAAACCAGGGACAAAACCTATGAAAGCCAACATTCCGCTAGGCCCATGCCTGGGACTCTGGCTCCCTCGAGTTTGAAATTGTGCAGGATCCCTCCGATCACATGTTTCATTTCTGTATTTTTGTTTTGTTTTTGTGGCTGATTTTTCCTTTCCAAATATATACAGAAGAGGCAGAAAAATATTTCTTTGGAGTAGAAAGGGGTAATGGCACTGGCCTCCCCTCCAATTAAAAATAACAAAGAAAAGCATGTCTCGTGAGTAATAATAATAATTACAGTAACCATAACTGATGTTCTTGAGTATTTAATAGGGGCCTGGCATAGCTCTAAGAGCTACACTTGACAAATGCAGGATGGTAGAGCCACGCTGTCCCTGCAGGGATGTCCAAAGCTGAGGGGTGATGCTGACCCATCATTTCCCTGATCCGTGGCCTGTCACCCTTGTTTCCTCTGTGCCCCCAGCTGACGTTAAGACCTGGGTCTGGGGCTTCCCTGGTGACGCAGTGGTTGAGAGTCCGCCTGCCGATGCAGGGGACACGGGTTCGTGTCCCGGTCCGGGAAGATCCCACATGCCGCAGAGCTGCTGGGCCCGTGAGCCATGGCCTCTGAGCCTGCGCGTCCGGAGCCTGTGCTCCACAATGGGAGAGGCCACAACAGTGAGAGGCCCGTGTACCGCAAAAAAAAAAAAAAAAAAAAAAAAAAGACCTGGGTCTGTTTTGTATTCAGTGCCCCAGTTCACCTCCCTTTACACCCTCCCTTCTAGGAGCCCTCAAGCTCTGTGGCCCAGTCTCAGCTGGCATGACCTGCTTCCCTCACATCTCCATGGCCCGTGCTGTGAGGGGCTTCCTCCATGCTAGGCTATTCTGGGGAGAAATGAGCTAGCCAAGTAAGTCACCCCCCATAATTGGTTAATCAAAGTGTTTCCCCTTCCATCCATCAGATGCCTTCAGTGTCCTGGTTCATGTGCCCTCAAAATCCTTTTGGAGCGGGGTGATATAGATGTGGGGTTAGAGTAAAGGAGGAACCCACAGTTTTTGCGGAGTCTCTTAGCAGGAAGCATGCCTGTCTTCTCTGCCCGCCTCCCACTTCCATCCTCCCATCCTTACTCCCAGTCAATCCATACTCCATAGTAGTGACATAACTACTATGACTGTAATTTTAGAACTAAGGTTGAATTGGTTTGACAAACACAAATTATGGTGCAACATAACAGAACGGTTGAAAGTGAAAGCACTCCAGAAAACACAATACCTACAATCATGGTCACCATGAGGATACCAGAGCCTTTTCTACCAGCTGCAGAGAGATTTGACTGCACGAACGACGTGCCATGTGTCTCTCCTGTCCCCCGTGTGGTGACGATGCTTGCTCCATGACAGCTTCAACCTTACTGAGACTTGAACCAAATGGGAACAACAGCCCTGGTGGAGCTCAAAGGCTGCCTTCTCATCACCTGGGAGTCATGAAGGAGTCAGTATTTCCTGGAGGATTTGCGTGGGGGGTGGGTAGTTTAGCTTCTGAGACACACCAGCCACTTGGGTTTCTGGACATTGAATGTTGAGCCCAGGGAGCTGCAGGCAGGCTCTTTACCTGTCAAAGAGAAAGCTGAAAAGTGGAGCTCGGGCCTCGCAAGTCACATTCTCCTCGGTTTCTATTTTCCTGGTGTGGATGTAGAATTTTTGAGTGGATTTGGGCTTGGGAGGGCCTCTGAAGCCCAGTGGCCCTGACCTAGCTGTAGACTCCATAAGCCCAGGAACCTGTAATAGATACAGGTGAATAGAAGTTGTGTGTTGACAACAAAGGATGCTGGGAGGAGGCAGAAAAGAACCAAGGCTATGCTGTTACCAGGTGACCTTGGGGACGAGCATGCATTTGACTTCTGTACTTCTCTGCCCAACTCAGCCAGAGTTTGTTTTAAAACCAGAACAAGATGCTGCCTTTGAGATCAACCTCAGGGCTGAAAATAAATTAGGAAAAGAGGGTTCCCTGCAGGGAAGCAGCAGGGCAAGAAAGGCAGCATGCCCTAGAAAAGCCTGCTGAAGACCACGGCACACACGGGGGGTTGCCCTGTTCAAAGGGGCTGGACAGACGAAGCATGGATGTCTAGCCCTTTGCCTGGCTTTCCCATGTTAGCAGTTGTGATGCCAGCTACATGAGGTCTTGGCAAAGAAATAGTTGTCCAGTCCTGATGGGCGAGGAAGAAAAGCAGAGTGATGGGCTTGTGTTCCAGTGTGTAAGGCAGGATTCCAAGGTGGGCTCCAACATTCCTGTCCTCTGGTGCAATGAACGCTGGGAACCTCTGGGGAGGGGAATTCTGGGGTGCTCTGTTCAGACACCCCTCTTCAGGGCAGACACATTGAACCCCCATGCTGGGAGTATTGGCTGCTAAAGGCTCACAGTCCCTCCCTGAGCATTGCCCTGGGCTACAGGGAACTTCCATACCCAAGGCTCCCCTTTCCAGACTTCTACAGAGATACAAAGGCCTGGCCTGTGACCTCAATTTGGGACGACTCTCATGGGTCATCCCAGTTCCAGAGTTCCCTGTAGGGTTGACTGAGGTCTCAGTTAAGACCACGTTGTGAGTCACCTCCTCCCACTGCTCAACCCTGCCTTCCTCACCCCCTTACAGATCTACCTCCCAAGAGTTCTCCCCAGTGGACATTTTGCAAACAACTCCCTGGCTCAGAGTCTGTTCCTGGAAAACCAATCTAAAGCCCTTGATAAGAGATAGCAAGACAGGTGCTCAACATCACTGATCATCAGGGAAATGCAAATCAAACCTTACTGAGGTATCACCTCACACCTCTTAGGATGGCTGGTATCAAAAAGACAAGAGTTAACAAGTACTGGCAAAGATATGGAGAAGTTGAGGGTGGCAAAGTTCAAAAGGTGGGTACAGAAGACATGATCAAATATGCCCTTGATGAAGATGACCGAGGCTGCAGGTTGGATTGGACCTACTTGACCTACTGGACGAATCATCCCACTCCATATCCCCAGGGTGGCCACATGTGAGAGAGCAGGGTACCCCGCTAGAGCTGTGCATGAGTGGACAAGGGGTCCTTATGAGCAGGCTCAGTGGCTTTGCTCAGGATGACTGGGAGACCAGAGCCCTGGACAGAGCCACTGGGCTCATGGCTGAAGAAATGGAAGACTCTCTAAGATGAGAAGGCCCAGTTCAAGGGGCATTGGAAGGCTGCCTTCCAAAAGTATAGTCTGTAAGGATGGATCCCAGCCAAGTTCAGGGCTTATGCCTCAGCACTCAGCGTGTAAGGAACTGGCCTGCCCATGCTCTTTCTCTGTAATGGATTGTAATAGCTCTATTCATATGGAAAGAGTCAATATAATCCTAGAGTATTATATTATCATACATTATCTATAGGTAATATATATGAGAGTACTTGGTAAACGGGAAAAGAGCTGTACAGATGAAAGGTATTATGTCTTCTTCTGTGGTATTTATGTAAATGAGCCGATGGGGATGACTGTGTTCTGGAAACTGTAAATCCCTGTACGAATGAGAAGCCACATGATTAGGTATTTCACAAGGTACCCATAGGCCTGGGGCAGACAGGTCCTGGCTTCCATCCTGCAAGGGCAGTTCTCCCCCAGCGGAACGCGCACTGCATGCAGAGCGAGTGGGCTGAGATCTCATGAAGCTCCATTCACGGAGCCGTGGAATAACAGTATTCAAGCTGAGCAATTTGCAGAGAGTAAATTAAGGGGAATAAAATTCCTGTAACAGATCCTGGGAGGAGGGAGGAGATGAGGAAAAGGAGGAGGAGGATGGGGCAGGCAGAAGTTTTTAGCGATGCCTGCCGTTTGCCATAGCCTGCTGCATGGTGAAAAGCAGGCTGGGAATCAGAACCAGGCAAAACTAGGCGCTTGTGGCGTGCCTTTCTGGAGGGCATGTCAGGGTTATACGTTAACAAGGGGCTTCTAGTCTCAAAAGAGCCTTATCCTAAGGTGTAGCCCTAATGGCAGATGCTGTGATGGGCCAGAAGTTAGGGTGTACTGAGAGGGCTGATGCCCAGGAACTTTTTAAACATTCACACTTGCTTTGCCCAGGACAAGGCTGGTCCTAGAGGATACTGGGCTTTGAAGGGAGTCTCACTTGCTCAAGTGAAAAATCTCCCTTGGATTGGTGGTTCAACACGTGTCTTTAACGTCTCATATTAGTGTGATTATAGCTGTCACTTTCCATTTAACCATTGTTGCGTGATTGGCCCTTTTACAGGCCCTGTGCTAGGCACTGACCATGCATCATCTCTTTATCTCTTCCATTACTACAAGTAGGTGCTGCTGATACCTGTTTCATAGATGCAGACAGTGAGGCTTCAGGAGAGTAACTCATCCACCCAAGTGGAAGAGGCAGGTCAGCCGTGAACACAGCTCACTGGAACCAACGCTCTGTACAGCTGCCACCATCTTTCAGCCCCTAATACTTTGTCCTACCTGCTGGGCCCTCCTCCCTGACTCAGGTGTTCATTCATCCCTCACTCTGAGTTTGAGCACTGGCTCTGGCCTTGGCTGCTGGTCTGCATCCTGCCCTGACAGTAGACAACCCAGGCCCTGTGAGGTTAGTCCCCACTACCCCCGGCCAGGGCAAGTGAGGCAGGCACGGGGCCTCCCCACCCTCAGAAAGGAGAAGGTTCTGTCAGGAAAGTTTTCCAAGCTTCAGAGAAGCTGTCAGGGTTGTGTGCGCTGAGTTGTGTCCTTCCAGGTGTTCATATGAGGGGTCTCATTGAAGTCCTGACCCCCAGCACCTCAGACTGTGGCTGTCATTGGAGATAAGGTCTTTAAAGAGATGACTAAACTAAAATGAGATCAGGGGTTGAGCCCGAATCCAATATGACTGGAGTCCTTATAAGAAGAAGAGATCAGGACACAGACATACATGACGAGGGAAGACACTATGAAGACCCAGGGAGAAGGTGGCCATCTATAAGCCAAGGAGAGAGGCCTGAAGCAGACCCTTTCCTCAGAGCCCTCAGAAGGAACCAACCCTGCTGACATCTTGATAGACTTCCAGCCTGCAGGACAGTGAGAAGATAAATCTCTGTTGTTTAAGCCACCCAGTTTGTGGTACTCTGTTTCAGCAGCCCCAGCTGACTAATACAAGTGTCACCTCCAACCCGCCCCAGCCACTCCTGCTGTCCCCACCACAGCTCGCATTCCCTCACTGCTGCTGCCTGGTGATCACCCGGACCTCTGGCTGACGGGGGTTCATCCTTCTCCCTGTTATACATCCCTCCCCGCTCCAGAACTCTTGCCTGTTGTGTTATCTGCAGCATCTCCAGGAGGGAAGAGTGACTGACTGGCTGAGAGGCAGCTGAACGGTACCAAATGCAAGAGATGTCCAAGCAGGTGGGGAGCAGATCCCACTGTGTGTGTGTTCTCACCCCTCCTCCCTTCCTCCTGGGGATGCGCCCAGGGCCATTTCCAGGTTTGGCCGTCTGCCTGGGTCAGGACCTTTGCCTTAGTTTATCAGTGTTGGGACCGGAGATGTCAGGGCATTCCTGGGCTGAAGCAGAAGTTTAGATGCAGTAAAGATGACACACACACCTGGACCAGCACCTCAGCGGTGGGCAGTGTGTTGTGGTGAAAATGCCTGAGTTCGAATCTGGCTCTGCTAATAACTGGCTGGTGAGTTTAGTCGAGTTACTTAAGTTACTGGGTCCAGAGAGTTACAGTTTTTCCCACCTGTAAAATTCCAATTTCTACCTAATAGGATTGTTGTGGAGAGCATATAAGAAATAACAGATGAGATGTATTCTGTAGATGATGTGTGAGATAATTAGCCTCTGGGTGAGATGGCATGGGGGTAGGGATTGGAGAGTCATCTTACTGAGGCCATGCTTCCCTGGAAGGATGATCCTCCAGAGGAGTACTGAGTTATAAAACTCTCCTTCTCACTTTCTGAATGAGGCTCAAAACTCCGCACACTTTTTAAAAGGAGCTGCGTCGAGAGTGTCCGTCTCTAATGTTGGTTCAGAAGCAAACAGTTTGTTTTCTCCATGTTCCTTCCAAACTGCAGGTGGTAATCACGAGCACTTTTGTGACATTATATTCTAGGCAACATTCTAAACACTTATATTAGCTCATTTAATCCTTGTTATGAATTGAATTGTGTCCCCACCCCCAAACCTGTAGGTTGAAGCCCTAACCCCCGGTACCTCAGAATGTGACTGTATTTGGATAATTGGCCATTAAACAGATAACGAGGTTAAAATGAGGTCATTGGGGTGGATTCTCATCAAATCTGACTGTGTCCTGATAAGAAAAGGAGATGAGGACACAGAGGGAGACGCCAGGAGTACACGTGGACAGGGAAAAGACCATGTGAATAGATAGTGAGAAGGCGGCCATCTGCAAGTCAAGGAGAGAGGCCTCCAAGGAAGCCAACCCTGCCAACACCTGATCTTGGACCTCCATCTTCCAGAACTCTGAGAAAATAGATTTCTGGTTTTTAAGCCACCCAAGGTATAGTCACTTGTTACGGCAGCCCCAGCAAACTAATACAATCCTCACAAGAAACAATGAGGTGGGCAATGTTATCAGCCCCATCATCACTCATTTGCGCATCTGATGCAGATTTTCTAGGTGCCCACTCTGCACAGGACTGGTGCCACGGTGTAGTGGTGAATGAGACACAGTCTCTGACCTCGGGGAGCTTAAGGACGGGTGGACTTGTCTGAGAGGTAGACAGACAAGTAAACAGACCATCCCGGTGCAGCAGGAGTGTATGTGTCCCACGATGGGGAACCTGCAGCCCACAGGACCCTCATGGTACTAAGGGTAATGGGGCCAAGTGTGAATGGAGTAATGGAAAGTCTCCATGTAGGTCCACTGCTCAGTTTCCGCAAGGACCTTGCTGGTGCTCCATGGACAAGGACAGCCACGCTAGCTGAGCAGCTGTGTCCTCTGCAGTGGCAGGGGTGCCCCACAGGGAGAGGGCAGGGCTGGTGTGTGGGGACACAAGCCAGTAAGGATGGACATATGAGGATGATGCAATCCATGTGTCATACCAGCTTCAGTGGGTTGCCTGGGAATCCTGCTTTCAAGGATTCTGAAAATTAGCTCCCCTGAAGGCCAGATGAACGGTGACCCTTGCTCTTTCTGCTTTACCAGATATGAAGTCCTCCACATTGACATCAGATTTTCTAAAATAGAACCACAACTAGTGATAATGAATCACTCCTATGTGCTGGGAATGTTAGGTGGGTTATCTAATATCAGCACCTGATATGAGTCTGAGAGTCCTCCTATAGTATCTGAGGCCATTGACAGCCTTTCTCTGCCTGTCTGTCCAGCCTCATGTCTGGCCCCTACCTCTTTCCCTTTTGGACCCCTTTATGTCCGCCTACCTTACATGCATCCCATGCCTCAGGCCTGTACAATCTCTACTTAGTCCATGCCCTTTCATGTCTTTATACTATTCCTCAGCCTCAAATGCTTTCTCCATCCATCCAGTGTAACAAACTTCTACCCATCCTTCAAGACCCAATTCCTTCTCTTTGTTTTCCTGCAGCACTAGGCAGATACTTCTACTAAAATACGTATCACAATACGTCACCTCTAATGTGTTTACATGTCTCTCCATCACCAGCCGGAGTGATAAGGAGGGACTGTCTATTCATTTTGTGTCTCCAGCACCTAGCACATTAGTGATACAAAGTGGGTGCTAAACAAATGTCTGTGTAGGTTATTTATCTATTTCTTTTTTTTCTTTTTCAATGCTGGTATTTTTGTTGGATAAACAATTGACTGTAGTCTGATCCCTTTTTTTTTTAATAGAAGACTCTGTATCTTGAAATAAAAAGAACTAGGACTATATTGTTTTCTCCATTGCCTCAAGGCTAAGTGTTGCTCTCTATAGCTGCTCTTCACAGGGGGGATATGGCTGTGCCCTCTCCTCTGTTCCAGCTAGCCCAATCTCATATTCTCCCCTAAAGCCATGTCTTTTTCCTTTCTCATCTTTTCTCATGCCATTTCCCCCTCCTTGGAAGTCCTTCCACACCTACCCAAGACCTTCTCATCTCTCAAGTTTCACAAGCCTTGCTATTCAAAGGATGGTCTGTGGTCCAGCAGCATGAGCATCACCTGGGAGCTTGCAAAAATGCAGAACCTCAGGCCCCACTCGGACCTGTTGAGCCAGAAACCACATTTTAACAAGATCTCTAGGTGGTTCATAGGCACATACATTTGGAGAAATACTGCTCTAGAGCAGGCCTCAGCAAAACTTTTCTGTAAAGGTTCAGATAGTGAATATGTTAACCTTTCAGACTGTAGGGTCTTTTTCCCAGTAACTCAACTCTGGAGTTGTTGGCACAAAAGCAGCCAGAGACAATAGGTAAACAAATGGGTGTGCTGTGGGCCAATACAGTTTTATTTACAAAAGCCGGTGGCAGGCCCTCTAGCTGTAGTTTGCTGAACCCCTCTAGAGTTCAACACCTTTGCTTACTGTAATGGAAAGCCTTTGGGTGCCCCCCCTCATGATCCCACCTCCTGGTATTCACACCCTTGGGTAATTCCCTCCCCTGGAGTATGTGCTGGGTTTCTTGACTCACTTCTAACAAGTAGAATATGGCAGAAGTGATGGGATGTCGCTTCCAAGGTTAAAAAGACTGTGGCTTTCATCTTGGGGCTCTTTCTCTCTCTCTTGCTCTCTCAGGTTGCTAGCTCTGGCAGAAGCCAGCTGCCATGTTGCAAAGCATCCCATGGAGAGGCCCACATGACTTCCAATGACCATATGAGTAAGCGTGGAAGCATATCCTCCTCTACTCAGACCTTGAGCTGACTGCAGCCCCAGCAAACAGCTTGATTGAAACCTCACAAGAGAGTCTGAACCTGATCCAGCAACCAATCTGATTCTAGATCCCAGATGCTCAGCAACTGTGAGACAAAAAATGATTATTGTGTTAAATCCCTAAATTTGGAGTAACCTGTTATTGGCAATAGATAATTAATACTGTTGTGTCTCCAAACTACTCCCTCGTATGTCTTCCTTCTAACTCCTACAGCATTGTTTCAGTGAGTCCTTGACTAGAAACCATCTTACATTGCTTCCTAATCATGTGAGTCAGTCCAGAAGTAGATTACAGATTCTTTAAAGGGAGGGACTATATCTTATAAAGTAAACAGGCATTTTTCACAGACTATTTATTGAATTAACTGCATAGAGTTTTTCTTGTTTTCTGTTGGACAAGCAGGAGCCATTACTTGCTGGAGCAATTGTTTCTGTTCCCTGACATCTAGTTTTCTCTGAGCCTGCATAGGAACTATGTTTCTTCTTCTACCAGTACAGTTTTTATTTGACAATAGTGGAAAAAAAAAAAAAAACTAACCAAACACCTGAAAGCTTTTTTCAATTACCTGGTAAGATTACTTAAGCTGCACTCTGCTGTAGAACTGATCCTTTTCACTCATCTTTTTGAATTCCTAGATGGGAGAGAAAATGGTCTTTGGACGATAAAGCCTGTTCCCAGGTTATCTGTGAGAAAAATGTAATCCACTGTATTCTTTTGCTTCCAGTTTTTCTCATGCCTCTTGATTTTGTTGGCTCTTATCTCCGTTTTGTTATTTCACAGCTGCCTGGGCCCATAAAGAACCTCTCTCCCTGTCACTCCCATTTCCAAGAGCTTGTTTATGGTACCTCCACTCTGCCTCACCTCTGATGACCAACTCTGGGAGTGAGAAAATGGTGGGCACAGAGGGCAGGCTTTTAGAAAGGGATCTTTTCCAGTCGACTCAATGACTTGGCCCAACAGTAACCCAAAGGAGCAAAGAATTCGTCCTGGCTAATGTTGGTTTGAAAGAACTCTGACCAACAAAGGGTGGATGCTTTGTTAAGTGTAGAGATCCCTGGATCAGGGGCTATCTTGTACTGCGTTTTTAAATTTTCTTATTTTTCCTGTGAATGGAACTAAAGTTTTCCAAATAGTGGACACAGGCTCTACGGTGTGTGTGTGTGTGTGTGAAATTCCTTTTAAAAATGTATTTTGTTTTCCTCCCCTAAGTCCAGGTTCTTTTATTTTGTCTATAAATGATATCCTCATCTACAAAGTGCGCTTGATCCTAACAACTCTGAAGACCTTTGCCCCAAAGCTAAAAGGACACAGGTTATCATCCATATGTGCAAGTCCTATATGCAAGTCATGTATTATTTTTGGTCGTGACCACAACCAGTTCACAACCTCTGTCCTGTGATGATCATGACCTGCCCATGGTGGTCATCTGCACCACCATTGTTTCAGACCCCACCTTCTGGGATAGAGGTCATTGTGCCAGGTTAGTGATCACAGAAAGCAAACAATAACCGTAGTCAAATACAGTTTCTATAACTGTAACTGGTGGAAAACTTAATTGGAAGTTTAGTTTAAAACTTAAACTTAGTTGGATCTACAAATTATGGATCCAGGAAGCTGTGAAAAGAAGAAATTCGTTTAATATCTAGAATTCCAAATTAAAACCAATATTATTTGGTCATTCCAAGTCGTTTAGTCTATAAAACCAGGAGTAGGCACACTTTTTCATCAAGGGCCAGATAGTAACTTCATCAACACATCTGTGACTCAGTTTCCCCCATGAACTGATAGTATTAGCACTTGAGAACTGGCAGACTGTTCTTCTAGAAAACTTAGGAAGGGATTGTATTTACAATGCACTCAAAAAATTGTTCAGCTTAGAATTTATATAGAATGCATACTGAGACTGATTTAGGATTACTAAAAAATGCCGCCAACATGGAGTTGACTATCTCACCCTTGCCTTACAAGAGTGGGTGTAGATGTTTTGTTAAACAACTTCCAGCCCACACCTAGCCAATTTTTAGTGCCAGTGGAACTAGAGTGTGGGCTTGTGGGTCCCTCAGAATTGGGTCCCCTTGGATCTCACAACTTCTGCTTCTTCACCAGCAAGTCTCAGAGTCCAGTGCAGTAGACGTATGATGTGGCAAAGCTCACCTGCTATCCAACCAGCAGAGCATGCACAGAAAATTAAGTGAAATAAAGCATGGCAAATATTTGCTTTGGTTTAAATTCATAAAATGCCATTTCATTACACTGTGTTTTCATTTATGTCATGCCAAAGCTATTTTCTTTTATTATTTTAGAAGTTAAAACATGTAGGAAAATACATTTTTCGAATAAACCACTGTCATGATATAGATATTTGAGCCTTGTAATATTGACTTTATAGTGGAATGATGGATTGTGAAGTCTAAGGGTTTTTTAAAAATAAGTATTCACGAGGGGGTACCTACACCCCTCCTTCCTGTGATAACCCCATGACAGCAGCCAGTTGGCACTTCGAGAAGTAACACTTCCCGTACTCATGACTCAAGCACATCTTGGAGTGAAGGTTAGGGACTTGAGCAGACTGACATAGAGCAGGGAGGTCATGTCCTTAGAAAGAAAAGAAGGCACCCTTCTCCCAAGGGAAAGGAGGCCTGGGGGAGAACTTAATTTGTGAGCTGTGGGGTCACCAGCCCTGACTCCTGGGCCTGCTTCTCACACAGCCAGATCTCTGACAGTTTCCCTTTCCTTCCCCAAGACCCCCGGGATGTGATCACGGACTCTCCTCCCAGAAGAGCACAGCAAACCTGAATTTTGGGACTCTCTCCTGGCATCATTTCCTGGTACATGTTGATATCTCTTTAAGCATGATATTTTTACATCACTTTTTGAAGAGTGATGACTCTCATTCATTCCTAAAGTCAATAAAGGCATATTGAGTAGTGACTCTGAGCCAGGCACTATAATAGGTACTACAGATACAAGATGAATGAGACTCAATGGTGACACTGAAGACCTTGTGGTCTGGTAGGCAGACATGTTCATAGAAAATAATTACAACATTAGTGGATGTGGCAGTTGCTTCTAGAAAAAGTCTTCTTGGAAGAGAATCCTCTTCACACCAGAAGGAAGCTTGAAGAAGATCTCTGAACTGTCTGGGGAAGTGAACTCACTTAGAAGGAGAAGCATCCTCTTCAAAGGAGTTAAGATCTCTAACCATTTCAAGTAAGCAGGGGAGTCATAATCTCTAGGGTTTCACTAGAACTGATATTTTGGTGTCCTTGCTTCTAAGTATAAATTTGAAATATTTTTTAAAATTTTATCAGACTCCTCCAAATCACAAGGTTTTCCTTTTTTATTTTTGGGTTATTGGGGGTAAGCAATTAAAAAAATAAAGACATGGGATAACAGCTTCTGATTCTGTTGGGTATCTACCAAACTTGCAGTGACTTCTTTTCTCTGAGAATTGCCCTCCCTCCAAAGTACCCCCACAAAGATGGAGGGATGGGTCCTATGACTTCAAGTCCCTGCACCCGGTGGGGATGGCTGATCTGACTTGAGTCAGTCAGATTCTCTGTCCTAGGGATTTAGCACTGGTACTGAAAGAAAGCTAATCGGTCTGTGGTGTCCAGGGACAAAGCACCTTCAGGAGTTATGTAGACTCTATCTTCCACTCACCATATACATGAAAACACAGAGAGAAAGTGGTATTGGTCATAGAGAGAAGCAGAAATGAGGGATGGAGAGAGAGAGAGACACTGCTGGGTGCCTAAAAGTGTCTAGTTCCTAGGCCTTTTGCCCTTGAGTTCTGTAAGACACCCATGGCCCTGTGACACATTCCCTATTTTGGGTAAGCCAGCTTAAGGTGGTTTTTGTAACCCATAACCAGAAGAGTCTTATCTAATACTCATTCTCTCTGGTTTAGGTAAAGTCCTGCCTAAGTGACTGAAGGCCTTTCTTACTTGTGTGCTATCAGGATTCCAGGTCTATGATTCCCAAGCCCCACCTTACACCTGCTGAATCTGATCCCCTAGGGTGAGGTCCAGGAATCCACATTTTGTAACAAATCATTAGGACATTCTGATGGGTTGCCAGATTGTAGAACTGCGGGATAAAATAGTACTCCTTGTAACTGAACTATGATGTACCAGGTGCTACCACACATGCTGTATCACTGTCCTCACAACGACTCTGTGACATAGGCGTTATTTATTAGGGGAAATGCTGAGTCCCTCTTCTAATGTTTCCTTCCGTATGGAGGCAGCTGTACTGGCTGGAACACTTCTGTCATATCTTTAGCCCCTTACTCACCGGTGACCTACCTAGTTGCTGAGTTTGGAAGGAGAAACCAGGCACGTGTAGCCCAGCTTCTCGCTCTTCCTTCGTTTTGGGAGCTGGCCAGCCTGCAGAGAGCATGTGCTTTCAGATGCCTACTCCTTGCTAAAAATCCTCCTACACAGGCTCTGCCCTTGCCGACAGGGGCTGCGGTCGGGGAGACCCTCCTCAGTCTAGTGCAGCCATGATGGGGTGGGAAGAAGTTCTCCTCATTGTGAGATTCAATGCTGTATTTGCAGGTAAAGCTACATTACCAGATACCAGTTTACCAAGGTGCTATCTTCGTCCCCATCTGTCCCCACTTCTTTGTCTTATGTCTTTATTTGTTCAGAGCTCTGACAGGGCAGAGGGGGGCTGTTGATTGGGCTCCTCAAGACCACTGCATTATTACGTACATGGTTCCAGATAAGACCACTGTCTGTCCACCACCAAGTCCCAGCGCCTTCCACTGCCCCACGGAGAACCTCTGAGTGGTGCTTCTCAATATATATAAGCTATGTATTTCCCTGGAAGTTGATGAAAATGTACATTTTGATTCTGAAGGTCTGGAGTAGGGCTTGCAAGTCTGCATATCTAAGAAGCTTTCAGGTGACACGAGTGCTCTTGGTAGGAAGTTCACACTGGACCCACATGATCATATAAAGGTTGACTTTCAGAAGTCCAGAGCCATACAAGTGTAGCAGCAAGTATGACAACCTCCCGCCCAAAGATGTCATGTCTTAATCCCTGGAACCTGTGGATATGTTACTTTATATAGCAAAGGGAAATTAAGGTTGCAGATAGAGAGAAGTTTGCTAATCAGCTCTCTTTAAAATAGGGATATTGGGCTTCCCTGGTGGCACAGTGGTTGGGAGTCCGCCTGCCGATGCAGGGGGCGTGGGTTCATGCCCCGGTTTGGGAGGATCCCACATGCTGCAGAGCAGCTGGGCCCGTGAGCCATGGCCACTGGGCCTGTGTGTCCGGAGCCTGTGCTCCGCAGTGGGAGAGGCCGCAGCTGTGAGAGGCCTGCGTACCGCAAAAAATATATAAATAAATAAATTAAATTAAATAGGGATATTATCCTGGACTATCCAGATGGGCCTCATAGTATCACAAGGGTCCGTAAAAGTGGAAGAGGGAGGTTGAAGAGGAGGCGGCAGAGGGATATGATGTGAGAAGGACCCCAACAGCCATGGCCACCTTTGAAGACTGAGGAAGGGCACATGAGCCAAGGAGTGTGGGCAGCCTCTAGAAGGTGGAAAAGACAAGTTTTTCAAATTCTCTCCTCGAACCTCCAGAAGGAATACAATTCTGCTGCCTCCTTGATTTTAGTCCAATAAAACCCATGTCAGACTTCTGACCTACAGAACCATAAGATAATAAATATGTACTGTTTTAAGCTTCCAGGTTTGTGGTCATTCATCATGGCATCGATAGGAAGCTAATGCACAGACACTTCCTTCAGAGCAGTATAATCCCTAAGGCTGGGATATTTCAACCAGGGAACCAGCCTGAGAGATTTATGTATAAGAGATGCTTGGTAAAAACATATAGTGTTCCTTGATAAAAAAAAATTCTAAAGTTTTAAATGCCAAAACTACCAGACTGAGTGAATAAGACTGACTAATGCCCCGAACAGGCTTGATTTTAAGTTAAGTGAGCATGACGAGCACGTTGTTAAAAACTCAAACCTGATTAAATCTCTGATGAAGCACAGCTTGATAAATGCCAGGCGACCACAGCTCTGTGAAAGCAAATGCAGTGTGCAGAATGGGGGAGATTTCCCATAGGGTTGGAAGCCTGGGCCCAAGGAAGGCCACGTGGGTCACCACGTGGTTCATCCTAACAGTGGTTTCCTGCCACAGGGGAGCATCCTATCCATGCCACAGGATCTCTTTTTTTCAGATATTTACTAAAGAGTGGGAGAATTAAGAAGTTGTGATGGTATCACTCGCTGTAGGGAAACTCACTCATTCTGGGCCAAGTCTTCACTGACTGAATTTCAGATTAGGAAAATAAACTTTTCAAATGCTTCTACCCAGAGGTGGGAAATGGAAGTGTGGCTGTTGGAATTGGCACAAATCATGTCACTGGGTTCTTTCATTTACTCGGCCATGACTTCATTTTTTCTATCACTGGTTCATTCATTCATCAGATATTTACTATGCATCTACCAATATGCCCAACCTTGAAAATGCAAGATGAAACACTATGGAGTCTTATTCTCAAGATGTCAGTCTAGTTGGAGAGAGAGACTTGTGCTCCAACTATTATGGTGAAGCCGTGTTCGTGAATTGAGCTCTGCCCTCATGTGCTAAGGAAGCATGGGGGAAGGGCACTTAACGCAGTCTGGGACTGGATCAGAGAGGGCTTGAGGAGGAGGACCTGTTCAAGATAAATCTTAAAAGATGAGAATTAGGTTGGAGTAGGCACTCCAATGGGAGAAATAGCACAGTGTTATGAAATAGCATAGAACATTCAGAAATGTCAGGAATTTGGGTGTGGCTGGAATTCAGGATGTGTTCCTATAGGGAACACTAAGAGAAGAGGCTGGAAAGATAGCCAGGGACCTGGTCGTGAAGAGTTTCGTATAACATGCAGGGAAGAGGAAGACCATGCAAATGAGTGGACAGTGTGAAGCAAATGAGTGGAGGGTGTGAGGCGGGAACATGATGTGGTCAGATTTGCGTTTAGGGAAGATCACCTGGCAGCTGTGAGGAAAGTGTCCTGGAGGGGAGGGAGGCCGGATGCAGGTGGGGCAGGTGGGAGGCCAGAGAAGGCAAGGTTTGAGTCTGAATGGGGCTATGGACAAAGATGCTCTTTTTCTTTTCATTTTTATTTATTTATTTTTATTGGAGCATAATTTCTTTACGATGTTGTATTACTTTCTGCTGTACGACTAAGTGAATATATCCCCTCCCTCTTGGAATATAGTTGCTGTACAATATTACATAAGTTACAGGTGTGCAATATAGTGATACACAATTTTTAAAGGTTATACTCCATTTATTATTATTATAAAATATTGGCTATATTCCCCATGTTGTACAATATAACCTTGTAGCTTATTTTCTACCTATTAGTTTGTACCTCTTAATCCCCTACTCCTATGTTGCCTTTCCCCCCTTCCCTCTCCCCAGTGGCAACTACTGGTTTGTTCTCTATAAAAGATGCTCTTTTAAGAAAAGACTAGCCTTAGGGATAAACTAAGGCTTATTCTAAATTGGGATGAGAGCATTTCATAAAGTTATAAATTCAGAATTTATTCAGTTCACCTGAAAAAGCGTTAAGGAAATATTAGAAAAGCGGCAAATGCTGAAGGCTGTTGTTGGTTGTCGCAATATGTTCTTTTGGCTCCAAAAGAGTTTGTGGACCGAGAATAGATGGAAGCTAGGACTGTGTTTAATATGCAATTTTGTATTGTTGTCATCGGCTGTGATTATAGGCTTGACTCCTGGTTTTTCATTCAGAGCCATTTATTCAGAAACTCCCTTATTCAGAATTTGAGTTCGTTCCTCATTAATTCAATGGCAGCTTTCTGTAGCCCAGTGATTGAATTACCTAATAGCACCTGCCTGAAGTGATTAACATAAGAGGATGCTGTGGGGTTGTATTTGATATAAATGATTTGTTTCCCGAAGTTGTAATTTTATTAAAGGGGGACCCAGTGAACCACCTTTGCAAATGAAGGCAAGGTCCCAGCTTCCGTGAGGTACCTGGGAGGTTAATGAACGATTAGCAGTTGACAAATGGCAACATGGCCGGGGAAGAAGGTGGTGTTTCTCAGGTGATGGGTCAGCATTCCTGGGAAAGTGAGGCCTCATCCTGAAAGGGCTGGGGAGCGCCTTTCTGATAAGCGTGGTGACCATGGAGAGAGAAGAGAAGTGTAGAGAAGTGTAGAGTGGGCCCACACGGGGCTCAGGAACTCACACTCCAGCACAGCCTCAATCCTACTGCTTGGGTTATTCCCAAGTGGATCAAGTAGGGGTGGGGTGCCAGTACTCCCCTAAGGGAATGGGGATGATGCTCTGGGTTTCTGTCCCTCTCAGACAGAGCCAGGCAAGCTGGTGCTAACAGGACCTGAGTTTTTCTTCTGAAGTGACCTGTGGCCTTTGTACTAGAATCTTTCAGTAACTTGCTGGTCTCTTTAAGAGCTGAAGGGAACAGGAAGAATTAGAACACAGGCTGCTGCGAAATATTCTTTCATTTTGTTCAGCAATTGGAAAAAAACACGTTTTCTGTGTCATTCATTGTTTAGTCATTATACCCATTTTCTAATTTTGTTGGTTTCGGTGTAAACATAGGTATGCATGCCCAACTTATATGCCATTTAAGGACAGAAATAATTTGTACTTCCCCAAACATAAATTGAATATTTCCATGGTATTGATGCCTTTTAATCCCAGAGAATGCTGAAGAACAAAATAGGCCACCGAGGGCTGGGCAGGACAGACCTTCAAAAGACAGCGTGGTGGTGCTAACCCCCATCCCTAGATCCATATTCGTTCCCATAACTAGAGGTACTTGAAGCATCTTTTATGGACATTTTCGTTTCTCCTTCCCACTCTATTTCTTCCTCTGCTCCCCTCACATATACTTCAGTTCCTATATTGCTTTATTCCTTCTATTCTAGAGGAATTAGGGTCCAGTGGCCCAGTGCTGCCTGTTGCCACAGTGCCATTCTAGGAATCCCTTGCTGGAGCACGGCTTAAGTCAATTGTGTGACTCTTCATTGAGGGAAAGGTACCTGTGCAGGTGGAGGGGCAAGCAGGTAGAGAATAATTTTCTACTGAGAAGGAGAGGCTTCTAAATGCTGCTCAAATCCCACTGTTAGGACAAATCTACTGAAAAGATTGGTTTGGCCTATACGCATGAAATAGGCTTCCCCTACCTCTTACCTAACCTTCTTATAAGGGCCACAGGCTGACACTTAGGCAGTGGTAGCCACACTGGACCACATGAGAAAATTTCCAGGGGAGTTTTAAAATGCAGATTCACAGGCCCTGTCCCTAGCCAACAGAATTAGATTCTCCATGAGGTGGGACCTGTGAGTCTGTATTTTTGTAAAAGATTTATGAGTGGTTTGGATGTAGTTGATCTGAGAGGTGGCATTTAGGTACCAAAGGCAGAGCACACCCGTGTTTCCTAGAGGTCTCCTTGTACAGACAATGAGTCCATGTGGCTGTCTGTGCTCCCTTCATGGGCTGTACATCTTGCCCATGTCCCCTGATCCCCGATGTACGTCTGGGACCATCTGTTTTCAGGCATACAGTGTATGCTCTGTGTACATCTCCAGGCTGCTTGATGCAGAAATATCAGCAGCATCAGGGGCCTTTGTGAATGGCAGTGCCCAGGTTCCTTTGCAGAGCCCACATCAGAGCCTGCTTGGCCAGAACACCAGCACAAGATGCCCCAGCCTCTCTTCCCAATGAAAGGTCTCAGAAGTTAAACAGTGAGCCCAGAGGATTAAGTTCCCACTTCTCCACTTGGAAAGGGCATTCATGGTGAAAAATATAAAAAAGAAATAAATAATTCTCTGTATACATTCACTTCTGCTGCAAACTGATGCATTTCTCAGACATTTTATTTACACAACTGCTCACAGAAGTACTATATCTGAGGTAGTGTGTTGTCATGCCTAATTTTAAAACGAAATTTAGATTGTAAGCTGGAACTGTTGCTGCAGCCATGTCTGTTCATCCCAAACTTGCTTCATGCACGACAAATGCCTTGTACAAGCAAGAGCAGCTGCACTAAAGCCAAATAACCTGCAGGGATGTGTCTAGTGAACAGCCCTCAGGTACCTCAGTCCTGGGACATACAGGTACATATGTCCATACTGGGCCACCCTCAATCCCACCCCCATTCCTCCTCTGGTCTCTCCCACTATATAGATCGTGGGATGGTATCTTTATTATTATTATTATTTTTTGCTGTACGTGGGCCTCTCACTGTTGTGGCCTCTCCCATTGCAGAGCACAGGCTCCAGACGCGCAGGCTCAGTGGCCATGGCTCACAGGCCCAGCCGCTCCGCAGCATGTGGGATCTTCCCGGACTGGGGCACGAACCCGCGTCCCCTGCATCGTCAGGCAGACTCTCAACCACTGCGCCACCAGGGAAGCCCGGGATGGTATCTTTAAATACCACCACCAGGCTCCTGATTTTCCTGGCAGTCACTGTCTTTTCCATTAACATCATTATCTTAGTCCAGGGTCCATTAGAACTCCTACTGTAATGAGAACTTGGGGTGTAGCTGTTCATTACTTTCCTGGTCACCCACAGCTCCAGCTGTCGTGATGAATGCTCTGCATACAATTCTCACTTGTTTCACACAGTCCCTCTTGCTTCCATTAAGATAATCATCCTTTCCCCACCCCCCCAACTCTGTAGTCATCACCTCATTATAACTCCATTACCTTTTAGTATCATCTACATTATAATTCCATTACCTTTCCCATCACCACCATTACCTCCCTTATCACCCCCTCTACATTTCAGTTGCCCTCACCTTCTCCTTTACAGCCACCAGCTTTTCAGTTACAGGTCCATTATCTTTATTATTACCTCTGTTACAATGATAATTGTCCCCATAACAATTTCCATGTCTTTCTCCACCCTTCTGCAATGCAAGACCTTTGAAAAAGCTACAGGCGTCCCTATTACACACTAGACATGTACTCCAACATCTCCACTAATGTTAGAAGCCCCTTCTTTTCCTGCATCAAATCACCCATGATAATGTTAATCACAGAAGTTCTGCTACTTTCCATGGTGATTTCCCTACTGCCTTTGTTACTTTTATCTACAGCTCACTGCTCCATCCCCATTTCTCTTTCGGTAACTGCCAAACAGCAATAATCCTCCTCTGAAAAAGACACCAACATCTCATCTGTTCAGCCCTGTGTTACAGTTGCCTCTCTGACTGCAAGCATCCTAACTACCAGTTTCTTCTTCAAAGCAGTTCAAGGCCCTATTAATGTAACCAGCGATGCATATTGCATTTCTAATATTCCAGTGTGTGTGTTTGGGGGAGTCAAGTTGCTTACCATTGCCCTGTTTTTTTCCATTAGATGGTAAGCTCGTGGTGGACTAGACCTCATTTCCTTTCCAGAGCACATAGCAGCTGGTTAAATTTAGCATTCAGAAAGCGTGGTTGATTGAATGGCTCTTCCTTTATCTTTATACTCGCAGTCTATTGCTGTCGCATTGATCACTATCAAAACCTCATCAATACACTCTTTACGATTTCATTACCTCAAGCTCCTCCTCTTCGAGGAGAGCTACATCTACTCATCCATTTCTGGGCCATTATCTCAATAATTATCATGGTTTCAATGGCAATAGCTCCATTACAACTCCATTACCCCTCCTTGATTAAGGAGAGATAGGCCACTCCACCACGATGCCCTGCTTCCCTTCCAGAACAGCCTTCGGCCTCCACAAGGAATTACCAAGTCTGTGTAGCCTCTTCCTGGCAGTCATCCATCATTGCACAAGTGATACTTACACTCTCGCCCGAATGTGCCAGGGTTCGGATGACAAAAGGCAGCTTTTCCTTCCTGGTGTCTCGCTGTATGATCTCACACGCATCCTTCAGGGTAGTGCGTATGTGGAGGAACACTGGATTCAAACTGCCTGGGTCCAAACGCCCACTCTGCCACTTACTAAGTTGTTTGAAGCTTGGGCAAATTATTTAGCTTTTCTGTACCTCCATTTCCTTATCTATAGAATGGAGATAATAACAATACCTATTATTACTGGTTGTTGGGAGGAGTAAATGAGTGAATGCCTCTAAAGTAATCAAAACAGCATTTAGCAGATAGAAAGCACAACACAAATCTTAACTCTTCTCAGGGCTCCATTTTCTTCTGGCCAGAAGAGGGAGGGTTGGACTAGAATAATCGCTAAAGTCCTAGACTGAACATTTGATGGGTCTGTGTTTCTGGTACCATATTATCAGAGTTCTCAGAGTTTCAGCATCACGGTTCATCAGTCATTTCCCAGCCTCACTGTAGCCTGCTGACTCAGCTGGGGTGCACGGCACTCCCTTGGCCCATGGCCACAGTTGTTCTGCATTCTGGATGCTCTCTAGGCATTTTCTTCTCTGCGCCTAATGAAAGACTTGCTGTGGTTTTGCTGTGGCTGGACTGGACTTAGCTGCACACACATAGGTTCAGCTGCCACCCGCACGGCCTCCCAAGCCGCTCTGCCCTGCTAGTCTTGTCCTCCTTTCTCTCTCCTCTTTGATCTCTGAAGCAATGCTGAGCATTCGCAGGTGGAACCTGAATATGCCCAACTTTAACGTGGGAGATCTCCAACCAGCCAGGGCTGCTCCAGGCCACACTATGAAGGAGACAAAGTTTGACTCTGGCTTTGCTCCATCATGATTTTCTCTCTGTCTCTCTCTTTCTGGCTCGATTCTCTACCCCTCCTTCTGCTCTTTAACTAGCCAGACCATCCGCCACTCGCATGGGACACCCACCTCAATCCTGCCTTACCTAGCACGGCCCCACGTTCTAAAATTATTTTTCCCTCTTCTCGCACCATTATTTCTTCTCCTCTTCTCTGCATTTTCCTCCTCTAGTGGCCTTTAGACAGAAGATGATCTAATAAAATAATGGGGATTCTAGGGTGGGTAAATGGGTCTCTCTGGGGACGCCTGCCTTTCAGAAGGGACATTTGGGAAAGGCAACGCCTTAATAAGACTATATCTCAAATGGTAGAATTTTGGACACATAGCAGAACTGGGTGTCTTATTTTTTACTTAATTTTCTTAAAGTTTGAGAGAGGGTGAAGGCAGGGTCAGGGAGTAATTTTCAGGGCAAGGAGATTTCACCATGCCAATCAAAATATATTTTGTGGGCAATTCCTGCTCTCTCTGTAAAACCCACTTGAAATGTATCCAATAAATTGTACATAATTTACCAAGCTCTCCATTTCTCAGAGGCTACTGGAAGCTTCAGCTAATGAGGCCATCTCATCTGTTGTGAAGTTTCTGTGGGTTCTTTACACCCAATTGTTAGTAATATGTGAATTCAGTTGTCAAGGATCAGTCTGAAGTGTGTGAGGCTTTCAGTGTAAACAACATACCTCTCACGCAAACATGAGGGAAAAGATGCCTCGCTTTGCGATTATAGAGACAACAAAAATTGGCTGGCGCTAGTCCAATTCTACAGAGACATCTGGGACTACAGAAATATTGTCTGCCTCTAAATTGTTGGTCTTTGGCCAAGACAATCCAAAGGTTGGCACAGGTGTCCAGGGGGATGTGAGGCAGCTGTGGTAGCCGCTCTGCCATCACCATCATCGGAAACTTTTCCTTCTCCTGTTCTCTTTCTTCCTCTTCTCTTAGTCTGACTTTTTTCCCATAGTCCGAGGAGTCACACTGATTTTGCCCTCCTGGCTTTGTACCACCTTTGCTTTTAAGGCTTAGCTCGAATGAGGTCTTCTTTGGCCATCTCCACTTCCCTGAGCCCTGTGACACTCACTGTGTCTTGGTTCTTAGCAACTAACACAGCCAATGCCAGGGTGTAGGATTTAGTACCTCGTATATTGTTGTGCATTGGTATTTCACTGGTTTTCTGGGTTGAGAATTGTCCTCTTGACTAGATCCTAAGCTCCTTGAGGGTGGGAACCATGATAGGTGCTTTTGTGTGGCCCTTGCACATTTTTTTATACTTGACACACAGAAATTACTCAATAAAGTCTCCCTATCTGGGTCTTGTGCTCCTTTCTCTTATTTTTTCCTTATCTGCCTTGCCTGTCCTTTTAGCCACCGCATTCCATTTTCCCTGTGCTTCCCCACTGCCTAAGTGCCCCAGGCTGGTGGTGCTCTCACCACTGTGGAAGCATGTTGGATGCATCCAGGTTTAGGAGATTTCTTACTCCTAGTTTCCCAGGAGCTAGGGATTGTTTTCAAGAGTGACCACCTGGATACTGTGCTAGATAGGACTAACTCCCGGCCAGTCCGAATCCTTTGGTTTGGCATGACAGGGCAAGAGAGAGGAGCTAACCTCTAGGTTATAAAAAGCTGCTGCAGGGCTTCCCTGGTGGCGCAGTGGTTGAGAGTCCGCCTGCCGATGCAGGGGACACGGGTTCGTGCCCCGGTCCGGGAAGATCCCACATACCGTGGAGCGGCTGGGCCCGTGAGCCATGGCTGCTGAGCCTGCGCGTCTGGAGCCTGTGCTCTGCAACGGGAGAGGCCACAGCAGTGAGAGGCCCGCATACCGCAGGAAAAAAAAAAAAGCCGCCGCAATAAAAGCTGTTATGGGGCCGATTGGATCCACACATAAAAAATTCAATTTTTTATGTAAAAAATGTTTATGTAAGTGCTGGTTAACTTCTTAGAAATCTGTTAACAGTACTGTTGATACTTTCATTTGGGGAAAAAGCCAAACCATTTAGATGTGCTTTGATGACATACCAAAGGGTAACTTTACATAAGTGTTTTCACTATAAATATGGGTCCTGCTTAGGATCAATTCTCATCAGTATGTTGGAAAGCAATTTCAGTAAGTACTTAGCTTAATCAATTCGTATCTGCTCATTGACCTTCGGGATTCTGTGCAAGTCCCATCATGCAGTGTGCTCTGTAATTCTCTGTCTCTTCAGACAGCATATTTCTCAATATTTGTACGTGGCTTTCATAGTCAGTCAATGCAATCAACTCTTCCCTCCTTTCAACCACTTCCCTTGCCTGGGGAGGTGAGAGCCAAGCAGCGCCTCTGCCACACGTGTGTGTTAGAGAAGACTTGTTTACTATTTCCCTAAAATCTGGAGAACTAAGAAGATAGCAAGGCATTCTGGGATAATAAAAATAATGGGAACAAAGAAAAAAAAGTTATCAGCTTGTTTACACAATTATGAAAATGATGAGCACTTATACATGGCTGATTCCTCAATTATTCATGGTTTGAAGCTCTTAAAAATTCAATTAAACTAAATAACCTTTTCTTCAGCACTTATTTTGAGCAAGGTAGTGTAATTTGAGGAAGGGGAAACAAAGACACAATTTGATAAGGAGAATCAGAGAAATACACAGATGACTATAGGGCACAAGTTGAGTGAGGACAATAAGAAAAGCACAGTAGACGCCCTGAGGGTTTCAAGCAGGAGCCACATCTGTTTGGGTGAATCCAAACGGGATTAGTAGAGGGTGGAGGACTCTGTGCTAACATCTCCTCTTCTCCAACCCCAGGGCCACTCTTTGAGTTCAGGCCTCTCTCCCTCTTATCTGGATGATGAGAGCAGCTTTATATCTGATATCCCTGCTTTCATTGCTGCTTCCAGTGATCTTTATAAACGGCAATCTGATTACTACGTCACTCCCTGGCTTTGACCCCTGCATTGTCTGCAAGAAAGAGTTAACCTTTCTCAGGATCTCACATTGAAGACTAAATATCTGTCATGCTCTGTAACCTCAACACAGAGCTTGTCTGGCTGTCGTGTACATAGTGCTGTCTACCTGTCGCACTGCCTCAGTGGCTTCAGTGACCTTGCCCTCAGTAGTCCTTCTACCGGGACTGTCCCCCACTTCTCTCCCTTTCTCTCCTCCCTTCCTGGGTTCCTCATTTGTCTAGAGAGCTCCTATGACACGTTCTTTACCGCCCCCCACCCCCAAGATAGGGCTGACGATTCCCGTCCTGCCCGACTGCAGTACACGGCACCATCATCCCACTTTCACACGCTTTGTAATTTGGGGAGGGGATAAGCATGCTTGCCTGCCTTATAAGACTGTGCCCTCCTTGTGGTCAGGATCCAGACTGGGCATGGCACATAGTATGTGCTCCATGCTCGTTTGCTGCATTCAGTTGAATTTGTTGCATGGGTGGGTAGGATGCACCATTTTCCGTGGGGTTAAAGAGTGACAATATGGTAAGAAGTGAATGTAGAACATTCTTTCACAGAGTTTGGGATAAAAGAAAAAGATAGGAAGTCAAGGGAAAGCTGTCTCTGTGTGTTGGCTGGTTAGACTGGAGACCAAGTCTTGTTTATAAGCAGAAGGGGAAGAACTCATAGAAAGTTGGAGGAAATAGTGAGAAAAGGGGCAATGGCTAATTGAAGCCTCTGGAGGAGGTAGTGGAGAGGAGACTAAGGGCTCCATGGAAGAGTTAGCCTTGGCAAGGAGCAGGGACCTTTCTGTCCAGAGAGACAGGACAAAGCAAGTCAGGGAGGATGAGGAGGGCCTTTGGGAAGGAGAGGAGCAGAAGTAAGCGATGCTCTTTTATGTGGTCCCAGGCTTAGCAAAGGGAGAGGTGAGCTGGAGGGTAAACTGCTAGTGGACACACCCAATACCGGTACATTTTTCCCCCTGTAAACTGCAAGACGTTGTGACAAAACACAAATATTCAAAACACTTTCATGAGCAGTACCCTCTTAGTTACTATGCTCTTTATAAAAGTTTATCACCATTGAATGGGGTGCTTAACGTGCTCTGGGGCAGGGCTGAGCATGGAGGCTCTGCGGAGACCCCTCTGACACTCCCCTTTCCCCTCCCATTCTGTGCAGAACAAGACAGGTTAACTCTGTCCTGGCCGAGGCTGATCTGAGGTTTGGAAGAGTCACTCACACCCTGCCTGTCTGGAGCCCTACTTTGCTTCTCCTCTTCACCTCTGTTTTTATGAGGCAGCTGGAGCATCCATTCATGTTCAAACTGTAGTTTCTGTTCGAATCCACTCCAACCAGAGTTTAAACGGATTACCCATAGTTTCCTCCTGAAACTCTCTCAAAGGCCCCTGAAGGCTGGGTGAGTTTGGGACTCTTAGGGCCAGAGCAGGAGAAGTGGGTAAACCCACAGCTGTGTCCAGGCTCAGGTTCTCCCGTTCACTCCTAGCTGGCTCTTTGGAATTCTTAGCTTCACTTCCAGAAAACATGGCAGATGGTCTTTCCCCACTGGAATGCAAATGCAAGGTTTAAGCTCAAGGTTTGGCTTCTTCTGAAAGGCTGTAAGAGCAGCTGTGTTTGGTGAGCATTCCAAAAGTAAGCTTACATTCAGGGGCACCCCTGCGATGACCACCTCCATCAAAAGGGCAAGCCATGATTTTAAGAGCCTCCAACTTTGATTCTGAGGACACCCAGTGGTCTGGTTTGGTTGGGGAAAGATGGGCAAGAGAAGACAACTCAATTGTTGTTTATTTGTTTGTAAGAATACATTTATCTCAACACAGAACCATCTGTTCCTGTTCACCTTGGGTTGGTTTCAAACTCCATCCCCTCCCATTCTGTTTTTAACTTTTTCTAAAACTTATGGAAGAGTGTTAAATTGGAAGGTGGTCATATCCTTCCCAGCACTGAACCCACCTATGAGAGGTACAGAGGGAGCTGAACAGATGAACCAAGATGGAACATTCATACTTTTGACCATTTTATATTAGTCTCAGCAAAAATCAGGTATTAAAAACATCAATATTGAATTAAATGGCCAAATAGTAGTTGCTCAATAAAGGTTTGTTGCCTGGAACTGAAAGTTATCCCAGGGTGCAGGAGTACAGAGAGCTTTCCCATAGATTATCACTCATAGATTATAATTCTGTCCTTATAATTCTGTGCCCTGTTCCTAATTTACCTTTCCTCGAAAATGCATAATCATGGAGACACATCTGCACACAGAATCTCCTAGACCTTTAGAGATGAAAGAGGTCTTATAGATGCACAGAATCCTAGTGTCAGGCTGCAGAAAAACATGGGAGAAGGTAGTTCTTCAAAACCTGTCTGCGGCCAGAGCCGTCATGAAGCTGGGAGCTCAGCTCCCCAAATATCACATTTATCTCAATTTGGCAAGAAGCTGAAAGCCTATCTGGGGCCATTTAAATTCTAATGTTATTAAGGGCTCATCTAATCAGCTTTTAAAGTAAGCTGCTTTCAAATGCATGGGGAATGAAGGTAGGGCAGCTGCAGGCTGAGTAAGACCCTTCACACCAGCCTGGTGGAGGCACCTCTGTTCCAGTTGCCAAAGAGCCAGGAGGTGACCTGCTCGCTTTCCTGTTTGGTAACTTCTGCAGTTCTAACACCAAACTGTGCTGGTGAACAGCTTGTTGTAAGAACAGGGGAGGGGGCGAATCTGGACAGACCGTGCTCTCCTGTGAGGTCAATCGTACGCATGTGACAAGGCTTGGCAGAGAAAGACTGGCCTCTGTGCTTTGAGATTTAATCAACAGAGCAGCTGGTGGTCATCTGGATACTGCATCCTATAGATTTCTGAGAAGTCCCACCCTCAGGAGGGCCAGCAGGATCCACCACCCCTGCCTGGACCTACCTGCAGTTTTTAGCTGGCTTCAAGGTAAGCCTCTCATATCCAGCTGTGGCTTGACTCTTCCTGGACCCGGGAATTTGGGTCAGACCGACACTGAAATGGAGCTTAACCCTGTGTGTATATGGCTCTAAAGTGGTTTAGGATTACAATCCAAATTCTGACACCAATTCAGATGTGTGGGTTCCCCCCCCACACACCAAGCAATTCTTTGACACCAGGTGGGTGTCCTACCATTCAACTCAGTTCCGACACTATCTACCCAGAGAGCATCAGACCCCACAGTTTGAGGGTGCAGTCCCACAAGACTACCCTCCACCTCAGATGCCAGCCACAGATCCAGGTTGTCACCTGTGCTTCTGACCTACTGGCTACATATTGGAGGTTCCCACAACACCTTCCTCCAGTTCTATTAATTTGCTAGAGTGACTCACAAAACTTCGGAAACCACTCGACTCACAAGATTACTGGTTTACTATGAAGGATATTAAAGGATATGAATCAACAGCCATATGAAGGGACACACAGGGGAGGTCCCAAACAAGGCTTTTCAAAGGAACCTCTGTCCCTGTGGAGTTTGGGGCCCAGCATGGTAGCACATGGAAGCATTCTAGTTCACCAACCAGAAGCTCTCAGAACCCCTTTTGGGCTCTTATGGAGGCTTCATGACATAGGCATGATTGATTGAATCATTGGCCATTGGTGATTGAAATCAATCTCCAACTCCTCTCCCCTCCCCAGAGGTCAGGTAGGGGTGGGGCTGAAAGTTCCAACTCTCTAATCCCATGATCGGTTCCCCTGGCAACTAGCCCCCATCCTTAGGAGATTTCCCAAAATCACCTCATCTAACAAACTCAGCTGTGCTGGGAAGGGGTTTGTTTCAACCACAAAACACCTATTTCACTCTATTGCTTAGGAAATTTCAAGAGTTTTAGGAGCTCTGTGCCAGAAACAGCATGAAGACCAAATATATATTTCTTATTATAAATCACACGATCACAGGGATCATCCCCAGGCCCTGCTTTAAACTTCAATCTCATGCTTGATTTTCCTGAGCATTCTCTGATTCGACCTGTGGATTGATTCTATAGGACGGACGGGGACAGGGTCCTCATTGCTGCAGTAAGGCTGCCTCCAGATATGATGTGATGTTGGTCTCCATCCCTCTCCCACCGTCCATCTTCTGCACACAGGCTTCTCAGATCCCCCGCGGAGTCTCATTCAGGCTGGTGGGGTCCTGGGTCTTTCATCCTTCTAAACCCTCCATCAGATATCATCATCAGATGTCAGGACTAAATGAAAATATGTGGCTTTCTTGCCAAGCTCATAATTTGTCCCACATTTAAACCAATATTCTTTAAATATTTATTCAGCATCAATCTAGAGGATGATAGCACCCTAGATCCCATTGAAATCACCTTATTCAGAAGTCAGTTCAGATACCAACTATTTTTATTTAAGCAAGTTTCTTTGAGAGGGTGGGAGTTGGGAGAGTTTAACCTTTCATTGCAAATAGTTTGTCAAATGTTTTTAGCTATACAAATACTGTTTCTGAGTAGAGAGCTGTTAAGTAAAAATGTCTTCATCTTAATAGCTACCTCTAGTTGCTGTCCAAATGGTCCACCCTATTCCAACTCTGCTTAGTTGCAGAGAACTTGATCTCAACCAGCTATTAGCCTAGGAGCACCAAATTAACAAATTCACTCTTAAGTGTGAATGGCCAGTAGCCAACTTAGTGCAATGAGGTCTCGTGAATTTGTACATACATTCAAAGGTGTTTTCAATGGCCTGGGGTACTTTGTAGTCAAGTGTCCCCAAGTGAGGCGGGATGTTGCTGAGGATATTCTGGGTTAATTCAAATGTGGGGCTTCATAAAAGACTTGTCTTACTGCTGTAGAGTACCATGATAGATAATGAGAGCATGATGAGTCTGAGGAATGAAATGAGTTTTTCCTGAACAAACTTTAGCAATTTTATGAACAAATAGAGAAGGCTGGTGGGTATATTATCATTGTTTTGTACAATAAAAAAAAAGAGCCACAACCTGTTTGAAAAGTTCCCAATTTGGTGTATCAAGTTTGAGTGCCAAGAAAAGTTATTAAAGAAGCACAATATTCATTGTACCTGTCAACTCTGTGAATCCTCAGAGCCTTCTCCCATGGACCATATTTTAGAGGTTATTATTTCAACCTGAAAATTCTTTATATATATATATATATATATATATATATATATATATATATATATATATATATGTGGTATGAAAACGGAATTAGGAAAACTTCTAAATTAAAGGAAATAAAATAACAGCTTTTTCCTCTGGCCATATAAATAGTTATGGATAGAGTTAAAGAGGTGGATATTCTTTCATAATACTTTATTAGAGCTTTTGGAACTCAAGAAATTTTAGAGTCAGGCTGGTTAATAGTTTAGCACTGATTCATGCAGGCTCAGAGCAAGCATGGTCGGGCTAGGTAGCAAGTCTAGCCCCTTGGAGGGGCTGACTGCAGTAACACACTTTTATGACCAACTACGTTATGAAATGCATTTCCAAAATGTTTTATGAGAGGCCAAAACCTTGATGTCCTGTTTCTCCAGCTTTTTCTGAGACAGCATGAAGCCCAGGGGAGCTAGTGTCCTTGACTACCTGATTGCAGAGAGACTGTCCCCCAGGCTGTTGTTGCAGTGACAAGGAACCTCAAATCCTGGGAATATGCAGTCACAAGTGAAAGCCTCAGAATGACCATTGCAATGATGGATGGTAAAAGGTTCACAGAAAATGGTACCTTTAGTGATGGTGTCTTCGATGTTTTCTCTTTTCTGCACGTTCTTTTATCCTAACACCAAAAGAGAACTGGTCTCTGCAGTCACGATGATATGGCCACCTAAAACAGGAACAAGGGAGGAAAGAAATTATGTTTATGGTTTCAGAATAAGGAACCTTGGTTTCCCTTTCCATCTCAACTGCCACATCTCCATTTTGAGAAACTTGGAGGTAAAATGTGGATTCCTAAAGAAAACTGTTATTTACTGTAGTTTTTTTCCTCTCCAGAGAGTTCTACTTACTTCATTAGTTTTCTTTCATTCATTCTCATAGCTTTGCAATGGAGTGGCAAATATTTAAGCTAAAAATTCTACAGAAGGATTGTAAATCCAGAAATGTGTTTTACGTAGCAAATCCCTTCTGAGATCTTTGAAGGTGGCTGTGGTTACGTGCTTAGATGATCCGATTAGGACAAATGCTTGACACTTCCTCTGGGAAGCCTCTCATCCCCCCAACCCTGAGCCCCTCTCATGTTTTTCATGTCCGTGACACTCAGTGCTTTCCTAGGTCACAGACATTACCACTCATTGCAAGCTTCTTCATTTGTGCTGTTCTCACTCTGGACTGTCAACTCCTCAAGGGCAGATTCTCTGTCCCAAGCACAATGCCAGCACAGAAAAGTTCAATAAATACTCTTTAAGGAAGTGAATGCATAACAGTCATTTTCTCAGGTTCGAACCACCACCTACAGATGCAGTGACTTCTCTTGCAAGTGGGGCGCTTCTGTGTCAGCAATTTGTCAGTCTCTTTCAACAGGGCAGGGGAATTGCCTGACGGTCCAGTGGTTAGGACTCTGTGCTCTCACTGCTGAGGGCCTGGGTTCAATCCCTAGTCAGGGAACTAAGATCCCACAAGCTGTCGGTGTGGCCAAAAAAATAAAATAAAAGTTAAAAAATAAATAAAGAAAATAAAGAGGGCCCCTCTGCAAAATTTGGACAAGCCACTCCCTGCCTCCCTACACAATTCCCACGAATCATCCCACAGTCCATAGCAGGATGATTATGCCTTCAAGGGCTTGCTTCCCACAAACCCTTCTGATCCTTCTCCAAGTGGACCCTGAGCTTCAGGGATCTCATAGGCGCCTAAAGAGGCTACTTGAAAATCAAGCAGCACTGAGGGAGGAAGGTGCAGACTTTTGGCTAAGGCGTAGGCTTGCTCATCTAAGCTGTTCCTGAAGGAATTAACCTTCCCTGGAGGACCCCGTGGAGCCTTAGAATTGGAGGAAAGATCCTTTAGCTCTGGAAGGGCAGATAGGTTTCACCTCTGGAGAAGACTCCAGAATATCAGCAGTGCAGTGGCTGCCTGGAGAGTGGGGCTGGGAAGGATTGTGAGGCTATGTCATTGGGAAGAAGAGTGGTCGTCAAGGTGTCGTCAGTGCCCAGGGTGGGGAAGTGTTGGAGGTGACATGAATACCAGGTACTTTCCTCCTCTGATTCTAATCTGGCTGCTCACCAAACAGAAGCACTGCAGATCCTTAGGACAGTGTAATTTGGACAGCGGCTGACCCATATTTGCAGCCTATTTTACTGGCAGATAACTCTGATATTAGAAAATCTCCCTTTCCATGGAATTAAAACTCCCTCTCCTTTTTACTTAGACCCATTGACCCTTTTATTTCTCATCCTATCTGTGAGGTGGTGACCTCATTCTTAGAAAAATCCAATCTCTTTTGAACCAACTAAGTCAAAAGTCATCAAAAGTGTTGGCTAAATCCCCTTCAGTTTAGCTCATTCAACACTGATACCTTCAATTCAGCACGCTATTTTATTATTTCTCTGACTAGATACAGGCGCGGCCATTCATTCGTTCAACTCACATATATTTGTTTACTATATTTTAAATACCTTTATTTGATATGCTTGAAATTATGAAAGTGATAACTGCTCATTGTAATAAGTGAATCCATATGAAGATGTATACCGGAAAAGCTAATAATTTACCCCTAGCCTGAGCCCCTTGATGTAACATTTTATTTCATTAAAAAAAATTTTTTTATATTGCAATACAGACACAGACATAGAAAACAAAGGTACAGATACCAAGGGGGAAGGGGGGAGTGGGATGAATTGGGAGATGGGGATTGACATATATACACTATTGATACTATGTATAAAATAGATAACTAATGAGAACCTACTGTAGAGCACGGGGAAGTCTACTCAGTGCTCTGTGGTGACCTAAATGGGAGGGAAATCAAAAAAAAAAAAGGGGGGGGGATAAATGTATACATATAGCTGATTTACTTTGCTGTACAGTAGAAACTAACACAACATTGTAAAGCAACTATACCCCAATAAAAATATAAAAAATAAATTAAAACACCTACTTTCAAATAAGAATATATATATATTTCCATAGAGTTGAAAAAAATTTTTTTTCATTGAAGTAGAGTTGATTTACAATGTTTCAGGTATACAGCAAAGTGATTCTTTTATACACACACACACACACACACACACACATATATATATATGTGTGTGTGTGTGTGTGTGTGTGTATCTTTTCAGATTCTTTTCCATTATAGGTTTTACTTGGTATAGTTCCCTGTGCTATACAGTAGGTCTTTGTTGTTTATTTTTTATATAAGTAGTGTATATCTGTTAATCCCAAATTTCCAATTTATCCCTCCCCTCCTTTTCCCCTTTGGTAACCATAAGTTCATTTTTTAAGGCTGTGAGTCTGTTTTTGTTTTGTAAATAACATCTGTATCATTTCTTTTAGATTCCACATATAAGTGATATCATATGATATTTGTCTTTCTCTGTCTGGCTGACTTCACTTAGTATGATAATCTTGAGTCCATCCATGTTGCTGCAAATAGCATTATTTCTTGATGTAACATTTTAATAGATTAGCATGTATCTTTCCACACTGTCATCAGTCCAGTTCCCAGGAAACAGACTGAGACAGGATAAGCACTCTGCAGGCTTACTGAGGCAACTCTTATGGGCAGTACCAGAAGCAGAATTGGCTGGAGGGACCTCTGGAGCTGTCCTGCATTGAGAAGGGACAGGCCTTTAGGCCCCACCAGTCTTTGGAGGTGGGCTGCCCCCAGGGAGAGGTCAGGAACAACCTTGGGCAAAGCAGCTCCTTTTGGCTGAGGATGATGCCTGGAGAGGAAGTCAGCTGTCAGCCATCAGCAGCCAGCAGCTGGGAGGTTGAGTGTCTCAGTTGGGTGATGCCTCGCAGCTCCCACAATATACATCCTCCCCTGTGCTTATTTAAACCCAATTATGCATACACATACAGACATATGGGATGCTTTTATTTATAGTTTTTAAACTGAAATACTCTGCAACTTGTTTTGACTTAACATAAGAACATCATCATTTTCCCCCTAATTTATTTATGCACACATACATGTACTTTTTTTTTTTTTTTTTTTTTTTTTTTTTTACAGTATGCAGGCCTCTCACTGTTGTGGCCTCTCCCGTTGCGGAGCACAGGCTCCAGACGCGCAGGCTCAGTGGCCATGGCTCATGGGCCCAGCCGCTCTGTGGCATGTGGGATCTTCTCGGACCGGGGCACGAACCCGTGTCCCCTGCATTGGCAGGTGGACTCTCAACCACTATGCCACCATGGAAACCCACATGTACTTTTACAAGAAGATCATAGTCTACATCTAGGCTTTTTTAGTGAAGTCCCCTTATCTTTGTTCTCAGTTCTTTACCTCTCTCCACCTCCTCTCCTTCCCACACTGTCCATATTACCATCAACTCCCAGGCTAACAGCACAGAATGTGGACTTTTGTGCTTTCCTTCATGTGCATATAACCACAGGTACACATGTGTGAATAGGGACAGACGTGCTGATTTGGTGTTTTGGTCATTGGCAGCCACTATTTATTAAGAGCCTTCTGAATGCCCAGGCCTGCACTAGGCACTGGAGATACAAGAAGAAGACACAGCTTCTGCCCTCGAGGAGGTCCTGCCCATGGCAGGGAGAGACCCAGAGCCGGTAGTTGTAATGGGGTTCACTTATGGAGGCATGCACCAAACACATAGAGTTATTTGGAGAATTAGAACTAGAAGTCAGGGCTCCTATGTTCTAGTCCTGTTCTCTTTTCCATTTAACTATAGCTTTAAAAAAAAAAAGGTTTCAAACTGTGGGCTGAGCAATGGCCACATTGAATTCAAGCCAGTGTGTGCTGACCTTCCTGAAGCCGTGACCACACTTACTCTGTTAGAGAAGCTCATAGTGAACCTAACGTACTGGCCCCTGTGATAGAATATGCATGACCTCACTAATAGATCCATTTAATTTGATTGCAAGCTGTATAGGCCTGGAGAGATTGCACAAAGGCCTTATCGTGTAGATTTTCATATAACTGGTGACAAGGCAAAGGATACTTATAATGGAAATAGATGCTGACGTGTCACCACGTGGACCATTATTCCTGTGGTTACAGTTTGCAGAAACAAAACTGTGAGCAGAGATGAAACATCCAACACAGGGCTCGCGCTCCCAAATCCTTTTAGCCTACACACTTCCAGGAGGGCCCGAGGACAGGAGCAGTGGAACCATAGGAGGTGCACGCAAGACAAAAGAGCGCGGTGCCCTGGCTCCCTGGCCGCTCCAGCAAACTGATGTGTTCTTGCTGCCTGTTCTCTCAACCCATCATTTATCTGCACTTCCCCTCTTAGTGTGCAGCGTTTCTCCCACAGCCATTCTCTGGGGTCAACTTGTAACAGCTCATCTTTGAAAAAAAGCAACCACCAGTTTTCCTACAAAATATGTCCAGAAAATGTGCATTGTATTTTCTTTCCTCATCAAATGCTGACCCCTCTGATACTGGATGTGAGTTCAGGAACCCGAGGGGCTGGACTTCGACTTTGTCTTGTGGGCTCCCGACCCCCAACTGTGCAGTCAGAATCCAAGGGCCAGGCAGTCCAGAGAGTGCAGCTAGGAGACCCCGTTGACCCCAATCACAGATTTTCTCCAAAGCCCCATGCTTTTCCCCCTTTGGCTGAGGTGAATCATGGGCAGAAGAAAGATGCCACCAGGCCGGGTGAGACACAGCATCTAAAACCTGCAGAGGTTTCAGACCTCACAGCAACAGTCCATTTTGATATTCATCATAAACTCCCTTACTTCGATGGTTTTGGTTTGTTTACTGCAAATTGCTGGAGAAGTTTCAGGAACAGCCATGGGATTGCAAGGATTCTGATCAGCTCTAGATAAAACTATCCAATATGCTAAAGCATTGTCAGTTCATATTTTTTCCTAACTCTCGCAGTGGTCAGTTGCTGCAAATGGATCAGATTATGAATGGCCGACAAATTGTACTTAGTCATTTTAATGAGAAAATGGGAAATTTAGGCAACTATTGGTGATCTGACCTATACTCAGCTCCTAAACTCACAAGGTCTCCTAACAGAAGGGACCTTGAGTGACTGTTATCTGGGGCTCCTACACTCAAGCATACAAATTTGAATGTTTCTTAGAAGGAGTTCTCTGACCCATTGTTATTGGCGAGACGTTGCAATTCAGTGAGATGTGAAAAGTTCATGAATGCTCCATTTATTATCCATTGTTACACAACATATTACCCCCAAACTCAGTGGCTGAAAACAATAAACATTTATTATCTCTTGGCTTCTGTGGGTCAGGAACTCAGCAGTGATTTATCCGGGTAGTTCTGGCCCAGAGTCTCTCGTGAGGCTTCCTTTAGGATGTCAGCCAGGGCTGTAGTCACCGGAAGACTTGCTAGGGCTGGAGGATTCGATTCTAAGATGGTTCACTTATATGATCTCGTTATTGCAGAATGCCTCCTCACATGGGTCTCTGCCGGGCTGCTTGAGTATCCTCACAAGTGGGTAAATACCCACAAGTGGGTAATTTCCATTACAATTCACGATTCCGACTTAAGATAATTCATCAGGTCTAACAAGAGATTTGAGACCAGTGGGACAGCTCCTATGAGTGGGGCTGGAAGGTTCCGGCACGTCCTCTGGCTGGCTTCCCCTAGAGCGAGTCATCCAAGAGAAACCCAAGTGGAAGGTACGGGGTCTTTGATGAACTGCCTTGTTAGCATTTCTGCAACATCCTATTCATTACACAGATTAGCTCTATTTAATGTAGGAGGAGACAGCACAAGGGTAAGAATGCTAGAAAGCAAGGATTAATTGGGGGTCATCTTGAAGGTTAGCTACCACAAATGCCCTTTGCCTTTATCAATAATGGTAAAGACCTGGAAGAAAACATTTGTTTCTTTTATCTCCATGGAACAACAAATGAAAGGGCATGAAATCTGGCTAAAATTCTAGCTCTTACCCGCTACACACGTTTGGAAAAGATAGGTATGTAATCCCTCTAAGCTCCCCTTTTCTAATCTGTAAAATGGGGATAATAATATTCCCTGCTATGAGGATTAACTTAGATAACACATGTAAAGGGCTTAGTTCAGTGTGTGACAAAAGGTAGGAACTCAAAGCTTGTTCATTCTTCTCACTTTCCCCCTCATCCTCTCCTCCCAGGACTATCGTGTACCACCTGAATGATGTGGATAAATGACCCCAGCTCAGAGTCAGACCTCTCCCCACCTTCCCCCATCTCTGCTGCTGGCTTCCAAACCAAATGAGGGGCTCAGCCTTGGCAGCTGAGGTTTCTTTTTCCCTGAGGAAGATTTGCCAAGGCTTCGTAAAGTCAGGATGTGTGAGAGACATTGCAGTTCTTTCATATCTTAATTAGCAATTAATTAAGTGGGGGTGTGGGTGTCTGGGATATCTGACAGACAGGCTCAGTAATTACCTTTTATCATTATTACTAATGGAAAATATGGTCAGGGTGGTTCAAGTTTTCCCAGAATTTCAGGTTTAATTGAATGACCCAGTGGAGAATCAAAATGAATAAGCTGCCCTTTCCACACAGCTTTATTAAAAACATTTTGAAATTTGGCAGTGCCTTGCACTCAGGAGCTTTGCTGGCCTGTTATCTTGGGCTACGATCTTTAGCTAGGCTTATAAGAAGCAGGGTGGGCCCCCTTGGGGTTGCAGGGTCACTCCAGGAAAGCACACAATTGTATTTTGAAGACTATGCCGGCAACATTTCATTAATACCCCTCTCTCCTCCCCCATGGAAGGTCTCTGTTTGGAGGTCAGAAAAGGGCACTGGTGTAAGGTCTGAGCTGGAGGAGAAGAGAGGTGCTTTTCCAATGTTGCTATAGTGATATTGGCCCCAGTGTTCTGGAAGTTCCATCCAGGAGGGGCAGAAAGACCCTATTGGGTGATGCTTTCACAACCCCATGGTCACATATGAGGGTTGGCAAGTCGGGGGTCCAGAAACTGGCCACTGCTTGGAGGGTTCTTGGGGTTGAGTTCTCTGGGTGATCTTAGGGAAAGTAAGCTAGGGCCTGGTCTCCTCTGTGTTCTGAACCCACACATGGTGGATTCTCCACAGGCATTGTTTCACAGGGTCTAGACAAGCCATTCCAAGGCTTCAGTCTTCTAGAGTTAACTTGGGACAGCTGGACATATGTCAAACTACCCTTTCACCCCAGAGAGAGCTGTGCAGTGTTGCCACAGGGGATCATCTGGGGCGACATAAGGATCCTCCTCTGGCCCCACATGTGTGTTTGTATGGATAGTATAATACCTCCTAGATTCAGTGCTGCCTCATTATCATTATTTCTAAATGGGCTGTTTGAATGAGCCATCACGCTCTGCCTGTGTGTGTCAGGGGTCTGATCTAAACATCTGGCATTTTGAGTAGAGTCGGTTGGTATCCTTCATCAAGTGGGTAATTTCCATTACAATTCACGATTCCGACTTAAGATAATTCATCAGGTCTAACAAGAGATTTGAGACCAGTGGGACAGCTCCTATGAGTGGGGCTGGAAGGTTCCGGCACGTCCTCTGGGCTGCTGAGGCACCCAGCTCTGTTTCTTGACACTTTGCTCTGTCTATGGGTGACTGTGTCACAAAGGTCAAGGGCTCCTTTGCCATCACTGGGCTACATCTGTGATGCTTTGGGTTGGTTCTTTACGAACCATTCCCTGTGCCTTGATGTCCTCTAAGTGAAACTGCAATCTAATAACTCTAAGTGGCGCAGATTCGGGGCATGACAAATGGATTAGCAATGAGCTCCATTGTCTTAAAATTCAAACTACTATACCAGGTGTTAGCAGCAGTACTCTCGGGGTCATCTTTTTAAATGTCCTCTGTCTTTTTCCACTGAATCTCTATTTCTTAACTTTTCAATTTTGTTTATGTTTTTCTTTAGTAATGAGAAAATAAATGTTATTTTAAAAGTTTAGAAAGTATGGTTATAACTGATTTGATCAAGTGTTATAGCAATGGTTCTTAGCCTGGGGTCCACAGAGAATCCATGCGACTTAGATAGAAAGAAATTACATCTTTATTTTCACCACCCGCTAACAAAACTTTAGCAAGTCCTCTGTTCTTGAATGTAGGCAACAAGTCACAGCAGTACTAGCTGTAGCTGTAATTTTGTCATCCACAGACATCACGGCTATTTTTATATCTCATTACGGTTGTTGCAGATATGTTGAAATATTGTTGAAGCTTATTACTACTTCAGAATCACAGTAGTTATTTGACTTGCCACCAGGTCTTGTTATTTACTGGGTTAATAAAGAAACATATATTACCATACAGCAAATTTGGTTTTTTAGTATTTTGATAACTGCATTTCAATAAAAATGCAGTTTCCTCTGTAATCCTATATATTTTATTTTCTACATTTAGAACATTATTCTGAGAAGGAGTTCATATGCATCACCAGGCTGCCAAAGAGGTCTGTGACAAAAAAATAAAAAAGGTTAATTAGTCCAGGCTTAGAAGCAGAGCAAGGGAACTGGCATGCGTTGAGACCGCCGTGGTCCAGGCCCTGGGCTTTCTGTGCATTGCCCCGCTCAATCCTCCCTAAAAGCCTATAAGGGAGCTACTGCTACTATCCCCATTTTACAGGAAATTGAGACATGAGAGGTTACGTAACTTGCTCAAGGTCACTCAGCTTCTAAGTGACAGAGCCGATTCTGAACTCAGGCAGGCAGGATGCATCTGACCTCCTTTGTCCTGCCCTAAGCGCCACCAATGGGTCCATATTGAATGTGCTACATCATGTGTTTGTGTGTCCCCGAGCCAGATGGAAATTTGTTGCCTGGAAGGTTGATAGGGTGTGTTTGACCTTCCCAAGTAGAGTGCAAATACCTCAAGGGCAGGGGCAGGGTCATTTTTCTTTATTTATCCCTTCAAAGCCCCCAAGGGAGAGGAATTAAAGAATAATATTCCAAGCACTGGGTTGATTAGCAAATATGATAGAACTTTAGCCATTGAAGGCACCCCTGCTCCCAAACTGATGTTCCAGCCTCACTGGGGAGCCATGGCATGTCCTTGGCCAAGCTGGCTGTTCTTGTTCTGAGGTCCTCTCTCCAGCATCCGCTCTGCCTGTCCCCTGCTCCACCTTCCATTCCCACCTCTTGGTCCACAGCCTTTCTGCATCTAAAGGGAGCCAGAATGTTCTGGTGCTCAAAGCCTGACAGAGACAAATGCTTCATTACCCGGAGGCCCTAGGCACACGGTCATTAAGTGATCACCAAACTCAGAACACCACACTGGAAGGGCGCCCCTTGGAGAACACTTAACTGGGACCTAATTGCATTTGCTAGACATCAATCACCAGGGTAATTTCCTGTCTTAAGATGTGTGCTCTCCTCTGCAAAAGAAGCCAAAAATGAGGTCAAAAAAGGAAAGAGAAAGCTTTGGATCTAAGGTGAGCCCTGGCCCTTTCTTCACCTGATATCTAGCCCTGCCTTGCCTGAGTGTGGACAGAGGCGAATATTTCTTCTCTCCTCTAAATGGCTCCTGTGGGGCAGGTAACTGGCTAAGCTGGTGCTTGGCTGGCAAAGGCCTGACCCTCGGGGCCAGAGGCTGAGTATGTTTTTTTCTGATGGCAGCTCTCAGGTCCTCCTCAAGGGTTGCCAATTTCCTCTCAAAGGGCCTGACCCAGAGGGCACATCTTCACAACCGGCCCAAGAATCCATGCCTTCTCTGTACGTGTTCAGTTTTAATTTGGTCGATATTATCATCTCCCTTGGATCTGCCGTTAAGGGGGATCAGTTGCTAGAGTGATAAAAGATCAACTTCCCAGGCATTTGATAAAGGGCTCTCCTCCGGGTGTGGTTGGGCTGTGAGCCAAACCCCAGCAGCCTCCCCATCAGCCAGCACAAGCACAGAGGCCACAGACTCGGGCTCTGAGCAGAAGATACACATAGCACCCGAGTCCCTCTCGCTGGGCAGAGGCTTGGTCAGGCATCTCTGTGGACAGGGGCCTGCTTCTGCAGTCTGTGGACTGGGCAGGGGAGCAGGTGGGGAATCACCCAGTCAAACAGGAAGTGGATCAAACCAAAGGTCCTGTGTAAATCCGGTGAAGACACCACTGTCATTTTGAGTGGGATAATTGTTTCGGGAGGGGGTAGTGAGACAGTCCAAGGTCACAGCCTAGAGAAGTAGAATATTTAAGAAATCTGTGCCGGGGCAAAATAGGGGAACCAAGCCGGAGGTCAAGAGCTTAGTGCATGTAGGAACAGCCCAGGAAGTTGGGTACAAGGCCAGAACAATACAAATGGGACCCATAAGGCCACACCAGGGTTGGGGTGTGCAAATTGGCTCTGCTCAGATGCAGGCCCTGTGGAAAATGGAAAGGGAGGCACAGGATTGGAGCAGAGACAGTGGCCCTGTGTGTGACTACTAGGCCACTGTCCCTTGTAGCTTGAGTAGAATCTCAGCCTTAGCATGACCTGTGGAGGTGGAGGGGTTTAAGCCAGTGTAGAAGAGTCCTGATGGTGGGTTAACATGAGGTAGGCCCTAGAAAATGAAGGTCTGTTTTCTTTCATTGGCATCTGAGTCTTCAAAGCTTAAACTTCTATCCAGGTGTAACTGAAGGTGGTTGTCTAGTTTTGTGTTGTGTAGAGTGCACTTCTGCCATTTCGGGTGAGTGGATTCTTCTCTGGGTGAGACTGTCCATGGTATTGCAGGGTGATCATCACCCCCAGCCTCCGTGCGCCCTACGCTGGCATGCCTTCCACCCAGCATTGTGATCACCAGACACACAGTTCCAAATATTCCTGGGGTAGGAGGGAAGAGGGGAGGCAGGACCACCTCTGGTTAACCCAGCTTCTCCCGGCCAGCAGGCAGGTTACCGACTTCTCAGATGTTGGGTTTACACTCAAGAACCTGAGGCAGAGTCTTGGGAGGCTCCTCAAACCCTCAGATTTCAACTTAGTCAGAGCTGGCCCATCCCCAGTGGTGGTTTTTCAGGGCAAGGCCATTTGCATGGGCCAAGAGGAAAGCACGCTTTTAACATTGTCACCTACTAACACCTATGTTTAAACTGACATTGTGAGAAACTTGAAGGCACACAGAGTGACTTTTTCATCTCGTCTCCCCAGGGAGAGCCTGAGGAATATGAAAATCTAGGTTTGAGAAGGTCAGAGGGATGCTCCCAAGCAAAATCCCACTCAGCTTTCCCCATTGCACTCATCTGCTTGCACCCCACCCCGGGAAAAGAAAAAAAAATTACTGATCATTTATTATCTGCCAGAATTCAAAAAAATCACTGAATAAGAAATGGCTCCTGCCTTCAAGAAAGAAGCTCACAGTCCATGGGGGAGACACACTCATGCACATAGAGAGATATTTCCACATGGCTTCTGTGTCCAGAGTCTAACAGAGGCATGACCAAAGCACCAGGGCACCCCAAGCATGGAGTCAGAGAAGGCTCACAGCCAAGAGAAATCAGTTGAAGATGGGAGTGCCAAGGCTCAGAAATGGGAAACAGTGTCTCCTTCCGGAAACAGAGAACCAGTTGTGTGGAGACATGGTGGCTCCTGAATCTTTACTTGAGATCCATTTCCTCAGAGTGAGGTTGAAGAGAAACAGATCCTCTCCGATTTCCACCATTGTAGTTCTAAAGAAACCTCACAGTTCTTTCAGAATGTGTCAGAACCAAGAAGGCCCATCCTTAAGCCAGGCAGTTGCTTATTGACTATGATTGGAAGGTCTTCACAAAACCCTCCAAAGTCCCTGTTTCTGAAACTCATATTTCCACCTTAGATTGATACCATTGTGTTACTATTTGCCCTTCCCCAGAGATGTCAGCATTTTAAACGGAAGCATACATCACTCACACTATTGCATGAATTAAGCTCATCAGCTGTTGGTCCAGGATACCAAGAGAGAAGAGGGACTTAACGACTTCCATGGAGGACATCAAAAGGATAACAGGATTCTGGTAAGGCCATCAAAAGCAGAGATAAAGAAGACAAATGAAATCTCACACTTTCTGTTCTTTGACAGCAAAGGAGGCACCAGCTGGCCAATGGATCTCTTTTGTGCGCCGGCCTCTCACTATTGTGGCCTCTGCCGCTGCGGAGCACAGGCTGTGGACGCACAGGCTCAGTGGCCATGGCTCACGGGCCCAGGCGCTCCGCGGCATGTGGGATCCTCCCAGACTGGGGCGCGAACCCATGTCCCCTGCATCGGCAGGTGGACTCTCAACCACCGTGCCACCAGGGAAGCCCTGGATCTCTTATAGAGAGTGGGGAGGGAGCTGGAACTATGTTTGCCTTTTGTTTTTTGCTTTTGTGGTCAGACCACATTATTGCCATGGCAATTCCCTCATCAGCTAGCCCTTCCTCTCATCACACTGACAAGTGCCATCCTGATAACAGAGGGTCCACATGATTTCCCTGCATTCAGGTGTGGGCCCTTCCACAGACAAACTATGGAAGAAATCTCAGGTGGTCTTCACCTCTCCCTGCAGCTGAGCACAGCGGTTGCCCTTCTGAAGCATCACTGGTCACATCCCTGTGTTGCAGGAAGGGGGACCCCTTCCAGGGCCCGGAGAGTGGGCTCTTGTCTAACACTCAGAAATGAATTGTCCGAGGAGACACATGTGCAGACAAAGCAAAAGCCTTTATTGGGAAGGGGCACCCGGGGGGAGAGCATCAGGGTAAGGGAACCCAGGAGAGCTGCTCTGCCACGTGGCTCGCAGTCTCAGGTTTTATGGTGACGGGGTTAGTTTCTGGGTTGTCTCTGGCCAATCATTCTGACTCCGGGTCCTTCCTGGTGGTGCGTGCATCTCTCAGCCAAGCTAGATTCCAGCGCGAGGGTTTCTGGGATGTTGGCAGGACATATTGTCTCCTCCCTCCTCCCTTTGGCCCCTCCCGAGTTCTTCTGGGTTAGTTGTAGAGATACTATGGGCTGGCACGTCCTCCCAAATTCTCCTGGTTAGTTTTCCACAGCAGCATCATGTTCTCTATCAGGTGTGATAGAGACCTGCTGTGAGACAACTGCTGTGTCCTGCTGTGAGACAACTCAGGCAAGAGGTTATCATCGTGCCTGGCCAAGGTGGGCAGTTTTGGTCAAGAGTTCCCTAACACCTGGACAAAATGCACGGGAAAGATAACCTTCTAGAATCATTCAGCTCCAGGGGATGACTCAAATCTTTGAATGGTGATGCCAGAAATACCAGAATCTGGGGGTAGCAAGGGGCTAGAAAAGATTTTCAATTTCTTTCATTGGTCAGGATCACGGTAAAACTACCCAGAGCGGGCCCTACTGGCCTCAAGAGAGCTGATGACTCAGGAAAGAGCCTAGCCCTTAGCCCTCTCTGCTGGAGCAGCCGCTCCTGCCTGCTCATGGCCCCAGCCTGGAGCCAGAGTGTCTAATCTCTTTGGATGGCAGGCAAGTGCCTCAGCCTAGCCCTGAAAGAGCAAAACTAGAAACTCGTCTTCTGTACCTTTCTTCCTTTACTGCATCTTTGTTCTGGCCCAGCATTCACTTCAAATCCACCACTTCTCCCCATCCCCATAGCTACTCACTTTGCTCAGGGTCCTAGCATCTCTTGCCTATTTTTCTCCCTCCTCCCCTCCCCCTGTTCCTCCTCCTCATCATCATTGGGCTTCCTGCCTCCTCTCTCAGCCCCCTTCCAATCCATTCTCCATTCTGCTCTCAGGATATTTCTAAAGTAAATCTACTCACGTTATTTCCCTTCTTAAACCTCTCAAGGTTTAGGGTGTGCCCAAGGTATTTCATGATCCGATCCTGTTTACCTCCCTGACCTCCATTCTCACTGCCACCCTCTCCTGCCTGCTATCTGTCCTCCAGCCATGCTCGACTACTTGTGTTTTCCCCAACTTCCAAGCTCTCACTCTCTGGGCCTTTGCATTTGTTGGTCCATCTGCCCAGAAACTTCTGCCTGGTTAATATTTATCCTCCAAGATCACCTCCTCCAGGAAGACCTCCTGACACTCCAGGGATGGTTTAGGTAACATTCACTCTGTCTCCTCTCCCCTACACCACGAGCTCTCATAATAATCTTTACATATAAATTGGTGTGTCCTCAGCACCCGGCTTTGTGCTTGGCCAGCAGAAGAGGGTCAATTAGCATCAAACCATAACATGAAACTTCAGAGGCCCCTGCAGCTCCCTGTACCTACAGCTTGGAGAACTCAATTGACTAGGTAAAGGGAAAATGCCCACATTGAATACTGCTGTATGCTGCTAGAAACTGTGTGCAGAGGGAAAACAAATAAGTGATTAAGTAATGGCAGGCAAGTATTTCACGGAGTCCTATACAAATAAAATAACAGGAAAAGTGCCTTTCAGTACTGATTAACCGCCGCTGAGAATTAAAGATCATTTGTAACAAATCATTACAGTCAACTGATTAAAAATGAATGAGGGGGCTTCCCTGGTGGCGCAGTGGTTGAGAGTCTGCCTGCCGATGCAGGGGACATGGGTTCGTGCCCCGGTCCGGGAGGATCCCACATGCCGTGGAGCGCCTGGGCCCGTGAGCCATGGCTGCTGAGCCTGCGCATCCGGAGCCTGTGCTCCGCAATGGGAGAGGCCACAACAGTGAGAGGCCCGCATACCACAAAAAAAAAAAGAAAAAAAAGAATGAGTTTGTACAGAGAACCATTACTGAATCTGGAGCTAAAAAAACAAAAAGACAGTTAAAGCACATTAACTTGAGACTTCCAACCTGTATATGTGTCGCTGCATGAGGCTGATTTACCATTTACACCAAAGGGACACCAACCAACCGTGGACAAAGAGCAGGAATCTGAGTATGAGTTCACAAACCCCATGCCTGGCTCTGTGAGGTCGGTGAAGTTTCTCTAAGCTTCTGTATTGGTTACTGAGAAAATGGAGATGGTAACACCATTATCATGTGGTATTAAGCTGAACCATATGAAATTGCTGACAGTTGACTGTATTTAACCTTCAGAAATGACAATTTCATGTGGTTCAAACTGATATTTTTTTGTGAGGGTCAAAATGAAATAATGTAAATCGGAAGATGCTCTACACATGCAAGCCTTGCTGAAAGTATCTCCCAGCACCACAGCAAGACTGTGACAACTGGCAGCAGTGTGGTGTTCACCTGGAGCAAATCCCAGGACCAGTGAGCCTCCCTCATTTGCATTAATAACATTAGGTTGGAGAAAGAGGAAAGAAGACTAAAAGAGATAAAGGGATTCCTCCAACTGTCAACCCAAGCCCTCCCTTCCTCCCAGGAGGACGCTATGCCACATCCCTTGTGCTATTTTATTTGTAAGTGTAAGCGTTATTTCACTGTAAGTTTACAGTGAGTTCACAGAGGGATGCTATGTAGTATTAGATGCACTGAGCCGTCTCTGGCTCCAGGGTCAGCCCCCAAAGCTGATCCCTGACCGCCCTTGTTATGAGGAAACTTCTGAATCTAAGTCATGGACATGAAAAGAGCCCTAATAAATGTTTAGTTGAATAAATGGATGAACAAATGAATGAGTTCTCAAAGCCTGGTAGGCCTATTGCCTGTCCTTCTGTCATCTGGCAGAGGCCTGGTAGATGTGAAATAAAATTCATATTTTATGGCAAGGCAAGAAAAATTTCTCTGCCCTTTGGTCTCCTCTCTCCCTGCACTGTGCGCTGAGTATCTGCATGATACATTGACCAAACCTCCCCCCTCAGCAGGAATACCTGCTCAGCCATAAAGAGCAGCATTCTCCTAGCATTGACCAAACAACTCCTTAAAGATTACATTTCTTCTTGAGCTTGTAAGGGGTCACGTGACCTACCACCATGACCCTTAGATCTGGATCATGTAAACCGTCAGTGATGCATCATTTGATGTACAATCCTCTGTCTCAAAAAATCTTATATAACTGTGCCTTGGCTTCTAATGGGTAGAACAATTCTCAGAGCTTTCTGAGATGCTCTTCCGGGGCTATAATCCTCAAATTTGGCTCGAATAAAATTTTCTATCTCTTTCTTAGATGGACTGATTAATTTTTTGTCAATGAAGATAAAGGCACTCTGTGCCCATACCCCCAAGCCAAGGAACTAACATCACTCTGAATCTCCTGATGTGATGCAAACAATGGCAAGCAATTTCTTCATAATTACAAAGTGCTTATAATGAGACAGCTTATTCCTTTTTCTTTTTAACATCTTTATTGGAGTATAATTGCTTTACAGTGGTGTTAGTTTCTGCTTTAGAGATAACTTATTCTTACTTTTAAAATAACTTATACATGGCATTGGTCCAAACCCTTTACTTAACCAAATAACCATACATATTAATCATACACACACGCACACCCACACACAAATGCACGATTTTTAAAACTCCCTTTTCCAACTGCATTAATTAAAGACCTTATTCAGAATTAACTTAACTCACCAGATTCTTTCTAATGATTTTGTCCTCATAGAAGCAAAAATGCACCCTCTCTTCACCTGTACCAGTTATTGATTGATAGATTTCTACCTTGACCCCTGGCATGTGGCTTCTGCTTGGCACTGGGAGGTATTGCTGAAGGCCAGCTTCCTGGGCATGAGAACCATGGGATCACACAGGGCCCTGTGATCAAAAGGGACCTGTGCTTGACTTACTGCTTCGCTGTTGCCATTGTGAACTTCTTAATAGTGTTTGGACAAGGAACCCCACATTTTCATTCTGCACTGGGTCCTGCAAAGCACTTAGCTAGTCTTGGCAGAGATGGTCAGGAAACAGTGAGAAACACCAAAGGCAGCAAGAGAGATGGTGTAATCCAGGTTCACAGGGTTCCCGGGGAGCCTCAGGAGGGCCTAAGCTGGCCGGAGGGGCCGTTAGGAAAGCTTCAGAGTGGGGAGTCCAGCTGCAGAGGAGTCTCGTTAGTTGGAGAGACAGACTCTGGGAAAGGGAGGTTTGCTAAGGAATCCTATGAGGCTAGAATGATCAGATTTATGCTCTCGGGCTGCAGAGCGACCACGTATAACACAAAGGCAAGACGTTAGTCCTCCAACAAAGGAAGGAGACGATGTCTCCTAAAGACAGCAAGCAGCCAGAGAGTAAAACCAATAACTGGAAAAATCTGCCCATTGTGTTAATGTGCCATGGACAGGATTATGTCATTCGCTCATTTATTTGTTCCCTCAACAAACATTTATGGAGTATCCAATGGACACATACTGCGTTTGTTCCTGAGCAATTTTAAAGAGGATTCAGTCCCTGCTCTGGAAACTGCTAATCTATGTAGAAGAGAAAGACATGAATGAGATAATATAATGTGATTAATGTTATAAAAAAAAGAATGCTGTTACCCACTGTGGAGTAGGGGCAAGGGGAATGGGCAAGGTTTTTGAGGAAGGTCTTAAGACTAGGTGTTAAGACTAGATTTTGAAGGGTCAGTAGGAGTTCAGTAAAGGATGATGAGAAGATCATCTAGACAGAAGGAATAGCGTGAGTAAACACCTGGGAATGAGCAATATCGTGAGGCATTTTGACACTAATAATAAGTCTAATACAGCAAAGAAGAGGATGCAAGATGGTGAGTAACAGAACAGGGTGATGAAAAGAACAGTAGGATCCTGGTTGTGAAGAGCCTTGAATGCCATTGTATGGAGCCTGAATTTTACTGCAGGTTAATGGGAGAGACTTTGAAGTTTCTTAATCAGAGAAAATCAGAGTGGAGTGGATCCCACTCTGGAGATTGGAGTGGATCCCACTCTGGAGATCAGAGTGGAGAAGATCGGAGTGGAAGGGATACCTTTTGCTGCAATGCAGGGATGGATTTAAGTGAAGAGTGACAGAAGCAGGCAGGTAGTTAAAGAATCACAAATATTTAAGCACGAAACAGTAAGGGCCCAAACTCAGGTAATAGCAGAGTAAACAGAGAGTGGGGAAGAAATCAGAGATTTATCTTAAAGGTAGAATGGATTGTAGTTGACTCATTGGATGGGATGAAAAGGGGGGAACAATTAAGCCTTCCCAGTTTTCTGATTTAGACCTTTGGATTGACAACATTGTCATTAACCATGATGGAGAATAAACGAATAGGAAGGTAAGAAAATGAGTTGAATTTTGGACAGGTTAAATTCAAGGGACTGCTTCCACTCTGTGTTAGAAATTTGGAAGCAAGTCGTAAGAATATAGGTGCTTGGGCTTCCCTGGTGGCGCAGTGGTTGAGAGTCTGCCTGCCGATGCAGGGGACACGGGTTCGTGCCCTGGTCCGGGAAGATCCCACATGCCGCGGAGCGGCTGGGCCTGTGAGCCATGGCTGCTGAGCCTGCGTGTCCGGAGCCTGTGCTCCGCAAAGGGAGAGGCCACAACAGTGAGAGGCCTGCGTACCGCAAAAAAAAAAAAAATATATATATATATATATAGGTGCTTCCTGGAGTTAAAGGCATGGATGGAATTACCTATAGAGGATCTGGACGGTTAGAAGCTCTGGAGAGCACCAGTATTTAGGAAGTGGGTGGATTAACATGATCCAGTGAAAGAGGCTGTCAGAGCAAGCTATTGGAAAGGTAGAGGGAGAACCAGTGTGGTAGATTGTATTACTGTTCCCTATAATTGTCTGTCTTTCCTGGAAGATCATTGGCCCTGCTCATTGCGAGTGGGAGGAGTGTACTTCTTTGATCTCTTGATGTCAGGCTTGGACCATGTGACTTGCTTTGGCCAATGGCACGTGAGCAAAGGTGATGTACACAACATCCAAGCAGAAGATTTAGGAATCACTGTGCGGTTCTGCCATAAGATCCTCTGTTCCTGACACCTGGATCCCCAGATGAAGAATAGACAAGGGCAGAGCTACATCCGAGCCTCAGCTGCTGTGGACTGAGAGCAGAAAGGAGACCTTTATTAGTGTAAACCACTGAGATTTAGGGATTATTACTTTAGTGTAACATAGCAAAAGCTGACTGTTACAACCAGAAAAGAATAGTGTCTCAAAAAATGAAAGACACACTTCAAGAAAAAGTGAATGGTCAAGAAGGTCAAAAGTGACAGAGAGATAATTAGAAGTAGCAAGAGGGAGGTTATGGGTGATCTTGGTGAGAACAGTGTTAGCGGTGTGGTAGGAGCTGAAACCAGATGGCTGTGGATTGATTCCTGAATGGGAGGTGAGGAGGTGGAGACTGTAAGTGTAGATTACTCATTTAATGATGTTGACTGAAGAGAGGGAAAGAGAGAGAGAGAAGCAGTTTAAGGTGGAGACAGAGTGGGAGGAAAGTTTTATTTAGGTTAGAGGAGATTTGAAACTGTTTGCAGCCTGAGGAGGAAGATTTGCTGGAAATGGAGAGATTGAAGATGTAAGTACAGCTGGCCCTCCGTATCCACAGGTTCTGCATCTGTGTATTCAACCAACTGCAGATCAAAATTATTTGGGAAAAAAAAATTCCAGAATGTTCCAAAAGCAAAAATTGAATTTGCTGCTCATCAGCAACTACTTACATAGCACTTACATTTTATTAGATATTATAAGTAATCTAGAGATGATTTAAAGTACACGGGAGGGTGTGCATAGGTTATATGCAAACAGTATGCCATTTTATATAAGGGACTTGAGATCCTGGAACCAGTCCCCCACGGATACTGACCAACGGCTATATTGAGGCTATATGCCTGAAAATATTTGTATCTGTGACTCCCCCATAATATTAAAAATGATAATAACAAAAACATACATGGTGCTCACCAAGTGCCTGGCACAGCTTTGAATGCCTTGCATGTATTAATTTAATCTTCAAGGCAACTCTATGATGGAGGTACTGTTCTTATCATTCCCATTATAGAGATGAGTAAAATGAGGCATCAGGGTTTTGATTAACTCATCCTAGTTAACACAGTTAATATGCAGCAGAGCCAGGATTCAAACTAAGGCCATCCACCTCCAGGGGGGTGGGTCCTTAACCACCATGCCGTATTGTCTCTCATGGAGGTGCAGATAGATTTTAAGCTGTAAGCTCTGCCTGGGAAGATGATGTGCCAGAGAGGGTCATATGCATCATGAATGAGGGATGTGGCAGAGAAGTATAAAGGGGGTGCTCGTGAAGGAGAAAGTTCCGGTTTCTTGGAGAGCGGAATTGGAAAGTTATGGGCACCTGCCAATTGGGGTACCAGCCTGGTCTTTTTACAGGCTCTCCTCAGCCTCTGTCAGTCTGACAGGGATTGGGTGGTGAGAAAAGCTGAAAAGAGAAGGAGAGGGAAATTCGATAAAAGGAGGGCGGAAGAGTCGAGAGAAGGGGAGGAAGCCAAGCTCACGTTTGTGGTGCACGCATTACTCACTGTGTGCCAAGCTTTGTGTTGAGCTGGGGGTTTCAAGAGGTAGACCTAGTCCTTTCTCTGAGGAGCTCCCCAGAATAATGGGAGGGCAGTCAGAAGAGGCTTCTCTGACTCTGGGGTGAGTCTCCGTGTGATGTGCGCAAAAGGCTAAAGAAAAGCAGGCCACAGAGGGACCAAATCTCCTGGCACAGATTCCACCGAGAGGGAAGCAGAATTGCCAGCCATCTCTCATCCTCAGGATGCCCCCTCCTTTCACTGGCTCTTTGTGAAGATCAGGGCATGGCTGGCTGATGGAATGTGGAACTCTCCTCCAACCTGGACTAAAGGCAGAAAGGCCATGAGGGCAGAGTTGCTTTCAGAGTTCAAAGTTGGATAAATCTAAAATGGTACCCCACATCTAAGTACCCCAGCTCAGCATGCCTTTTACGAGGCATTTCAAAGTACGAGTGGCCTTTCATCACTATTGAGTCTGTAGGACGTGTTGCGAGTTGTCAGGTCACCCTGTGTCACCTCAGTGTGTGGCGGTTGCTCTGAACTGGAGAGGATTCCTTTGGACTCTTGGGAAGTCTGGAGACTTCCCTCCATAAGTGTGCACAGAGAAGCGAGTGAATTTCCCAAGATGGCAGTGTGGGCAAATGGGCAGAGGCTCACTTCAAGTCAGCCAGAGTCTATTTTGTTCCCAGATAAGACGTGTTGCTGAGCTGGAGTGAAAGGAGCAATTGACTCTGCTCTGCAGAGTTTGCCCCTCTCTCCCCTTCCTTCCTTTGCACTTTACTTTGTCTTCCTAGCTCATCCGCTGACTCCCTATTTAAGAGCAACTACTGTTCAAACAGACACACCACAAATATTAACTGTCTTATGTGAGCCAGGGGACCTCTGTCTCCCAGGTAAGCCAGGATGCCTCCTACAAATCTGCTTAGCAGAGTCCTGACCCTGGAGCACCAGGTACAGTCCATTTGAGCATTTCTGATACCAGCATCTCCTACCCAGGGTCCTCTCGATCAGGCTGACACTTCCCACTTGGGTCACATTCAAGTCACCTGTTTGTGTGGGACTCCCTCTTTGAGAGAGTCTACAATTCCCAACCCCTTACCTGCAACCTTAAGCCTATATGGTCTTTACTTCTTAATTAATGGCTAGTCCCTTAATCAACTCTGCTGATCCCTGTGTGCCTTGAAGTGGAAAAGGAAAAGTACAAATCAGTGGTAAGGAAACAACTTCAGAGAAAGTGAAATTGGGGCTGGTACTTGAAGGATGATTAGCATGCTTTTTGACGTATAGACAAAGAAACAGAGAGTGCTCTAGGTAGGAAGAACAGAGGGTGTACAAAGGCCCCAAAGTGTGACAGGGCAGAGTGAGTTCAGGGAAAGGGGCCGTTCAGTGAGGTTAAAGTGCACACCTACATACAGAGCATGGCAGCTACAAATGACACTGATGAAGCATGTTGTAAAGAGCATTATTGACTGTCCCACTAGGAAATCTAGCCTTGGGCTTGGCTCTGTAGACAGTTGAGGTCCACCAATGGTTTTTAAGTAGGGAATCTAACATGATTAGATTTGGGTTTTAGAACTCTAAGGGTGGCTGCATGAAAGGTGGGTTCGATGGGCAAAGACTAGAGGCAGAGAGACCGTCCCACTTGAAGCCACTGAAATCCCTCCAGGTGAGACCGCAGCCAGGTACTCAGCACTGATCTCCACAGTGGACCAGGCAGACCATGAAACAGGCACGACCAAGGCAGGCTCTCGCCCAGGGACTCTCAGCCTTTCTGCAGGGAGCCATCTGGTACCCCTCCCTGGGTTATAGTCTCAGAATCCTGTCTCTCCACCCCTCCTTTTCACGGGAAAGTAGATAATGTAGATTTTTTTGAAAAGGAAGCCCAGAGAGCCTTGCTAGGAATGCAGGCTGAATGGGCAGAGAGTAAGGTCTGTTCTGCTGCCAACTGCATTTATTAGCAGCAGGAGAAGGCACCTCTATACGTTTCTTCCAAATATTGCACACATTTTATTGGTTTGCTGATGCCCAGTTGGCTATAATGAGAAATTCCCCTCATCAGGAAGATACTGAAATCAGACTATTTTTCTTCTTGTCAATCTCTCTCCCTATACCTGCCTCCTGCTTTCTCTATTCTCTCCCTTTGGTCTGAGACCAAATTGGGTGTGACCTTTTCCTCCCTGTTTTAGGCCCCTCCTTCCTGGTGGTTACCTGCCAGGGGCTCTCCCACCAGTTTTACTCTAAGCTAAAATTTAAAAAAAAAAAAAAAAAAGTGAGATGGACAGGGAGTCTCTCCATGAGGGAGTGCCTGACAGTGAAGGTTAGGAGACATCAGCTAGTGAACTACAGAATATTGGTTACTTCTCATTTGATTACACTCAGAAAATGTAAAACCATCTTTCAGTCACGACTGGTCATTTATCTGCTGAAATGTTCACAGCAACACCCCCACCCACATTTATCTCCCCCTTCAGCTTCTAGTCAAGGTTTCTAGAAATTAGTGATTCATCACTGAATACAACAACTACTGTGGGATCTGCCAAGCCAGGAAAAATCACCTAGTCCCTGTGCCAAGGTGCTGTCTCTTGTTGGTAACATCTTCATGCAGCTGGGTACTCCTGAGACACAACATCTGGGGACATGCCAGAACAGCATGCTCACCCGAGTGTGTGTATCAGGACCACTGAGGGTAGATCAGAACCACAGCTCTCCAGACTGGCCTCCGGGGGATCCTAATAAGCTTGTGATTTGGAGGGGAGTGCAGTACTCCACCCGGGGTCGGCTTTGGGTTCCTAGGCACCTAAGGCTCACTCGTTTGGATGAAAAGAGAGAGGCTCATTCTTCCTGAGCCATAACTCAAGAGAGCACCACCCACATTTGAAAAGGTAGGGGTCAAGTTTGCTGTTATGTCTAGAGCACAGATATTATCCATTATACAGTAACAATGTGTTAATGAGGACATAAAGGACTTCTAATTAAACATAACTAATTATTTTTGTCCCCTCCTAAAAGTCTCACCATGGTAGGCAGAATTCTAAGATGGCCCCAAGATTTCCAACCCCCTGGTATGCATGCCCTGCCTGATCTCTGAGACTGTGCATATGAGATTTTACTCCTGTAACTAGGTATGTTATATGGCACAGTTGATTTTAAGATAGGGAAGTTATCTAGGTGAGCCTGTCCTGAGCACATGAGCCCTTTAAAAGCAGAGTTTGCTTTTTTGGGGGGTGGGGCGGTGTGCTGGTTACAGAAAGGGAAGTCAGAGAGATTTGGAACACAAGAGGAACTCAGTGCAAGTGAGATTCCCCATTGCTGATTTGGAAGCGGCCACATGGCAAGGACCTGAGACTGGGCAACAGCCAGCAAGACAGTGGGGACCTCAGACTTGTAATTGCAAAAAGATGAATTCTGCCAACAACCTGAAGCCACTTGGAAGTGGGTCTTTTCCCAGTCAAGCTTCTGGATGACAATGAAGCTGGCCAACATTGCTATTTCAGCATTATGGAATCCTAGACCAAGGACCCAGCCAAAATGTGCTGAATTCCTGATCCACAGAAACTGAGATAATAAATTTGTGTTGTTTTTAGTGGCTACATTTGTGGTAGTTTGTTGTATAGCAATGGAAAACGAATACACTCTCTAAAAGGAATAAAGATTTGAACCCATAAAGGAAGCACTTACAGCAGAGGAGAAGTGGCAAACAAATTTTGAAAGATGGGAAGCAGGTGGACATAGGTCACCACTTTAGAAGAGCGGAGGAAGTACCTGCAGAAGGGGAAGCCAAAAAGTAATAATCTGATTTGGAACTCAGGAAAGACTCGGGAACTAGGTACACAGTGCCTCTGAAGACTGAAGTACAAGTGGCACAACAAACAGGAAGACTGGGTGAAAGTCCACACAAGGAGCTGATAGACAAACCCCAGATTCTCTCTCCTTCCCCACCCAGTCAGACAACTTTCCTACCTTCAACTCTACAGAAGGCAAGAGGTTTACTTGCTGGAGACACTGAACCAGAGAGGCAGTGGACCTGACACTAGTCACAACTGATAGCCGATGAAAGCAAGGGTATTAAGTGAAAGTCATGTACTGAGCTATAAGACTGTCCCCACCCCCTGTTCTTTCCCCATTTCAGTTAAGCATGTATTACCCTCAACCCCTGAAAAGGAGACTAGAAACATTGTTCCTGGAGGAATGAGATGGCTCTTAATTAAGTGACTCGGACTGCAACTGATTACCCTATAGTCACATAGACACTTCACCTCCCACAGTATATGTGCACATGTGTATGTGTATGCTTACAACTTCTAATTAGCTTTCTAATGGTTAATTTGTATTTCAGATATAAATAGCAAGAAAAGATTTGGCAAACATTTGAGAAAAGACTCTAGTATAGGAGAGACAAAAACAAAGAAGAAATTGAGATTCAGATGGGACAGAAAATGCAAGGAACAAAAAAAAAACTTGAGAAAACTATTTCATCTGTGAAATAACAGAATAGGATCCTATTTACAAAGACACATTCAGAAAATAAGAAAAACTCTTGTATATTAAAGATTAAGATAGAAAAAAATTTAAAAATCAACACAATGTGTAGAAGACAAAAGTGAGTCAATCTCCCAGAAAATAGTACACAGAAATAGAAAATAAAAGATAAGAAAATTAGGTGATTCATTCCGGGAGGTCCAACTTCTAACTAACAGGAGTCAGATAAAGAGAGAACAAAGAAAATAGAGGAGTGAAAATTATTAAGGAAATATATAAGAAAAAATTCTTCTTTTGAAAGACATGACTTTCCAGATTGAAAGGGCTTATTGAGTGCATAGCGCAACAAATGAAAATAGGAACCACAACAAGGTATGCTGCCATGAAATTTTAGACCGGGGATAAAGAGATCTTAAGATCTCTTTTTTAAATGTCCAGAGAAAAGAGGCAAGTTACATGTAAACTATCAGAAATCAAAATGGTATCAGCTTTCTAAGAGCAAAACTAGATTCTAAAAGACAATAGAGTAGTTCCCTCAAAATTCTGGGTGAAATTAATTCTCAACCTAAAGTTTTGTACCCAAATTACCAATCAAGTGTGAGGGAAGAATAAATGCATTTTCAGATATCTAAGTTCTCAGTCTCAGTTTACCTCTGATGCACCATTTCTTTTTTTTTTAATAAATTTATTTATTTTATTTATTTATTTTTAGCTGCGTTGGGTCTTCATTGCTGTGCGTGGGCTTTCTCTAGTTGTGGCAAGCTGGGGCTACTCTTCGTTGCATTGTGCAGGCTTCTCATTGCAGTGGCTTCTCTTGTTGTGGAGCACGGGCTGTAGGCACACAGGCTTCAGTAGTTGTGGCACACGGGTTTAGTTGCTCCATGGCATGTGGGATCTTCCCAGACCAGGGCTTGAATCCATGTTCCCTGCATTGGCAGGAAGATTCTTAACCACTGCAGGGAAGCCTGATGCACCAGTTCTTAGGAAAGTAGTAAAGGATGTATGCCACAAAACAAAGGAATAAACCAAAAAAGATGAAGGCACTGCAATGGGTGTGGGAAACAGAGGATCTTACAGAGGAAGGAAGAAAAGGGAATTCCTAGTATTTAAGCAAAGGAAGGTCCAGGAGGACCAGTCTGTCGGAGACCTGGAGAGCCACCAGTCAAGAAGACAGGAAGACTGAAGCTTCTGGAAAGAGTATCTCCCAGGAAAACACAGAAATGACACTTTGTTTGATGTACCTGGCTGCTTTTATGTCTTATGGATCTGTCAAAGAGTTTGCTAAGAATTGTAGTTAGTCACCCAGATGAAAAGTTGAACTCAAGGGACAACCAACAGGTATACAAGAGATTAATTGTGATAACTGTACCCTACACAGCTGTATTGTGGATAATATTTACAAAGGCAATATAATGTAAATACTAAATATTGTTTTAACCAACAGTTGTGATAAACTACATTGGAAGGATGGGTTGGGGAAATGTCTGTGTGCATGTGTGGTAGGTGGAATGAGGCCAGGGTTGTACAAGAGTTAAACCCTTAACTTCCACAGGAGTAAATCAGTGTACGATTTCTAAAATTTCAAATAAGAAAGTAAATTGAAGAAATGGTAGTCTAAATGTGATCTAAATTTCTTTAGGTAAATACAAAAATAAATGGCTAAAAGTAGTTCCCTCTGAAGAACAGCCCTCATTGTTGGGAGGAAATAGCCAAGAAATTGCTTTTTTTCATGATGAGTCTTATAGTATTGTTTGAGTTTTTAAACTCTGTGTCAGCAATCAGAAGGCCATAGAAAATCCACTTTAATTTACATAGTACCTTGACAATAAGAATACTCCTTCTTTATCCCGTGGTTGGGGTGAGAGGTGGAAAAGGGATTATTTCTGATAACTTTAACCTGGTTTGAAAGCCAAGTTTTTGTATGTGAGCATATACTCCTGGTTCTCTGTACTAACCTGAGTCTTGGATGGCAAAGCCCATCTGCCTAGTGTTGAGACACAACTATAACCATGCCTATTATGCATACAGTGCTATGGAATCTACAAAGCCGCTGCATGCACATTACCTTGTTCGATCCTAGAAGCAATCTTATGAGGTAGTCAGGGCAGAGCGTAGGATACAGAGAGGTTGGGTGACTTATCCATGGTCACACAGCCTAGATTCCAAAGGAACTCTTGCTCTATGGACCTACTGAAGCCATTTATCTAAAACAAGGAGAAATATGGCATAACTTTGGAATAAGTCATTTATCTACCTCTGGTCCATTGTCTGTTTTGGGACTCCTAAGTTGGGGACATTGAATCATTCTATTCTTTATTTTCCCTGTCTTTTCACCATACCAGTTCTTACATTTTTCCTTCCCATTCCTGAATTGCTCTTACTCCATTTCTTGGATCTCATTCCTGCCCCTTTCCTTATGCCTCCAGACTTAATTCTTGGCTTCAGGAATTGAAACATTTGAAACACTGAGAGTAATCAGATACATCATGATCATGGTGCTACCTTTATGGTTAAAGGGAACCACCATGGCCTGTCCCAGCCTTGGAATCTGAATTAGACCTGGAGACCACTTGATCAAAACCACAAAGCACCCAGCCCATCACATGTTATCTCCTCCACTCTCAGCTCATCTAGAAGTTCAGTCTTCCACAAACACAGTGGTCTTGTGACATGGAATAGGCCCCCCAAAATGGGCTTCTCACTTTCTTTAGCTCTTTTTATTTATTCCTCAAGCACACACGCAGTTTGAGACTAATGGTGGGAAAAAATGAAATGGGGAAAGTGTCAGGGGTAGAAGAAAGACTACATTCAAAATATTTGCATGTATGTGCCCACCATCAATGTCGGCTGAGGGAGAAGGTGGTTGGAGAGGCGCCCATTTAAGTCACCAATATTTTTCCGCCCTCAGGTTCCTTAGAGATCTCTTGATCCTGTTTTGTGTTTGAGGTAGATAGGATCACAGCATCCAGTGTTATGGCTGCAGGCAAAATTCCAACATCTGAGAATATTTTCCTCCCAGATATTTAATTTCCCCTTCCAGCCGTTTCAACACTGGGGCCCTAAACATACATCACAAATCTATCTACCACATCATCTTAGCCTCTTTTGCAAGTCTTTTAATATCCATAGGAAAATAATGCTGTCTTTGATTCTGAGGCAAATCCCTAGCACTTCTTCCCTTGTTTCTAATTAGCAATATTTCTGTGGTAATTAAGACAAGAGCAGTTCCTCAGTTCTGCAGCATCTTCGATTCAGAGAGAAAGAAAAATACAACAATAACACAAAGTGGGTCTAAGAATGACTCTGTTAGCTGACTTGAATGTATTTTAAACAATTTCAGCACCTTAGTGCATGCGTGCGCGCACACACACACACCTCTATACACACATATACACAAGCTTGCGCACACATACACAGTACATGATATGCACGCATCTACACATACTTACTCACATGCATACACACACTCATGCACAAACAAGAATATTAACCCATTTCAGAAAGAAACAGGATCCAAATGCACTAATGGAAATACTATCCTTCTGTGGGTAGAACACATGCATCATCTTAAACCCTGGGCATCCCATAAAATGAATGATCTCAATGAACTGAGTGCTGATGAAAGATGGTCAAGGAAAGGTGGCTTCCTTCTCTCACTGGATGGCTAGAGATGGGCACGTTTCCTCCCTGGTCAAACACCCAGGGACTTGGTATTTTCAAGACTCTTCAAAGGCCCATTGCATATGTTTTCCCTGCATTAGCTTTTGCTCTTGCTTAGTAGGGAGGGAAGTTGAAACTGCATTGCCAGTCAAAATCTAACGTTGTAGGCTGAGCCCAGAGAGTTAACAGTGCTGTACTTTCCATTTTAGAGATGCTCTTCTAAAATGCCTCTAAACTCTGGGTGTGTGCATGTGTCCAAAAACACATGCTTCTGTGTATTCCTAAGGGATTAACAAAAAGGTGTTCTACACCTCAAAAAATAAAAAAAAGGTATCCCCTCTGCATTTATGACTTTTTAAAATCAAGGCATATTTTGAGGCTGGTACTCATCAGCGTTCAGGCAAAGAGCTCTTGTAGTTGTGTGTGTGTGTGTGTGTTTCAAGGCATTGACACATACCACAGGGCTTTACTTGTTTGGAAATTGTAACTATTTCAGGCAATTTCATAATTATTTCTCCTGTAGCTAGTTACTCTGTGCTCCTTCAAGCTGAGTTGTGCTTGCTAAGAGCTGGAGCTGTGCATTGTTTGATGGCTAAGGCTGTGGGCATAGCCCATGGGAACTGCTGGCCCTGCTGAGGACAGGCTCCTGGCTCCATATGTCTCCAGCCCCCACCCTGGGTATGTTCATATCTGGGGAGGCTGAGCTGATGAGCAGGATGCCTCTCTTTGCACTGGTTATTTTCTTTCATTGTGAAATACAAGATTCTCCCATTCCCATGCCTGTCAAATCATAAAGCCATGGGGAGATAGCACTGGTTGGGCCTCAACGATCACCTTATTGAAACTTCTCATTTTATAAATAAAGAATCTGAGGCTTGGAGTGAAAGGTTATCCCAAGGTCATACAGCAGCTGAGCACAGTCAGGGCTAGAATGCAGGTCTCCTTACTCTGAAGCTAGTGCTCCATTCACCTCCTTATATTGATTTAATTTCTTTATTAAGCAACTATTATTGAATTCCTAGTATGAATTAAGCATCACGCTAGATGCTGCAAGTTCAAAGGAGCCACAAAGTAGAGGGCACAGCAGATGTCAAATGAGACAACATACAGAAGGAAGCTCACACAGTGCCTGGCTCAGAGGAGGTATCCCATGGGTCCCAGCTTCCCTTCCCTTTCCCCTCCTTTCCCTACCAATACACCTGGAAAGAGGAAAAGCTCAGATTTAAATTAGTCAAGTTTTTGCAGGTCCTGGTTGAGGAGCTGATGGGCAACTCCTGTTACTCCTTCAAAAGCACATTTTCTAGTTCTGTGATAAGGCCTCCTAGGCCAGGTCCATGCCTGGAAGAACCTCCTAGGTGTCCTATAAAGGCATCAGTGCCTCCTGCTGCCCCTTTATTCCAGGGTGTTGGGTGATCGCATTGCTCACCCATGCTGGTCTGATTCATAAATATATTAGTGCTGACTCACTGACACCTACAGAGCAGGAAAAGCCATCTCCTTAGGCTTTGGCTGGAGATGGAGACATTCACGAGATGCAGAAATCAGCTCTACTCAGGGAAAGATCACTGAAACATGTTATGGGACGGTTGTCTGGGGAAAATATTGTCAAGGCTGTTTGGCTTGGAACCCAAGTTACTCTGTACATTTCCTGAACTCATAACAGGACTCTCATATGCCAGAGATTTAAAAGTCTCCTTGCTTTACTCTTACCCAGAAAACCAGAGACATATAGTCATGAAAAACCTGTAGTACCTGAGCCAAGTCATCCCTGATTCCAGCCTCGAATGGGAGGATTCAACTAGAAGGTTCCTTCCAACCCTAAGGTTGTGTGACTCTAAGACTTTCACAGCCACCATGCTGCAGGCTTTACATGCATCTATCATGCATTGATTTAAAACTTCTCTAGACCCTATTTAAAGTAAGAGCTATAGACTCAGACACTCTGCCCCACCTCTGGACACTCACAAGAGAAGAGTGAAGTCAGAAGATGTCAAAATATATGTATCTAATTAGAGGTTAACCAGTACTGTATCTAGAGTTTCTGGGCCCCTTTGCAGATATATGAGATCCAGGGCCATCCTTCAGATATGCTCTCTGGCCACTGTGGTGACCATGCTGGGGCTTTATCCTCAGCCCTTCTCCCTTTGATTCTTTTCTGCCTACTCTTCAGAGGGCCAATTATCTGTGGCACAAAGCTAAACACACCGAGATCGGTGTCAGGCAGCCTTAGCCACAGATAGCAAAGCACAAAATAAGTAATTCCCAAAGAGGATGAAGTGGATGCCAGGGGACAAAGGACTGACATACTGCCTGGTACAGAACCAAGCCGGATCTTAGCACACAGCTTTTCTCTTTTTCTAAATCTACCTTGTACATGAACACAGAAGCTGTCTCTATGCTCTGTGAAAACAGGACCTTTTCTGGCAAGACTTCCAGGCACAACCTGTCCTCATGCCAAGCAGCCTCCCTTAGCCACAACGTCAGCTCCGTCAGCCTGGGGTTCCCCAAACCACTCCCCTTCCCTGAGTTCTGCTTTGCTGGTTATTTAGACCAACAGCTTCCCTAACTCTCCTCCTTTTGCTCCTTCTTAATTTCACTCGTCCCCTCCTTGTGTTTACTCGTCGGTGTCTGCCTCCACAGGAAGCACTGGTACTCTTGTTTTCTCACTCATTTCCTGCAGATAGACTCCAAAATGGCCCTCAGTTATCCTTGCCTCACAGAGTCACACCCTTGTGTAATTCCCTCACCTTGAGCATGGGCAGGATCTGCGACTTGCTTCTAACTAACAGATTATGGCAAAAGTGATGGGCTGTCACTTCCATGATGTTACATAAGATTGTAAAATCTTCTTGTTGGCAGACTCCTTCCCTTGCTGGTTTTGTTAGAGCAAGCAGCCGTGTTGGGAAAGCTCATGTGACAAGGAACTGAGGATGGTCCCCCACCAACAATCACCCAGAATTTTCAGCAGGCTGCTATGGAGAAACTGAGGACCCTTGTCCAACAGTCCACAAGGGGCTGAATGCTGCTAACAAGTATGTGAGACTGGAAGCAGACTGAGCCTTGAGAAGAGACCACAGCCTTGGTCAGCATCTTGATTGCCCCCTTCAGATCAGACCCTTAGCAGAGGACCCAGCTAAGCATGATGCACAGAAACTGGGAGATGATAAATCTGTGTTGTTCTAAGCCACTAAGTTTATAGTAATACTGCCCACGGTTTTTTCTTAGAAGCACCCACCAATATGACTCTCCGGTGTTTGAAACAAATAATTTTTAGATTCAACAATGTGTGAGAGCAGTAGGGAACATTTCCTGTAGCCTCCCTTGGATGTGGAAGTCCCCGCCTCCAGCACCTTGGACAGTTCATCATCCAACCACCCCCCCCACCCCCCCACCCCCCGCCCCCGCAGCCTGAACTCTGATACCACTGCAAAGCTCAGCGTCTTAAAAGATAATCATTCTATCTATGGACAGCTCTTCCTTTATTTTTCATAATTATTTTATATTTATGCAGCACTAATTCTGTGCTTTTTACTATGCTCTCATCTATATACTTCATTTAAATTATTCCTCACAATAATTCTATTGTTGATACTATGATTATCTACTTTATAAATATTAGGAAATAGAAGCTCAGAGAAGTCAAGCAATTTTCCCAGGACTCATAAGCATCAGACAGATGTTAACCGAAGTCTGTCTAACTCAAGATCCATATTCTGAGCCACTATGGTGTGTGCTCCAATCTTCTTAGAAATCTCTTACTTATGCTAAACCAAACACTTCCTTCTAATGTATTTTGGATGTTTTAACAATAGAAATGGGATAAAGATGAAAACAACGAAGACCCATGTACCCAACATCCAGTTTAAAAATGAAACATTATGAATGGAAGTAAAGCTCTTGTTTTTCTACTACATACTGCCTTGCCCTCCCTTTCCATTGAGAAGTAAGCACTATTCTGGATTTGGTAGTCCTCACTTCCATGTATTTCTTTATTGTTTGACTTCATATATACGTATCCCTGAACAATAAATAGTATTATTGTGCACAGTTTAAATTGTAAATAAATTGTTCTCATACTAGAGGTATTCTTATTGAACTTCCTTTTCCCATTCTAATTGTTTGTGAGATTTATGAATATACCATATTTTCTTTAGCCATTCTCCTGTTGGTGGACAGTTAGGTTATTTCTGTTCTTAGCCATCACAATCAATTCCACTAGGAAAGTTCTTATATATGTCTTTTTGTGCATAGGTGCAAGAACTTTTCTAGGTTGTATATCTAGGAATATATTTAGTTCCACCAGCTATCACCAAGTTACTCTCATAATAAGGTTTTGAGATACCTCACCATTGTGTTTGCCCTCCCTGGAGAAGCTCTGGTTAGTTAGGAACACTTCTCCAGGACAATGAGATGCTTGCCTCCTTTATCTTGGACAGAATACTTCTACCAGCGGTCTGACATTGCAGGAGATGTTTCAGAATCTTTATATACTGTAACTTGCTATTGATATTTTAGTTATACAATAATCCCTAAGTATTTTTCCACATGAATTACTCTTAAATCAAGTATCCCCAGTTTGTATCTACACAGCTGATTTTTTTAAGCTTAAGTACAGGATTTTAATTCTATCCCTACTGAATTTCTCTTTGTTAGTTTTAGCCATCCCTAGAGTGTATAGAGATAGTTTGAGTCCTGGTTCTGCTATTCCATCCATAAATTTGATAAGCATGCTTTCTGCATCTTTGTCTAAGTCCTTGATAAAATAGAGATGATAGAGCCAGAGATGAAACCCTTCAACATACTACAAGATGTTTCCACAGTGTTGATGTAATCCAATACCTGGGCATGGTTGGCCAACTCACCATGATGCTAGCTAAAAGTATTATGCAGTCCTCAATTTCCTATTCAACCCACAAGAATATCAAGGCAAACTTTGTCCAAGACCTTGCCATATCTACAGTATCAGCTGACTTACATTATCTTACCATCTGGAGATAGGACTCCACTTAATATGCATTGTTCTCAGTGAACCCATGCTAGCTTCTAGTGATTTCTATCTCCCCTCTAAGACCTCATAGACAGTTTGAATAGTAAATAATCTTAGAATTTCTATGGTGATCAGTATCAGATTCACCAGACTGTGCAATCTGGAACCCACTTTCTTCTCTGAAAATCCAGATTTTTCTCATCTCTAGTCTTCTGGTTTCTTCCCTCAATCATTTCTAAATTGTGGGTTTTATGAGCATTTATAAAAGTTTCTTCAAAATTCTGACATGAAATATGTCAGGTTTGGAAACTTTTAAAGCCTTCAGGTGACTACTTACTTTTTGTTTGCTTAGTGTGACTTTCAAGATTATTTTAACAACATTGATTCTGTTCTCTTCTGCTGAAAGATCTTGCCTTTTTGGTAAAGAAACAAAATACTTCAGTGGTTCTCCTTTCTCTTCTCACCTTTAATCTTGCACAAAGTTCCTCAAGCAATGTGCCTGTCTTTTTAAATCTGAACATAGCTACTAAAAGCTTTTGTGTTGTCCCTGACATTTTTCTGAAACCTCTGTTCATTCCGAGCTTTAGACTTCCTGGCACTATTCTTACAGGCGTATGAGACTCCTTTGTATTTGTCCTTGGTTCTGTTTTTCTCCTTTCATCTTTTGTATGTGACCTTTTAATATATAAGTTAATCGAAGAGCTTTCTGGGCAGCCTCACTGTTACTTCAGGGTACCACTTCATTTTCCTCTTCTTTCCTCAGAAACAGTGCTATAGCTTGTCCACTTCTAGAGAGGAAGAAGGGTGTCCACAGACAAACAGGAAGCAGCAAAGTCATCACCTAACAAAAATCTCCTTCCATGCCAGCCCTACTTCCTACAGTTGGTTTTTTCTTCTTCTATTCCCTTCACCTTTGTGGAGACAGAAGATGTCAGAGAATCAGAAGGAAACCGTGGACTCACAGATGCAAAGGACTTTCCAGCCTCCTACAGCATTTTGGCCCTATGATTTGTAGAGTTTTATGGGACTAAAGATACTCACTGGATCCCCGAGGGAGAAACCAAAGAAGCTATCAAACTGCTGCATTACAAAATCTGGATTCCAAAACGTGTGTGTGTTGCGGGGTATTGCATCCAGAGAGAAAAACTGGTTGGAACTGTCTGTTTTTCATTTCCTTCCACATTAAAGCTGAGATTTTTCTATGATGGCTTGGTATGTAGAATGGCATGATTTAGAGTCCCTCACTCCGGAGACCCTCGTCCTAAGTGTCTGTTTTCTCTGTTTTTCACTGGCTGTGATCCACTGGCAAGAAAATGAGAATAGACCAGCTGAGCTGCAGGCTACTCCCTGCATACTACAATCATTTCCCTCTTCCGGAACCACTCTTCCAACCCTGAAATATGAGAAAAATCTTACTACTTCCTGCCATCATCAGTGGGAGGGCAACAAGTGAACTAATGACATAATATTTTGTAAATCTCCTGGATAAGGAAAAGACTACATTATATTTTGTATGTGAATAACAGTGCCCATATCTGGTAGGTGCTTGGAATTTGCTGGCTGTTCTTTTACTACAAGGCTATATTGTTATTTTTGTTTCTCCAAATTATGTCTCTAGTCCATTTTCCCCCAGTACTGAGGAAGCCTGATTGAGATTTTATAATTTCAGTGGCTCCCATGCTCTCACCCAAGTCTGCCGCCTTCACCATCATTAAAAAATGCCCCATTCAGACACATTTATATGCCCAAGCCCCTCATACAGCCAATGATCCCTAAGTGCTAAACAGTTTTGTCCTGGACTTGGAGCCTAAGCCTGTGGAGCGAGGCTCGGATAATTTAAGTGCCTCTTGTAATAGAAGGCAACTGGAATTCAATAGAGATAAATGTAAAATATTGAACTAGGGAGTTGAACCATCAGCAGGGCAGGATTCTAAATGGAAAGGTTATGGCTGAATGACTAAGCAGAGGAGAACACACAATATACCCAAGGATTCTTGCAGAAATACAAGTCCCTGGTGGACCCTGCCGAGAACAAGAGATAGGATGCTGCAGAACAGTACAGCTAAAGGAGAGTCGCTTGGACTCAGTGGAAGCTGCTGCTGGGAAGTATCCCTCCCAGTGTACACTGGCTGACGGGGGACAGAGGAATTTGGCCGGTGACGTGAATCTGCCAGGTTTTAGTTGCTACTGTGAAGAGTCGATATTGCTTTTTTCTCTGCCAGGCCCTAAACACCAGAAGTAAAATGTCTAATGGTAACCTGTGGCGTTGGTTTTGTCTACGAGAAAAAAACAGCCACTCAGTTTGGTTAATTCAATCAAATGTCTGGCCAAGTTCCATGAAGCGATCGATAGAATCAGTTGTTTGACCAAATGGACAAGCCAAATCAGGGAGCACGATCAATCCCATTGCCCCACAGAGCTTCAGCCAAACAAGGCACTGTATTAGAGCAGCAAGGGCTCTCCTGGCTGTCTGTGAAGTTTCCTTGCAAAGAGCCCATGGCATTGGCAATGAGCCTCATAGACATCCAACATGGCTCCCCCTTTCCCTTCCTTTAAAGTATGATTTCATAGAATTCATGAAAGGACAGGGACTTGCTCTTTAGACTGTCCACACCAGGAAAAGAAAAATGAATGTGGAAAACCAGTTAAAAGGCATGGATGAACATAAGGTTAGATTAACCAAGTTTTCAAGTTGGTCCAAAAATTTCTTGGGACACAAAAATCAGTTGCACTGTTTTCTGGCCAGGGTCCACCAACTCTTAACAAACTAGCAGACGCCCCTGTAAGTACTTCAGTCCTTACCTAATGTCTATTTAAGGCTCCTCAGTAGCCCACCAAAGGCTATTAAAGACATACCAGTTATTAACCTCGAAGACAAAAGAGGCTACGTGTCACAATTTCTTCCTCTATTAACCTCCTCCAAGCCCACTTTGAGAGTCCCCAGTCCCCAATGAAGAGAGTATCCATCCGTGAAATGAGGGCAGCTTTACAAAGCTCTATATAATGTTGACATATATACTAAGCTCTTTTGGCCCAATTTTCAAATTCATTGCTCAGTTTTGGCAGGAAACAACATGGAGGCTTCTGCTGGGAAGATGCTTTGCTGCCTGAATGCACGAGAAAGAGGATCCACGACGCTGGCATTGTCCACAAGAGCACTCCCCTGCCTACTCACAGGAAGGCTCTCTTATTTTCTAATCAACCAAGAGCAAGGGGTCCCTTTCAGACAGTTTGGCCAGGCCATAGAGTGGTTTCTCTTACATCCATGTGTTTCAGCAAAGGGCTTCCTCTAAGGCTCGTGTCACCCTCATCCAAGGTCCACAAAACCCTCTGAAAGAACTGAGCTCATCTGCTTTCCTCTGTCACTTTAGAGGCTGGTGTGCACGGAATCCTCATTCTTTAGACCAGAGTCACAGTAAGCCTTTCCAACTAAAGAACCAGTTTTTGATTTAGACAAAGATTAGCAAAAGCACAGTTATTGCCACTAAAAGCACCCTGAAAGAGGCCTGTAAATAATAAGCCAAATAGCAGGAATCTGACTCTACTCTCCGAGGCCCTGAGTTCCTCAAGGCCCTTGAAATGTACCTGCGTCTTCCCCATCAGAGGCCCTTTGTTCTCCCTTCTGCCCTGTCTCCCCATTCATGGCTCACCTTCCCACTGCAGGATGGGGTAGGCGGCTGGGAGGTGCATCCCTGGATTCAGACCCGGGAGACCAGAGGCTTTCCCATTAGCATTCAGTTGTTAAGCTCTCTTGGGCCCTTCTGTGCTTTATAGGACTAAAGAGAAGTGTCATGTCAAGAGCTTTAGAAAATCTCAAAAATCTCGAGAGTAGTGGTTCTTTATTAATTCACTTAATCAGTAAATTACAGAATTAATATATTAAATGGTACCTAGAGGCCCAGAATATTTAAAAGGAATTCTGTATTGGCTGCATGTTTCGATGGTGATTCTAGATGCTCCCGGTGACAGCTCCAGAATTTCTGTAGAGGAGGGGCTTAAGGGTGCAGTTTGGCTTGAAGGAGAGGCTTAGGGAACAAAACTGAGATTGAATGTTTATTTGGGGTGGCTTTTTGAGAGGGGAGGTGGGATGGAGATCAGGGTCACTCCCAAACACTCCTGTGCTCTGAGCCCTCCTACCTTCTTGCTGCTCTGAATCACACCTGCAAAGCGAGATGGCTTTGCGAGAGCGCCCAGCTCTACCCTTCTTTCCCTCTGTCCCCTGCCTGCTCTGCGTCCTCTCTTGATTCCTTATGTCGCACTTTGCCCCATTAGCTCTATACCTGCACCTCTGCCCTTCCCCTCATCACTAACTTTGTTTCAAAATCTGTCTTGTCTTTATCTCAATCTAGTAATGTCCAGCCTGGAAGGCAGGGATGCCCAGGGGACTGCCAGAAAACCAGAATTATGATGTAAGAGCCAAGGCTAAAAGCTGAGATCACTTTTCTCTTTTGAGAGCCATTGTTTTGGATGGTTCAGCCCATAAAGAATTCTGGATCTTAAAAGAATCACAAAAGTTTTTATTTCTTTTCCTTTTTACAAGCAGGAAGAAACAGGATGATGCTGCAGAACCAGCCATTTTGTTTCCGAGGTCCCTGCCTTTCCAAGAACGAGCCGGGACCTATTGCTTCTTTCTGGAGCTCTTGACTTTTTAGTCTTTCCCTCCCCACTCCTTCACCCTCCACCCCCAGTAGAGGTGGAAATGGTGAGTCTGCAGCCAAGGTCAGACAAACCAGTGGAGGATGAAAACAATAGACTGACCTTTATAAATTCACAGTATTGGATTTGAAAGAGCTTGAACTTGGACACCAGTGGCTGAGGGTAAAGGCGTTGAATGATAATGCTGCCCACTGGGAGCAATTCCATGGGAGGAAATTATTTCTCCCTGACATCTGATGCTGGGAAATTTTCTCCTGGGAACCACTGAGTGAGGGTGTGAGGGAGTAAAAACTCTTACACACTGTTTGCACGTTTCTGGAGTGTAATTGGGCAACGTGTGTCAAAACTCACATCCCCTTTGACCCATCCTTTTTCTCCAGGACTTTATCTTCATAAAGCAATTAAGAAAGTGTGCAAGGTTTACTTATAAAGCATTGGTAGAGATACTGAAAAATAGAAACAACCTAAGTGTCTAGAGTCCGGGTAAATAAATGATGGTGCCTCATACAATGGAATACTATGAAACCATTAAAAGTGAATTGTATTTGTTGACATGAAAAAAATATGCATAAGATATTGTTGAGCGGGGTTGGAGGGACAGGAAGAATATGAATGTAAACTCAACCCTGGCCCTCAAAAAGCATGCATTTTAATAGGGGATTGATGACAAGTAGCATCTTGAATAGGCTTTGAAGATAAAATAAAATTAGAGCATGGTTGGTTGTTTTGTTTTTTTTCTACAAGAATCCTTGTTGTTTTATACAAGTTCCAAATTACTCAGCCTCAAGCAGAGTAGGAAGAAAATAAAGAACACTACATTAGGTTGGGAGCATCTCCCTGAATAATCGAGAGTTCATTATGGACTCTGAGTACATCAAAATCCTATTAATTCATTAGCGCAGCACTTGCATTTTCCTTCTTTCCCCCTCGGCTGCCAGCCTTTTACCCTATGATGTAGTTTATCAGCAGCCCCAACATGGGGGGTAAAGAGGGGAAATAAAAGATAAAAATCCAAATGAATCCATTTTGTTACTTGTTAACAACAATAGACTAGGGTGGGTGGTGAAGGCAGGCGGCACTAACCACACGGTGTCTGGGTGGCTCGGATTAGAGGAACAGCGTCTGGCACACAGTAGGGCCTCATGATGGGCATCACATAGATTCTGAATGAGGGAATCTGCTCTTAGGCCTTGGAGCCAAAGGCCCCCAAACCACAAGCTCCACTCTGCAGATTTCCCAGGATTTCCAATAAGAAAGACAGTTCAGCCAGAAGGGGCTCATCCTCGACTGGCCCCCACTCCCAACTTTTCTGCAGAAATGTGACTCCTCCTGTCCCTATGGGGTCCCTGAGTGATATTAAGCTCCACGTAAATGGCCTGATGCAAGGCCAGGCGGCATTTGAATGAAGCATTCTCATGATCCGATTCCCCAGGTTCACCCAACATTACACCTACTGTCCATGCCATTCCTCTATAATCTTTTTTCCCACTTGAATATCATAAATCTAAAATTTTTGTCCACAAGGAGAACAACTCCAGCAACTGTGGTCTCTAAAACTTATTTTTCAAAGTATTCTTTAGGGAATAAAAATACAAAAGGAGACGTCGTGCATCACGCCATGAAATCATATTTGCCGCTACTGTCCCTATTTGAAATGTGGTACGTCTTGTCTGCCATCAGGGCCAATGGTCTTATTTCCTTTCCCACATAACCATTATGTAAGTTTTTATTTTCTATCCTGTTTCTCTTAGCCAAAGCTGCATTGTTTTAAGATCTTTCAAGATCTTTAAGATATCTGCATATATCCTGCTACTCTGCCTGTGCAAGCAATAGCGTGAAAAATTTAAAACCTCAGATCTCCCAGAGATTGTGCGTGTGTGAAATTATGTATAGACCAATATTTAAGTTTAAATTAATTAAGAGGAAAGAAGAGACTGGAATGTGTGTTCTAGAATAGGAAGGTGTCCCAGGGTGAGAGATTTCTACTGGATAATCCACCAAGTGAGTAACTAAGTGATGACTGTATTTCTGGCTGATTTGTTCGTGCGAACACAACCAAGCTCCCTCCATAGATGAGAATATGCCTCTCAGGAGGTCACAGAGGGCTGTACCCCCCACCCAGGAGTTCCTCTATAATTTACCTACAGGGGAAGCTGTGCCATCCCTGAGAGCTGTCGGATCCTGTGCTATTGAGAAAGCACTTCAGAGCCACAGCAAGGAGAAACAATGGTCGAGGCATCCATGGGTCTAAAATAGCCATGTAAAAACATCTCTGTGTGATGTTTAAATCATATCAAGAACTCTTCCATCTAAGACATGGAGAAGTGTGGTCTAGTGAAGGAAGTGTGGTTCCTTCACTTCCTTCTAGTGGAAAACAGAGACCTGGGACCTAGACCCCCATATGCTTTGGACAAGGCCCTTAGACTCAGGAACTCATTTGCGCCTGGAACTGGGATAAATAGCGATGGAACTAGGGCCCTTCCCAGCTGATCATTTTAGGGCTCTTTGATACATTCATCTAAGTGGAATGGGATGGGTATTCTTGTTGGGTTTCTTTCAGTCCAATAATTCTTATGGTTTAACTAAAAATAATAATAATTGAAATTAAGTTTGGGTATTTTGTCCTTATGCCCCTAAACCAGGGATGATAACATGTTTGCAGGTATATTTGCAATAGCATAAGCCTGCCCAAAACTTTCAGGTTTCTTTTGTGAACTTGCTGAAGGTGACCTAAGAACCTGCACCTGAACTGTCCTTTCAAGGCCAAGGCCCTATGGCCCCAGAGCAAAGTCCCGCCAAAGTCCAGCTACAGAGAGGTACCTTCTCAAGAACACTTTACAGGTTCCATTACACATACTGTGGCCCTCAGATAGTAACTATTTATTTAGCCATCTGAAGTATGATGATGAATCACTGTTGTTTTCTCTTTAAACAAACAAGCCTGACCTCGGGGTTTTTTTTCCTTGTTAATAGCTAGCTTCTACCTATTTCGTGTAATTGTTTAAAGAGCTTTGGGTCCAAGGAACAAGCTTGGTGGGCCTTGCTCAGCAATCAAGTCATCCTTTTAATAGCTCCAGCTTCTCCCGCGGAGACAATGCCTTCATATTACAGAAGGTGCTCAGGTTTGAAACGGTCCCTCTCCCTCTCCATCCATCAGCCTTGTTTGTACCCCTTGTCTCTGCCGGCTCATGTACTTAACATGCCTTCTCTTCCCATTGGCCCTTTGGCTTTAATTTTCACCATCTGAGTGTCTGGAGCTGGTTATCTGGTGTATCCAGTCCTCTGCCTCCTGCCTGGTCCTGGATCAATTACAGGAGCCCCCTGTAAGTTACTGCATTTCCCATCAGTTTCCACTGCAAAGCACAATGCAGAGAAGAGCAGTGCTCAGGGGCTGGAGTTCACGGCAAAACTCTTGAAGGAAGCCAGAAAGGCTTCTCTGTAATGCAGTGGAGGAAGGGCAATTCCACTTTCCTCAGGGCTGGCCTCACGGAGAAGAAAGAGCTTGCCTTCATTTTGATGCTAGGACTAACTAAAGGTTCCTTTTAAAGGTTCTCTCTCTTGCCCTGGCTGCTCACTTACTTTTTTTTTTTTTTTTTTTTTTTTTTTTGTAATAAAAGGCTTTTTTTCCCCTCATCGCAGTATATTTCTTCTAATTCCTGGCCAGGGACTGCCAAAGGAAGGGCCCTTAGCTGGCCATGAAGGAGAGAAAGCACAGCACTTAGAAGGGGGAGGAGAGAAGTCAGAGCCAGACACTTAGTTCTCGCAGGAGATGGCAAAACATTACCCAAAAGGCTGGGAAGAAAATTGCAGCTTAATTTGACCTGCGACAGACATCCCTTTTTTTCCCCCTTCTTATTTAATTCTGTGCAAACTGTATTGATGTGAGAGATGAAGGGGTCTGCAGGCACGTGTACAAGAGTACTCTCCAAATAACCCCGCTTCTCCCAACCCCCGGTCCATCCAGCAGATGGTTGTCCCATGTGTGTGCATGCTCCCAGCATCCCAAATTCTGTCCAAGAAAGATCCAAAATTCAAGCTCCCCAGTACACTCTAGCGTCAACCATCATGCCTTGCTGATGCTGGGCAAAATATGTGTGACTGGATCTCTGCATTCAACTAGCTTACAGTATAATTGCAGGGACAAGACAGAGACAAATGAAACAAAGAAAACCAGTATAAAGCCATATATCAGTCAGTGATGAAATTTGTGGGTTTTGCAGTTCTGTTTTGACCAGTACTCATAGACTTGTCATCAATCGATAAAATACTTGCTAGTGATATCAGTATGTCATCAAAATTAATAGCACACCATGACTGAGCTCCATTTATTTACTCATTCAACAAGTACTTACTAGGTACTTACTCTAAGCATGCTTTGCATTTGTAAAGAACTTTACAGTTTGCAAAACACTTTCACAAATACCTACTCATTTGATTCTAATTCGGCAGGCAGGTTTATAGGAGATGCCCAGTGAGCCTCGGAAAGGGGAAGTGGTTTTCCTAAGGTCACTGGGTTATTAAATCTGGGACCCAACATTGTAACTTCCTCTACAATCCATGGACCATCCACCAGCCCACCCTTTATACAGCCACAGACAACGAATGTGAGTGTGAGTCTGCAGGTAGCCAGTGGCAAGAGGGGTAGTTCTGACCTTATGCATCCTCCCCGCCCCTGCCTCCTACTCAGAGACGGATAAAAAGGCTCTTCTGCAAGTACTCAAAATAGGAATCTTAGGAATTCCCTTTCTAAGTTTCACATGGATCTGCACACATATTCTACTGGCCCTTAAACTCAGCTTCTTTCATCTCTCACACTTTTGGGTGGAGAAAACCAAACTGCCGATTTGTGATCTTTGTGAAAGTCTCCAGAGGCCCGGGATGAACTTTCCAAACTCACCTCAATTTCAGACTGAGGGTCACGGTGTTTGTACAACTTTCCTCATCCTCCTCGCCCCTCAAACTCTGATGAAGATGATGACTGAGGGCAGTTGGGATGGGAGGAGAGAGAGGAGGGAGCTGGGCTTCGTACGGGACATTACTGTTGGGGGAGGGTGTGTGTATGTGTAGGCTAGGGTAGACATGCTGACTTTATTCTATGTTGTAGCTGACTGCACTAAAAGGACTGGGCTACAGAGACTCACACTTAAAGAGCCCTCTCCCCACCCCTAAAATCAGGGAGTCAAACGTCAGTATCACTTTAGTTGAATGTCGTCAGAGGCCAAGTTGCAGAGAAAGCATCAAGCAGAAGATGGACCATCAAAGACAACCCTGGCACAGCAACCAGAGTCCAAGAGACGGCAGCATGCTGTTCATAATGCCTGCTGGAACATCCATGCCTTCCACTAAAGAATTCCAATTTAAAACAAACAAACCAGCATACAAGCGCCCTCAGGTAAACTGAGAATTGGGTGGGAGACTTTGCTGTGCCTACGGTCCTAATACGGAAAAAGCCCGCACCTTCTGCGGTCTCTGCTGTGTAACACCGTCCCCACCCTGACTGGACAAGGGCACGTCTGTGGCCGCTGCTGCCCATGGCACTGATGCTGATGAACTCACAGCAGGACAACAAAATGACCTCAGCCTGAACCTACTGCCTCGGTTGGCTTGTTTGAAATGAGCAGCAGCCACTGTCACTTCATACAGTCAGTCAACAAACACTTCTTGAGCATCCTGAGCTAAACATAAGATACCGTAAAGAATATGACATTTGGATCAGGAAATCATTAAGTTCTTCAGTAATGGAGATTTCCTTCCTATATTTACTGTCAGAAAGTAGAATATGAAACCAGAAGAGGTTCGGGTACTTTTGAGAATGGGTCCAAGGAAAAGAAATGGGCAGATAACATATCTCCTGATCTTCTCTTGGCCCTTGGAGTATACAGGAGAGGGATGAACACCTTTGATGTCAGTCACGTCAGTCAATCGGTCAATCAAAATGAGCATTATCATCTGTGGTATTTGTGATATTTGTGTTTATTCCAACTATAGAAACTGCATGTTCATTGTAGGAAATTTAGAAAACATAGAAAAATACTTAGGAGACATATACAATATGTACAAATTATATATAATAAACATAATATATATATATAGAATAGGTGTATATGTGTGTGTGTATATATATATATATATCGCCCAACATCTGAATTTCACCTTTTTATCATTTGGTAAATTCTCTTCTAGTATGTTTCACTCCATCTTTCTCCAGAACGTAGCAGTTTTTAAAATTCATCCATATATAGATGCCATGTGATCACAGCCTAGATCCTTTCACCATACCGGTACTTCTTCACCATGATTTAGAATTTCCCAAGCTATTTCCTCTTTTACCCAGGGAGACGTGCCTTAAGAGCAGGAGACTTAACTTTAATGCTGAAGTAGCTTCAGTTAAAAGCATTGGCTGTAAGATACCATGTGGTTCATCCTGCAGCCAAATGCATTTATGTATCATTTTGTTTGTTTGCCTTTGTTGGAAATTTTCAACGGTCCAGACTGATCCTTTGATTAGCATGCCTAAGCCAGAATTGACCACATCAGTATTTCATACACCCTGTACTTGTGTACAAGTGTGTACATTCACCCTCGGGACACGATCCACGCCCCTCCCTCAGTGACACTGAATGAGGAGGGAGTACGTTTGTGTTGCCTGGGACCCGCTCTCCCTTTTGTAGCAGTGAAAGGTTCTGCCCTTGCCAGAACTGTGAGCCCACCCTGCCGTTAGCAACCCCACTGCCTTCCAGAAAGCAAAGAGTTTAGGTACAGAGCTGCCGCTGGAGCAGGGGGCAGCGGGGCGGTCGCTGGGTTATAAAGATCCCTGCTGTTATCTTCTGGAGGGAGAAGGCCCGGCTCCCCTAAGCAAAGATGGAAAGAAGGGACTGAAAAGTGGCTTGTCACACCCACCCAGCCCGACAGCCTGACAGGTGAGTTAGCACATGCTACGCTGTAAGGAATTGCAAGCGATTTTCTGCAAAGTGGGCAAAGACTCTGGGATGAGCAACTGTACAGTGTGATAGATGTTGCTCAAGAAGGCCATGCATTACCAACCATAAACCTGGCAAAGCTTATCCGGTTGTATGATGCAGTCTGGGGCGCTGGCAGATTCCCAGTACAGGCTGGGGGCGGGGGTTGATGCGGGAGCCGGCGATGCATACCACTGGCCGGAGGGTACAGATGGTGAGCTTGGCAGACGACCGGGGCTGGAGGCTACGGAGGCAGCCGAGCTGCCAGACCGGCTCCGCCTTCTCTGAACCGCAGTCCTTGATCAGAGATGCTGGAAAAGCCCAGATAAGCTTGGATATGATTAGTGGAAGACCTCAGCCTTCTTCCCTTCCTGTGACTGTGGGATAGGTAGTCAAGGGGGCCTTTCCCTGGACATGAGCTGTGGGATCAGATCCCAGCTGTGTTTCGTCTCAGCCCTTGAAGACAAAGATGATGGATGGTGGGGAGAGGGGTGAAGAAGACCTCAAATGATTTCTGCTCCCGACTTTCTCTGCCAGGGCTCCCAAACCTAGTCAAGGATATCAAAAACTGTGACGATGACAAGGACATTCAGGCCATGACCTCAGATGCCAGTCAATTTGCAGCCAGACCCCAGTCCTGTTCTCACACTCCTGACTCGAGCCCTATCTTCTCCCCGTCCTTTTTTCTTATCTGCCATTGAGATTTTGGAGAAAGGGTAAGGCAATCAAAGTAGATGAGAAAACAGAAGAGAGGGGAGGAAAAAGGATAAAACAGAAGAGAAGATGGGAGTATGAGCTAACCACAATAGCGAAGCAGACAAAGCTGCCAAAAGAAGGATCGCACCCCTCTCTCCCGAGGTCTTCTCCCCCAATCCCCACCTCTGAGTACTGCGTCAAACACAAAGTTGGTTAACTACTGGTTGGAGATATGTAGCAATAAAATATGGAGCCACTACCTACCTTCTTCCCTTCCAGCATCACCTGTTATACACACACGCAGTCCTTTATACACATACTTTTCAAAAAGTGTCTGCTTACCAATTAACAAAGAACAGTCTCAACAGATGATGATACCCCTCTTCTCCTGCCTCTCTCATGCTGCAGGGGGGATTGTCCAAGCAACACTGACCCTCGTCTATAAGGCCTACAAAGCAGTGAAGGCACCGCTGCCCCCTCCCAAGGTCTTGTGGTCTAGAGGCACAGAAAGCAGGTTCAAGGTCAGTAAACACAAAGCTTAGCTCTGGACCAAGATAAAGGGTCAGAGCCAATGCTCTCTATCAACCTAACTATTTGAGTCTCTATTATGTACCAAGCACCATGCCAGCCAGAGATTCAGTGAACAAATCAGACATAGCTCATTCCTCATGGAATTTAGTAACTAAGCACTTTAGAGAAGCGATTGGTGCTATTCACCAAGTATTTCTAGCTCTCTGCCTTCTGGACTGCCCTTTCTGGCCCCTTTATGTTTGATGGGGCTGTGTGAATTGTGAGTGGAGACAACCTGTGTCACCTCCAAATGAGAGCTTTATTTCATTGCCAAGGTAAGATGCTCCCATGCAATGATCAATGTTCAACGTTCAACGGCGGCTGCTGTATCACTCTGGGTCACTGAGTGACTTCAGTGAGCAGAATCTGCTAGCTGACCACAGTGGACATGCAGCATAAACAAGAAATAAACATTTGTTTTTTTGAATCACTGAGATTTGGGGGTCCTTTGTTTCTTTAGCATAACCTAGCCTATCCTGGCTGATACACGCCTCTTAGCAACCAACACATTGATTGAGAATCTACTTGGTGCTTAAAGTGATGGTTGGTTTCTTCATGTGCATAACTTCGCTCCCCAAGCAGATGTGAGCAAGCTGAGGGTAGAGAGTATGACCCCTGAGTGTTTGTGTCCATCCCCAGTACCTGGCACAGGGCCTGGCACACAGGAGATTCCACAGCAGGAGCCAAGCATCACTGTGAGCACATGGTGGATTCTCAATCAATGTGTTGGTAGCTGGTCGGAGTGTACAAATCAGGATAGGCTGGGTTTTGGGACAGAGGCAAAGGATGAACAAAACTCAGAGGAGGGAGAGGGAGTGCCACAGGCTGGTTGGCGAGGGAAGACTTCATGGAGGTTTTGTTTTGTTTTTTTAAGTGGACAACCCTACACTGGTTTCCATTTTTATTTTCTCATTTTTATAATTTATTCATTTTTTAATTTATTTTTTCGGCCATGCCATGTGGCATGCAGGATCTTAGTTCTCCCGACCAGGGATGGAACCCATGCCCCCTGCAGTGGGAGCATGGAGTCTTAACCACTGGACCGCCAGGGAAGTCCCAAGACTTCAAGGAGGTTTTGGACTTGAGTTGAGCCTTGAAGGATAAATTAAATTCAGGGAGGTGAACAGAAGCACACAGAGGGTTCTGGGTGCAAGAGGGTCCATGCCACAATGCACTGGAAGGCTAAGCCATGCTTGGGGGCAGTTGGTATAGAAGATGCTCCCGTACAGCAGTGAGAAGGCTTAGCGCTGGAGTCAGTGCTGCTAGTTGGGGCCACCTGGGACATTGCAGAAGCTGATGGAGAAGCTCATGGAAGCTGTGGAGGTGGAGGAAGGAGTGGAGCCAGGTGTGTGTGTGTGTGTGTGGGGGGGTGTACCCTGGCCTGCACAGCTGTAGGCTGTTATGGGAAACACCCTCATTTGAGGACCGGTGTCTCCAGGCAGCAGCTGTTTTTTTCCCTTCATTCCCCGCCGAAGGTAATAACCTGTCACCAGAGCAAATAAAGTCTGATTTACATGAAATTTAATGCTAAGCATTTTCCTTTATTCCCTGGCACTGCGGTGGCAGAATGGTAGCACTGGCACGGCACGGCCTGCTGTATGCAGAAGCGGGATTTCACTGGAAAGAAGTTTAAAAAGAAATTACTTTTCTGTGACAGGGTCTATCGCTGTGGGCAGGGGGGTCCCCGTCAGCTTGGCAACATCCCACCTGTTTTTCCTGAAAAAGATGCAAAGTCAGATGGAGAGAGCTTGAGGAACAACAGGGGAGGGGAGGAAGTGCAGTGAGAAATGCACTCAGCTTTCCCAGGCTCTGGTTCCTGATCCTCAGCCTCGCAGCGACAGTGGCTGGAGTCCCATAAACAGCATCAGCATCACCGTGACACACACCATCGTCATTGTCATCACACCACCTGTGATTAGAAACACTTCCTGAGCACCAGGCATGACCGTGCCGGACACAGCTACAAAGACAGGGCCACTGCCCCACGGGATTTATAGTCAGTGAAGTCACATCCTTATAGAAAAGCATCATTTTTCTCCACCTCCATCACCACCCCCACCTCATCACCCCACGCTTGTAAATACTCCATGGATGTTTCTGCGCTTCACTAATGATAATCTTTCCACTTAGAATGTCTGCATAAATGCTGTATTTCAAGACTCAGCTGCAATGCCACCTTTTCCACGAAGCCTTCCTCAACCCTCCATAGCAGGGTGTCTCCCCTTCCTCTGTCCTCCCAATTCACACTAATTACCTTTATTTTAGGGCTCATCACCTCTCTTCTCTGGATACAGTAATCAACAAGCATGTTCTCCACCACTGGACTCTATAAAATCCTCAAGAGCCAGTTATTCAAAAACTTAGTCATTAGCCAAAGAAACGCCCTCCATCCTTTCTCAAGCATGTCTCCTGGCGGGGTGGGGGGGTGTCTCAGTTCATTTCCCCACACCAAATGTGGCAGAATGGGGACTTTGTGTTATTCTAATCTGGCAGGGAGCGGAGTTCATGTAAAGAGGTAGATAATGTACAAGTAAAACAGAGCAGGACCCTATGGGCCTTCCCATCCCCCCATCCTCTGCCTGCCTTTCGTCTGTGAAGAAACTTTCACCAAAGAATAAGTTTAATCAGAGAAGTGAGAAAATGCATTAGCAAAGAAATCAGACCAACAAGACTAAATAATTGTAGTTTAGTCATTAAGCATAGTCAAGGACCTTTAGTTCCTCTTCATGGGCTGTAGATAATATTCTGAGCCATATCCTGTGAGCTGTCTTATAGACACTGAAACCCCCGCCAGATGGACGAAGTTAACTACATGATGACCAGACTGTAGCCATGGCATAAGCTGCCACAGTTCTGAGAACTGGCCTCGAGGAAATGGGAACAAACCGATCCTGGAAGTGAAGATTAAAACAGTCAAGATGATGCTGGTCAGACCACCACATGACCAATTTTAAGATGAGTGTCAGAGCTGACCGTGCTGTTTCTGCATGTAGCCCCCTCCCTCTGTCTATAAAAGCTCTTGCCCACTGGCTGTCAGTTGGGGGGAGTCGGACTTTGGACCCCAACACCCCACCCTCTGGTTGCCGGGATCCGAAGCAAAGCAAACTTTCCTTTTCACAAATCTTGCCTCTTTAATGGCTTTTGAGCATCTTAGACCTCAGACCCTACTTTCAGTGACACAGAGGTAAGCTAGGGAGTTTGGGTTTGACTCTAGGGGCAAGAGGGACCCAGCAAAGCATTTGAGGCAGCTGCCTTCAAGGAGTTTAATAATGTCCCCTGGAGTTTGCCTGGGGGTGGGGATGGGGTGTTTGTGTTCGGTTGTTGCTTTTCTCTGAACTTAAGGCTCCTATTTTAGGACTTCACCAGGCCTGGCAGTGAAGTCATTTCTCTTCTCTTGACCAATGGCTTGAGGATTCACTTGTCTCCATCTTATCCCAAGGTGGCTCTATTTCAGGGACCTTCCCGTTGCCTAGCTCTAGGGGACAATCAGGTCCTCTCTCCTTCGTGTATCCCAGGTCATACTGCAAGCTGGAGTGGCTTTCCTTTGGATTCCATGAGGCATCTGACCCTGCCCCACACAGCCCTCGGTCAGTATGGGTGAGCAGGGAGCGGAAATGGCTTACAGGGCGGGGACGAGAAGTTGGGAGTGAGGATGTAAGGATGACGCTGGCAGCCGTCTCCTTGGCTTTCTCCATCCCAGGAAACAGTGCTGCCTGTCATTTCTGTGGGGACGCTGGCAGAGCACCATTGCATATACCGGCCTTTCCTGCGCTGTACTTTGTCTATCAACCACAGCAGAGCAGCACCCGGAGGGAAATCCACCGCCCCGAACACAATATTCCAGAACCGATTAGAAATGAGGTCTACATTTTTCTGCAGGGGGAGATTATCCACGCCATTGCTCATGCAGATAACTAAGAGTGGGTTGTCGATATTTCACATATTCACTGTGTGACCTTGAGAAAGTTGCTTCACCTCCCTGAGCCTCAGCTTCCTCCTCTAATATGAAGGGAAATTGCCTTGAAAGTTGTAAAAGTAAGCAGGGAATGAAGACCTATCTCAGGGCCGACACGGGCTGGATGCTTGGTAGACGTTAGCTCTGATGGAGAGGACCTCGCGGGTGCGTGGTAATGGGTGCCTGGCTGTGCCAGTCTGGACCCGTAGGAGAGTTGAATTGGGCTCATTTGTCAAGTGCAGGAAGCTGGGGTGGGAGTGGAGCAGGCAGGCCTGCTGGGGCACCTGGAGTGGATTCAGGTGAAAGCTGAGACAGAGAGGGAAGGGCCCAGGCCATTTAACTAAATAGATAACTAGATAACAGCAAGATGAAGGGGCAATGGAGAAGGTAAACAAGATTGATAAAAGAGAATCAAAAGGAGGGGAGCCTCAGCACCACCAGGCACTATAAATAGACTGGAATTCCAACAGGATAGATGCTATGGACGGAAAAAGGCCATAAAACAGCAGACAGAAAATATAAACAAGGTAAATAGCCCAATGGATAGAATATGAAAATAATATGGGCAAATAGATGGGAAGCATTACTAGACCGACGCCACCAAACAGCAGGAAGAAAAGAGATGAATGCATCGCTGTGGGGCAGCGGATGAATGAAAAGAGGGAGGAGGGCATCCCGGTGGGAGTGAGGAGGGAGACCCTGGCCCCCAGCCCTGCCTTCGTTTGTGGGCTCTGGCGTTGGGCTCTGGGCCCTAAGGGTTTCCATGATGTGACTTAATGAGGAGATCCCTGGAGCTAAACTACAATGAAAACAAATGAAAATCCTGTCGGAATTTTGTCACCTTTTTCTGCACTTGCCATTGAGAGGAATTTAAATGAGAGCCAGCCTGGCAGCTAGTGTGTCCTCCTGCAGCTGGCTGTGGGAAGGAAAGGCTTCTGAGGGCTCTGGTATTGAGCCAGGTGGCTGGGCTGTGTCCACTCCCAGGAGAGCTGGAGTCTATCTGGGCAGGATCCCCCCTCCTGTCCTGCAAGGAAGCCCTGTTGTCATCCGAGGCCCTGCCTCAGCTCACCCCAAGGTCAGGCCCTCTTTGCCTTTACCACGGTGGGACCACCAAGTGTAAAGAAGCACCCTCACCCCTACCTCAGAGCTCTATCCACACAGCTCTCTCAACTAAGCAAAAATAACTGACTCAGAATCCTTTAGACTTCCCATCCTAAGTCCTGTTTATTCAAAGTTAAAGGAGGAAAGGAGTCTTTCCCCCCTCCGTCTCGCTCCATCCCTTCCCCCCTTCCTGCATTTAAGATGTATTAGGCATATAGCCATGATTCTTTAACACAAGGCATCAGATGAGGACCACGGGAGTGCTTTAGGCAGCAGGAATGGTGAGGATTCAAAAACGGGCTGGAAAGCGTATGTGGGCTGATGAGCTCCTAAGGGGGCTTGAAGGATGGGCAGGTTCAAGAGGGCAAGAAGGTGAGAAGGCACCCCAGGCAGAGGGAAAGGCCTGAGCCAGAAAACACGGTGCGTTTGGGCAACGGCAAGTGGTCCAAGGTGGCAGAAGCAAAGGATTCCAGGAAAGAGTAGTGGGAGTGTGGTTGGGATTGATGAGCTGCCAGGGTCAGGAATTTGGACTTCATCCAGCATCAGTGATAACCCAGGGAAGGTTTTGAGGGAGTAGAAACAAAGTCAGAGTTTGGGGTGGTGGGACTTCCCTAATGGTCCAATGGTTAGGCTCCATGCTTCCGACACAAGGGGCACGGGTTCAGTCCCTGGTCGGGGAACTAAGATCATGCATGCTGCATGGCCAAAAAAAAAAAAAAGAAAGAAAGAAAGAAACAAAACAGAGTTTTGGGGGGTGATGGGTAAAATAAATGACAGGGAGGACGTGGGGCAGGGGACAGAGAGGCTACTGCAGGAGTTCACCTAAAACTAGAGAGGCAAGGGTTAGGGGAAACACCACTCAGGCTTCCTTCTTGCCTGCCGCAGTCCCCAGGCCCTCTCCTTTCCAACAGTCCTTTCTCCTTGGGTTGCTCAGCTTGTATCCTTGTCCCCTTCAGGCCCTGCCTTTTAATCTTCCATTCTCTCCCTCCCCTTCCCCCTTCCACGGGGCAGCTTCCTGTTTTAAGAGGATATTTGTCCCCATGGCAACTCAGACACATCAGAGATCCCTTAAAGATACTGACAACTACCTAAGGAAAGGAAATGAAAACTGTTGCAGGAAGGGGGACTCCTTCCAGGGCCCGAGAGTGGGCTCCTGTCTAACATTTGGAAATGAATTGTCCGAGGAGACACACGTACTGACAAAGCAAAAGACTTTATTGGGAAGGGGCGCCAAGGTAGAGAGCAGCAGGGTAAGGGAACCCAGGAGAACTTCTCTGCCATGTGGCTCGCAGTCTCAGGTTTTATGGTGACGGGGTTAGTTTCTGGGTTGTCTCTGGTCAATTATCTTGCTTGTGCCCTAGTCTGAATCAGGGTCCTTCCTGGTGGCATGCACATCTCTCAACCAAGATGGATTCCGTCGTGGAGGATTCTGAGAGGTTGGTCATCTCCTCCCTCTTTTGGCCCCTCCTGAATTCTTCTGGTTAGTTTTCCGTGGCAGCTCCAAGTTCCTCACTGGGACTTCCTATTGTGAGACAACTCAGGCAAAGGGTTATCATAGTGCCTGGCCAACGTGGGTGGTTTCTGTCGATGGATCCTTAACAAAACTAGAAGCCAAGACCCCATCGAGGTCTTCACCTCAGAGTTGACCCCAAGAACCCCACCCACTGACATCTAGACAAAGATTCAAGGATGCAACTTCTGGGGAGAAAGAGTGGGGGGATGACTCTAGCAGCTGATGCAAGACAGCTTGACTCTCTCGTTGGAGGTGTGACCAATTATTTTGACAATTCTGTCTTGCCATGTCAGTTAAACATTTTTTTCCGCGCAGCCTAACTTCTTCCCATAGAGAGTGGGAGCAGGAGAGCCAGGCCTACCTTTTCTGTTTGCCCCATAGCACCTGGCACAGTGCTGCACACAAAGCAACCGGCTCAGAAAGACACTGAATAAGAGAATGAAGCCCAGCTCGATACCTGGGGGGTATCTATTTGCATATGAAATGTGATTAACTCTTTACAGAGCTCCAAGGGAGGGCTGTCATTCAAAGTAATGCCTTCACTGATTCTCCCACAGCTCAAAATATCCTTTGAACTTCTCTTAGAATTCTCTTTAAGGCTAGCTAATGAGCCACACAAGAATAGCAGTCTTATTACATTATCATCACCCTGTGCGCATGGAACAGACCCTCCCTCCTTCTGTGACTTTCAGCAAAAGAAATCTGTGGTTCTCTTTTTACCCCCTTTCAAAGAAACCCTTTTGTGACTCTTTTTCTTTTTTACCTTCACGATTGTCTAGGAAGTTTATTTTTGCCTGATCTTATTTGCATAAAGGGAGGAGGTGGTGTGTGTGTGTTGTGTTGTGTGGTGTGGTGTGGTGTGTTTGGATGTCAAAACAAGGAGATCTCACACTGTCCTGGCCCCCCATCATTTTATGGCATGTGGATCTCTCTGCCCCAGTTGCTTTCAAATTCTCACTACCGTCTTTCCATGGTGAGGTGGGGAGCTCCTCGTATGTTCTTACAGAAAGAATGGAGTGTTTCAAGTCCTCAGGAGGTCTCTGCTTTGAAAACAAAAACCGAGCAAAAAGATGAACAGCTATGATTGACGGTAAGTCCGTTTTCCTTCCAAGTTTTCAGTCAGAACCCTGCTAGTCTAGCTATCAGGACTGAAAGCTCAGTGGAGCAATCTTGAGCTGACAGCTGCTTTATAAAAATCCACGGAAATGTCTGCATGGTGTTGTGGTCAAGCCAGGCTTTGCAGAGCCTGCCACTACTGCGGTGGTAGCAACTGGAGACTAGAGACGGGGACCCCTCCTCTTCACCATCTGTCTGTGTCTGTCCAGTGCCTGTTCCCCTGGATCAGGAGCTGTGGATGCATCAAGAGCAGCCTCCACTGTAATCTCCACACCCCCAGATGGGGTTCATCTGAGCAGAGAACTGATCCTTCCTTGGCAAGCCAGCTGAAGTCTCTTGGCAAAGAAACCAAGGTTCCAGCTCATCAGAAGTTCTGTCTTCAGTGGCCACTGGCAGATGGATGGGGGCTTCTTGAGGTCAAGCATTTGCACTTGTCCATCTCCACCTCCAAACTGGATATTTACAGTTGAAAGACAGACTGTAAGTTGGAAAGAGTAAGGAAACCTCATGGCAGCATGGGATGGTGAAGAGAAAATGCAGGAGTTCCAATCTCCACGGAGCTCATTTGCACACAGGGCTCCTTGCCTTGGCTTCGCTACAATAAAGCTTTGGAATCTCTGGAGCAATTTTTCTTACCTTTCTAGGGTTCCATTTCTACATTTGTAAAATGACAGAGATTGGACAAGATGATCAGGTTTATAGTATGGGTGGCAGGCACACAGTGGCATGTCTCAGTGACAACTCACTATATTCCATCAAGTTCTAGCCATGGACCATCTATACCCACATTTTGGGGACTGACAGCCCATGTTTGGGATGTGGGAAGCCAGAATTAGAGGTATTATCTCTGGCCCTGGACTAGAGCAAAATCAATCAACTCCTACAGGCTAGAATCTCAGACTCATTAAATGGATACTTCGGCCAACTAAACTCACAAATTCTGAGTGGTGCCAGGAAAGTATCCTCTTCTTGGCTGCAAAGTCTCAAAGCTAAAACAAAAGTAGGGCAGTATTCTAAAGTGTCACCTCACGGATTTTCCTTTCTAAGTAATTCCTTTTTACCTTACAACTCTTTTACCTTTAACACTAGACCATCAGGCTGAAGCTAATTGCCCCAGGTCACCCAAGAACCACCTGAGAACCAACACTTGGATTGTTGGCCTCACGTTCTTGGAAGCCTAGGCTTGCTATAGTAGGAGTCAGGACCCATTGTGACATTGTTGCATTGTCGTTTTAATATCCAAAACCTATCTTTGACTGTCAAGAGAAAAGAATTTATACCACAGTCCAGAGAAAGAGGGAACACCTAAGGTGGTAAAGGCAGTTTTCCCATCATACAGGGGAAAGATAACTTTTTTCTAGGCTTGGGGCTGGGGCAGGAAGGGTTGGTGCTGAAGAAGACGGGAAGAGAAGTATAAACAGTTCCAGCGTGAGTGTGGGCTCTGCCCCATGCTTTACCTTGAGGTTGAAACTCTGGGAGACGGGGTGGTGGAGAACCCCACATAACAGGCAGAGGGCCTTTACCACGCATCCCGCCTGGACCGCTGGACACAGAGGCTCACACCATCCCGGGGGTGAATTGTGTAGATGGAAGGGATGGCAGGCTAGGTCTGGACAGTGAGAGGTCCTCCCCCTCCCACCACCCACACTAAGGCTCGGCTGGATCCCAAAGAGCAAGGAGGAGACCCCACACGGCTGAGTGGAACATGGAACGTGGCTACGACTGGGGAGCCAGGAGCTGCCAGAGCAGCCAGGAGCAGGGGCTGAACCGGTAGTAAAAACTGAGAAAGTCCTGTGCCTGAGGAAGCCGCAAGTAGGGAACCAGCTGGCTGGGGGAGCCTGCTAAGCGGCCAAGAGCACCGAGCACGCCCTGAGAGGAACGTGATGTCAAGCGGAGGAGAGACCCTGGATCAGACACACCTCCCCTGATGCCAAGACCATGCAAAACTCCCACCCCTGCCCACACCCAGGAGCCTGGAGCACCCTGAGGAGGGTGAGAAGGTGACTGATAGGGCCTTACTGGTCAGGACACAGGGAGACTGCATGAGCTGGATGGTGACAGCCATGAGGGAGGATGGTCAACTAAGAATGCACAGCAGAGATGGAAACTGATGCTCGGTGATCAGGAGGAACCAGCAAAGCCTGATGGAAACAAGTCCCTCTCCTCACCTACCCCTTCCCGCTCATTCCTGCAGCTTTTCAGGGTGTCCTCTGGCTGTACCTGGGCTGCCACAGTGAGGATCAACTGCAGCTCAGGATCCAAAACCATCTTTGCATGGTTCATGCAAAGATCACAGAGTTGATTAATCTAATTCAGACAAATATATGCTGGAGTGAATTGAGGATCAACCAGCATCATAAGAAATGCCAGCTCAACCTGCAAAACCGTGACACGTCTAAAGAGCCAGCACGCAGAGACAGAGGAGGGTGGGGATTTGTCTGGGTCTGGAAGACATGGGGTTTCTCCAAATGCCGGCTATGTGACCTGGACACACCTCTTGTCCCCCTGAGGCTCAAATACCTCATCTGTAAAACACCACTCTGATCTTTTTTTTTTTGCAGTACGCGGGCCTCTCACTGTTGTGGCCTCTCCCGTTGCGGAGCACAGCCTCCGGACACGCAGTGGCCATGGCTCAGTGGCCATGGCTTACGGGCCCAGCCGCTCCGTGACATGTGGGATCTTCCCAGACCGGGGCACGAACCCGTGTCCCCTGCATCGGCGCGGACTCTCAACCACTGTGCCACCAGGGAAGCCCCACCCTGATCTTTAAAGGGTGGTGTTATGGATTAAATCAAGTCCCCCCAAAAGCTATGTGGAAGTCCTAAGCTCCAGTACCTTAGAATGTGACTTTATTTAGAAATGAGGTCTTTATAGAGGTAATCAAACTAAAATAAGGTCATTTGGGTGGGCCCTAATCCAATATGACTGATGTCCTTATAAAAAGGGGAAATTGGCACATAAAGTCAGACACTCACAGAGCGAAGACAATGTGAAAAGACACAGGGGAAGCGTCCATGTGACTGGAGTGCTGCATCTACAAGCAAAGGGATGCCAGGAATTGCTGACAAATACCAGAGGCTAAAAGGGGCAAGGAAGGATTCTCCCCTAGAGATGTCAGAGAGCATGTGGGCCAGCTGACACCCTGGTTATGAACTTCTGGCTTCCAGCATTGTGAGACAATAAATTCCTGTTGTTGTAAGCCATCCAGTTTTTTGTACTTTGTTACAGCAGCCTTAGGAAATGAATACAGGTGGCTTGCAAAGTTTCAACATATGGTTTATGGAAAGTGTCTGTCACATAGCAGATTCTAAAAAATGAATCACTATAAGAGTAAATACTTGCTATCTTATGCCCAAACCCCATTAATGACTCTGGACACAGAGGCCCAGAATCTTCTGGTTCACAGACAACCCTGGTTTGTATCAACATTTTCACTCTTATAACAGGACAATAATAATAAAAGGAAGTTCTCAGCATTCTTATTAGCCTACAGCCTCATTTTTTTTCTTAAAGACTAGCTAAATTTATTTTAGGCTTTGGGGCTGTGCTGATTAGTACAGTTGAATACATATTAACTGCAAATGAACTTTCCTGCATCTCTCACGCCAACTGTCAGCACACGGCTCCAGTTGTGGATGATTTGGTATTCTCTCCACAATTGCACAGCCACAGCCTGGACCTGGGCACATCTGCCTGTGTCATCAGTTTCCTGGTTACCTTCAGCTGCCTCCTACTGGGTAATATTGATAAGAGCAAACAGAAATATGAGTATTTATGATGTGCATGCATGTTCGGTGGACTTTTTACTCTATAATCCTCTGAACAAAAAGTGGTGAGGTAGGTGCAGTTATCCACATTTTACAGATAAAAAAAACACAGGTCCAGAAGCTGAGGGAGGGTTAAGTCATTTGCCTGAGGTCATGTAACTACTAAATATAGAACCAGGATTTGAATGCAAGGACTCAAACTTAAGCACTAAGCTGTGTGAACTGTCATTTGCCACAAAAGTGGCTTTTCTTTAAATCTTTCCTAAGATTTAAAAATCTTAGGAAAAATGTTGTGTGTCTACTGAAGGCCAAAAATATTGTAAAAACATTATCTCATTAATTCTCATAATAGCCTAAAACCAAACCTGTTATTATTCCCATTTTATGAATGAGAAAGCTGAGGCGGAGAGAAGTTAAAGAACTTGAGCAAGATCCTATAGATCATGTCCAGAGCTGGGATTCAAATTGACATCTTTCTGGTTCCAAAGCCCATGCCCTTTCCACCAGATCAGTATGGCTCAAAAGACAAGGGAGACCTTAAATGTCCTGTATTATAACCTCCTAGCTATATAGAAACTACTTGCAGAATGACCTGGTAAGTGGTGGTGCTTGAATATCTCATTGCTGAAAACCTATTCTCACCTAGGTTGCCTTTATCCCTTCCCTCCCTCCCTCCCTCCCTCCCTTCCTTCCTTCCTTCTTTCCTTCTCACTCCCTCCCTTCCTACCTCCCTTCCTGTGACTAATGAAGCAATCTAGAAGAGTGTTTCCTAACGGTGTCTATATCAAGGCACACAAAGAATAGTTTTGCCGCAAATGGCTAAACAGGCTAGGCTGTTCGGGGCTCCAACAGCCATGATGCTCCAAGTGCTGTGGTATGTAAAAGCTCGGGCACACCTGTAACTGGACTGGGGCACAAAGTTAAGAAGTTATTCTTAACTGAACCTCTTAACATCTTAGATCTGAAAGAGGAAACCACTAAGTAATGAGTCAATGTTAACACAGTATTGTGTGTCCCATGATGAATAAGGATAGGACTGGGAAGACAAGGGAGGGATAGGGACTAAGTCAGTCTTAGGTGAGCAGGGAAGCCTCCAAGCAAGAGGGGATTCCTAGGCTAGCATTTGAAGGACAGGTTGATTTCAGCCTGGCAAAAAGATGGCTACTGGGTAGGAGGGCATTTTTGGCTGGGGGAATCCCATCTTGAGTTGTTGCGGCTCCATACACACCTTTAATTGTCGTGTTACTTCTCTGTTCTTCATCTCACTTTCATTTCTTCTATCTCCTTCTCTTGTTTGGACCACTTTCCTTATTCTTCCCTTGTTATACCTCTCTGGCTAGTCCTTTCAGCCTATAACCCCACAAATGGCCCTGCATAGTCAGTCTAAAGTGAAACAAGGGGCCAATGTCTTTATTAGAGTATGTTCCAGAAGCTTTGATGAAAAGAGTCACAGAGCCACTGGCTGCCGGTCCTGTCACTCAACTGATTGGGACGGTCTTGAAGGATGGGGTAAACGTTATGGCTAAAACAATGTGAAGCTGGTCTGTGGTCACTCCTGGCAAAGAGACCATAGCCCTGGAGATCAGTAGCCTCTGGGATACAAGAGCTCCTTCCTTGGGTACCAAATTAGCCTTAAATAATGGAACACCAGCAACAGTCAGTCCATCAGTATTCCACAGCTCTGTAGGAAGTGATTCCATATACAGCTCTTTATTTTCTCAAACATTTTATTCTGACATTTATTTTACAATCAAATACCAAAGACTTATTTCTCTACAAAGCCTGCATTACATCGACATGATTTTTCCTACAAGAAAACATACCCATAACAAATCATTGGATAAGAAAATAAAATGCTCCATGTCTTAACACAGCTTGGTAGATTACCACAAAAACTCCAGCTCACAACAGCTGCTGGCCTAGAACAGGTCTAGTATATGGTAGGTCCTATTCTTCATAAATAATTGTTAAATTAATTGAATGAAGGAAAGCTCAGTGGCATGATAAAAGGTGGGCTTTGGGCTCATACAGATCTGGGTTGGAATCCCAATTTGGCCACTCATCTAGCTGAGTGGTTTTGAGTAAATTGCTGAGTCTCAGTGAACCTCAGTTTTCTCCTTTGTAAAACTGGGATAAAAACACCTGACTCACAGATGAAGATTAAGGAAAAATATACCTAAGTGTCTAGCTCAGTACTTGTATATGAAAGTTATTTCTCTCCTCCTCTTCCCTCAAATTCACTTCCCATCCATATGTATAATACATTCCAATAGATCATTTACCTACCAATCAGAGCAAGAATCAAGGATGTCTGTACTGAGTGTCAAAAGCAGTGGTTCCTAATTCTGGCCACACAAAAGAATTACGTGGACAATTTTTTAAAAGTCTCAGCCAAGACCCCACCCCCAGAGCTTCTGATTTAATTGTGCAGGGATGGAGCCTGGAAAACAATATTTTTTCAAAAGCTCCCCATGTGATTCTAATGTGCAGGAGGGTTGAAAAGCACTGGACTAAAAAAAAGAAAACTTTTAGCTCTCCTTGCTCTGATCACCTGTGCAGGATGTTGCATTCCATCCTGGTGCATTTCCACTAAGAGAGGAAACACAAATGGGAGAACCACTTGCCTGGTGAAAGGAGTTAAACGTACATCATAAAGAAAAGAGCTCAAGGACGGGGTGATTAGCCTGACCAATAAAAGGCAGTGAGGAGACAACGGTCACTCTCTTCAATTATTTGAAGGCTTTTTCTGTGAAGAGGGATTGAGACTGTCTTCATGGTCCAAAGAGGTCAAACTCTATGAATTAGGGGTTCAAGTCAGATAAGACCAAAAGTAGTGAGTTCACAGCCACTGGGGGAATTCAAGAAGACATTGCATGATCACTTGATGGGGATGGAGAGAAGGGAATTTAAATGTTGAATGAGCAGTTGGACTGGTTCTTAATGGCCTCTATCAACACTTAGTGACAATAGCAGTATAACTACTTTTCAGTGATTTCGTAGGACAAAGACGTTTGTAAAGTGAAAGGATGAAAATATTCAAACCATCATTCTGTGTGTATCTCTACACCTTGGGCCCTCCTAGCCCATGGGCTTAAGTAAACATATCCTTCAGACACAGCAGAAACAGATTTGATAATCCTGAAAGCTGCAGGGAAAGAATCACATAGTACAGCTGGTGGAACTATTGAAATCATCTAGACCAGTGCTTTACATCATTTTTTTAAAAGACATTGGGGGACTTCCCCGGCGGTCCAGTGGTTAAGACCTTGCCTTCCATTGCAGGGGGTGCGGGTTTGATCCCTGGTTGGGGAGCTAAGAACCCACGTGCCTCGTGGCCAAAAAACCAAAAACCATAAAAAAACAGAAGCAACACTGTAACAAATTCAATAGAGACTTTAAAAATGGTCCACATCAAAAAAAGAAATTAAAAAAAAAAAAGACATTGGAACCCCCCAACTTCCTTTAAAAAAAACTCCACTTGGGAATCTAATACATGATAAAGGTGGGGCTGCTCTGGATGAAGCAGAGTGTCTATCTCATTCTCCCTCCCTATTCCATCAGTGGCCCCTGAGAAACCTGCTCACAGCCCTAGGGTTCCATAGGACAGCATTTGAAAACCACCATTTTGTAGATCAACCCTCTCTTTTTACACATGAATAAACTGAAGCTCAGAATGTCTGTGTAACTTGGTCAGGGTCATACAGCAGCGAGTGAGAGCAGAACTGGGCCCAAACCCAAGCTTTTCATCCCTGGGCCCAGTGCCTGTCCCACTAGCCCACGCTAATGCCCTTAACTGGGGACAGGAGTGCCTCCACACATGGCTGTATGGCCAGTTCTTGGCCATACAAGAACTATGACAGCCATGATGCATAAAATACACAAGACCTCATTTCAACGAAAAAGTCAACCTTTTCCCTAGGGCTGCCCATTCTGTGTGGCTGGTGGTAGAGATGGATTTACTCTAATAGTTGGCTTCTTACTCAGTATCCCTAGTGACCAAGGCCCTCTGTTTTCATAGTGACCAGCTAGGGTTGGGGAGAGGAAGGATGGCTCTTTATCATTTCATCCAACCAAGCAACTGGCCCCCACAGATGGGATCTCAAGTCTTGGCTCCATCACAAGGTGCTTCAACTAACTGAGCAAAGCATATGTAACTGACTTAAATTTGGATGTTGCATTTCTTTTCTTCCCTTTCTCTAAATTTGGGAAAGGGTTTAGAGAACTTGCACCAAAAGGCAGATCGTAGAATGAAAAGGGACTTGGCAAGGACACATGGATAATTCTAAAAGTAAATACCAAACGTTGGATAGTTGGAGGTTCAATCTGTAAAGTTTTACCAGCCATTCACTCACATACTCAATCACTTACTGACTCACTCACTCAATAGATATTTATAGAGCACTTACCAAGTTCTAGAAAATAATTGTAAAAACAGACATGAAGGCAAAATTGATGCAAAAAATTAGGGCTAAAAATCTGAGATGAACGAAATAGCAAAATTTTAAATAAAGACAAAATCAGTATTTCTGACATTTTTCCTTTTGCCTTAGGCTCCAGTAAACTTGGCATGGCACTGTTATAGATCTCATTTTTATTTAAAATTTTGATCTTTTGTTTATCTTGTATTCTTTTGCATTAATTTTGATTTTTTAAAGCATTGCATTAAATATTATTTACTTTGATTACTGAGTTTTCTGGTACCCTCTTAAGTTTTGTGCTCCAGGCAATTGCCCTTTGTTATTCCTGCTCCTGTCCAGGCATTTGTAAAAGCAGAAGGATACAAAAAATAATTAAGACCTGTCTCTATTCTCAAGGAGTTCTCAGGCTAGTGGGAAAGACAGACGGGTAAACAAGTAATTGAAATATAATGAATTCTGTAATGGAAATATGTGCAAGGGACAGTATTGGCACAAAGGGGAGAGGAATCCACTTTGTTGAGATGAGCAGTTGGCTTCGGGGAGGCAAAGACCATTCCAGGCTGAAGAAAGCGTGTGCTCAGACAAGGAGGGATGTGAAGGCAAGATGAGCCATTCATTCCAACTGGCAGGAGCACAAAGCAGAATCATGGGAGGGGATGACAGACGGGGAGCTTGGACGGGTAGGTAGGAGCCAGGGGCTGCAAACGCTGATTGAATACCTTGCATGTGCTTGGTGCTCTGAGTATCCTCACAAAGCATTAGTCATAATCTGTGCTCTGAGGAACTCACTTTAATTACAGCAGACAGAGCATGTTATATGGAAAAAGAAACAATAAAACCAGGTAACTAACAAGGGGTGCAGGGACAGACCGCAAGAGGATAGTGGCTTCCAGGAAGGCACAGTCAGTCACTCTGGACTAGGGAGGGGAGGGCACAGAGGACGTAGCCCTCCAGTTTAGCACTCAGGGAGTTAGCCACGTCCCAAGATGTCACATCTTCCTGGCCACCTCCTCTCCAACGGGTGCTCTGTCTGCCTCTCCCTGACGGAACAGCCTCCATTCACTCTTCTTTGTGAATGCAGCCTAGGAGCCTCCTGGCTGAGAAGGAAGCACCCTCTGCAGCCCTAGTTTGGAAGGCAGCCAGAGCTCTGTGTCCCTGGAACATAATCCCAGCTGTCTCCCCTTGCTGGATGAACACAGCAAAATGTATAAATAACAGCAGCAATGAACCCCTCCCAGGACTGCTGTGGGATTAATAAACCCTTGAGACCCTGGCACTCCAAGCCCTGCAGAAACTAGCACTTCAAATGCTATTATGAGCAGACTCCCAGCCACGGCTCCTTTAGCACATGCTGTTAGATAATCTCTCCCAACTATTGCTGGGATCCATTAATCACTCGGTGCCTGTCTCCTAACCCACAGACTGGAAGAGAAGGGAAGAGGATCTGCAAGGATAATGTAGGGAAGGACGTGAAGGGGGCAAGAGACGGTCCCCAGCTGGCTGACTTTCTCTTTGAGAATAATGTGAGGATAGAACCCGGGCTCAGCCAACTTTGTTTCCCCATCTACTGGGTAGCCAGCAATAGGGCTGTTGATAAATAACCCCATTCTCTAACTGGGCACATGGTATAATTGTATTTCTCTGCCCACTTTGGAGCCAAGTGTAGCCGTGTGACTTGCTTCAGTCAAGAGTATGAATGGAAGTTATTTGAAGCTGGGAGGGGGGGTGTTAAAAGCTAGTGCAAAATTCACTTCATTCCCGGCCCCCTACCATAACAACTGAAGAAGAATGAGTCAGTTTTGGTTTAGTCTGGGAGTCTAAATGACCAGGATAAGCAGAGACCCCCGCTGACCTGCTTTCCACGTGAATGAAAAATAAACTCCTGTTCTTTTATGGGAGATTTATATACCTATATAACATAGGTAAGCCTGGCTGATTCAGGGCAAGTTATCCAATTCCTTGAAGGCTCTGTTCCCTCACTTGCAAAATGTGGATAATCATATCTATCTATAGAGTTATTGCAAGATTTATAAAGAGAATTCATGTAAAATCATTAGCAAGTTCTCAGCCCATTATAAGTGCTCAATGGTTATTATTATTATTGTCATATTGTTATCACATTTGCTCTTACATCTCTCTTCTTAGCTGCTACCTTTCCCCCAGTTTCTGCAGCTCTTTGCTGTCCCTGATGGAGGCGTTTGTCCTCCATGTGTAGACTGAGCCCTACTCTCAGGCTCTGACCAGGTCCAGCTGAGGTAGGAGGGTTTGAAGCTCCTCTAATCCAACCTTCTGAGGATGGTAGCAAGTTATCCCTCCCCACAGAGCTACCCTTCTGTGCTTGGATTCCAATAACTGGGCCGCTGCTAACTGCCCTCCCCCATACTGTACCCTGAAAATCGTAACTGGATTCTCATGTTATTTCCAAGGTCTGATGTCTGCCCTGGTAACCTTCTTGGTACCTTATGTTAACATCTGGCTCTGCCACACCTATAGCTGGGGGGTCTGCCCCTGAAACCTGCTGGGGCCCTCGTCTTCTGCAGACATTCCTGGTTCAGAGTCCTTGTCATGCTCTGGTCATTCTGTGGCTGTGCGCTGACCCCTGGCTGCTGAGCCTCTGACAAACTGTGGCTATAGCATCTTTGCTTTGCTTCCCAGAGCAGCTTTATTTTTTTTTTCTGGCAGTTGCAGCTGTGTCTCTTATCCACTTGCTATCTTTTCTAGAGTGTGTGAATGAACTATGACTTGTTCATGCTCGTACTTCCAAAGCTGGGCCTTCAGTAGGTGCTCAGAAAAACATCTGTTGAATGGTGAATGAATGAATGATGAATGAATGAATGAAAGGTATCATGGAGTCATCGACCCTGAATGCCGGGAATGATATTAAAGCCCATCTAGTCTCTTCTCTTTTTCAGATTTAAAAACTGGAAGTCCAGAACCACATAATCCCCTTAGAGGCAAACTGGACCCAGTAACCACAAGCCCCATTCAGGGAAGACAAAGGGAACACACACCCTGCCTCGGATTCCCCCATACCAGGGTGGCCAGAGGGACACAAAATCCCTTACTATTCTCAAGGACCAGGAGTAAATGTAATCTAGTAATAGGTGACTATGCAAGAAGGTTCTCTTTCCTTTAAAAAAAGAAGAAACTGCAAAACAAAAATAGAAAATAAGTCAGTATGACAACAGGGGGAATTATCTAGGGAAATATTTTTCTTTTTTTTTTCTCAGCTCATTACAGTATACAAAGGGGAGATGTGGAGACTTCCCTGGTGGCGCAGTGGTTAAGAATCCTCTTGTCAATGCAGGGCACACGGGTTCGATCCCTGGTCCGGGAAGATCCCACATGCCATGGAGCAACAAAGCCCACACGCCACCACTACTGAAGCCCACAAACCGCAACTATTGAAGGTTGCGTGCTCTAGGGCCCGTGCTCCGCAACAAGAGAAATCACCACAATGAGAAGCCCTCGCACCACGACGAAGAGTAGCCCCCGCTCTCTGCAACTAGAGAAAGCCCGCGCACAGCAACGAAGACCCAATGCAGCCAAAAATAAATAAATAAATAAATAAAAAGGGAGATGTGTTTGAATACACAAGGCAGATACTGAGTAGGGGAAGAGGGAAATGACCTTGGCTTTCTACTCACTGGCCAGCATGCAAGCCCCCAGAGCTACAGGTGGCCTCCCAGCCTTTGCTCTGCCGGGGCACCCTCCCTGCCTGCCTTCTGCACCTCCCCAGGTCTCACCCACTTTTTGCAAAGTTCTGTGAAAGTCTTGCCTTCTCCAGGGCACCCAATAACTCCTTTGGTGCCCATGGTCTGCTCTGTCCTCTGACATCTATATGACAGCCCCTAAGCACCCACCACTAACTGTAGTGTGTGAATATCCAATACCTAGCTATTTTAAATTCCCTGGCCACTCATGTCTACAAGTCCCCTCAACTCCAATCCTCCCATTCCTGGTCCCAGTTGTTTCCAACTTGAAGGCAGAGATTTTTACGAATGCTTCCCCTCGTGACCCTTGGAGCCTTGGGCAGTGCAACCTCCATCATCAGCCCCAAGATTTGGCTGAGAGAGAAAACTCAGAAGCACAAGGCCTCTGTCTCCTGGGAAAAGAGAAGATGAACAAGAAACAGGGAGAGAGTATCTCTGCTTGGGGGATTTTCTAGCTTCTGCCAAGATGATGAGTTCAGGAATGAGGCTGGAGCAAGGTGGAGCCTCTGGTCCCTCCAGAAGTGTCTTCCCCTGGGCTTGGATAAGACATCTGTACAAACCAGATAAGGCCTCAGCCTGCAGAGATGCTCTTGGCTCACCTCTGGTCCACACACCATCTTTAGTGGGATTCTCCTCCAGGGCTGAAGGTACCTCCCTGACTCAAGACAACCTGTATTTCCCTCCCCTGGTTCATGGTGGTAGACAGCTAAGGAGCTCCATTGTCTCCGGTTGTCTGGGGTCAGTGCCAGTATATGTCTGTTGCTGGTGTGATTGTTAATGGCGCCCCACTGGATGACCCTCCACGTAGACAACCTGAGGGACACGTGGCTGGAGGAGCTGGTGGCTCTATCCCTTTTCCTTCTGGGGCTGTGTCAGGTGGTCTTCATGCTCACTCTGTCTCCCCATCACTCATCTGGGCAGCACTTTCCTGAGGGCCAGTCACTTTCACCCTTTACATCACCATTTCACTTTGCTATTAACCGTCATTCAGTGGAGAGCATCACATGTGTTACAGATAAGGCAATTGAAGTTACCAAGGTTAAGTGATTCCCTCAAGGTCACACAGCTCAGGGCTAGATTCTGAGGAGAACCCAGGCTTTTTTTCCCCCTGTGCTTAGTCTCTAAGATTGGAAAAAAAAATTTCCTGTTCGTTTCAGGCTGAGTGTGATTTTTTTTTTTCCTTTTTTTTTTTTTTTTTTGCGGTATGCGGGCCTCTCACTGTTGTGGCCTCTCCCGCTGCGGAGCACAGGCTCCGGACGCGCAGGCCCAGCGGCCATGGCTCACGGGCCCAGCCGCTCCGCGGCATATGGGACCCTCCCAGACCGGGGCACGAACCCGTATCCCCTGCATCGGCAGGCGGACTCTCAACCACTGCGCCACCAGGGAGGCCCTGAGTGTGATTTTAAGAGCCCGAACTTTTCCTTCTTTCCTGTCTGTTCCACATTAATGGCCAAACAAACAATTCTTGGAGGGGAGTTGGGGGGCCAATGTTTCTTCTTCTGGGAGCTTCTGGCTGCTGTTTAGTGGGTATCTACCTATGTACGGTGCTGGAAGATATATTGGTATTATCCTTGGCCATGGCAGGAAGGAAGCATTTATCCATTGTACCTCTCCAACCGGGGGTTCTCCTTTGACACCCGCTGTCGAACCTCTTCTAAAGAGTATCAAGAGTGGCAGAATTTCTTTACAGGAGGGAATTAAAAGTAGCAGTCTGACTGTAAGGCTAAGGGACTCTTCTTGAAGCTTGAAGTATTTGTGGAGAAAGCATTTTACTTTTACTTAGTGTCTTTGTGGAATTGAGTAGAGGGTGCTGATAGAGGTTACGGAAAAGTTCAAGTCGGTTGCCTGCCCTCCAACTTAGCTCTTCACACGGTTGACTCCGTCCTTATAAGCCAAGCCTCACACTGAGCCAGTTAACGGAGAGAGAAATAGAAAAGGCTAAAATGCCAATCTGTAGAGACCCCAATCTGATCCAACCCAAGCCAGCAGTTTGCATTTCCAAAAGTAGTGAGAAGAGAGAGACGCTTCTCATATCAGGCCCTCCTGAAATCTACCAAGTGGTTTATGGGCAAGTAACTGCCATGTAAATGGAGACTAATGAAAGAAACTCAGCACCCCTGTCAGCCCAAGTTTCAGGAGTTGCAAGTTTCAGGAGTTGTTTGATCTGCTCTCAATTCCCTTATCAACATGAGCTTCCTTTACTGGTTGAATGGAAATCAGTAAAATTACATTTCAAAAGAGCCTGTCTCACAGATCCTGTCCATGGGAAGCCCAGGGTCCTCTTTGGGTTCTGTCCCCTGTTCCTTTGTGCAGAGGAGATGTGCGTGAGTGTCTTCTGCATGGCAAGTAGCGCTCACAATCATTTGTTTTCTCTTCGATAGAGAAATGTACCTTAGTTCCCCACACAGCAACGAGGGTCTTCCCAAACAGATGAAGTATAGGCAGACTATTTCACACTGATGACTCCAGAACTTGGGGCTGGCAGTAGTGCTGAATTTCTGTTATTAGACTTTATTTCTGTAGTGATTATTCACCCATAAATCCACATGGTAGATTTGGGGAGAGTCCATCATGAGAGGGGTATCTCTTTTCTCACATATCTCCCATCGGTGTTACTTTAGCATCTCTTAGGAGGTTTCCGTTTCCTTATGTAAAGTTTTAAAAATCTTCCCAGAGTTCTCGAGTTCCATGGCATGCTTTCTAAAGAAACAGGGAAAAGTTGAGTGTACCAATTAGATAATGTAATTTTCCAGTGTCTTCCTGGTGGGGATTGGATATGTTATTCTGGGCCTGTAAGAATTATGCCACTGTGATTTTTTTTTTTCATTCCTCTGAATTTATATATCTGTCAGTAGAGAAAAAGCAAAGGCTTCCTGGACTTTTAAAAACACTCTTCCCGGGCTTCCCTGGTGGCACAGTGGTTGAGAGTCCGCCTGCCAATGCAGGGGACACGGGTTCGTACCCCGGTCTGAGAAGATCCCACATGCCGCGGAGCGGCTGGGCCCTTGAGCCATGGCCGTTGAGCCTGCGCGTCCGGAGCCTGTGCTCCACAGCAGGAGAGGCCACAGCAGTGAGAGGCCCGCGTACCACAAAAAAACAAAACAAAACAAAAAAAACACTCTTCCCACCTCTTAGCTTTTGCTCTTGCTGTTATTTCCTCTTGGAATGCCCTCTTCCTTCTCCCTTTTTAATTGACCATCAGAAACCCACCCATTATTCAATTTTTCCCTTATTACTATTGGTCTAAATTATGGTTCCCTTTCTACCTCCTAAAGCATTTCATTGTACCGTTTATTCTTATTTAATCATATATTATCTTGTACTTTTATCTGTTTCCGGTATATAATATTATCCTTCCAAGTGAAATACAAACTCTTTTAGAATAGGAATTATCATCAACAATAGATATTTGGATTACCTAGTATTGGTAGAAAATGTGTTATGTAGAAGAAGATACAAAGAGAAGACACAGACTCAGAAAAATAAAGCCAAAGTTGTCCAGGCCAACTTGCTCATTTTATAAGTGAGATGTGAAAGCAAATACAAAAGGAGTCTTTTACATGCCCAAGTGTGTATCTAAACTGAAATACAGATTAAGCTCCATTTCAGAACTTTCTCATCTATCTCATGCTTCCCCCTCCATAAGAGTTTAGCATCAAAGATTACATTCTGGAAAGAAATAGATAGCTAGAGAAGCCAAACATCTGACATTCCTTTTAGAAGCTGACTATGAGGGTAAACTTGGGATAATTTGCGTGGACTCACTTGACTTTGCCACTATTTCCCATCTTCCAACTCTCAGGACTGCTGTCTTTCAAAAATCTGTCCCATCTTTTTTTTGTTTTAAGTCTATGTTAGGTACACAAAATTATTGGATTGAACTGGACTGAGGTGAATTAAGCAATGGAGACAGTGTTCATTATGGAAAGAAAGGCAATGGACTTGATTCCCAGGCCATGGTCTAGCTGGTTAAAAAATGAACCAATGATAATAACAGATAGGCTTTATTGAGTGTTCATCGCCTGCAAGTGTGTTAGCATTTCATATATATTCTCTCATTTATTACTCACAGTATCCCAGTGAAATAGGTGGTCTTATTGTACTGATTTTATAAATGAGGAGATCAAGGCACAAAGAGAGAAATTAAGCAGCTTGTGGTGGAGGAAGGGGAACACCAAGATGGAAAAGGAGATGCTGTCAGGGTTCTATGAGTCTTCTGTTATTGGGAGACTCTATGGGTCTCACAGAGAGAAAAACATATTTCTCCTCCACTATAGTTTCATTGGAAAATTCACATTAGTTTAAATTCAAGGTTGAAAACAATATTCCATGGACCAGATATCTGGTTTGGCTACACAGTGTTAAAAAAGAAAAGAATTTGTGAATAACATTTAAAATTGGGAGATGGTATATAGAATTACTGATTTTGGGCTTCCCTTGAAAAGCCAGAAGAACAGTTTTTGTACTGCACAAGAGGTAGCTGGAGCTGAGGAGTGATGGATACTTCAGGTATGTTCTCCAATTCCCCATGACCCCCTCTACTTCCTACTACTCCCCAACGTGGAGGTGAAGGGGTCCAGAATGTGCCCCACCAAAATATGTCACTCTGACATAGGATTATTCTGAGCTGAAGGTATTGAAGAAAAAGCAGACACAGGATGAGCTCACTGCCTGCCCCTATCTGCCTGAAAGCAGAAAAATCCTCATTGTAAAGGTGTCTCACTCTCCCTCACTTCCCACATCAGGAAGGAGAGTACAACCTCATCACTGGAGACTAGATGACATCATCAGACTAGATGGCACCAAGAAAGAGTCTACAAAAAAGAGTCTACAAAAACAGCTTACTAACTAAACCTTATCTTCCATTAGTTTCCTCCCATGTATTTACCTTCCCACAGGCAGGTTTACTGCCCTTAAAAGCTTAAACCCTTTTTCTTTTGTCTCGTCATTTCTCTACAAAATTATTTTTCTTCTTTCAGATGCTATATAAGCCCCAAGTTCTAACCACCTTTTTGAGTTTCTCATCACTGAGTCCTCCCATGTGTATGCACTATTACTAGATTTTTCTCTTGTTAATCTGTCTTTTATCTAGCTTGTCTAGTCTAGTTTGCAGAGCCCCAGCCAAGAACCTATGAGGTGAAACCGAGCAGGACCATGTGGGGCTTCTGGGCACGGAAGCCTCTCCTTGTCCTCTGTTTCTTGTTTGTAGGGAATAGACTCCAGCCTCCATGACCTTCCCTGAGTTTCAAAGGGCAGATTCTAAGAGTTGTTAATCAGGGAAGGGAGAGGATGCAAAGATAAGGGAGGAGCAGCCAAGAAACAATAGTGCAGGCTTGAGGCAGGGTCCTGGTTCTGCCTCAAGGGATACATGTAACAATATCTTTGAGCTCTTTACAAAACTAAACCCCCCAACAGATGGAAGATGTTAGCATTCTTAATTTCAGATTAAAGGAACCAGAGAAGCTCTTCAAGAAGACCACCTGAGGACAGGTTAAAAGAACCACAGAAACTCATCAGGGTACCTGAGACCAGATTAAAGGAATGCAGGCCCTGCACATACCCTAATCTTATCAGCAACCCCACCCTTTAACTATTGCTATGAAACTCCTCACCAAATCCCCCCAGGTTGGGACACATAGTTTTTGAGAGGCACAAGCCTGCTGTGTCCCCCTTTGCCTGGCAAGCAGTGAAGCTATTCTTTTCTACTCCACCCAAAACTCTGTCTCCAAGATTCAGTTTGGCACCGGTGCACAGAGGCTGAGATTCAGCATCAGAGGGTAGAAGGAAAAGGTTTTTCCTCCTCTTCAGAGGCCACACTTGGTTGTCATGATACCTGTCCTACTTCCCTCCCTAATGTTGCCTGCCTGGCCCCCAGAATCATTTCAGTTTGAGATACCTACAGTGCGTACCTACACAGTGTTTACCTACAGTGCTCTCTTCTGATACTCAGGGACTGATTCTACATAAGAAAAAGGACTTTGAGAGTCTTGTGAAAATCAATGATCTTTCTAAATTGGAAGGATGAATTATTGTCAAAATAACAAGCCTCATTTTCCAGTGTGGGAAAATCACTGGAATAATTTCTCTAGAAAGAAACGATTTCATTATATGGAAAAATCTGCCTCTGTTCAGCAAACCCTGAATGGCAGCTTCAAACATTAGAACCTTGCCAAACCAATTTTCCCCTTTCAGATTTAACACTGCTCCATTTATCTCAGTGGGGACTAGAGACCAACTAAATTTGAAGTCATAAAGCTCAGCCTTTTTGAATGATTTTGGTCAAAATGGCTCTGTTGTAAGCAGGTGAAGTGTGCTTATTTAATGTTCTTCCTTCTCAAAGAGACTAAAGAGAAATTTCTAAAATTTCCCCAAACATTTCACCTCTGAGCAGATTATAAAGGTGGAGAATTTCAGTTGGAAAAGGTATGCATATTTCAGTGTGTTATCAGCTCTCAGAAAATAGGAGATTATAACAGAATCAGGGTTCCTCCCCCTTGCCTTTAACTAGAGTGAATGCTTCTGTGATCTCTGTCATAATGATGTTTTGCATTTATATAGCACCATTCATTCTTCCAAGAAGCTCAGAAAGCTTTATAAACATTATCTCATTAAATTCTCTCAACCTCCCTGTGAGGCAGGTAATGACAAGAGAGATTATCCCTGAGGTACAAGGTTCCCTCGTGTGGAACGGGAGTGAGATGAGCCTCCTACCGTAATCCCAGGCCAAGTCCCCACCATGCTGGAAATAAAGCTCTGGTCTGCAGAATGCTGATGGGGTCTTGTGTGACAAACAGTGTTTCCTGGGGGGCCGTCTGGAGGGACTTCATTTTCCACGTGTCCTTGCACGGCTTCCAGAGACTCACACACAGGGAAACCATGTCTGGGTCCTCCCATCTGGAAACTGTTTGGGGACACAGTGGACAGAGGAGGCATTCAGCGAGTATTACTGAATGCATGAATGCCACTTTAGTTTCAAGACGTCCAGCTGCACTTGGTTGTGCTCAAGTTCAAATTGTACCCAAGAGCTGAATTTTCAGAGGCTTTCCTTTACTTTTGAGACACTGGGGCCCATTTACAAATGTACTAGTGGAATATCTATACCTGGTGGTGATTTAAATGGGGGGAGGGGCCTATCTGTTTGGGATACTGAGGTAAAAATATCTTGCTGAGGGGCAGATTGGGAGTGTGTATATGGGAAGGGGGTTGGTTAACTGGACAAGTCCTGTAAATTAGCAACGATACATGGACCCCCAGGGCAACTGGCTTGGCCCCAAAGGACAAGAGGTGGCAGTCAAGGGGAGAAGAAACTTTAATAAGAATGGAAACTACTGACTCTTCTGCAGTAACATTATTCCTCTAGGCTCAGAATTCTCATTTCCATTCTGTGTCCTCACTAGAGAACAGATAGAAGAGTCAGTAAAAACCAAATAAGACATTGGGCTCGCTAGTGTCTTCACATCCAACTTCTCAAGGAGTTCTCAAGGAACCAGATAATCTTTGGTCATCTCTTCTGGACCTCACCTTTATCATCTACAGAGAATCCTTACTGGTGATTTAACAGTAGACCTCATTTAGTTCAATTCCTTACTACAGTTCAATTTAATTATTATTTATAGAGCATCTATCAAAACTAAAAGCCAAACAGGTGAAGTGACTTGGTCAAGATCACATCATTAGTTACATCATTGAAAAAATAAGAATAAATCAACTCACTGGAATTAATGTTGCTCTTTTTCATGGGACAGAGTTAAAGGTCATATTAAGCATGGTGTGCATTCACGCTAATTAAATAGTTTTGATTTTTAGGAAGCACGTTTTTGTTTGTCTTCCAGGCCTTGGGCATGAGCATAGAGTATATGCTGGAAACAGGGCATGGTGGCTGTTGGAACTGAAATTTTAAAAGATTATGAGGGTCTAAGAATATAGGTTAAAATGAATAAAGATGCATTTTATTTTTTTTTTTTTTTTTTTTTTTTTTTTTTTGCGGTACGTGGGACTCTCACTGTTGTGGCCTCTCCCATTGTGGAGCACAGGCTCCGGACGCGCAGGCTCAGCGGCCATGGCTCACGGGCCCAGCAGCTCTGCGGCATGTGGGATCTTCCCGGACCGGGGCACGAACCCGTGTCCCCTGCATCGGCAGGCGGACTCTCAACCACTACGCCACCAGGGAAAGCCCCTAAAGATGCATTTTAAAAGAAGAATGGACTCTGCATTTAGTTTTTAGGTCAGCCATACAAGGACAGAATATGGGTTTCATATGATCCATATGACACTGGATTTCAGTAAAGTGTATCATTCACCCTAAGGAAGACCGTGAAGCAGCCAAGGCCTGAATAAGACCCCATTAATCCAGGAAACAACTGCTCAGTGGCATATCTGAATCACTATCACTCTGTAACCAATCCCAAGATCCCCAAGTCTTTACATTTTCTGGAATGTTCTAATAAACAGGAAGCTCCAGGAGGGCAGACACGCAGCACAGGAAATGCTGTTAGGAAGAGAGGAGATGCTCCCTTAACCCTACTACTCTTTGCAGTCCTGGGTGTCTCCTGCTTTAGAGGAGCCAAAGGACTTCCCTAAGGTCACACATTAGGAAGTGGGGAAGTAGGACTGGAGGACCGGACTCCACTCCAGGACTCTTTCCTTGACTTGGGTGGGGGGGACCCTCTCTCCCCCTAGAGAAGAGAGAAGGCCTGGGGAGTCATGGAGCAGGCCTCGGGGAGAGTAGTGCCCCTCCAGCCTGTGCGCTATGGCCTGGCAGCAGGTGCATCAGATGACAGGAAGAGTCTCAATTTGTCCAGCTGGAGTCCCGGGGATCACTGCCTCACTTTGTGGAGCTCCAGGGGTTTGTATAGCCTTAGCCCAGCCCATCACAGCAATGCCAGCGTGGCCTGACCCACCGAGACAAACATGCCCCTTTTGCTTTCACCTCAGGTACTTAGAGGGCTCCGTGGAGCTGTGTCAGTGTTGCCATGGCAACAGAAGCAGGCCATTAGAGCACTACAGAGAAATGCGAAGGCTTGGGGGTCGTAATTCACCTGTGCGGCTGAGCTGCGGAGAGAGGGATTAATGGGGTCTCAGCCCACGCTCAGTTGTGCCAGTGTCATTCATTAGTGGTAATGAGACCCCGCCACCTGTCTGCCGGAGGGGGCAAGCGCGGGCGAAGACGGACACGTCCGGAGGCCTGAGGCTGGCTCCTCCTCACAGGGGCTGGGGTGGGAGCGTGCTGGGGAGACTGGGGCAGGGTCTGCAGACAGCCCGGACTTCCTCTAAGTCCCTGTTGGGTTCGTGAGGGTCTCACAACTGTTTTGCGTCCTACCTGAAACCAGAAAACGCTCTTCCCAGATAGCATGGGACATTTGGTTTCATGGTGAGAGGATGGTACTCAGGAAGGAGGCGCCCCTTTAGCCTGGAGAGGTTTACCCAGGCTGGGTGACTAGGATGGTCCTCCAGGAGGGTGGAGGGTTTGGTCAGATGAGATAGTAGGACTTCATTGGTTTGACTACATACCTACCTATCCTGGCCTCCTTTATGTTTCTAGCATTTTACATAAGCATCACAGTGCTTAATAGCACAGACTCTGGAGCTGGACTCAGGTAGGAATCCCAGCTTTACTATTAGCTTGAGGGTAATAATAATAACTACCTTACAGAGGTGTTATGAGGATTACATGAGTTCATACATGTGGTATTTAGAATAATGCCTGGAATTTCACAAACATTAAATATATGTTCGCTCTCTCTATTAGTATCGCCAGATTTATTAATATCCATCTGGACTTTTCTAATGAGATGTCTTCTAAAATAAAGGGCTTGGAGGAAGTGATCTTCCACTATATGTGGGATAGTTCAGCAAACACACTCTCATACATCATTCTTGGCTACCAATATCTATTTGATTTAAAGGTGGTTTGGTTTAGCAGAAAGCAAGGCTTCTGTTTATGCCCACATGTGATCTGTACCCCAAAGGCTGACCTTATTGCATTGGATGGCCGTAAGCTGCAGTGCACCCAGGGCTTGCACATAAAGACATAAAGAAAGGCTGCCATGTATAGTTGCATTGGTTGTGCCCTGCACAAGAATGGCCAGCTGACAGGTGAGTAGGAATTGAAGTTCAGTCCGTGTACCATTCTCCCAGCCATGCTCCCTAGTTGGGGCTAAGTCTGCCTGGAGGAAGGAGCACCTTTCCTTAAATTTCACCAAGGCATCCTATGGACTATCATCAGCCTTGTGACCTTTGAGAAGGTCACAGGAAATGCTAACCTGAACCAAAAAAAGAAAAGAAATATCACTCAGATGCAGGTACTGGATTAAAAACTTATGCCAAGGAAACCTCTGAGTCTGTGTTTATGGTCTTGAGTGAAACAATTTCTTGCATTTCCTCAATCTGACATTTCGTCACCCTCTTTCTGCTACCTTATGCAGCATGTGTTTAGATTAATTTTGCTGAGGAGGTCAAATCACTTTGCCTCTATTAGAAATGACATTCAATCTCTACATATTTACCCATATTTGTATGTGTGCAGAAATATGCCTACAAATGCAGAAACATGAAAATGTGGAAATGCCTTTTTCTCCTTCATCTTCAGTGTATGTTCAGCTGATTTTGATAGTCCAGTAGCTATACCTTTTAGAGGAGTCTGGTAAAAACTACCTCTCCCTGAATTACGTCTGCAGCAAGTGGAGTTTTGGTCAGGTCACACCGCCAACCCCTACTCAGAGGCACATGTGTGGGGAGGTTGTCTTGAGTCGCTGAAAAAGCCAAGGCCCTTGCCTTTCTCTCCTGGAGTTAACTGGAGTTGACCATGGCCACTATTTACATAAAAGTGAGCATTCAGTTTGATACATGTCTGTATACTTTTGGGGGGTGAGGGGGCAGTGTGTGACTAGCATTGTTCTAGGCCTCTGGGGAGATGGTACATGGCAGAAGGAAAAGGTAAAAGCGTCAAAGAGGATTCCAGCCTGGATGCGAAACTTTTTTTTTTTTTTTGCGGTACGCGGGCCTCTCACTGTTGTGGCCTCTCCCGTTGCAGAGCACAGGCTCCGGACACGCAGGCTCAGCGGCCATGGCTCATGGACCCAGCCGCTCCGCGGCATGTGGGATCCTCCCGGACCGGGGCACAAACCCGCGTCCCCTGCATCAGCAGGCGGACTCCCAACCACTGCGCCACCAGGGAACCCCCAAAAGTTGTGAAACTTTAATAAGCATCCAACTGCTCAAATTTAGTTTCTTCGTCTGAAAATGGGGATAATAATAGTTAGTGAGTGTTTGGGGGGATAAATGGTATAAGGCATGTGAAAATTATGAAACACTACATACAGTCAACAAACAGATTCAACTAAGAGTCACCAAGAACATGTTATGTGCCACGTATTGAGCTAAGCAATACACAGAGGGAAATTGTTCCTGCTCTCGACTCACTTCTGATCTGCAAAATGAGGAGGTTGTATTCCATTATCTCTATAGTCCCTTTCAGCTTTAGGGCTCTTTTTTTTTTTTTTTTTAGAAGATGTTGGGGGTACGAGTTTATTAATTAATTTATTTTTGCTGTGTTGGGTCTTCGTTTCTGTGCCAGGGCTCTCTCTAGCTGTGGCAAGCGGGGGCCACTCCTCATCGCAGTGTGCTGGCCTCTCACTATCGCGGCCTCTCTTGTTGCGGAGCACAGGCTCCAGACGCGCAGGCTCAGCTGTTGTGGCTCACGGTCCCAGTCGCCCCGCGGCATGCGGGATCCTCCCAGCCCAGGGCTCGAACCCGTGTCCCCTACATTAGCAGGCAGATTCTCAACCACTGCGCCACCAGGGAAGCCCCTAGGGCTCTTTTTTATTCTATGCCTCTCTAATGGAATAATCGTAGAATTTTAGAGATGGGAAGGATGGTGGGGAAGAAAGAAGAAATATGCGTGCAACACACATAAGAACAGTTTAAAAGAAGCCAGAAAGAGACGTACACTGCATCATGAGGGCATCTTTGGAGGAAATATCTACCCCTACCCCCAACTCCCTTGCCACTGGCCTGCCCTGGCACCTCTCTGTACAGAGCAGGGAGGTTGGAAGACCTCTGGAGAGACTCAGCATGAAGAAGAGGGAGGAGGTCAACTAGACTTCCCTCTGAGTGGTTTGGAAAGTTTATGGATCTGCTTTTAATTGATAACATAAGTATGTGCTCTCCAGGTTCCTGCCAAAAATGTTCTATCCTCAAACTACTTGCTGCTCAACACTAATCAAAAGATAAGAGGCAAAACATAGTGTTCCTACAATTGTGGGAAGGTCATGCCATCCACTCCTTCCTCTGTATCACTGGTCCGCAAAGTGCATCAGGGTTTGTTAAAACCTAGATTCCCTGGCCCTAGCCCCAGAGTTTCTGATTCAGTTTCTGATTGTGGGAGAAGCTCAAAAATTTGCACGTCTAATACGTTCCCAGGTGATACTGATGCTGTAGGTTCAGGGCTACACTTTGAGGAAAAACAGGTCTAAATAATACTAAGTTTATCAGCAGGTCAAGCCTAAAGCAGAGCGATGCCTACTTGTAGCATATTGTTTTGATTCCTGACCTATAGGGTATCTTTTACTGAATTCCCTGCTGACCCAATGTATTTTACATTGAGGAATAATACAACTAACAGCCTAAAGAAATTACCGATGTCTTCACTCTTGTGAAGATGTTGAGGATGTCAGCGGCTACGTCTCCCAATGTTCTTTTATTAAGATCGAAGAGGGAAATCTCTGTTAGTTCTCAGAAGCAGGAAAAATTGTTTGTTTTTTACAGAATGATTGAGATACTTTCCCTTTTCAGGTTCCATGACTTCATTTGGCCACAGAAAGCTCTGAGATCAACATACAGCCTATTTCTAATAAGTAGACAGAACCTTACGGCACGTATTTTAGAGTACTAATTTTCCCTGTCATGTATTTTTTTTTTTTTTTTGTGGTACACGGGCCTCTCACTGTTGTGGCCTCTCCCGTTGCAGAGCACAGGCTCCGGACGCGCAGGCTCAGCGGCCATGGCTCACCGGCCCAGCCGCTCCGCGGCATGTGGGATCCTCCCAGACCGGGGCACGAACCCGTGTCCCCTGCATCGGCAGGCGGACTCTCAACCACTGCGCCACCAGGGAAACCCACTGTCATGTATTTTTATTCAACCTCTTTTTCCTTTTTCTTTCTTTCTCCTGTAAGCCTTCTCAAATCCTTCCTGGAATGAGGGAGAAATAAATAAATACATAAATAATGAAATAAAGAAATTGTGAAAATTATGTTCATTAGCTCTGCGGGGACAAGAAATAACGCAGTAATGGAAGTTGGTGTCACTAAGTGTGTGTTGTCTGTTTTCGTGCGGTAGGTAACAAAAGTGATTTACCCAAGACCCACCAGCTCCATGCTGGAGACCTGGCACTAAAGGATAAATCTCCTTGCTCCAGTGACAGAGACCTTTTTCTAGTCTTTCCTGCTTCCTGTAAATAAAGCATCGAGATAACTGGGCTCCTGCCTTGGTGTTTGGTGTCAAGTTATCCAGCCTGAGAAATCAATAAAATGAGTTTGCTTCAAGCCCAGTCACTGCCACTCCCAAAGGAAATAGTAAGGAGTCGGCAAGAATTTATAAAAACTTTAAAAGATGGTCTAATCATTAATAAAGAATTTTTTTTCCACCTGGGAGAGGGTTGATCATTCCTCCCACTGCTCAGCAGTCACTGCAGCAGTGATTACGTTGACACCAGTAGGGGCAAGAAGTGTTAGATTTTTACAGATTCCTGAAAATGGTTCTTGGAAGAATTCAGACTAAAAATCACAGGGGTGATGTAGGGTGAGTCTAACGGTCAAGTAACAGCCATTGCTGATGTCGCCCCCATCGCGGGGGTTAATCTGCTTGGCAGTTGGTGTGGATCACTCTGGACTTAGCATCCATGAGTGGTGAGGTATGGGGATCCCTCTAACCAACCCAGCACCTCTTCACCCCTTTTAGGAGCCCCTCCTCTGGTCTCCCACCACAGCCCGTGCCCTGCACTCACTGCACAGTACTGAAGTTATCTATTCTGGTGTCTGTTTGTCTAGACTACAGACTCCTTCAGGGGACAGCCAGCCAGAGAAGATTCCAGCAGGGTCAGCACAGAGGACAAAGCCCCCTTTTATTTTTAAAGTAAACAGAATAAAGGAGCATATTCCAAAGCTTTTCACCTTGCCGTGTGGTTTGGGGGATGATACATCCGTGCTGATTATGTCTTGCTCCCAACATAAGGACCTAGGGGACCCTGACCACCATGACCATCTTGGTTGAAGAAGCCAAACTGGAGGGGTGGGTAGGGGAGGGGAGATTAGGACACTGCGGCTCCTCCCCGCTTCCCTGCTGCCCTCTCCTAATGAATTCTTCAAACAGCATCCAGAGGAGGCAGTGGGCCAGGGCGGATCAGCCCACTAACCAGCTGCATTAATCACTCTCCATCCCTGCAGCCCGGCTGAGACGGATGGCCCTTCAGCCGGTCAATGTCCAGGTGTGCGCCTGTAATCATAAGCTTAATTCAGCACTTCTTGATTTTCACAAGAGCTCTCTCTGCTCCCAGCACCTGACTAGCCCTGTGAGGTCACAGTTACATCAAAAACGTGGCCTGGGGCTTCCCTGGTGGCACAGTGGTTGAGAGTCTGCCTGCCGATGCAGGGGACACGGGTTTGTGCCCCGGTCCGGGAAGATCCCACATGCCACGGAGCGGCTGGGCCCGTGAGCCGTGGCAGCTGAGCCTGCGCGTCCGGAGCCTGTGCTCCGCAATGGGAGAGGCCACAACAGTGAGAGGCCCGCGTACCGCAAAAACAAAACAAAAAAAACATGGCCTGGGGTTCCTAGGAGCTCTGGGTTGGAAAAATGGGTTGGCCTTGGCACTCCTTTTGCAGTTAGGAAGTCTCTGGCTAGAAGAGGTCACACAAGATCACAGGAGGAAGGTACGGCAGTAGTGAAAAAAAAACCCACAACACTCCTCTGTGCCCGATGCTATCTGGCTGCCCAGAGAGAAGGAGCGGGAGTTAGAGACAGACTGGCTGACTCCACTGTGCTCCGTTTTGTTTGAGAAGCTCTGTTTATGCCATCCTCTTCCCTCCTCTTCCTTTAAGTCCCATTTGTCCTTAGAGAACCAGTCTGTTCTGTGCACAACTGATAGACTGATTGTGTTTTCAGTGGGGCTTTCAAAGGCAGTTCCCAGGCACCACCCGTTTATGTGCCACAGCCCCCCAAGTCCCTGGCACCCTCCTTCTGTCACCCTCTGCTGTGACGCCAACCGGGGGACATGACCACCTATGACTCAGATCATGCCTATACGTGCCTGGAGGAGGAGCAGCCAGAGATGCACAAAACGTGGCTTCTGCCCTCAAAGAGCTTACAGCCTCGAGGGGAGGAGCCACATACACAAATTAAACACCCAGAGAGAAGAGCCTGACAATACATAATTAATGGGTTGGCTTGGATTTCACCTTCTCTCTTTCTCCAGTGTACCACATGGAGGAAGTGTAGGTGAAAGGTGGAATGACAAAATGGCGGGCAACACAGGGAGGGAGGATAAGAGCTCATTCTCAGGTTGGGCAGCCAGACCTCACGTCCTAAAGAATTGTCTGTACATAAATAGTAAATCCAACAAAAATCATAGGCTTTAGAGTCACATAGACTTGCTTTGCATCCCAGCCTTTCCATTTATTAGCTGTCTGGCCTCAAGAAAGCTATTTAATTTCTGAATTTCAATTTTCTTATCGACAAAGTGACTATGATAATATCTATCTCATTGCGGAGAGATTTATAGGACTCAAGGAGTCAAGTGTCTAGAACTGTGCCTTGGTCAATATTGGCCCTCAAAAAACACCATTCCCTTCATTTATTTTCTTAGTCATTCAACAAATATATAAAGAGCATCTGTTACATCCTAGACATTGTGCTAGGCCTGGCATACATCAAGGGTGAACGAGAAACACAGAGTCCTTGTCGCCAAGAACATGGTATTGAGGCCAGGGAGACAGATAAGCAAATGGGCAATTATAATTCTGTCTGTTTAATACAAGGATGAAGGAAGCACAGATGGTGTCATAGGAGACCAGAGGAGATATCCCTATTTCATTCTTTAAATTTCTTTCCCCATCCCCTTTGTCACTTGCATTTTTTCCTCTTCTTCCTCCTTCTAAGATTATCTGGCCAATTGATTTTTTTTTTCCTTTTGCTGATAAATCTTTAGTGCTCTAAGGAATTGCTGGTCACTTCATGAGCCAACCAGCAAGCATGACAGCTTTCTCATCTTTCAGAGTTTCTTTCCTCCCTGCCTGGTTGTCTTCACCATTTTTCAAAAGTAGGCTTAACCCCTTGATCACTCTCCGCTGTCTGGCCCAGCTATCTATCAGGAGAGTTGGCAGGAGAGATGTGGTGTTGGGAAGGGTTAGCCAAAGCCCTGGATCGAAAAAAAAAGCCTTGATATTGAGCTGAGAGAAAAAAGAAGCAGAAGCAGATTGTAAGCTCTTTGCTTCATCCACTCTTTCGTTCTTAAACAGACAATAATTTATTTGAAGTGGGCTGAGATTTATTTCATGACTTACAGGACTGGAGATTTGGGGGCAATAAAAGTTTGTCAGACTATTCAGACCTGTCGTCTTCTGAGTGCCTTCTTCAGGCGCCAAGGTCTCCTTAACTACCTAGATAAGTGTCCCAGATGACTGCTGGGTCATCTGTCAAGGGAATAGTCTGTTTTCTGCTGGGCTGACAAGCAGGGCTCTGTGGGCCAGCCGGGGCCCGCAAGGATGGATGCCTAAAAGAAGGCCAACGCGGGGCATAAATGAAAAATATGATCTACCGTGTTGCACATGTTCCTCCAAGTTCAAAGGGCTGTGGTCATCGCAAGGAAGCGAGGTGGTGAGATGTACTTGACAGAGACCTGGACTTGAATTCAGAAGCCCCGAATTGTAATTCTGTCACTTTGGGCAAATGCTTCAACCTCTCTGTGCCTCAGCTGTCTCTCCTGTAAACTGAGGGGGGACTCCTAGGACCCCTAGGAATGGCTACAAGGTGGAGAATTCCTGAACTTGACTTACAGGTGTATTGCAGACCCTTGTTCACAAGTGGTAGTAGGAATGCTCTGACCAAGCCCGGCTGCTCCCCCGGCTTCTGTGAGCCTTTACTTCTCTGTGCTCAATTCTCTTCTGGGGACGGCCCTTGGACCACTGGTGCTACCGGGGAGTTTACTTCCATCACCTCATCTCCCTCTGGCTCTTAGCCAATGCCTGATGTATGTTGGAGTGTGAGAACCCTAGCAACATTGTCTCAAGGCTGCACAAACTCTGCAATGTCCTGCACACTCCAGAACATCTCTGCAGGGTCAGGCTGAGCCTGGGACTGTGCCTGGAATGTCACCTTTGCTTGGCTTCTTCCTTCTCCCCATCCCGCTTCCCTCTTTCTCACACTAGGTTCTCCTGAACCACTTTCACATGAATCCTCATCCTGGGGTCTGCCTCTGGGGAAACTACCTTATGTCACTTTTCAAATCTGAAAAGCTACTAGAGTTTATTCTGTTAATAAAATATCTACCTATCCTTTTTCTTCCTGTTCCCTCCTTTCTATATCTCCAGGATTGCTGGCCTATATCTAAACTTCCCTTTGGCCAACGATGGAGAATTGTTGAGACCGAGGGGTTTTAGGTGGTAGGTGAAACACCAAACTTGCAATGGCTCCAGTGAAAAGGGCATTTCCTGCAAGATGGAGGCTATCTTCTTTAATTCCTAAAGGCCTAGAAGAACTCTCTGTCACTACAGTTTTGCTAAGCATCTATGCAACCCTATAGTTAACATCCAAGCTTGTTGTGACTGCAAGATACATGGAAGTCTAATGAGATGGGTATTTTTTCTTTCTTTTTTTTTTTATGAGTTTAGAACTCAAATCTTTATTTGCACTGTAAAGGGGAAGAAAAATGATTAGTAATCACGTACATGATGTGACAGGACTGGTTCTTACCATACAGAGCAACATATAAGTACTTTTACCACCTACTTTTGCAGTTTCAACTTTACAACATACCTGAATATACTTCCCCAATACATGCATGACTAGTATTCTTTAAATTCCAAGGACAGTAACTGTATCATGCCTAAGTGGGATGGGTCCTTCTTTAAAAAAAGGTAAAGACTGGAAACATTTCTCCAAATTCTCCAAATTCCCAGTGGTCCCCTAAGGCACCTCTTCTTTTCTAACCTATATTGTGCTTGTTATGGGCACATCTTATCTTCCAGACTAGGCTGGATGCTCTTTATGGGAAGAATTCTCATCTGATGAATCTTTTGGCACCAAGCACTCTGTCTTAACAGTAGTCAGAACTCAGTAGACATTGTCTGGAAGAACAGAAATGGATGTGAAGGACAGTATAACCTGGCAGGGTCATCAGTAATGGAGTTAAGCACACCTAGGTTCAAATTGAGCTCTGGACCTTATCTGCTGGGCAGACAGGTGTAAATTAATTTAACCTCTTTGTAACCCTGTTTTCTCACCTGTAAAATTGAGATGATACTAATTAACTACTTTATGAGATTTTCCTAAGGTGAGTGAGGTATTATACGAGGAATTATGAACATTTCAAACACACTTCAGTCAATTAACTAAAACTGACTGCTGTTGAGCCCAGTCAGCTCTATAGACAGAGAGAGGATGACAGAGGCTCTCAGACATGCAGCCACGATATCTCCCTGGGAAGGGCCAAGGAGCTTTGCTGTCTGCACAAGGTTTTCCTTAGATTGCAGCTCACCCTAGAAATCTTAGAAGGCTTTGTCGTTTCTGTTTTCAAGAAACCCTCAGAAGTCTTATTACTCTCTAACAAGTGAATCTAATCAGTAAACTTCCGGGGAGAGTACACATTGCTATGGAAATGTACTGTATGATAAAGATGACACTACAGATCAATGGGAAGATGATAGATTGCTTAGAAGATGGTGTTGAAAAACTAGCGGATTTCAGGAACTTATTTGACTTAGACATTTTCTACAGATATCTTTCTGGAGAAAAACACAGCTGGATTCCTTTAAATGAACATCACGCACAGAGTACAACATGGACAGATTAAAAAAGTAAATGCAACAATTAGTAGAAGGTTAATAGATGAAAATGTAAGAGAATCACTTTGTGACGCTGGGGTGGGGAGAGACTTCTTAAAACTTCAAAAGCCTACAGCATACGGTAAAACAGTTGAATCTGATTGAAAATTAAGGATTTGCAGACAATGTGGATAAAACTGACAGATTATATTGGAAGGAAATATTTGTAATGTCTAAAATTGGCAATGAACTGATATATAGACTGTATAAGGACCGCCTATAAATCAACAACCAAAAGGCAGATAATCTAACAGAAAAATGGGCAAAGGATCAGAATAGAAAATAAAACGATTAAACCCCAAAGCATGATAAGCATAAGAGCTGCTCAGACACATTAATAATCAGAAATACGCAAAATAAAAGAATGAGTCACCAGTTTAAAACGTGGGGGTGGCAAAAAAAGTTGGATGGCACCAAGCGTTGCCAGGGATGTGGGTAATTATCATGCCCTTGGGCGGGAGTATGGTTTGGTGCAGGCATTCTAGGCAGCAAACTGGCAATCCTCAGTCACCCTGAGTGCACCAAATGTAGGATCCAGCAAATCTGCTCCTGGGCATAGATCCCAAAGAACCCTCCCATAGATCAACAAAGAGGCATGCCCTGGGCTCCTCCTCATGGCACTGTTTGCTAGGCAGTGTGGTGGTGGTTCTCTGAGTTTCCATCATGGGGAATGGATAAGCCAAACACTGCATGGAGAGCATTGCAGCAAGAGAAAGCTAGAGACTGGAGGTACACATAGTAACACAGATGGAGCTTTCCAACTTCGTGTGAAGTAGAGAAGGTGAAAACTTGAATCATATCTGTAGCCCAATTTGACTTCCATAAATATAAAATACTAATAAATGACACACAATTTGCAAGAACATATACATACATCAAACACATTAGAATCATTTCTTATGCAGGTAAGAGAATGGGAGTGAGGAATGAGGATAAAAGGCAATAAATCAATAAAAAGGAGGGAAAAAAATCCCACTGTGAAGGGGGTCCATGTTTCCTCTCCTTTTTCAGTGGCTGCTGCGGTTGAAGTGATTTGGGGGATCTTTCAACCGTCTTTGGTTGAAGAGATTTGAGTGTTTTAGAAAAATGGTAGGTGGATATAGTTATAGTATCATCTAAGGTGTCATCCTCAGGGGGTACCTTGCAGATGTCCCCATACTCTTGGACTTGGCTTTTACTTTGCAGGTATAGAGATAGTCTCTGTCACTGGCCAAGGGACACTGGATCCTGGGGGCGGGCCGGTGTTAACTGAGATGCATGTGAGACGGGTAAATGTCAGAAGGCCAACTGATTAAGTTACAATGAGAGGTAATTGTCATACAACCAAAGCACTAAATGCTGCCTGAGTAGTACATTCTCTCCCTGTAGTCAAACTACATGAGGAGCCAACTCCTAATCAGAAGGTTTCTTTGATGGGAACAGAGATACATAAAGCAAAAGGAATTTAAATGATTTTATAAAAAATCTCTCAACTGACAGAGTTGGAGGGATTGTCCCGTGACAGGGATAGTCTTGCTAATGAGAACATATGGAATTTGGGTACATATTTTAACACCTAATTAGATGCAGCCAAGTGAAAGGAAAATAGGCTGGGGATTGAGACCCAAACAATTTTGAACCTAAGCAGAAGTTTGATTCCAGACAAGTAATATAACCAACCACCTTAGGAAAAAACCTATCTCTGACAACAAAACTGCCCTGGTCTCTGCAGACTGGGATAAAAGTAAAGAAGGCTTCTCACACCTAGCAATGTTGATTTTTTTTTTTTTTGTGGTACGCGGGCCTCTCACTGTTGCAGCCTCTCCCGTTGCGGAGAACAGGCTCCGGACGCGCAGGCTCAGCGGCCATGGCTCACAGGCCCAGCCGCTCCGCGGCATGTGGGATCCTCCCGGACCGGGGCACGAACCCGTGTCTCTTGCATCGGCAGGCGGACTCTCAACCACTGCACCACCAGGGAAGCCTGCCAATGTTGATTTTTACCTGAGCCCTGTGATCCTGGAAAACAGTGAAGGTAAGAAATGCCTGCATCCTTTCCTGTTCTGAGAAAGAACCACCTTCTGCAGGTGACTGAGATATGACTCATGAATGCCTTCCCCCCACCTGTTTACATACAGACCCTCTAGAGTCCCATTCTTTGCCTCATAAGTGTTTAACTGAATCGCTTATCCTCACTAATCAATGGGAACAAAAGGCTTGCTAACCAAGTTCCCTCCTTCCCCCAGATCGCTGAACTTTGGTCAGCATAGGACTCCGTCATAGCCCCTCCTAACAATAAGCTGGCCTCAGGGTCATTCTCTGCTCAACTGTCCCATCCTGCCACCTTTCACCCCACCTCCGCACATCCGGTTCTTTCTAGTCTTGTTTACTCCTCCCTGTAAAAGGAAAGCTCTCCTTGCCTCCTCTGGGGATGCTCGCAGGTCTGCAGTTAGAGCGCTCTCCCTGCTGCAGTAGTCTCATTCCCTACCCTTAAACTAATCCTTTTTAATAAAGTCTCTCCTTACCAAGTTGGGATTGACGTCTGGCAGGAAAGGAGAGGGGGAGGGAGAAAGTACAAGATTCCTGAGTGCTCACTTTGAGTCTGATGCCTCAGTGGAGTTTTCCCTTTATGTGGGCAACATTATTACACCTCTTTGTCACTCAGCCTGCTTAAGGCTCCTGGTTGGCCTGGAAACCCAGCCTCCCAGCTGCTCTTGCCCAGCTTCTACTTTAAAGGTCACCCTTTGAGCGGGTGTGGGGCAAAAAAGGGAACCCTCCTACACTGTCGGTGGAAATGTAAATTGGTGCAACTATGGAAAATAGTATGGAGGTTCCTTTAAAAATTAAAAATAGAGTTACCATAAGAATCAGCAATACCATTCCTGGGCATATATCCAAAAAAGAAGAAAACTCTAATTTAAAAAGATACATGCACCCCAATGTTCATAGCAGCACTATTAACAATAGCCAAGACATGGAAGCACCCTAAGTGTCCATTGATAGATGAAAGGATAAAGAAGATGTGGCATATATATACAATGGAATACTACTCAGCCATAAAAAGAATGAAATATTGCTATTTGCAGCAACATGGATGGACCTAGAGAATATCACACTAAGTGAAATAAGTCAGATCGAGAAAGACAAATATTATATGATATCACTTATATGTGGAATCTGAAATAACAAATGATTTTATTTACAAAACAGAAACAGACTCACAGACATAGAAAACAGGATTATGGTTACCAAAGGGGAAAGAGGGGGCAGGGATAAATTAGGGGTATGGGGTTAACAGGTATACACTACTATATATACAATAGATAAACAACAAGGATTTATTGTATAGTACATGAAACTATATTCAATATCTTATAATAACCTATAATGGAAAAGAACCTGAAAAGAATATATATATATGTGTGTGTGTGTGTGTGTGTGTGTGTGTGTGTGAGCCTGAAAATAACACAATATTGTAGAGCAACTATAATTCAATTTTTAGAAAGTCACTCTTAGATGTTTCTGTTGAAAATCCTCTCCTCCCTCCTTTCCCTTTGCTTAGCTCTTCATGGATACTTTTTTTTTTTTTAAACTTAAGAAGTTGCAGAGTAACTTAACTGGGTCCTGCATTTGGGAAGAAAGAGACTTGTGGTCATCTGGGGATCTGTATTTTCTCAAGTTGGTGTGGACTGATGTCCACACTGGCCCCTTTTCTAAGGTGTATTTTTTGCTCAAGCACCTATTCTAGTCTCCATTCCCTTCCCTTCTTTCTTCTTGTCCTGACCCCTTAAGAAATGAATTAATTGGTTCACTAACTACACAAGCATATATAGAACACTGTCTATATCTCAGGATAGTTCCAGGCACTGGAAAGACAGAGACGCACAGGCCCTGCCACTGAGAAGCTCCCAGAGAGCAGGGGAGACAGACATATAAAGTAATACAGCACAACACAACTCATCCTGTAATAGAGATATGAAAAAATAATAAAGTGCTGTATATGGAGTTTAAATCAATGTGGCAGGGGTGGGGAGAAGGACACAGAGCAGACAAGTAACAATTGAAAATGTTTCATGTTTTATATCTAATGCCCAGACTTCCTTGGGGCCCTTTAGATGATTCTTTCCTTAGAGGTCACAGGCTGGATAATGTAGTTCTTTATCTGCTAGGCATCAGCTACAGACTCCTGCCTAGGGAGGAGCTTGTAAACCCACCCAGTCTTGACTGTGGAGAAGCAGCCTATGGTGGGTGCTGTGAGGGAAGTAAGGAGCTCTGGCCTGGATGCCCTCACCATGCACCTTTGCCCTTCCACAGCCCCTAACTAGGTTTCAGAGATATGGGTGGGCGGGGGTCCCACCCCACCCCTCATTTTCTAGTACACAGCCTTGGATTAAAAGATGTTCCAGCAAAGGCAGCCCTCTAGGCTTTAAATGACCCATGTGGTTTTGCTCAAATCTGAGTATCTTTCTTTCATGTCCCATCTTTGCACCTCTGGTGACTTTTATAGGAACCCCACTTAACTGCAGAGGAAATTCGGGTTGTGGGCAATGGCCTCTTTCATCAGGCCTCTGCTCTGTTATTCAAAGGCTGGGCCCATAGGCAGTGGGATTTTCCATTCCTCTGAGCCTTCCACTGCTGGCACTGATAGATTTTTTTTTTCAATTAGAAAAACAAAAAAGAGCCCACCTTTCTTAATATATAAAATAATGCAGCTGTTTTACAAATGAATTAAGGCCCTTCTAACCTTGACAAATGTACCCTGAATCTTTCTGCAATGTCTTTAAAGTCCCAGACCACTTATGAGGTGAGAGAAAGGCTGAGTAAGAGAGGAGAATCAGATAGAGTGGAAATGATATAAACTCTTCCTAGTTCTCTGAAGATACATTGTTTTCCTTTAAAATAATTTTTTTTCCCATGAATGAGCTTGATTCCAATCATTCAAAACAATTATACAAATTTTGTGTGCATGCCTGACACAGTGCTATGTGCTGGGGTGTGAAGATGACCACTTCCCTCAAGATGTGTATAGTCAAGTGGGACTGAGAATTTATGGGTCCAACACAGTGCCTGGCACTTTGGAAGTCTAAAATGTATTTGATAAATAAATGGATTAATCAATAATTTGTGACTAGAGGTATTTAGTTCAGATACCTAGAGTTGTATGTTTATGAGAGTTGGAAAGTGAAAAGGATTGCCAGGAAAGACTTTGTAGGTAGGGACTCTCCTCCGGGCATTGTTTAAGCTAGAGTTATTTTTCTAGAACGGTGCTCCAATCATGAAGTACCATCATGCAAGGGCATGATCCTTCCAATTTCCTGTAAACCCCTCCAGACCTCTGAGTCTCTGTAGGTAGGTCCTATTTGGCTGACCAAGGCCTAAGTCCTTGCCTTGGGACCTTCCTGGTTCCAGCTGGTAAAAGCCAATTGCCAAATGGGGGGGAATTTTATGAGCCAGTTGACATCACATTAGTAGCTTGAAACTGGCCATGGTGGGAGCATTTACACAGCATTTACGCATAGGGAAATCCTACAAATCAGCACATATATCCCCTCCTACTCAACCCTGCCCCAGAGCCAGTCTGTCAGCACACCCTACCTGGCTCCTCTGGACTCCAGTGCAGCAGCTGGTCTCATTGTCAACTGTGGTTCCTCCCTCGGTAGCCTGTCTCTTCTTCTGTCCTCTGAGACTAGAGGTCCTCTTTCTCCTCCTGCTTGCTTGCCTTGTTGGCATGAGTGTATTGTAACTACGGTGTCATTACCACCTCTTGGCCCGGTGGCCCTCTGACCTCCGCTTAAGAACTTGGAGTCAGGCTAGTGCTCTCACCTTGTCAAGCTACCGCCCTCTCCCTTCTTGGAGAAAACGTTGTCGGCAAAGCTAAGGGAGGCTGGATCACAATCAGGCCGTCTTCATAGTCAGTCTATATCCAATCCTTATTATTATAAATGCTTACGATAAAGATGAACATGACCACCTCTGGCCAAGAAACATCATAATTTAAATCCCCATCACCTCCATAGGAGAGCTTTTATGCTATTGGGAGAAAGCATGTACTGTGGAGAAATAGGAACCCAGTCAAACCCTAGCCGCGTCATTTACTAGGTGTCTCGTCTTGGGCAAGTCACTTAACCTGGGCAATATTATTGATATTATATTTATCTTGCATGAGTATTGTTATTATTAGCGATGATGTACACGGCAGGCACTCAATAAGTGTTAACTACTACATCTTGCATATGTGTTCATTTTGTAATTTGTGTCACTAAAGAACTGAGAATGCCATATCAAAATCCTATTGTCAAACTGGAGTAAGGTGGGGAGGAGAGGGGAGTGAAGGGAAAGGAATCTGAGGCCCAGCTATGATGGGGAGTGAGCCGGGGAAGGCAGGAGGGAAGCTGAACTGATGTTGAGATTCGGCTGTGAGTGAGTCAGGCACCCAGGCCAGAGGAGGCAGATCTTCTCTCTCTTCTTCTCCCAGCCCTGTTTTCCCTCTCACCATCTTCTTGGGAGAGGTTTTGATCTCTTACTACCTCCTGGGAATCTTTTTCTCTTTATGACTCTCTTTCTTGATTATTTTTTCTATCCTTTCCAGGAATAGAAATTCAATACCAGCTCAAATTAGTTTAAAAAGCTGGAGCAATTAAAGACATCTTCCTAAAGTTCTCTGCTCACAGAGTCCCGAATGCTGACTCTTTCTAGCACACGCTCTTGGCACTCACTTCGGGCAGGGACCTGGGGCAGCTTCCTTGGTAAACATGTGTCCTCCAGGCCTCCCCTGCATCCTCTCTAAGGGCTCCTCCTTGGTATTTTCTGCCTTTTGGAAAGGGTGCCTTGTCATGGGGGCTCCTCTGGATAAATCTGGTCTCGTCCTGGCTAGGCATGAGCACACACAGATACTTAGCATGCAGGTTCTCTTACACAGCTGCTGGTTATGTGCGTGGTGTTAAAGGGACAGTAGGGAAGTGAGCAAAAATACTGAGAAGAAAAGGGCCACAGGGCTCCCTTCCTTTAGTGGACAGCCTGGAGGGTGGCTGCTACAGGGCCATCTGGACTCATTGGGGACCATGCCATCTAGCCAGGGAAAACAGCCTCCTTCCTGACACTGAAGGGAAGGAAGGATGGGAAATGGCTTAATTACATTCATGGAATTAAGGAAAGGACAGCAGGGTCAACATGGGCCAAGAGAGCTGCTAATCAAATTGTGAACCTTTCATCTCTGGATGAGGCCGGTGTGACCCGGAGCCTAAATGGACTGCAACCAGATTCTATTTTCATCTGGTCGACATCTCCCAGCTGAACTGGGGGGGGGATTCTGGGAGCTTCCTTCCTTCAGTAAGTTTGCTCTATGGGCTTCCCCTTAAAGGGATGCTGAGCACCAAGCCTGGACCTCAGGCCTGGGCAGATGATGAGATAGTAGTAACTGCCCCTTACTCAGAAGATCTGATTTTAAACCTTGAGCCTGGGACAGGAGAGGTCAGACTTAGTCTGCAGGGCTGGAGACACCCCGGTGATATTTAGATCACCAAGTCCTGCCCACTAATGCAAGCAGGGACCCCACGCCTGGAGGGGATGCGCTCTGAGGTCCACACCCAGGCCCACACTGCTAGTGTAAACTCAGAGGTGTGTGAACTCTGGGCCGGGACAACCCTGTCTCACTGAGTCACCTTGGGCAGCCTCCTGACCTGCCCAAGCATCAGCGTCTTCCTGCGTGAAGAGTTGACAGTGAAGCTCATGTAGAGAGAGGAACTTGAAGATAAAGAGTTGGCCTTCCCTGTAATGACATGTTTGGTGGAACTGAAAAGAGATAAGAAACAAACCTGAAACTTTAAACACTCTTATCTACAGTCTATACCACGAACAAGGCGTGCACCCTTCAATTAGGCTTCTAAAATATCCCAAATTTATGTATATTTAGATTTTCTTCTCCATAGTCATTAGGAATCTCACCAGAGCCTTTGCTAAAAGGATATTTAATGACTTTCCATGCTCACTGCTAGGAGTCTCAAAAGTAATGTTGTAATGAGTTTATATTAAATTTGCTCACCTAATGTTCATATTATAGGGCGTAGATTAAGGTTATTTTAAAAAATGACTTGAAGAAAGGATGTGCATATGCTCTGTTCTGCTCCACCGCAGGGTCCCTGACTCTTTCTATGTGGGACCAGGAACCTGCCCAGAGTTGGGCCACGGACCAAGCTGGTGTCCTGGTCCATCACCTGGGAGAGGTGGCCCATCACCACGCCATCTTTTTTGATTAATTTTTATTTTGGCTGTGTTGGGTCTTCGTTTCTGTGCGAGGGCTTTCTCTAGTTGTGGCGAGCGGGGGCCACTCTTCATCGCGGTGCGCGGGCCTCTCACTATCGTGGCCTCTCTTGCTGCGGAGCACAGGCTCCAGACGCGCAGGCTCGGTAGTTGTGGCTCACGGGCCTAGTTGTTCCGCGGCATGTGGGATCCTCCCAGACCGGGGCTCGAACCCGTGTCCCCTGCATTAGCAGGCAGATTCTCAACCACTGCGCCACCAGGGAAGCCCACCACGCCATCTTGAAGGGCGTTTCTGGATTCTAAGGGTTCTGCTCAGAAGTGTTTTCTAAGAGCTGCAGTTTTATCAGGTCACTTTGCCATTCACCACGCCCTTGAGTTCGCTGCCAAAGCGCTCTTCTCCTGGCCTGCCTGTGCAGCCCCCCACCGGGCATGGCTGCATTGCCCGGGATGTACCATAGCACTGTGGGAACAGATGTCTCCTTGAGAAAGTGGCGCTGTTCTTTATCTCTCTCCAGGTGCCCACACCTCCGGATGCTGGCAGGTGATGCTAGTGTCCTGTGGGGTCCAGGCATGCAAAACGCAGCACTAGTCTGATCAGAACTTTGAGGGTTTGAGGTTCAGGGGTAGCTGGCTCCTCTGCTGTAAGATGGGGACAGAAGGAACACAATACCTTCCCTCGGAAGTCAAATAGGTGGTGTTCAGAACAGAGGGAACCAAGACACTCGGCAAGGAGCCAAGGAGGGGAGTGGTCCTTGGTGGCCTCAGCTGTACTCCAGCTGCCTCCATTCTTTCTGTGTTCTGGGCAGGTAAGGCCATTCCAAGAAGCAGGTTTCATTTACTCGGTATGAGAAGCATGGGAAATAAGACAGGGCTGAGAACTGGGAAAACTGGGATCTTGTCCCAGCTTCACCACCAGCTCAGTGGTAAAAGCACTTAGTCTCAGTGTTCGGGACTGAAATGAAATGTTGAAAAGGATAACTTCAAAGACACCTTCCAGCTTCAACCATCTATAATTCTGGGATTTTCAGTGCCAACCATTGACAAAAATGTGAAGTAGGCAATGTCTGTTCTTTCCACCATTCCCAAAATAAGTTAATTACCTTCCTCCATCCCCCCCCTTTCATTCCTTCCTCCTTCTTTCCTTCTTTCTCTCCTTCTTCCACCACAGTGGTCCCTCGGGAGCCCCTGTCCAGAATCACCATGCTGTCTTATCTGCTGAGAGTTTCTGATATAGCAGCGGTCCCCAACTTTTTGGCACCAGGGACCGGTCTTGTGGAAGACAGTTTTTCCACGGAAGGTCGGGGGATGGTGCAGGCAGTAAGGTGAGCCATGGGGAGCGATGGGGAGCGGCAGATGAAGCTTCGCTCACTCACCCACCGCTCACCTCCTGCTGTGCAGCCCATTTCCTAACAGGCTGTGGCCGGGTACCGGTCCGCGGCCTGGGGGTTGAGGACCCCTGTGATATAGGAACTCCTTTGCCCATCATCAACAATCTTTCCTTCAGAACCTTCCTGGTGTCCTCTTCATGGAGATTTACCCTTTAATTTAATTTATATATTTAATTTATTTATTTGCTGCACCGCGTGGCATGCGGGATCCTCGTTCCCCAACGAGGGATCGAACCCGTGCCCCCTGCATTGGAAGCGCGGAGTCCCAACCACTGGACTACCAGGGAAGTCCCAAGATTTACCCTTTTAGATGCAGGGTGCCTCACGCTGAGGACCTGGCCCTGGGTCAGGTGGGAGTGTCGGGGTCCGGCCTGTGTTAGTCTTCGCAGGCAGTGCTGCTGTCCGCACCGGGAGGAGAGTTCACGATGGGTGCTAGCTCCCTCCAGGGACCATGTGAGCATTCTGCCCTCCCTTCTGTCATGGTTCCCAGCTGGCTCTGACTCAGGATGGCCTAGATCTTCTACTCATAGTGTGGTCTGCAGACCAGCAGCATCAGCACCACCTGGGAGTTTGTAGGATCCAGAATCTCAGCACCACCCAGACCTGCTGCATCAGAATCCAAGTTCCCCCAGGAGGTTTGTATGCACATGAAAGTCTGAGAAGCACCGGCTGAAAGCTTCAAAATAATGGCTTCACATTCTTATGTTAGGAAACAATGTTCCTCACCCTGAAAATATTAGTAATAATTAACAACTACACAGCCTTTTTTTTTTTTTACTTCACAGAACTTTTCACAAATATGATCTTTTTTCATTTTTACCTTGGCAAGGTAGTTTTTGTTGATTTTACCCATCTTAGATCAGGAAATTGATCCCCAGAAAGGTTTAGTGCTTGGCAAAGATCACACAACCTGTGAATAAAAGAATTAGAATCTGGGGCTTCCCTGGTGGTGCAGTGGTTGAGAGTCCGCCTGCCGATGCAGGGGACACGGGTTCATGACCTGGTCCGGGAAGATCCCACGTGCCGCGGAGCGGCTGGGCCCGTGAGCCATGGCTGCTGAGCCTGCGTGTCCGGAGCCTGTTCTCTGCAACGGGAGAGGCCACAGCAGTGAGAGGCCCGCATACCGCAAAAAAATAAAAATAAATAAATAAATAAATAAATAAGAATTAGAATCTGAATTCAAGACTCTGGGCTCCAAACCTCAAAGTTCTGCATTATCTTTTAAGCTCAACCAACATTCTTTATGATAATGACTGGGGCAGACTCCCTGCAGTCACCCAATTTGTATGTTTGCATTCCTTCTCTTAAGCTGCAGTAGGCTTTATGGAAATAGATCTTGGACCCGGTTTGCGAATGTTTATTGCCCGCTAATCAGACGTGAGTTGCAATTTGACTGGAGTTAGAAAGTAATGGCCTAGTAGTTACCATGTAATTAAGGAGTAATGGCAGGCGATTATATCTCTGGCCTGGAGACTGAAAATGATATCATTAGAGCCCACATCCTCCTCTTCAGAGAAACCATGAATACAAACGTGGTGTCAAGGCAGACACTACACATCAACCAGGCAGGGCTGGTTATTTTTCCCCTCACCTCCTTGTTTTTACTGTGGTTTCTGGGATGCGACTGGATGCTACTGGTAGCCCACTTCTCTGCTTTTGTTCCACGTCACTAAACTGCAGCTCTGTGTCACAAGGGGTGTCCATCCCAGCTGGCTAAGAGGAAGCCATTTATTCACTCCTGCCCACCCTGTGGGGATGCCCCTCTCAGGCTGGGGAACTCTGCCTCGGGAGAACTGTCACAGAAAGCCGTGGGGTCATTGCTTCCAGCAAGAAGTGGGAGCCTCCAACCTGGTTGCCCTGAATGCACCTGCTTTGTAATCTACTGAGGAGCCCAAACCTGCTTGTCACTCCCGGAACATGTTGCCTGAGGGGACGGCTGACCTGGGCACAAAGAGTATTTGAGATTCCACTTTGGGCAATGCCATTCAACAAACACTGCCCTCACCTTCTGCCCAGGAATGCCCGGCACACAGGTGGTGATTCATTTTAGAGGGCTGAGGATTCAGTTGGGCACCGACAAGCGTATTTGATTTTCCATCTGGCTGTTCATTAGTGTGCAGCTATGCCTCGCTGGCCTCGTTGCCCAGCTGGGTTTGACTGGAAGGGTAACTTCTCCGGCAACTAAAGAGGAAGTGGACTCCATAAAAAGAGACCCTGCTGCCCTGGGATGCTGGGAGGAGCTCTTAGTGACCAAAGTCCCATTCCCTTCAGTCCCCTCCTCCATCACGGGCTGCTACTCCACATCCCTCCTGAGCCATCTCAGGCTGTCCAGCTTCCTAATGGAAGACAGATGCAATACTCAACCATGAGAGCCTCCCTACTGGCAGCCACTGCTCTCGAGCCCCCCATCCCCTGCTGCCCAAAGGGCCAAAGGGAACATCTAAGTATTTATAGAGCCTTTACCAGCTTGCAGCACACAAAACTCTGTGCACGGACCCAGCCCAGGAATGGTCTCCCAGGGCTTTGCCTAGAGCAGCAAGTACATCATTGACTCGTTTTACTACAGGACCATTTTAATTTCAAGAGACCAGAAAAGTCACACAGATAACCCACCTGACGTATGGGATAGAACAAAGCTAACTGGGCTTATCAGTCTATTGTGTGCACGACATTTGATACCTGGAGAGTGCTTGATAAGCTCCTGTAAATATTACCTACTCTTCAATGTCCAGCTCAAATTTGACATCCTTCAAAACTTCCCTTCTCCTTTCTTGCTCCCCACCTTATATCCAGTCCTCCTTATCCCTTCTCTAAGCATTTAGAAACTCTCCACCTGCTCTGAGTTATGGGGGTCCTATCTTTCCTGCTAGAACATGAGCACCTCGGAGGCACATCATTTGTATTCCCCAGAGGTTAAGGGTATGGTCCTGGATTGAGTCCCCCCTGGTTCAAATCCCAGCTCCACAGCTTCCTGGCTAAAACACTTTGGGCAAGTTATTTAGCCTCTTTAGGCTTAGATTCCTTCTCTGTGAAATAAGGCTAACAAAGTTATTCAGTCGCTAAGGTTGTTAAGGACACTGAGTGAGATAAGCCACCTAAAGCACTAAGCATGGTACTCTGTACACAATATGTGTTGGGTAAATGTTAGGAATTATTGTTATTATACATTTCTGTAGCTTACATACCTAGTGGAGAACTTCGAACACTAAACAAATATTTGGAGAATGAATGAGTCTTGGAGACTCTGAATCAGGAAGGCGCACGTTAGGCAGACAAGCCCTCCACACTCTCAATTCTTTGCCGAATGCTCCTCTGTAGCCGTGGAGCAGGTGTTTGCAGGTGCGTGGCCTGGCTCAAGCAGGTGGCATCCCAGTACTCATTCGTGTTTAGGAGAACCTCATAAACAGGAGTACAGCTGGCAGGGTAAGCAGGGGTCAGATCTTTGTTACTGCAGTCACAGGAAACGCACACAGAAGCTGAAGGGAAGGTGAAGAAGTAGGTTCCCGGGGTGGAAGAGGGAGCGCCACCAAGCGGCACATAGAGAAAAGGACAAAGGAGATAATAGCGTTCCAGACACTCGTGTGCCACCTCACAATCCCAGTGTGGAGCCTTCTTCTTTAGTCTTCTGAAGGGGAGACCACCCTTCAGCTGAGAACTTCCTGTCTCCTAGTCGCCCCCAGCTCTGGGGAACTAGAGGGTTAGATGGTGGGGGGCAGGGAGCTCAGGAGCACCTCTGGGGTCTCATCCTCAGCTTGACCAGGGGTAGTGATGCTCTGACACCAAGAAGTTAACCACCCTTTGCAGCTTAAGAGTTTTGGGGGAGGAAAAGCCCTCTATTCATCTAGGAAAGCTCCCCAGGGGCTTCCAGTAGCCACACATTTTGTTTCTATGATTTCCATGTCAGCCCTGGCCATCCTTTTTGATGTTCTTTTGTTTCTTCTCAAATAACCCACAACTGTGAAAAACAGCAGGATGATTTTTCTGCCCATTCTGCCTGAAAATCGTCCCTTCCCAAGGGTCAGGAAAACAGAATATCACTGATACAAGGATACATCAGAACCAGAGGTTGGACCACCCAAAGGGATGTGTGGGGAATGTGTAAATGCTGAAGGCGGGCACAGGGTGGCACAGCTCTGGGTCGAGGTGGAGAATATTCTCTGCATAGGTGCAAACTGCATCTGCCAGAAACATCTAGGGAAAATAAGTTTTCTCGGCCTGCAGGTCACCCCTGCTACTTGCAAGAGCCCAGTGTAGGGAATCCTCAGAGGCCTCAGCCCTGCCCTAGCCTGGCCAGGCTCCCCAGCTGCTGTGGGAAGTGGGAGCGGCTCTGTACGGAGCCTCCCCGAGGGAGTAGCAATCCTGCACTCCCCCTAGAGAATGTTTCCGCTGCTGTGAAAGGGCTCCCTACTGCTTCCAGACTCCCTACCCCTCCAAGAGCGGGTGCCAGAGAAGTCACAGAAAGGCAGCATCAGAGCAGCTCTCAGCTGACTGTCCACCCTCTGCAGAGAGCCTGGTCCTGTGGTCAGCACAGGCGTTGGGGGCTTCTGGGGCTTCTGCCCCCTTCGCCTCACCCCCAAACCTGGTACATGCCCTTCGGGATGAAGTGATCTGAAACAGGAACAAGAGTAAGAAGGTGACATTTGTCTTCTCTCCCTTCTATCCTCCCCCAGTCCAGATGTAGACTTCAATAACTATAGCTGTGTGAAAGCCCCTGGAATCCCACCCGGGCAGGCCATGGCTGTGAACTAGCCGCGTCCAGAACCATTCCGTCCAAGTCCAGCTCCCTTTCTACTGCTCCGTCAGCGCTAAGGTAGCGTCCTCTCTCCTCTGCCTTCTAGGTGGGCTCTGACACTTCAGAGCCACCTGCCCAGGTTGCTGTAAACTTAAGACTTTTTTCCTCCAAAAGAATCCATCCCTGTTCCCAATACTCATCAAAAATCGTTCTCCATGGCAGCCCTCACTTGGCACTTGGGAAGACACCTGGCAGATGAATCAAAATGAAGAATTGTATGTGCTTTCTAATCAGCTTAGTATATTCATACTTCCTAGAGTATGTGTGTCTTAGAATACTAATTACTTGTAGTAGATTGAATGGTAGCCCCCAAAAGACATGTCCATGTCCTAACCCCTGAAACCTATGAATGTGACCTTATTTAGAAAAAGGGTGTCTTTGCAGATGTAATTAAGTTAAGGATCTTGAGATGAGATTATCCTGGATTATCCAGGTGGACCCTAAATCCAACGACAAGTGTCCTTATAAGAGACACAAGAGGAGAAAACACAAACACAGAGAAGAAAGCCATGTGAAGACGGGGACAGAGACGGGCGTTATGTAGCTACAAACCAAGGAATGCCTGGAGCCCCCAGAAGCTGGAAGAGGTGGGGAAGAATTCTTCCCTAGAGCCTTCGGAGAGAGCAGAGAGAGTCCAACACTTTGATTTTGGACTTCTGGCCTCCAGAGCTGTGAGAAAATTAAATTCTGTTATCTTAAGCCACAGAGTTTGTGGTAGTTTGTTATGACAGCCATAGGAAATGCACACATCTGATAATCAAAAGCAATAGTATTGCTGCCTCTTGGATATAACTTGAGATGCATGAAGCAGGAGAACAGACAACAGTATCATGAATGAAAAAGCCCTGAATTGAGAGTAAATGCCCTGAGTTTAAGTCCCAGCGGTGCTTCTTACCAGTACCCGGCTGGGAATGATTTAACACCTCCAATCCCCAGCTTCCCCATTTGTAAAACTTGCTGTCTGCCTCACAGGATTGGTGTAAACTCAAAACAGAAGAGTGTATGGGAAAGAGCTTTGGCTCTATACATTTGTGTAGACCTGGAAGGAATTATTAGATTCAGATAGAGCTGGGCTCAAAGTCCACTACTGCACAGTCACTAGATATGTGACTTTGAGCCACAATTCCCTCATTTGTTAAAAAAAAAAAAAAAAACATAATAATACTCACTGCGTAAGAACATTGTGAGGATTAAATGAAGTCATAACTACGAATGGTCTGTACCCGGCCTAGAACTTGACAGGCCTTCAATAAATGGTCATTGTAATTATGATTATCATCAGCATTGCCCACCGAGAAGTAAGATCAGTCCTATATTTCAAGCTAACCTGAGGCTCTCCTAACATTTTCGCACGTGCATATGTGTTCTCCGGAAAGACTCAACTTCTCCTCTTGGCGAGAGTCTCAAAGGATTGCTGGCTGGGTGGAAGCTGCAGGTTTCTGAGAAGTCCCTGGCCCTTACCATAGTAGCCACTGGGAGTAATGGGAAGTCTGTAAGGGCCAAAGGAGCCGGCTTTCTCTGACACTCTTGAAATAACCCATTATATAGGTGATGGTCTGAAGGAGAAGTGCCTCCAGGCCTAGAGCCAGGTCTATAGTCTCTCAAAATATGCCTCAGAATCTCATGGAAGGCAGATTAAAAAGGTTATTTTCTTGGAAGCCATGGCAGAGATTCTGACTTATTCTGGACAGGGGACAGAAAATATGCACTTTACCAGCATCCCGGGAGATTCTGATGCAGCTTGCCTGCAGCCCACACTCAGAAAGTAAAGCATGCATTCAGGGCTTATCTTTCTCCTTAGGGGAGGGGGCCCAAGTGTTGTGATTTGGGGTGGAGGGAACCTCCCCTACTGGTTCCTAGAGTCTTGTTAGGATCTTTGAAATCCGTGGCTTAGATATCCCTTGCTTGAAGGCCACTAGTGAAGAGGTAAAGAGTTAACCATTTTTTTTTGCCACTGTTAATATTTTAGCTCAAATGTGCTGAGCTGATCGAGTCAGGTATCTAGCTGAGAGCTAGGGAAAAGGGACACTGGGATTGGAGCGTGCAGCTGCCATTTGCTAGCTGAAGAGCAGGGATTGACAAGGGAGGGGGGAGGAGCCACAAAGAAGGGATGGAGACAAACGTCCTCTGTAGTTCTTTGCAATTTTGCCCAAGCCTGGCCTGGAGGGAGCTGGAGAGAGGAGGCCATCGTCCCCAGTCGTAGTGCCAAGTAGTCAAGCAAAGGAATCGCCAATTCATTCAATTTGTCTATCAGATCCCTCTGGGCCTGCCACCGGGGTTCTGCAGCCATCAAGGTCAAGTTGTGGAGAAAGCTTATCTAAGGGACTCTGCAGAAAACAAAGGAAATCTCATTTTCTCTCAAATTTAATTTTACCCTGTGCTCTGAGAGTGTGATCCTATCAGGGCTGGAGTGTAATAGCCCAGTTGGAGTGGATTATATTGGCTTTTCGATAGTGCCCACGAGCTCCTGCATGGTGCACATCCGGCCCCAGCTGTCTGCGGCACTCAGGGACTCTGAGAGTGGAGATGATTTGCCTTTCCTCCATCGTCAGCAACTGATCTTGTTGTCCCTCAGCTTTAGTATGAAGTCAGCTGGACTGAGGTACTAAAACGGTCCTACAGACCCAGGTTAAGATGTTTCTATTACAGGTTCCCAGGGGAAACTGGGTTGTTTGAAAGTTTCTAACTGCTGAATATAATGCCAGGCTCACAGCCCTCAGCCTGGGCTTCCAGGAGCAGGCAGGATGTCAGGCCATGATGGTGCGCTATAAAGGATCCCTGGCAAACAGCCCGTGGACACAGGAAATGCAGAAATATAGAGGAAGGATGGCAGAGATGAAATGGAGTGAACTGACCAATGCATTTTATCACTGAGGACAATTTTTCTTGCTATAAAGAGATGAAGGTGTGTCACAAGGCTGGGGTCAGGCACTGAGCATCAGAGGCGTGGAGCTAGGGGGTGGCAAGGGGCTACAAGATCCTGAAAGCCTGAGAAAACTTCAGTGTCTGCCCTGAGAGACCAAAGCCAACCCTAAGGTTAAAGGGCTAACGTTGAGATTGAGAAGCCAAGAAATTTTATGGGTTGAAAGTAAAGTTAGAGGCAAGAACCAGATGTTTGCTAAAAACTAGCTTTGGGATGCTAGAAGTTCACCTTTATTCTTGCATGGTCCTAAGAGCTAAAGTAGGCAAATACAATCATTAGTAGGGTAAGTGAATGGAAATGCACACAGAATATGTATAAATATATAGACAATTAAAAGTGTGTGTAGAAAAGAACAGTGGCCATAGTTGAGCATATGGTTCCTCATTGTGTAGATAAGTTATCAGCTCTTTGGAATGAACTTCAGGCACATGCTAAGTCCTAGGGCAGGACTTTCTGATATGACCTCTCCCCAAGGGTCATTCTCCAGGCCACCCCTAATACACAGAGCCCTCCATGGCCTGGAGGCATCCTTGCATGGCTGCTGAACAGCACGCCCAAGTCTCAGAACAAGGGGCTTTCAGCTAGAAGACTCTAGGGACTCCGTGGCTTAAAAAAAAAATCAGGAGTGGAAGGTTACATGGACTCCAAGGACAGAGCTGATGAGTAGCAAGGTCCCCTTCTGCTTTATGGAGAAGAGCCTTTGGTTCAGGCATGAAGAAAAGAGAGACTCTTGTCCTATCTCTAAAAACCACAAATCAATAAAGCCTTTTAAGAGAAACGGTCCTGAAATCATAGCTCATTGAGGAAGTGTCTATGAGTAACAAATCACAAGTTGAGAATTTTGTGTTGTTTTTGTCATTTAATAATAATAATATCCATCACGATTTATGAAGTGTTCACCAGGCCTGGGGTTAGGTGCTGTGTATATTGCACGGACAGTCCTACAACAACCCTACAAGGGTTAAGGACAGGACTCCAGACTCGTCCTCTCTCCTTCCCTCCTCTTTCTTTCTCTTTCATCTTCAGCAAATAGGAGGGTTTGGCAGATAAGGGAGTTTGGGCCTCTGTTTCAAATGTCTCTTCAGGTGTTTAGGGAATCCTTTCCTACCATGGTATTTAGCTTCAGCGTTAGGCCTCCTTTTGATGAATAAAACACAACCTTTTAGAGCTGTCAGGGCTACTTGGCACTAAATTTACTTGTGCTTCTAACTCTTCCTGAGAACTCAGCTGAGCCCCGCTGACAAAACAAAGGTGAGCTGGACAGCTTGTGAATAACGGGCTGAATTCTTGTCAAGCAAGAGAGTCGGGAGAGGGCCCTGCTTCTGCATGATCTTCTGGCACCCAGACAATGGTCATCTGGCTACCCTGGAGGGAGGGGAGGGGGGCAAGAAGATTAATTTCATTAATGTCTAGTTCTTCTGACTTGTAGAAACTAAAACGATCGACACTATCCAGGACTGGGAAGGATGCAGGCAAAGGGAGTTCTCAAATGTTGATGGTGCAATCTTTGCGGAACATGACCTGGAATGTCCTATTAAAATTGCACAGGTCTGATCAGCAACCCCTTATTATGAATCCTTATTACAGACATATATGTGTGTATACTATATAGCATATATTGGTCTGTGAGTTATATCTATAGGTCTATAGGTCAGGGGCAAATTATAGGGTAATGTGTAGTGAATTATCTCATTTACCAAATCAAACAAACAGGAAAATGTGTGTGTGTTTGTGTGTGTGTGTATAAATGTGTGTGTGTTAGTGAACACAGAGAAAGCCGTGGAAGGACACATGCACTGAACTGTGATCTCAGTTGACTGGAACCAGCAGGGTCAGAAGGATCTTAGCTCTTTCTTTATACATCTCTACACTGTTTTACATATTCTAAAAAGCACAGAATGCTTTCTGATTAAAAATGAAATTTTAAAATTGTGCTTAAACCTATTTAGAAAAACCAGGAGGCGTGTATGGTCATCACCGCCCATCACTGCTACCAGTATCAATATATGATCTGCACTAACACAATTTTGCTCTAGAGATGACAGGGGTGGGATGACATAAATAACACCGAAGTGCCCCAAGGGACCCTGTGAAGAGGAATCTCGGGTTTGTGAAAGCTCCTCAGCCTGGACCTCCAAAGGCAGCATCACCTAAGCTCAACAAAGCCCTTGGAGAGCAGCCTGTTTAGCAAGCATACTCATGCAGCTTCATTAACAGTGGAGCCTCTGAACTTGATAAACTGCAAACAAAAGAAAAGCAGGCTTAACAACAAAGCTTAAGCAGCTTTGGCAAAAGTGCTCAGCAAATCAGATCATTCTAGATGGTGTGAACAGAGCTGGTTTCTCTGTTCCCAGTACTCACCAGTTCACTGCGAAGAACTGAGGACTCTATCAGGTGTCCGTGTGGGTTGAAACAGCGGGCCATCCAGGCTCTTACAACAAGATCCTTGATGTCATCCCTGCTCTAACACAAACTCTTATTTCAACATTAAATTATTTGATTTCACTTGGGAAATAGGGCCTGTGAGATTAGACAAGGCCAAACCACAAAACTATCTAAAATCTAAAAATGCTGGTAACCATGCATTTAGGGTGGACATATGGCTAGATCGTGCAGAGAATATGCAATTCTTTATATTTGTAAAGCACCTAATACTTTACAAAACTTTTATTAAAAATAAAAGTTAGCAAGCATATTTTATTAAAAATAAAAGTAATATTAACCTTTATTAAATGCTATTTAGTGCCATGCACCTTATTTCATTTAGTCCCAAGAATAGCTCTATGAGATCGTATTGGTCTGTTGTACAAGTGACAAAAATGAGATGGGAAATATGTGATTTGCCATGGCCATACAGATGGTACACGGCGAAGCTAGAATTCAAACCCTTAGCATCTGGTGTCTGCACCACAAATCCAGAACTTCTGATACTAAATTGGGTCTTGTCACTGTACCATGCTGCTTTCCCATACAAGGTTATGACGACCCTTTCCCTCAGAGGGACAAATAGTCTTGGGTCTAGTTCTTGGCCATATAACTCCTTACAGGGAAGACGCTCACACCACTCCCCAAGCACCTGTCTCCATGCCTTTGCACAAGCTGTCCCCTCTATCTAGAATGTTCAGTTCCTCTTCTCTGTCTTACAATAATTTATTACTCATCTCAAGACTTGGCTCAGCTCCCCAAACTGAGTAAGGCATACCTTCTGTCATCCTGTATTGAGAAGCTTAGCTTACCCTGAATTGTGATTTTTCATGTCTGGTAAACTCCATTTATCTACAAAGCTTTTGAGAACAGAGCCGTGTATTCATTTATATCCCACAAAACCCAGCACAGTGCCTGACACACAGAAGCTGCTTGACACATGTTTTATGAACCAATGAATGGATAAATGAAACAAACGAATGCATAGCCACAACTCCCAGGTTCCCTTTTAGAGTGAAACCAAAATTCCTCCTAATGGGAAGATGTAGAGAGGGCACAAACTATGGAAGTCAGAAAATACAGATTCCCCAGAGCAGATTCAGAGTCCGGCTTTGAGATGAGGTTCATGCCGGCCAAGATAGGATGTCAAGTCTTAGCATTCCAGACAAGGCACCTCAGGGAGCCTTCCAGGGCCCTAGAACATCAGAGTCCAAGGAAGATGCTCAGTAGGGGAATGGCAAAAAGGCTGGGGACCCACTAGGTGGGTTTCCCCTCCTGTGCTCCTCATTCAATTGTGAGCTAAGCCCTATTCCTTAGGCAGGGTTCTGCCTCAGTCAGGCGAGGACACAACCAGGACTATCACAGCCGGCAGTGGACAAATTCAACTCTCCATGACAGTAGGTGGGCTCGGTGGCACTGGTCCTACCAGACACGCCTGGAGCATGGAGCATGGCTCTGCTGTCCTCATTGAGCTCAGATGGGAAGGTGCAGAGTGTGACAGGGAGTGTCCTCGGGTTCAGGACAGACATTTTAGTGATCACGGTCTGGCATCTACAGGTGCTCAGAAATCCTTGTTGAGTGGATGAGTGAGTGAATAAATGAAAAAGAGGGTCAAGAGAAAAGAAATACAAATCATCTTTTTTTTTTTTTGCGGTACGCGGGCCTCTTGCTGTTGTGGCCTCTCCCGTTGTGGAGCACAGGCTCTGGACGCGCAGGCTCAGCGGCCATGGCTCACGGGCCCAGCCGCTCCGCGGCATGTGGGATCTTCCCGGACCAGGGCACGAACCCATGTCCCCTGCATCGGCAGGTGGGCTCTCAACCACTGCGCCACCAGGGAAGGCCCAAATCATCTTTTATGGATCCCAAACCTCCTCTTCCTGGGAACTTGCTCCTATTTCCCATTATCCATACAAATGCTCCACATATCTCGAGGCCTGGTTCAAACCCACCTCCATCCTCTTCAGTGCACTGGGCATGGGATCATCGTCCACGGGGCCCTTTGTATTCTTCATATTTTAATGCGTTTTTGGATTGTCTCCTCCATCATGTAGGCCAAGACTATGCCTCATGTTCTTCTTTGGTTTCCACTACCCCTAGCACACAGGACTCAGCTGTAGCTGGTACCCTTTGACTGCCTGTGCCTCCAAATACAGGGAAAGAAGGAAGTAAAGACTCCAGGGCTAAGACGAATGGTGAGAAAGTTGGGAAGAAAGAGATGGGTTTTTGGTGGCAAAGAAAAACCATGTTTTGTACAATCCAGCTTGTGCTAAAATTAAAATAGAAATGACTTTCAAGATGGCATGTGTAATTACAATTAATTAAATATTCTGTTACCCAAATTATTTAATTACCAAATCTTCCCACAGCTTCTGAGTTGATTTAATCACAAATGCCAGAAAAATTAGGGAAGTGGTGAATGGATGGCCTCTTCATACATTCTGTATTATAAATGGAACTTTTGGCCAGAAAAGGGAGGGACGGAGGCAGAGAAGAAGAGGAAAGTGTGAAGCAAAGACCTCCTTATGCTCCAATCTGCTGGGAGCTTTGTCTCCGAAAAGGGGACAGGGGGAAGGAAAGAGCAAGACCAGGAAATGCACCAAAACTCATGTGCCGTAGCTCGGAAGTAGGCTGGTTGCAGGAGGGCACAGTGAGAAGGATGCAGGCTTAAGAGTCAGCCAAACCCAGTTCAGCCCAGCAATGGCAGTGACTAGCTGAGTGGACCTTCCTGACTGTTTTCTTCATTCACAGAACTGGAATTATAATAATAATAATAGAAATAAGGCCAACCCATGAGGTCACTATGCAGATGACATAAGCTAATAGGTGTAAACCACTTGACGCAGTGAATGGTGGTACGCTCAGCGATTGGCAATTCCCCACTTCGATTTTGAAAACCGCTTGCTGCTTCAGTTGGGGGCAGGGAGGAAGCTGGGGAGGAGGGCAGGGCTGTAGGTCCCTGCGTTTCAGTTCCCCTAAATGACTGTCTCTCTGTGTAAGATGATGCCAGCGCTGATGATACACTTGTTCTACTTGTCACCACTCTGCCTCTTTCCTCCATTCCCTTCATCTATCCTCCAGACACCTCTTACCCCACTCCCCCATCAGCCCTACCCTCTGTCTCACCTGTGGCTCTCTTTGCCTTGTGTGTGGGGCCATCTGTTCTGCCGGTGGGCCTTCATCTTCTTTCACATTTTTTTTCCTTGGCTAAATGATTGTCTTCTATCTCAGGCAAGTGTTTTATCTCCATGGCCCAAGTGTGTGTGAAGAGTAGAAGGTATCAGAGGAAATCTCAAGTGTTCAGTGGAGTGAAAATGTGGGTGTTGGTTGAGGCTTAGTGTACGGGGCAAGGGGCAGGACTCAGGGACTTGAAATATTAGAGTTAGAAGGGTCCTAACACGTCCTCTAGTCCTCCCTGTCTCTAAGGTGCAGGTGTAGAAACCGAGGCACAGACATGGAAAATGCCTTGCTTGTGCTCAATAACTGCTATAGCACCAGGAGTCAGTCCTACATTTTTTCTTCTCATCTAATGCTCTTATTATGATAAAACACTGCTTTTTCAGGGCAGGTTATAATTGTATACAGTGTTAGTACCGAAAAAAAAAAAACGCAAGACAAAAATACTCAAAAAGAGGTTGCCATGGCTATTGTAGTTTGCCCCAGCCCTCCTCATTCTCTCAATGGCAAACACTCCCACGCGGATCCCCTGTTGTCACTGCTCGTTAGCACTGCCACTACTTCTTACTCAGCCAGTCCTCTGCCCCTCTGTAGGTGCTGGTGAGGCTGGCTAGGCTCCTATAGCCTTGCTTCCTTAGACAGTTAACAAGATCCACAGAAAGCAAGAGGTCTGCTGCACGCCGAAGTTAAAGGTACGTGAGAGGGTTCATCCTGCAGGAAGTCCATCCTAGCACTAGGGGTCTGACTCAGAGGCCAGCACCGACTCCGAGGTCTTGATTAGACCTGATGTATCTGGAAGTTATCCAATTTTGAGCAGCCTGGGCGGTTCCATCTTGAAGATGTTCACCAACATGTGGGTAAACTGAAGGGTCTCTCATTTTTCCCTTTGCCCCAGGATGATGGATGATCTCTAACAGTTTGTCCTGGTTTTAAGGTTCACCTGCCACATCAGCCAGGGAATTCCAATATTCAGCAGGAGTGAGTTTTCTTATCATGACTCCAGATCTACAATTTGTAGAACACATTTTATCAAGTGCTTGGCAGGAGATATGGAATGGCAAGAAGGTAATTCTCTTGAATTGAACTGATTTGAGAATTTTTAATAAAAACTCCCCCAAATCCAGTTGCATGGATACAGATGGTAGTGTGTGCTTCAGACGGAGTTAATTCTATGGAGGAGGAATTAACTACAGGAGTTCTCCATAATCATCCCATCGTTCACACACCCATACGATGCTGTGCCCTCCCTGGCTGTAGGAGATCCTCAATCGAACAACAGATCTTATTCTTCTTGGACTATTACAGTCCATAGAGGCCCACAGGTTACTGAGAAGAGAGTTAGCATTGTCCATATTTGGATTCCTGAATGTTTATTCTAGAAATATAAAAAATCAATTTTAATCCAAGATGATTTGTTTCCCCACACAGAAATCAGGCATGCTCTGTTTTTGAGAGCTATATATTACTTGTGATGGCCTGGGAGTCACCTATTTAGGCTACTCTCAGGCCACATCATGGGTACCAGCCCTGCTTCTCACCCCTCTATCCAGGTCCCCACAACTGGACCTTCTGTTCCCTCCACCTGATGGACCATTCTTGTTCCAATTCCCAGATCAATCCAGAGATGTGAACGGCAGCAGCTAAAGAGCCTCATGCAAAACAGTTGGGGTTAGCAACCATCACCCAGTGCTGAACTGAGATCGAGGCACTTAGTATTAACCACTGCCTCCTCCGTTGTCAGAAACACGAGACGGTATTCCTGGGATAGTCACATGAAAATAATAATGGTGGTGATACTACTATCAGCTAACACTTAAAAATGGCTTACTGGGCTTCCCTGGTGGTGCAGTGGTTGAGAGTCCACCTGCCGATGCAGGGGACACGGGTTCGTGCCCCGGTCCGGGAGGATCCCACAGGCCGCGGAGCAGCTAGGCCCGTGAGCCATGGCCACTGAGCCTGCGCGTCCGGAGCCTGTGCTCCGCAACGGGAGAGGCCACAACAGTGACAGGCCCGCGTATCGCCAAAAAAAAAAAAAAAAGGCTTACTATGTTCTAAGCACTTTATACTTATAAGCACATTTATTTTTTTATTTTTCAAATTTTTGAATTTTATTTATTTATTTATACAGCAGGTTCTTATTAGTTATCCATTTTATACATATTAGTGTATATATGTCAACTCTCCCAGTAACAGCTGAGTCACAGCTGAGAGCCCCTGCTCTCTTTCCCAGGCACCAGATCCCAGGACCGGATGCCCATTTAATTTTTGCTGACTGCCCAATTCTCTTGCTGTTCCTTATCCTCTTCTAAGACTAGAAATCTGCCCCTGCACCCCAGTTCCAAGGCCAGGACCAGTCACCCATGGACAGGATTCCTCCATAATGATTATACTGTTTTCTGCCTGATATCCCAAACTCCTCTATGTGAGGCCTTTCCTGGGGCCCCAGCCCCTGCTTTTGGAACCACAACACTCTCTGCTGTGTGACTCTTCACCAGGGTGGCCTCTCTGTTTGGACACTGAGCCTCATCAGCCCTGACAAACCCATGCTTGGTTGGAATAGGTCTCATCCCAGACCTGATGCTTCAGGCCAGAGTCTGGAAAACATGATCACAAGATGGCAAGACTGTCCAACAATGAGTTCCTTCTGGAACCTCCATAGCTAACATGCATTGAGTATGACTTAAAACCAACTCGACTTATACCAATGTGAAGAGAGTGAAAGTGTGGTTCTGTTGTGGATCTTACAGATTGGATTCTGAACATTCATAAAAAAGACTAGACTTAGTTTGTATGAATCCAGTTTTTAAGAAAATGTTAATGAAAGATGGCTGGGACATTCAAGGCAGCATTCTGAGCTTGTCTTCTGTTTATTTCTCCTGTTCCCCAGCATCCTGAGTTCTAATGGTCCCTGATAAATGGCATGCTGGAATATGATTACAGAGCAGACATAGTTATTACATGGTGCAGTTGTCTACTGTGCAGCGGTTACTGTGATGTCCGGGGATCCATAATAATGAAAGCAGAAATAACATGGATAATTAAAACTTGAATCCAATAACATTTTTAAGCCATTTAGTTTCTCCTACACCAGATCCTTTCTCCTAACTCACAAACATGTAGACTACATTGAGCTGTACCTCTTTTTTCTGCTCATACCCACCCTGTGATGGAGGGAGATTGGACTGATTTATAAAATCATCATAGGGACTTCCCTGGTGGTCCAGTGGTAAAGAATCTGCCTTGCAATGCAGGGGACGCGGGTTAAATCCCTGGTCAGGGAACTAAGATCCCACAGGCCGAGGGGCAACTAAGCCTGCGTGCCACAAACTACAGAGCCCACACGCTCTGGAACCCACACCACAGCTACAGAGCCCATGTGCCCTGGAGCCTGCACGCCACAACTAGAGAGAAGCCCGCACAGCACCAAGAAAAGATCCCTCATGCCTCAACAAACGTCCCGCGTGACACAACTAAAATCCAACGTAGCCAAAAATAAATAAATTAAATAAATAATAAATAAATATTTTTTTAAAATCATCATAGACAGAGAGAAGCAAAAAATGTAAAAAATAAAGAAGCCCTGGTTAATCCACAGCCTGATTAATCATGCCTGAGTGACACTGAGTGAGAGACAGTACATTTATATTTTCATGATAGGTTCATCTTCAGGGGCCAGAGTAAGCCAGGTATCAGTTAATCAGTGCCTGGATAATTAAGAGTTAGATGAACATCAGCGTGGCTCCGAGAAGAAATCTTCCACTAAGGTGGAACTGTCAAATCTAATGTTGTTTGGACTCCTTTTCATTGTCTAAAGCTTGTCTCCGCTGTGTCTTTGGATTAGATCTCTTTGCTCAGGCTTCTTATCTGTACCTGTGGTCTCATGATCACCATGAGACACTGCTCAACAGGGAAGGAGATGCTGACTATAATGAGGGGGAAGTAAGTGTCATTCCCCAGAGGTGACAAGCTCCTTTCCCCACCCTCATCTCCAGTGAAACTTAGAAGAGACTCATGGATTTCCAGGGTTCCCCCATCACTTGTCAAGTTGCATACAAGCATCTAATTGCTCTTCTCTACGGAAGCATAACTCTTACAGCTGGGTTGCTGTGTCAGGTTCTTGTGAAACAGGGAGAACAGACCTTTCAGTAACGTACCTAAGACCCTGATGCTGAGATCTCGAGATGGGGTGGAGACACAGAGAACAAACTTCCTTTTATGCAGAGTCCTGCTGGAAGAGATGTCTCACAGATGTGCTGTTGTTCAACTGGCCAGGAGGATGAATTACATGAGGTCTCTCAGTCATTAAAAATAACCAGTTGTGACACTCTTGGGTAGGGACACTCCTCAATGACTTCCAGAGAATGACCAATGTCTTTCTTGGGGAAATGTAGGGCTCTCTCTCATTCTTATATGAAGATCCCAAAACCCACTTGGACCAACTCTCCTTCAGATGACTTCACGTGAATCGACTCAACGCACGTGGCCTCAGACTAGGTCTTAGCACAGAAGGACCGCTCAGAAAAATCCCACCCCTGCACTTCAGCCCCAGGGTTGGGGGCAAGGCAAAAACTTATTGAACTAGTTGGTTGCAGGTCACAAAGGCCCACACACTGGAATGTTGGAGGAAGGAAAAGTTAGGGCACCAAAGCCCTCCACCTGAGAGTAGAATGTAACCCAATCATCTTCCACATTTTAGCAGGATCCTGCCTTTGATTGACTGGAAGACTCTAACAAACAATTATGACTGAGTCCTTCTTCCAACAAAGCACTCACCCATAGGGCTGAATTAGGCCATAATCCCTACTTGCTTACATCTGAATATTGTTTTTCTAAACAGATGTATCAATTTTCCTTATGTTGTTTTCTTTTAACTCTTACTCTTTCTATGGAAACCTAGAGTTTTATTGAATGAAATATTTTCTTCTTGACTTCTCTCTCTCAGCACCTACATCAGCCAATTCTACCAATGTTACCTTCAAGATGTATCCAGAACCTGATCACTCCCCCACCTCCACTGCACATACTCTGGCCTGAGCCGCCAGCATCTCTCCTGGAAACGGATGTCCTTCTTTCCACCCTTGCCTCAAGACAGTCTATTCTCTACACAGCAGCCAGAGTGATTCTTTTAAACCCCAAGTCATATCAGGTCACCCCTCTACTTGCTTTCTGGCTCCCACAAAGGAAAAGATGAGGACTTCATAATGACCTGCAAGACCTTCTGTGATCTTGTCCCAGCTAAATTTTCAACCTCACTCAGGATCCCTGGCCAGGACCCCATCCCAGTCACACTGGCCTCCAGGTTCACTCCCACCTTGGGAATCTTAAACTTGCTGTTCTTTCAGCCAGGAATGTTCTTCTCCTAGCTCTTCACATAGTTCCCTTCCTCATTTTATTTTGGTCTCTGCTCAAATGTCCTCTATCAGAGAAGGGGACCCAGAAAAAGAAACACACGCATATTCCTGGCCCTTCACCGTAAGTGGGCTATTTTTTAGATACATGTTGGCCCTTCAGGTTCAGTTCCATAATCACTCTTGACATCCTGGAGATATATTCTAAGTTTTGACAGGAATTATCTCCCACTACATCATCCTCTAGTTAGAAGGCAGTGCTATTGAGTGGGAAGTGTTTGGAAGTAGGTACCAGGAGTTCTTGGCCTGTCCTAGGCTATCACTGAGTAATAGTGATATTAGTCACCAACATCATCTGCCTTAGTTTTTTCATATATAAATGGATATTTGACAAGCCCACCCATCTCACAGAGTCAATGTAAAGACCAAACACCATACTTTACTGGATGATGCTTTTAGAATATGTGTACTATGCAAAGGTAAGATCCTGTTACTATTACTAGAGGGGAAAACAAAACAAAGGATGGGAAGAGAGATATCGAAAGGCAAGGGCAATTCTGCAGAATGCAGAGAACTTTAACTATTTCCCCCCTTCTCATTTTCTTTTCAGTAGGCAATGAAAAATACATCGAAATATGACTGCAGAAGTGTAGCCAAATTCAATACTCATAATATCTATTCAATATTCAGCAGTACACATGCAATATTGCAGGCAGTTGTGGGATGTGATGGTCTCTTTCCAGTAGCTCCAAAGGGGAAAACAAAATGTTATAGGACAACAGCCAGTCATTAGATGCATGCTGATTATTTAGGTGATATGAGAGTAAGCAATCATGTGCAAATTAAAACATAATTATGGGGCTTCCCTGGTGGCGCAGTGGTTGAGAATCTGCCTGCTAATGCAGGGGATATGGGTTTGAGCCCTGGTCTGGGAGGATCCCACATGCCGCGGAGCAACTAGGCCCGTGAGCCACAACTACTGCGCGTCTGGAGCCTGTGCTCCGCAACAAGAGAGGCCGCGACAGTGAGAGGCCCACGCACCGCAATGAGGAGTGGCCCCCACGTGCCACAACTAGAAAAAGCCCTCGCACAGAAATGAAGATCCAACACAGCAAAAATAAATTAATTAATTAATAAACTCCTACCCCCAACATCTTCTTTAAACAACAAAACAAAACAAAACATAATTATGCACACAGACCACCCAGGATTAAATAACATTTCACAGATATATGCTAAATTACTAAACACTCTTTGAAATAAATTATGACCATCATTTGCTTTTTTCCCAAGTATATTATTACTAAAAAAATCAAAGTCGAAGATGTGTATTGCCTAGTGAGTTAGCAGTATGCATGTTATAAGAGATTGTTTCCGCAAATGTGGGGGTGTGTTAGCAACTAAGTGGTCATGTTACTCTACAGGGTCAGTAAACAATTTATGTAAATGTGCACTGAAATACACACTGCCCAACAAAATGACATTCCTCCCTTGGCAATGCAGACTGTTTAGCTTTGAGGTAGCTAGTGAATTTATTGCAGATCTAATCAGTCTAGTGAATTTATTGCAGATCTAATCAGTGCCACCTCATCATAATCCTCAGCTGCATGTAAGTACGCATTTCTCCATCTCTGGTGTGAGCTGTGTCATTCCTCAGCCCAGCCAGATCATGGCTGTGGGCAGAAGGGTCAAGAACATGGTGGTGTTGGACTTATTGGTCCAACAACTGGAAAATGAAGAAAGCCTGAGCTGTATGGGGACATTCATTATAAAGTAGACCAGTGGTTGACTCCCCATTGTCGCCATTCCTCTGCATCCCTTGCCCAGTTCCACAAAGCTGGACAACTCCAAGAGAGAGATGACCCTAATGGCAATGTCCTGGGGCCATTTTGTGAATGGCCTGAGGTCTGTCTGCTTTTCTGTGCAACCCCAGAAACTAGACCACTCCCCTCATCTCTGTCTTCCCCTACCTGGCATGGTGCCAGGCACCTGGTAAACACTTAATACATATTTGCTAAATACAGGAAATCTTTAAGTAGGAGACCCTTTTTCTGGTCTTGAAGTGTCTTTGCACACTAGGAATTCCTACCAGAATCCAGGCCTTCCCTGGGTAAGTCACACTTCTCCTTGCTGTGTCAGATATCCCACTCATTTGCAGAGGAGGGAGAAAGTGTGTGAAACCTGTCTGTTCTCTCACTTCACATTTATGAATAAACTTTCATTCTTTACATGATTTAAGCTTTCTTCCTTCTTTCAGTGGCTTGGGAATGAGCCTTTAGTCAATGGTGAAGTGAACAAATTAGCAAGTATTTATTGAGTGCTAACTGAGTGTGAAGCTCTGTGTTAAGTACAATTGAAAGGTTTTTTAAAAATTACAATTCCAGCTGAGCAGATTAAAGAGATACAAATGAAGTAATTTGAAAACAATAATAAAATAGCATAGCGTATGTTTTTAAATGATCATAAAATGTATGCATAATTTATGTACTGCTTACTTCCAAAACGACTTTAATCAGCATATAATAAAACACATATGCAGAAAAGAAATAAAACCCAAATTAGTCAACACCAAGAAAATGAAGCAGTAAGATAATTCTGCTCCCAATTTGGGAATGTATCATTGCTGCCACCAGCATAAATGCAGGCTTTAAGCCAAGGCAAAAAAGGAAAATGAGGTCTAGCATCTAGCAACTTCATGATCACTTAAGAAGAAGCATTCTACTGTGCCAAGAGAAGCAAATATTTCCCTGATATTAAATTCTAAGAGGGATTCATAATGTGCATCCTTGTGTCAGGAACATTGAACAACATAATAGACAATATCTTCCACAATAGTTTTTAGAGAAAATAGGAAAATGCTCTTCATTTGGCTGATTCTTAAAATGGCCTTCCATAAAAGTCATGGGCATGATAACCAACACAACTCAGTGAAGATATTTCTGCAGGGAACGACGTTAATATGGTCCAGGAATACAGCTTCCTGAACAACCCAACAAGAGTTAGGAAGAGAGCTTAGTAAACATTAAACAATAAATGATTGGTGTATACTTTGATCTAACTTAAAATGTATCAGTTAGTTCAACTTGGCTTTTGTCTAGAATTAAAAAGCAGTCTTTTTCATAGTGAAGACGGGCAAATACTAGAATGTTGAATGAAGGGTCCTATGCTTTAGACATCAGACGTGCAAATAGGACAAGGCGGATATTTTGTTATGAAACTTAAGAAACCCAACCATTACTCTTGCCTGGACTAAGTAAAGGTCGCTAGAAGGGCTTTGGGCAGTGCCAAATTTTCCCTAATTCCTGGGTGCCAAGGCAAGAAGGTGAGTTTTTAGTAGTATATTAAATGGTGAATGTGTTTGGGGCAGGGAGTTAAAATAAAGATACTCTAGTTGTGTACAATTATATGATCAAAGACTCACCCTACAGTTGTCCTCTCCTCACTTATAACTCAGGTCTCTATGAATTCCTCACCTTATGGCCACTAAGGGGGCTCCCATCTGACTCAGGCAGTTGTTTTGTTAAAATGTGACTCAGGACGTAAAGTCAATTCTGCATGTGGATTTGATTGCACTGAATGGGTCACTTTTTACTAGGAGGAAACCACATAAATAGTGCTGGTCTTATGTGTGGGCAGAGTACCAAACTGCCAAGATGGCATAATCTGTTAGGGGTGCAGGCGCAGAGCTGCAAACGACTTTCCCAGTGGCCCATCATAAAGCTTCCAGCTCCACCATCAGAGACTCACTCTCAGGGCTTCCTGCATTTAAGAGGTTGCAGTTAAAATACTCAGTAAAGATAGTAGAATATTTATCCCCTCCCAACTACGGGTAGAACCAGAGATATCGCCACTGATAGAGATCACCTAGCCCAGAAGTCACACACTTAGCACTGTAGGCCAGATAAGGCTTGGAGACGTATTGCTTTTTGTTTTGTTTTAACTTTATTGGAGTATAGTTGATTTACAATGTTGTGTTACTTTCAGGTGTACAGCAAAGCGATTCAGTTATTCATATACGTATATTCATTCTTTTTCAGAGTCTTTTCTCATGTAGGTTATCACAGAATATTGAGTACAGTTCCCTGTGCTCTGCAGTAGGTCCTTGATGGTTATGTATCTTATATATAGTCGTGTGTTTCTGTTCATCCCAAGCTCCTGATTTATCTCTCCCCCCCACCATGTTTCCCCTTTGGCAACCATAAGTTTGTTTTCTATGTCTGTAAGTCTGTTTCTGTTTTGTAAACAAGTTCATTTGTATCATTTTTAATTAGATTCCACATATGAGTGATATCATATGCTATTTGTCTCTGTCTGACTTACTTTACTTAGTATGATCATCTCTAGGTTCATCCATGTTGCTGCAAATGGCACAATTTCATTCCTTTTTATGGCTGAGTAATATTCCATTGTATATATGTTCTACATCTTCTTTATCCATTCCTCTGTCGATGGATATTTAGGTTGCTTCCACGTCTTGATTATTGTAAAAGTGCTGCAATGAACATTGGGGTGCATGTATCTTTTTGGATTATGGTTTTCTGACCTGGAGATGTATTTGTGTGGCCTGGAGAGTGGTTTGATATGTGATTTTAACATACAATTCATATTTTTGGTTCTCTTGAAAAATCAGAAATTCTGACAACACCAGGCTCACCCTACCTATGGCAACAATCGGCTGGAGTGAACCAGCCTTTGCCCCTTAGTCATGGCAGGCTTTCTCTACTCTGCCCCAGTCCCCACCACTCCCTGTCTTCTGCCAGGTCTGCTTCACCCGTTTACATGACCTGCTTTGTCCTGGGATCATCATTTGAGTTTTAATCCTTTGTGGTCCAATACCCTCATTTTACATCCAATACCCTCATTTTACGTCCCAAAGAGGAGAAGGGACTTGCTCAAGTTTGTACCTGGTTAATGGCTGAGTCAGAGGCGACCCCACTTTCCCAGACTCCTGGTCCTCTCCATCGCAGCTCTAAGCCCTCAGCAGGCAGGATGGGACCAGTGCTGATGGAGGTCAGCCCCTGAACAGGGAAGCGGAGTCAGGAAAACACCAGAGTCAAGCTTCCCTCAGTTCACACTGTTTTGCCCCAGGCTGGCTCTGCCTGCAACAATATTTTTACAGCATCCTCCGGAAAAATCAACTTGTTTAAAATAGCAACTGATTTCGCCCTGGGTGAAAATGTTTGGCAAATGCAAAAAAGGGAACATTGTGCGTATGTGTTTTTAAAGCTCTTTCTAACCTATGAACAAGTAAAATTTTTCCTCACTCACACAAAAAAATCACTCAAGGGTATTTTCTTGGGGGAGAAACTGATTTAAAATTTAGGAATGTGGGGTTTTATCTAATTCCTTAAAAGCCTTTCTTTCAGCCACATAATGCCTTTCTTTGTTATAATATTCTCAAATACACTTATGATTTTGTGCTAAATAAAAAAAAGTTGTGGTCCGGAGCCCTCTTTTAGGAGAAAGAAGCAAAGTACAGGGAGGAGGGGAAGCTGGAATAAATGGTTTTGCTTAGATGAAAAAATCACAGGCAGAACATTTCCAAGCTGCTAAACACCAGAAGGAGATAACAGGCAATGTGTGAAATGCCAATTATGATGGTAACAATAATGAAACTAGTCTTAACCTCAGTCCCCACTGTGCTTTGGAGAGCCTCAGTTCCTAGGCAGACAGGAGTCCTCCTGTGCTCAGGTGTTCTTGGCAGTGAGGTCTCCCTTACCTGGAAGCTGTGTGATTCCAGGGGTGTGGGTCAGGAATGAGAAGCCCCAAGGTGGCCCCCAAGAGTTCATGCCCCATCAGTCCCTTTGCTTGGGTGCTAATTGGCATGGTTTCTTTTCTAAGGCAGAACCCCCTGGTTTTCCTGCCTTTTCCACTTGAATCCTTGGCTGATCCCCCTCTCCAGCTGTGTGCAGTGCAGATGGCCTGAGTAGTCAGCATTTGCTCACCTTGTTCCCCTTTTAAGAATGCCTTCTCCCTCCTTCACCTGTAGGCAAAATTCCAGCCACCTTCTCCTCTCCCCAAGCCTGCTCTGGTCCATGACACCCTCTGCCCATCGGACTTACATTTAACTTCCTCTCCTGCTAGCTGTTCCCTATAATTCCTTCCTAGCATTTTTTCTTTTTTTCTGTCTGGTTTTCGAGTTTTCATTCAGCTGTCACCATCCCTAACTAGGTTGTGAGCTCCTTGAGACCTGGAATAATGCCTCGGCTATGTTTGTACCCTCCGACCTTCAGAGTTTTTGGTCTATAGTAAGCATTCAATAAATGTTTAATGAATGGAAGGTTCCACTTTGAAAAACTGAGTTGCTCTGCTGGAATGAGAAGGCCCCATGTGACACCAGGTAAGATGTAATGTAATCATGGGAACGCAGACTCAGGTACTCAATCAGTTTCAAACAACTTGAAGGGGTAACCTGGCCCTCACACCGACCCCTCACTACCATCACATGGCAGCACATGGCTCGGCATCCGAAGAAGACTGGGCACAATTTCAGTTCTCACCACCGCAGATGTCTCCCCATTCCTTCTCCCTCCCTCCCTCTGACAGCTCACACCCCTGTCCATGCACCCTGTGTTCCCCTCACCCATCAGCTGCCCCTTCTCACACTTGCCTGTTCAACTTGCCCTGTCCAGTGGCCGTTTCTCCTTCTATTGCAAACAAACTCCGTCCTCTCCATCCTCCTTATCACCAGAAGGCTCTTCTGCCCACCTGTCCCCCAGCCTGCTCTACCCTTAATCTTCCCATCTCAGTAGATGTGGAGCTATATACCCAGTTGCTCAGCCTAGAACCTCAGGAGTCATCCTTGATTTCTCCCTTTCCTTCATGCTCTGTCCAAGTCCCATGCTGGGCCATCCTTGTCACCTCCAGAGTACCTCCACAACCTGCCCACTTCTCTGCCCTCATCTTGTGCCTTGGTCATAGCGGTATCCAAATTGGACCCTGGCTTCCACTCTTACCCCAGGACCTCCAATCCTCCCCGTCGCCAGAGGGAGTGTGAAGCATGCTTAGGGGTGTTCCTCCCCGCTTGAAGCCCTCCCAGGGCTCCCCAGCACACCAGGATGCATTGGAACCCCCCACCCCCAGCTCCACGCTCCATGCTCCATGCTCACTTCTCCCCTGCTGCTCTGGCCTCCCCACTTTCCCCTGCGTGCGCCCATCAACTGTCCGTCTCAGAGTTTTAATCCGCTGTTCCTTCTGCCTCAAAAGCTCTTTCCCAAGCTTTCCTTCTCTGCCTCCGTCTCAACTTAGAGTCACCTCCCATAGCAGTTCCCCATAGAAAGGACCTGCGCCTGCAGTTAGACTTCATGCCGTCCCTCTGCTTATTTCCTCCTCAGGACTCCATGCTTATTCCCCTCCATGCTTAGAAATTATTACATCACTGTGCTGCTTGCTTACGCAGCGTCCATCCCCACCATTCAGCTGTAAGCTCCATGAGGGCAGACACCACCTTTCTTGTTTCCGGATGCAGCCACAGCACTTGGTACAGAGCCCAGCAGGCAGATGGGATCTAAACAAGAAGGACCACCCAGAAAAGAGCTTTCCACCCCTAGGTGTCTCTTCTCCACAACCCAGCGCTCAGTTCCACACAGACTGACCTCCCACCCTGCCCCTACTCTCCTGAAATTGCTTCTAACTGGCCATCCAGTGACCCTCCTGCAGTCCTCACTTTCCCCTGTGTCTCTAGCTCTTCATTCATTCACAGCTCTGGTTCCCACCCCTGATGCCCATTCTTCATGCACTTGTATTCTAGAAACTTGCACTGGGTGTTCCTCATGTTCACCCCTGCCCTCTCTTGCCTCCATATTTTGGCGAGGGTCATGTTCTCTGCCTGGATAACCCTCCCTCTTTTTTTTTTTTTAAGCTGGTAAAATATGATTACGTTAACATGTGTTAAGATTATAAAGGAGTAATATTAAAAATAAATGGAGGAAAGCATACATGCAAGTAGAAATCCTTCAAGACGGTTTCTCAAACTGAGATCAACAGAACCCTAGGGAATTTTAAAATTTTGTAATTTCCTTTTGATAGTCATCTTTAAAAAGTAGTTAATAGAAGCATACTCTGCATTATTGAGTTGGCTACTTCATAACCAAGTATTTGGATGTAACTACGATGCCTATGTTTGCATTACTGCTTACAGTTACCTTGGCAGCAAGTAGGGCTGGCTTAAGAGACACAGACTAATAAGAAACTAACTGTGGGAACAATACAGCAACCACCCCTCCCCCAGCTGACTACCGCCCCCCTCCCACCTCATAACTAACACTTCCTCCGGCATCATATTCACAAAGACCAGGGCTAGGCCCTTGGAAGTAAAAGAGAAAGCTTTTGGAAAAGAGCCTTGTTTAACATGTTCTCTGAGGGGAAGGGTCGCAGCTGGGGTGAGGGAAGGAATGAGTAGCAAATGTGGAGAGTCAAACCCACAGAGGCTTTTTCCCTAAGCTGATGAATGAACGAATGAACGAGTAAATAAATAAATAATTCAAGGAGGGAAATTTAGACACAACAGAATTTAAAAAGTATATATATCAGAATATTGTGACTAGCTATGTTTCAATAAAATTGAAAAAAAAACGAAAATGGATAGACCTTAAAATATGTAAAATACAATATTTATGACATATTGAAAAGGAAATTTGGAGAACTCCAGTCTTTTATGAGGACCGCACAGGTTCTCCATCACTGTCTTGAGGACTGCGCCATGGTATATGTACCCCGAGGTCTGGCGAAAATGGATTATTTCACTCCTCTACATTTGGTACTTGTGTCAAAGTTCTTCCCCCTTCTTGGCATGCTACCTCTTTCCTTTCATCCAGCTTCCATCTGTCAAACCCTTTTACGATTTATCTCGAGAAGTCTCTTCCACCATTTCCAACTGAGTGTTCCTTCTTCCACCAGTGGCTGTGATCTCTTCCTGTTTTGGTCCCATGCCTCTGTTTTGATGCTGATGACTGACCCAGGGTTAGGGTGCATTGGGATTGTCATTTCTAAGACCCTGCAGGGCAGGGAGGGTAGCTTGTCCACTGTTGCAGCCCATGCCTGTCACAATGCTTGATGGATAGCCTGTGCCCCACAAATGTTCCATGAAGTGAATAAGAAGCACAGTCCAGTCTCTTTTAGACCCACCGTGTTATATCTCTGCTTCTTCCAGAAAGTTAATTCCTTATTTGGGCTCCATAGTTTTTCTTATTAATTCATCTTATGTCCAATCCCAGGACCCAAAAAAAATTATTTCATTTTCCCAATAAGCCTATAAAGAAAGTAGTATTGTGCCCACTTTGCAATTAAACTGAGGCTCAGAGAGGCTATAAAACTGTCACTTACATAGTAATAGTCAAGAGCTGGGGTTCAAACCCAGATCGTCCCGATTCTTCACTCTCACCACTGCACTGGGCTGTCCCTCAAAATAGAAAGATGCCAGTGAGGGTTGCGAGATCCTCATTACCATGATTCCTTTCAAGGAGGATGGGACATGCGTGCAAAAGCACTTTGGAAACCAGGAAGGATTATTTGCAATTTAACTATTGTCGTGACTGTTATTATTGCTGCTTCTCCCACTGGTGTTAGCAAACAGCCAGTTGTAACCTTACATGAGTGTATTGCTTTGGTCATTCCCTGAGTAGGGACAGCTCGGGCATCACACCTCACCGATGTCCTCTCCTTTGAGGGGAAAGGAACAGGGAGGTCTAGGCGAGGTCTGCCCCCTTTGGTTCTGAGTTGTCATTAAAAAGAGCAGTGAGAAGGCTCACTGGGGCTGGGTGGGAGATGATTATGGAGATGCTTGCTCAGCGCTGCCGTGTATAGACCTGCAAGTTGTTACCCGACATCTCCGGCCTCAGGGGTCAAAGGTGCTGGAATACAGCCAGTGTTCTGTTCACCAACACATGTGTCCTGTGCAGGAGGGTGACCTCCCAGAGAAAGAAGCAGAATGGCACTAAAGCACCAAGTCACGAGTAATCTGCCCAGACACCTTCAACAATCTGTTCTTGCCGGAGGAGGGGAGAAGGGGGGCTGCAGTGTGTGTGTGTGTGTGTGTGTGTGTGTGTGTGTATGTATCTTTTTCTAATTCATCCCAAACCTCCATCAGCTCCCCAAGCTCTAAGCAGGTCCTGTACCAACCCCGAGGTGCCACACAGACAGACCAGTAATGACCTTGTCTGCATGGTGGGGCAGGCAGGAGACCCCCCTCCCGCTAATGCAGGAAGACCATTAGCTGTCAGATAAAACTATTTTTCAGTTCCTTCCGACCAGAACTGGGTCTGAACCAGTGACCTCTCAGTAAATATCTCCCAACTCCATTAACTCAGCTGCCCCAGAGTCCAGCTCCTGGTTACAATTTAGTCCTGAAATCAGAGCTACTGCTCAGGGGTCCTGTGTTTACTGGGGTGCTCAGTTCAGGCATCTACCTGGATGGGCCTCAAGTTGGCTCACTCGCCGCCTGCATGCCCTCCTGTCCCAATTAGCCCAGGCTAGGGGTGGGGGGATCGCTGGAGGAGATGTGACTGATCCTCATACAGTGACAGCTCCTCAGAGCAGAGCTGTCCATCATGTCAGCCCTACACCGGGGCTGCCAGAGGTGAGATGAGGATTCTGTGGGCACAGGGGCATTTGTGAGGGAGGGTATACGTGGCTGTCTGTGTGAGCCTGAAGCTGTGTGTGTGGTGCGTGCATGTGGTTGTATGTAAAAGGATGTGAGTGAGGTTATGAACTAAGGCAATTGTAGGAGAGGATGTATGTGTGTGGTTGTGTGTTTATTGTGTGTTTATTGTAGGAGGCTGTGCTGTGCATACTGAGTGCAAGAATGAGACAGAGACAGAAAGGTTCTCAGAAGAATCCTGGACCATTCTTATCAGAGGGATGCTCACAGGTTCCAGGCTAATGAGGGGATGGAGAGAATCAGAAGCAACAGCAAAGCAACTGCCCCCCCTCGGTGGCCCAGCAGCATGCAGATGGCTGAAACTCAACCACTGAGTCACATCACAAGCCCCCAGGGGTCTGAGGCCCCCCTGCACCCCGCTCCAGGGCTCTGGCTCTCGGTCAGTGTTCCTACACCTTCAGGTTTGGAGCCAAGGCTGCTGTACTCTCACCTGCAAAGTGTCAGGACAGCAGCCACCCAGGTGGTGGCTCTCACCTCCCCACAACCTGACTCTGCCCCTCCAGGCCCAGCTCTCAGCTGTCATGGGGTCAAGGCCAGAACTATGCAACAAGGAGGCGTGACTTCCCTCGGACTTTCCAGGAGGAGAATGGAGGCACGGAGATGTGAAGCCAGTCCACAGGGGTCCACTCACTCCTCTACGTCCCTGAGGACATGAAGGGACAAGAGGGTCTGGAGCTTAGACTTTTAGGGAGGAGACGGCCCTGAGGGTGGGTCAGTTGGTGCTGTGTGCTCTGAGTGGACAGCCAGGAGGGCCCAGAGTGACCCACCCCTCCCCACCGGGGCCACAGCCGCTGAATTACCAGCGGCAAAGACCTAGCCTGGAACAGGGCATTTGTGTGGGGAGGTGCCGAGCAGCTTCTGAAACCTTCCATCAAATAAAGATAACAGTTTCAAGTGGTCTCAGTGGTTAGAACTTTTTCGGAACCGATACCCAGGATCTGATCAGACCTCTTCCCTTTCCCTCCTCCTCCAATGGTTTACATCACTCAAACCCTGTCTGGGCCAGGCCAATTTTCTTTTCTTTTCTTTTCTTTTCTTTTCTCCTCTTCTCTTCTCTTTTTTCTTTCTTCTATTCCCTTCCCTTCTCTTCCCTTCCCTTCCTTCCTTCCTTCCTTCCTTGAGGTAACATTAGTTTATAACATTATATATGTTTCATGTATACAACATTATATCTGGACTTCTGCATACACCACAGTGTGCTCACCACCATAAGTTTAGGTGCAGCACTGGTGAGCACAGCTGCCTTCCAACTTTCTGATAAACACATTTCCATTGATTCCTTGAAAGCAGAGGCTCACAAACAGGGAATTCTCCTTACTCCAAAATCAATACCAGGAGACAGAATTTCTCCTTCACTCTCCTGCCAATCCCTGGAGCCCATTTCAGGAAACAGATCAGATTGGAGGAAGAGAGGAAGAACACCAAGTCTAAAGCACCAGCTATGCATGAGGTGCTGTGCTGGGTGCTTGCAAATGCATTTTTCAGGCACCACCGATCTGAGCTGGACCAGAGGGAGCCAGCAAATGTGCAGTGAGGGATTCTCAATCTAAGTGATGCCTGCCAGGTTGGGGGAGAGTTTTTTTTGTTTTTTGGGTTTTTTTGCTTTTCTTTCACCCCTTCATCACTACTCTAAATTTTTGTTTCACCAGTTTTTTTCTGAGTATAAATTTTGAAGGTGGATCTGGAGTCCCATCGTACTAGGAGAGAATGCTAGAAAATTGGTGACTCCTGACCCAGATGTACAGTATGTGCAGGAGACCTGGCTTCTCCTCCTGACACTGATACTAACAACCTGAGTGGCTCTGAATCAGTCTTGTGCCCTCCCTGGACCTAGTTTCCACACCTTTAAAATGAGCTAGCAGAAAGCTCTGATGAAGAGTCACATGAGAGGTGAATGAGACCTCCTGACCAGCTAGTGGACTGCCAGGAGGGCCCATGATTGGGAGACCGGGACACAGTGAAACAAATCGATAACTCTGCCATTTGGTCACTAGCTGTTGATTAGCTCCTACAGTGCCCCGCCAGCATCATGAATGGGAAGCAGCTCTCGAGGCAGCCCTGGGCCCTGTGGGAAGGTCACCCACTCAGCCAGCCTAAAGAGAATTTCACCACGGATCCACTCCTTAATGCCACTGACCTTAAGGTTGTGTGACCTTGAGCAAATCTTTTCACCTTTCTGTGTGCCTCAGTCTCTCTATCCGTAAAATGCCCAGTATCGCTCCCAGACTTAGATCAAGGAGGATTAAGGGAAGAAGGTTACGAAAGCCCTTTAGAAAAAGGCCTAGGCCATCCACAAATGCCAAGTTTCTGTTCATTCAATACTTATGGGAATCTCAAAAAAAAAAAAAAAAAAAAAAGCCCAGTATTATCATAGACACCGAGGAGGGGATTAGAGGTAAGTGAGAAAGAATCCAAAGAACACAGCTCCTTGGGTTCATGGAGCTTCTGACAAATGGCGGAGAGCTAAGCTAATAATGAGTTCCTGGAATTGGGGGAGAGTTCATTCCCTCCTCTGCTGACTCAGCGGCAGCTTCTAGAAGAAGCAGAACCAGAGGTGGGGCTTCAGAGATAGGGGAGGAGACTCCAGGTGATGCAGGGCCCAAGGTGTGAGAGGCATGCTCCTGGGAGTGGCCTTGACGTTGGCTACCCCACAGCTCGCCCCAAAGACACTGGGCCTCTTCTCCTCACGCCCAGTCAGAGGCGGGCTGGGAGAGCCTGACACACACAGGGTGTGTCGGCGTTTTCACAACACTCGGAGCCCTGGGGTCTGGGTGGTCCACGTTCTTTCAGTCCGCTCTTGAGCCACATATTCATTCCTCCAACGTGCATTTCCTGATCTCCTGCTATCCACCTGACTTCATGGAGGAGAACCAAGGAAGCAGTCAACAGTGGGAAGGAAGGTTCAATGAATGACCTAGTGGAGCCCTCCTTGTAGGGGTGATAAGCACGTGAAAGAAGAAGTCCCTCGGACACTCCAGCCCCAGCTGACATCATGTGGAACAGAGATGTGCTATTCCCACTGTCCCCGTCTGAATTCCTGACCCTAGGACTCATGAGAATTGATAAAATAGTCACTGTCACAAGTTACTACATTTTGGAAGATATAAAGGTAATGAGATAATGAAACAGGAGCTCCGAGCAGGGGTGGGGGTGGGGGGGCATTGGAGGAGCACTTCCTTTCAGGGACATCATGGAAGGCTTCCCTGACAAGGTGGATTTGGGCTGGGCATCGAGAGAGGAGAAGGGTACCAAGACCTTCTCCTCATCGTGCTTTGCTCTGCACAGCCAGCCCCACCCAGAGAGAGGCCTCCATCGGTTTGACAGCAAAGCAGGAGTGAAGCAAATGTCTTCCCAGAGCAGGGGATTTTGCTGCAAATCCCTAATCAATGAGGACAAATTTAAAGAGATTAAGGTAGCCCTCTCTCACACACACACAGACACACACAGACACACACACACACACACACACACACACACACACACGGCACACATCTTCCCTCCCTTCCCCCTGCTGGACGCTTGTTCCCTCTGACTTTATCTCTCTCCCTCTCTATTTCCACCCCCTCCACACACACACCTACCTGTTCTTTCTCCCTCCTTCCTCCCCCACCCCATCTTTCTCCTCATCCCTCCAGGCCCCTTTCCTCTCCTGTGCCTCTTTGCCACCCTCTCATTCTCCAGCCTATCTGTCTTCCCTGCCAGCCTACTTCCCACCCTCACATTCCACCTGCTGCTGAGGCTTTTTATTTTTCCTCGACAGCAACTCTCTGGTCTTGAGGGGATGCTTTCACTGTTTGTTAATTTAGGACCAGACAAAGCTACTCTTTTGACAAGCCCAGAGGGAGACGTTCCTGTTTCCATCCCCAGCCCTGATACCACCCAAGCCTAGAGGTAAATATCCTGAAGTACTTGGTCTCCCAAGACCTTCCCTCTCCATGTTTTAGGAGCAAGAGACTGGGATTGAAGCAGGGGGGTTAGGACCAGAAACCACAGGTGAGTGAGGAGGGACGATGGATTCAGGATCCAGGTTTGGGTAAGAATGACCACGATATTAGATGACATTTAATAACACCTTGCACTTACTGCATGACTCTTTTGGTTTCAAAAGCACCCTTGCATATGTCTTGTTTCCCTCTTCCTGTAGACTCTCCCCCCAATTGCTCCAACCTTCATATCATAACCCATCCACCCATCAGAACCTACTGTGTGTCCCACCTATTCCACAAAACCTGGTGAACTAATTCCTATAGCTCTGAGCACCCACTTTTCAGAATTTGGCTCCTGGTAATTTACTGTTCTGTTTCTTTCTTTTGCTGTTTCTGGTGTGTAAGTCTTGTATCCCAACTAGGGCCCTGTTGGGCTCAGACCTAGCCTCATGCTTCTTCTATGTGGCTCAGGGTCTGGCTTACTGCTGAGTATCTGGTAGGGGGTCAGTAGTATATTATTGATCAACTGATTATGTCTCAGACACACCTGTGAGGCAGGCAGGAATGGACATTCTTCTTTCTCTCTCTATGACGTCTAACAGAATGAAGTTGGAGGGTCTGTCCTACCTGTCATCTGGGTCCAAGGAAGGCATTTATTCCATTAATCCTGCAAGACTTGCCACAGTCTGGGTGTAGGGGGCAGGGGAGGGGGAGCCAAGAGGGTCTATGACGGTTTCCTCTCTCATTCTTGTACGCCTCAGGGTCTCACCTTGCTCAGCTGGCTTGGAATAGAGGTCATGTCTACAGAGTGAACACTGACAGTGTTCCAAGTAGAATGGCTAAGATTTGAGGTTTGATTTCAGACAGAACTGTGTTCAAATCCCAATTAGACTAGCAATATCTTCAAACCTCACTTTTCTCATCTGTGAAGTGGGTTTAATTTTTACCTAGTTGATTTTTTAAAAGGATTGAAAGACTTAGTTTATGTAAAGCCATTAGCATAGTATTCAGCCCTTGGTAACTGCTCAAAAAATGACAGATGCTATTATTCTTTGACATTACTAGGCTCCATGCTGCCTGAAACTTATTGTCAAGGAGATATTAGAATCCAGGAGCCAGAGAGGCCTCCTTTGGCTCCCCAAGCAGCCCTCTTGACCGAGGATCTGCCCTGAGTGAGGAGCCAGAACCCAGGGGCTCTGGCCCCTCACTCAGTGCATTACCCCTTTCCTTCCCCCTCAGAGAATTACAGTTGAGACTCCAGTACCAATGAGACCAGTTCATAGCTAGAGCTTGTTCCAAAAGGAGTATGAAGAAGAAGACAAGACTCTAGAAGCTGGGGGCAGGGGGAATCTACTAATGAAGTCTCTTGTAGTACATGCACAGGCTGCCCTGAACTGCTAATTTACTAGCAATACAAGAAAGGTGAAGCAAACTGTTCAAGTAAAAGATGAGGGAGGAATGGCTTGTCGGCAGCACATAGAGAAAAGGCATAAGTGTTTTCATTGACTGTAAGTTCACTATAAACCAATGATGTGATGTGGTATCAAACACACACACACACCACACACACATACACACACATATAGGGGCAGGGAAAAGCTTGAATGGGTTCTAGATTGGATATTATACAGTGACTAGAAGAAGGGAGGTGACAGTTCTACACTATTCAGTGTTGGACTGTGGTTTTCAAGCCTGGATCTCACCCTTTCAATGGCACAGGAGACAAAAAGTATTTTCAGAAGAGAATGCCCAGGATGGCAAAGAAGTGGGAACTGTGACTTACAGGGACCAGCTGAAAGAACAAAATGCTTTTAGTCTGAGGAACTGAAGACTCAGAGTCCAAGGGCATCCATGTTAAATAATTGAAGGGATGCCTTCAAATAATTGAAGGATTTCATTCTTCTGTGGGCTCCCAGAGGACACATCGATTGGAGAAGTGTGTCTGCATGGAGATGGACCCCCGTCTAAAATAAAGGTGAACTCACCAGTGTTTAGAAACTGTCCAAGGATGGGCCTCTGAGGAAGGCAGTGGGCTCACGTGGGTAGTGTATGAGTTGACATTGGACCGCACCAGGGTGAGGATGGAGATGTGGTCACTCCTGTGTTTTCAGGGAGGCTTGACAATGTGGTCCGAGAGGTCCCTCCTAAACCTCAATAGCTATCTGTTGAATACGCAATTCTTTCTGGTTTTCCCCTTGACCAATCGCAGCCAGCCTGCCTCTGGGCAAAAACCTGGACCTACACTTCCTCCATGTGTTGGGTGGTCAGGCTGTCTCTGGGGGAAGAATCTGGCTTGGTCATCTGCCCTATCTGCGGTTAGGTCCCATCAGAAAGGAGCAGGTGTTGTGTCCAAGACGGGGCTGGAGAGGCCTCTCTGCTGAACACCCACTGTACCAGATATGACATCGCTGATTGGAGTGTGGAGGGATGGAAGGAAGGAAGGAAGGAGGGAGCAGTAGGGGTGGACTGGCTTTAACAGCTGCTGTGAGCATTTCTGAGACAGGGAATTAGGGAGAGGGGAAGGGGAGGTGGTCAGGGCAAAACTCCTTTGAGCCATGGCAGGCTATTCTGAGGAAACTGGAGACTTCAGAATTTCTGGGACCATCTGGAGCCTTTGTGAGTCTCCTATTTTTTACAATTACCAAGGCTCCCTACAACTGAGTGAACTTTTCCCAAACAAACTGTCTGCTCTAATAAGCACAGGAAAAGGGTGTCAACACTTCAGATAACAACCAATGAAAAGATTCAGGCTAGGCCAAGCCTTCTGTTTATTGTATCCAGAATATAATTTTGTAAATGTGATCGGCATAGATCGCCAAAAAGCAAAGGCAAAAGCAAAGAAGCTGGAGTGTGAGGTTGACAGGCAGCAAGCCCTAAAATATGAAAACCAAGCAAATGTAACAGGAAGGAAGATACTCCCAGCGATGGCCCAAAGATAACACACCTGAGCGTGTTTGCTTAGTGAAGGTAAATGAAACTTCCAGACAGAAATATAAAACTGTCGAAAGGATAGGATTTGAAGAGGGTGGATAGGGCTTTCTCTGCACCTAAGAGTGTGAATGACATAACTAATATTCACACTAGAAGAAACATTAGTTGCTTGAGGTAGTTTGATCTTCTAAATGCTGGACTTTGCTTTGAAACAAAGAAATGATTGTGGCATGGTTCTTCTTCCTCCCAGCCCAGAGTAATAACCCTAATATGCTGTCATTACCCTGTGGGGCTTCTGTTTAACATTAGGAAGTTGCATGAGGCTCTGGCTACTCAAAGTGTGGCCATGGATCAGCATCATCTGCATCACCAGGGAGATTGTTAGAAATGCAGACTCTCAGGCCCTACCCTGGACCTAATGCATCCAAAGCTGCATTTTTTTTTTTTTTTTGTAGTACGTGGGCCTCTCACTGTTGTGGCCTCTCCTGTTGCAGAGCACAGGCTCTGGACGCCCAGGCCCAGCGGCCATGGCTCACGAGCCCAGCCACTCCACGGCATGTGGGATCCTCCCGGACCGGGGCACAAACCCGTGTCCCCTGCACCGGCAGGCGGACTCCCAACCACTGCGCCACCAAGGAAGCCCCAAAGCTGCATTTTTAACGAGAGCCCCAAGTGATTCATATGCTTATCATTGACACTTGAAAGACACTGGTCTAATCTATACCTTTAACTTTTTTCATTTTGTTTTGTTTTCTTTTGCCAAGCAAGTCGGCATGCAGGATCTTAGATTCCCAGACCAGGGATCAAACCCGTGCCCCCTGAAGTGGAAGCACGGAGTCTTAACCACTGGACTGCCAGGGAAGTCCTTAATCCACAACTTTAGATCAGCCTTCTCTGGATGGGATTCAGGGTCCTTCTTCATAGGAATGGGGGCTGGGGGCCTCTCTTGTGTACCGTCTACTGAAGACGTTTGTACAAGTGAAATTAACATATAAAGCATCTCACCAGAGAAAAAAAGTGAGAAGGAGAGGCACACGCTTTGCTGGACCTCAGTTGAAGTCATCTGGTGAATTTCAGGTTACTTGTTGGAGGAGAGATGACTCCTGTCACCCTCCGCCCCAGGGTCTGCCTCCTGCTGACCTGCTCGGGGCGGGGGGTGGATGCTTTTACTGCGCTGAGACTCACCTATTGGGTAGTGGGGATGCCTCCCACCCTGGGAGAGTGACTTGACCCTCCTAGGACAGGACAAAGGGGAGAAGCAAGTCTTGCTGTCAGTCATAGATGTTGCCACCTGGCATCTCAAAAAGAGTCAGGGACTGACACTGGACACAGCTGTAATAAGCATAATAATCGCATTTATGGAACACCTCCCATGACCAGCACCGTGGTAACATTACACTCATTCTCTCTAACAATCTCAATGGCTCTACAAAGCGAGCAGCACCACCTCCCTTTTAAAACTGAACGACAGAGGCCAAAGAAACAAGTAACTTGCACAAGCTCACACAGAGGGCAAGAGGTGGGCTGGGAATTGGAACTCAGATCTGTTTACACCAGAGCCTGCCGTCTTTCCACGGCCCCAGCTGCATAACCTTCCCGGGATGGCAGGTCCTTTTGCTCTGTCCCAGAGTGTTGCATGTCTACAGCAGAGGTGGCTCCCGGGGCTGAGTGAGACCTGCACTAGGGGCCAGCCCCTCGCAGAAGCCGGCTCATCAGCTCCCACGGCTTCCTCCGTCAGAAGCCAGCACACCAGCTTGTACCTCAGTTTCCCCGCCTTTTCTCAGCAGGCAGCAGTGCACGATAACTAATTATCTCACTAGCGCTGAAGAGATAATGACAGTAAAGCTCTTGGAAGATAAAATGCAGTAACCATTATAATTATTGCTGCCACTAGAACTCCCCTCTTCCTTGTAATGGAGAGGAGGAAACTTTCTCTGGGAAGGTCTATTGCCAAGCACGGTGCCTGGCACTGGGCATGGTTCCTGAATGAACACATGAATGAAAACCCCAAAGCTTGTCTGATCCCACTGCTGGCTGCCCTCTGAATGTACACTCTGTCACCCACATAAAATAGGGCAGCCACGGAGCGGTCGACACTCTGGGATCACTTCCCACCCCTCCACAGAGCACACTGCGCCCCAGTTCAGGGATAAACCATTCATCATTTTATTAGTAAACCTGTAGGTGCGTCTGTTGTAGGACATGTAATTACCCAGTTGGAGTTTTATCAAGTAGAAACCCAGTTTAAGTTTTTGAAAATAGGCTCTATTAGAGACTTAATGTTAACGACCACCAACTGAGCTGGGGTTTCCAGAGGGAGTCACGTGTGAGGGTGGAGAGGAAAACTCTAAGATCTTCTATGTGGAGCCTTAGAGTTGGCTTCGGGAAGGGGGCTCTGGGTGGCGGGTGGGAAAAGAGGAGGAAGGGCTGGTCCCCTTAGCACACAGCAATCTGAGCCATTGGCTTTATGCCCCAGAAATGAATGACCCCTTTGCCGCTCACCTGTCTGGTATCTGAGCATCTCCAACTCAGAAACTCAGGGGCAGGGACTCTCAGGGTCTGCCTTCTTCCAGCACTTGGCAGAGGGTGAATCTCAGGGGCCAGATTGGGCCCTCCTGGACAGCATGTCATCATGTGGCTCACCCTGTGCCAAGCTTTCTGGTCTTTTCAGCCCGACCCACAGCCTCACCTCCACTTTTATCCTCTCCTCTCTCCTGAGCCCAGTCAGCCAACTGTAAGGGCAACGTGCCCCTCAGAGTCTGGGGAAATCTACATGGGCACCAGACTGAGGTCATGAAGTTCATTTCACTGATACTGTGGCCTCTGCCCCAGCAATATTTCCTGCCTGAAGGGGCACAAAGTTGGTTACTTCATTAACCCCTGAGAGCTGTCACAGCCCATTTGGGAATGCCCATAACGTTAGGATCTAGCCATTCCAGGTCTGAGAGTCGCAAATCCAGGACATGAAGCCTGGCATGAGAAATCTGGTGGATGGCTGGTCCTGCCATCTCACACCGAAGGGAGGAAAAGAAGAGGGAAAGGGGCTTGCATCTGAACACACAGAGGGAAATGGAAGTGGTTTTAGCCTAGGTTGGCATTTTGTGAACCCAGAGAATTGGTAGTAAATACATTTTCAATCTTGTGATTACGTATTCATTTTCTTATTCAGCTACGGTTTATTGAGCACCTACTGTGTATAGGCACAGGGCTTCCTACAGGAGTAAACAGCCAAATACAACAGTGCGATAAGCAAGTAGCTGAGCATGCCCAGGGTGCTGGGGGAATCCAGAGAAACATCTACATAACCTCTGAACCAGGGGAAGGCTTCCTGGAGGAGGAGATGACATTGACCTGAATTTTGAAGGACAAAGTTAAGAAAGAGCATGATACGTTCAGGAAAGTGCAATGGTTTCAGATGGATGGAGGGAGGGATGAAGATGGGAAAAGAGTGGGATGGGTCTAAAGACGTATGGGGGGGGAGCAAATCATCAAAGGCTCATATACTAAGCCAACAATCTTAACACTATTTTTTTTTTTTTTTTTTTTTTTTTTGCGGTATGTGGGCCTCTCACTGTTGTGGCCTCTCCCGTTGCGGAGCACAGGCTCCGGACGCGCAGGCTCAGCGGCCATGGCTCACGGGCCCAGCCGCTCCACGGTATGTGGGATCTTCCCAGACCGGGGCACGAACCCATGTCCCCTGCATCGGCAGGCGGACTCTCAACCACTGCGCCACCAGGGAAGCCCTCTTAACACTATTTTAACAGGGGACCAGTGGCAATCTGAATACAGGCAAGTGTACACTCAGGTTTATATCTTGGAAGAGTCACCCTGAGCATGCACCACGGGAGCTGGATTGGAAAAAGAGTGAGTTAAAAGTTGTTCACATAATTGAGGTGAGGAATGAAGATGGCTGGAACTCAGGCTACTCCCTGGAGACGAGAGGAGGACAGGATGGAGAGATGTGAAGAGGGAAAGAGACAGCACGTGGTTACTGAATAACTGGCGTGTTTCTAGAAAGAGGGAATGGCCAAAGTTTCTAGCTCGGGTGAGCCATTCACCACTATAAGAAACAAGGTGCGAGTTAACGAATTTGAGGAAAAGATGGCAGGTCAGTTTGGGACATACTGAGTTTGCAGTTTGAGGAGTCTGGCCATCCAGGTGGAGGTGTCCACTGAGCTCCCCCTCCACCATCCCATGCCCAGTTCTCAGGAGCCAGGAGAAGGAGGGACAGAGCCCCACCCAGGAGCTGACCCTGCAGAGCCAGGCAGGTTGGCTGCCTTGTGGGAAAGCTGGCCACGCTGAGAGGCACTGGGACCAGTGCCTTGGGAGTCGGCAGAGGCTGTTAGTAGCCCTGGCCCTTCCACCCCCTTGCCAGGACTCCTGAGTAGATATAGAGATGCTGTCCTTCACTCAGCACCATGGCAGGGACAGCTGGCAAGGAGGTGAGGCTCCCAGTTACATTTCAGTCTCAGATAAACAACAAAACTTTTTTAGTATAAGTATGTCCCAAATACTGCATGGGATATACCTGTACTAAAAAATTGGTTCATTGTTTATCTGAACTTCAATTTTTTTTTTTTTTTTTTTGCAGTACACGGGCCTCTCACTGCTGTGGCCTCTCCCGTTGCGGAGCACAGGCTCCGGACGCGCAGGCTCAGCGGCCATGGCTCACGGGCCCAGCAGCTCCGCGGCATGTGGGATCTTCCCGGACCGGGGCACGAACCTGCGTCCCCTGCATCGGCAGGCGGACTCTCAACCACTGCGCCACCAGGGAAGCCCTGAACTTCAAATTTAACTGGGGGTCCTGTATTTTTATTAACCCTACAACGGGGTGAAGCAGAACTCACCTCCATGTCCTGATCCTACTAGGCTTGAAAACTTAGATTTGTCCTAGCAGCAAAACAAGTACTCGGGGCAGCCCTGGCCATATCTGTTGGCCCTGTCACGTGCTCTCCAAGGAAGCCTGAGAGCTGTACCTTTGTGTGTGTGATGGGGGATGTTGATCTTCCACTAAAGGGCATCAGCACAGTGGCCAGGCACTGTGGAGGGCTCCTAGTAGACTCTCAATATATATTTTGAATAAAGAGATGGATAGAAAGATTCAGACTCTTGCTCCACACAGAGTGACCTTGGACAAGTTACTTATCTCACAGCTTCAATTTCCTCATTAGGAAAATAGAGATAATAAAACCTTGCAGACCTATTGTGAAGATGCAATGAAGTAACTCAGGTAGAATGTCAAGTGCAGGCCCTCACCAAATGCTCCTTGTTGGCCCTGCCCGCCTGGTCTGCCAGTGCTCATCCCCAGCCTTATGTGTGTGTCCGATATGGACATGAAGGAGATTCCCCCGGGTCTGGCATCCTTATTCAGCAGCCACCCTGACCTTGGCCTCCCACTCAGGATGATCCAAGGGCTGGTGCTGCAGTAGGAAAAGAGATGTGCTGAGTTCCATCACTGATTTTATGTTTTTAGTGCAGTGAGTCAAAGGTGGGACAGTCCTAAGTGTTGCTTTTCTCCCTGAGTGAGGATAAACTGTCTTTGTCCCTTAATATCCATTGGCTGGGAGCCCATCACTTCCCCATCAGAGGAAGTTTCTGCACACCTTCTCAGTGAGGCCAGCCTGTGTTCAGGCCAAAACCCCATGAATTCAGAGAGGTGGATTCTAACCAGGTCAGAAGATACCCCACAAATCCTTCTGCTGATAGCACCTGAAAACCTTCCAAATGTCTCCCTGGTGCCAGGTGACCCTGGGTGCCCAGCTAGCTCAAGGTTTGCAACGGAGAAAGAAGCAGGTGCATCCTGCAGAGCTTGGGTCTGATTTACCTTTGTCATCAGTTCCCATTCATATTCCCTTTCAGTTCTGAAATGCTGCTTCCCACTAGGCTAGTCTCCACTCTTTTCCTGCAATCAACACACTTACTTCTGATTCCAAGTCTGTATACCTCACACTCAGCCTGGAAACAACATCCTGCCTCAACTCTGCCCCAGGGCCTCCCATCTCCCGAGTTCCAGCTCAGGCTGTGAAGCATCCTCTGAGCACTGGAACCACGGGGCCCTCGCGTGTCTCTGAGTTCCTAAAGCACGTCTGTCTGCATCATTCACTGGGGTCCCTTAATTTAAATCTGCCTTGATTTGCTGCTTCACTGTTTCCTGTGAATGTCTTGTCCCCTCACCCGGATTGTGAGCTCTTGGAGGGAAAGGCAGAATGTGACATTTCTTTCCTGTCCTCCTCAAGCCTAAGCTTGTCCAGGCTCAGGATGTTAGCACATGCTGGATGGTTAAAGAACAAATGAAAGAATGAAGGACGTTCATTTGTCCAGAGACTTAGCATGGCTCCTAGTCTTGTGGGGAGACAATTAAGCACACAGAGGTCTTGCCCTTCAGGGATTTATAAGCTAAGGTAGACAAGATGATTCTGATAGGGAAGGTAGAAGCATTCAGAAGGATGAGTAGGTGCTGGACCAATTTTGTGTGTGTGTGTGTGGTACACGGGCCTCTCACTGTTGTGGCCTCTCCCATCGCGGAGCACAGGCTCTGGACGCGCAGGCTCAGCGGCCATAGCTCATGGGCCTAGCCGCTCCACGGAGCACAGGCTCCGGACGCGCAGGCTCAGCGGCCATAGCTCATGGGCCCAGCCACTCCACAGCATGTGGGATCTTCCCGGACTGGGGCCCGAACCCGTGTCCCCTGCATCGGCAGGCGGATTCTCAACCACTGCGCCACCAGGGAAGCCCTGGACCAATATTTAAATGTTTGCTTTATGCAGAAGCAGGGGGCGAGCATATTTGGGGCCCTGAAGAATAAGAAAGGGTGTCTTGAATGTGAGCTCGTTCATTTAGTCAGTCAACAAACGCTTTTAAGTGCTTCTTATGAACCTCCTCTGGTGCTGAGAGCTGAGGGTATACAGATGAATGAGTCATGCTTCCTGCCCCACAGGACCTCACAGCTGAGTGAGTAAACACTTTCCCTTGGCCAGATAAATCCAGACAGTCTTCTTAGAAGGTTGAATTTTAAGATCTGCTGGTATGGGTGGGGGTTTGGAATTAGAAAGAATTGAGCGTGAAAAGACATTTTTGGCATGCCAATCATAATAAGAAGCACCAATTGTATAGTCATCACTGGTTAACAGAGCTACAAAAGATACATGCAAGGAACAAGAAACTCAGAAAATGCGTCAGGAGACTTGATGTGGCAAAGCACATGGAATGGCTAAGGCTGGGAGGTGCTGGGGGTACCTCACCCCTTTCACTATCTCACCGTGGGGCCCAGCTCTGTGGATTAACAATGTTGTATGCCTCCTCTCTTCCGCGTCCTGGCTGCAAGAGGAAGTGGGAGATTTGGCGTGATGTGCAGGGAACTGGGGACACTAAAACTGGCCGTCGATTCAACTGTCAGGGAGCCAGGAGATGTGTGTGGGTCCAGCCTAGCCAGAGAGGAGCAGAGGGAGGGCTCCCACCTGGGGAAAGGTTTAAGGAAAAGGAGAAAGGACCAAGGAAGCACAGGAAGAAAGACTGGAAACCCAGGGATGAATGCTGGTTTTTCTTTTCTTTTTCCCGTGACATAGCTCTCCTCCTGGGCAAGTCTCTTTAAAATGGAATAGATGGCACAGTTCTGAACGGCAGCTCTGGCCTAGAGCTGGACCCCTGGAAGCCACAGCCTAACTCCATCCAATTCCATTCTTTGTGCTTGAGCCAAAAGTCCTCCCATCAGGCTTAAGCCATCCATCTTTCCCTTCTCCATCATAGCACACCCAACCCCCATACACGTGCCCATGTGTGCAAACACACACACACACACACACACACACACCACTGGCCTTCCCCCACTGCCCTTTGGGGCTAGGGGAAGCTGTGATGCTGTGGGCTAGGTGACCAACCACCCCCTTTGAGACAGTTCCGGGCAACCTGGGATGGCTGATCAACCTACGATAGTCTGAATACTCCACGCATTAGGGATGTTCGGACTGTCCTTGCTCCAGACCAGGCGGCCTCCCTGAGCAGCCCCTCCCCCGGGTACCCTGGCTTTTTTTTTTTTTTTTTTTTTTTGCGGTACGCCGGCCTCTCACTGTTGTGGCCTCTCCCGTTGCAGAGCACAGGCTCCGGACGTGCAGGCTCAGCAGCCATGGCTCACGGGCCCAGCTGCTCCACGGCACGTGGGATCCTCCCGGACCGGGGCACGAACCCATGTCCCCTGCATCGGCAGGCGGACTCTCAACCACTGCGCCACCAGGGAAGCCCCACCCCTGGCTCTTGAGGCCACCTGCCCCTCTGGCCTTCTGGGTTCTGCTTCTCTTACCCATCCCTTAGCAGAGAGGAAAGCACCAGGAAGCCCGGCATCAATCGGCTGCACCTCGGAGAACCTGTCCTACTGTGATGGATTTTTTAATTGGATTGTGACAAACATTTAATACCTAATAGAGCTCTTACCAGCACAGTTAATTAAGAATGTGACTAATCTCATTCAGTGAGAACTCAGAAAGAGAGAAAAGAAGGGAAAGGGAGATGGGGGTGGAAAATGACTACTGAGCCTGTGTTTTCTGTGTGGCAAGGGATTCCAGACACATAGCACAGGGAGACTGCATCAGGTTTACAGGGGAGAAGCAGAACATCGTCCGAGCAGTCAGGTGGACAAGGACCCTCTTCTCAGCCTCTCACACGTCGGCATGTCGCCTTGTCGCCTCTGGCTTGTTAACAATGCCTGAGCGAAAGGGGCTTCGTGGATGCCCTAAAGCTGTACGGGTAACTGCAGAGTGTTATAAGCCTTTTTACTGAAACTGCCTCACCGAGGGTGGCACGGCTTGGCACTGCCAACCCAGAGCCATGGGCCCTTCACCCTTCCTGAGCCCCAGTGTCATGCAGATAGCAGTTGGAACACAAGTATTGTGTTCATATCTCCTCTGAACCACACAGGTACACTCACGAATGTGCAGCATACACACGCTCCCACACACATGCTGTCTACATGGGCACGCAGGTGTCACTGTGGGTCTACACAGCAGAAATGCACACACACACACACAAGATGCAGGTACAGGTGAAATCGCTAGCGCTGATGTGCAAACGCAGTGCATCCGCAAACACCCGGGGAGCTAGAGTGGCACGTGGGCACCCTCCTGTCTAAATAGAGGTTTGTCTCCTGCAGAGCCTTGCTGCTATCTGAGCAGGGAAATCCCACCATCCTCCCGAGGTCCTGATAGGAGCCGGCTGTAGCTGTTAGACAGCTGTCACTTCCATTCTGGCAGGTGGCCCCATGCATGGGAGTGTGCAGAGAGGCTGTGGGAGGACACTGGGCCAGGTTCCTGGCTAAGTGGTGTCACTCTGGGGGATGACAGGTGTCTCGGAAACACTGGATGCCGTCGACGTCGCACCCAATTGTGGGCGGATACAAAAGGGAAGGCTCAGTGTCAGAGTTAATGCTCAAGGCGGTAGTGCGGGGGTATTAATCCCTATGTGCAGGGTGCCATAGTAACTGCTGGGAAGGAGAACTATTCTGAGTTTCTCTGCAGCAGCACAGTGGCAGGTACTGCGCTGAGCTTTACAAATGTGAGACTTTCATATTCTGTTCTTTAATGGCAGGTGATAAGATTAAGGCAAGAAAGCTCTGATTTAGCAGATCCGAGATACCTGATATCTCACCGAGGGCTCAGCCACCGTTCGTCTGCATTAAGCTCTGCAGGAAACCTGTGAGGCGGGTAGGCTAGGTTAAACTACCTTTTGTCTCCAGAGAGAGAAAGTCGGGCCTCTTGAAGCAGGACATGGACCTCACCCCTCCTCGCTGAGCTCCAGCCCACTCGAGGCCGTGTGGTGACGACCACTGATGGAGAGGCCCGGGGAACTCCTAACTAACCCGGTGAGTGACAGGACCATGCACACCTGGCTGTGTGCAGGGGGCGGGACAGCTGGCAGGGCCACTCTCTTTGGGACTGAAACAATGATGTGTCCCCTGATTGGACTCGAAAGAGAAACTGATGAGAATCACAGCTGGAAAGGCCAGAGTATGCATCAGCCACAAATAAAAAAGCTGAACAAGAGGAAAATCCACCAAGAAGTGAATGGAGGCTCTCTCTCCCTCTCCTTCACTTGTCTACTTCACTTGTCTATCATTAATTAATATATTAATGATATATTAATCATTCCTTACATTTGTACGACACTTTCCATTCTCAGGAACGCTCACGTATATAGAACTGCTCAGTATCCATGTCAGAAGGAAGCTGGGACTTTCCTGCACAAGGAGTTATGCAATAGTTAGAGACGGAGCCCCGAGGAGGACCCAGCCCTCCTAGATCTTAAGCAAGCACCAGCTCCCCTGCACATGATCTCACACCCACCATGGCACTGGGAGGCAGCTACCACTGTCCCCATTTTACAGGTGAGGAGACTGAGGTTCTGTGTGTAAGTGTCCAGTTATGCCTAAGACCACTCAGGTAACAAGTAGCAGAGACAGGCCTTGGGGTCAAGCATGTGGATTCCCAATGGCGTGATTTCCCACTTCCCCACATTGTGCTTTTTCATTAAAAAGAGTCGTTTGAGGGGAGACCCAGAAAGAAGAGTTGAAATGCAGGCAGGAATCTAATGGCCCCGATTCCTCAACTGCCAGAGGGCATATGGAGCTGGAATGCAAAGTCAGGGGGACAGTGTCCAAAATGTGGCCAGAGGGCATTCAGTGAGGCTTTCTCATGGCTATTTTCTACTCCCACTTGGGCTTCTCGGAGCCCTTCTTCCTTGATTTCCCTCCATTGCCTCTTCACACTTCTGCCCGGGGCAACAGTGTCCCTCTTTAGTTGGGCAGGTGAGTGGCCCTCTGCCACTGTGGTCTTACTTTCTTGCAGCAGTGACAGCAGGAAAAACGTCCCCGCGTCAGAGCACATCACTCCTTCGCTGCTCTGGGCCACACCAGGGTCAGGCCCTTCCACCTCATCACATGCAGGCCTTTCACTGCAGCAGAAAACCTCTGAACAATTGTTTGCCTGACAACTTTATCCTGGGAGGAAAAGCCAAGGCAGCAGGGAGGGGGAGGAGTTCCAGGAAAAGGCCTAAGAGAGGCAGAGCCCCGGCAGTGGGCGGAGCAGAGCCTCGGGCGAGGACAGCAGAGCCCGTATTCACTACTTACCAGAGTCACTGAATGGTTTTGAACTTCATCTATTAACTGGGAATTAAAAATCTCTGCACGCCTCACTGGATGGTTGTTGGGAAGAAATAATACATAGGAAAGAGGTTTGAAAGCTGTAAAGGACTACAGAAATGAAAGGTATTTTTTATTAGGTAGAATAAGGGAGATAAGAGTGACAAAGGAAGAGGAGGGAAGAAGCCAGAGGGCTAGGAGTAAGTGCCAGCGGAAGTGAATGCTTTCCCACAGAGAAATGCATTAAGCACCTTCAAATGTTCATTCTTTTCTAGAAGAACATAAAGAAAAAGCTATTCCTAATGGACATCAATGATAAGACTTAAGAGGTACTTCATGACATTTTTTTTTTTCCTGAAGAACCTGGGGTAAGACGGGAATAAAGACACAGATCTACTAGAGACTGGACTTGAGGACATGGGGAGGGGGAAGGGTAAGATGGGATGAAGCGAGAGAGTAGCATGGACATATACACACTACCAAACATAAAATAGATAGCTAGTGGGAAGCAGCCGCATAGCACAGAGAGATCAGCTCGGTGGTTTGTGACCGCCTAGAGGGGTGGGATAGAGAGGGTGGGAGGGAGGGAGACGCAAGAGGGAAGAGATATGGGAACATATGTATATGTATAACTGATTCACTTTGTTATACAGCAGAAACTAACACACCATTGTAAAGCAATTATACTCCAATAAGATGTTAAAAAAAAATGACTTAAGAGGTAGCTGCTCATGGCGCCTGTGATTGATTGGTGGCTATCATGGTGACTCTTTCAATTATTTCCCCAGTCCAGTCTGATACACAAAATCTCTTCTTTCTTATCCTCAGCCATACTAAAAAGGGCAGTACTGAGGATGGGTGGAGTATATAAATGAGGGAGGAACTAAGTGATGCCCGTCTCCCGCCCCGCCACCCCACCCCAGGGAGGTGAGCTGGGGGAGAAATGAGTAATTCCTGTGCCTCCCAGACACAGGTCAACCTGGATGTGGGGGGAGGTTAGTGGGGGGTTGGGTGCATTTTATTTATTTTTATTTTTTTATTTTTTGATTCCAGTTGAACTCTTTTTTTTTGCCTTTTGAAATTTCATTTTACTGAATCCATTTTACTTAATAGTTAGAACTATTTATAATATATCATTGTCATCTTTTTATTTGTGACACACACACACTGTATTTTATTTTTACAAGAGATAAATCAACTGACACCAAGCATTGTAAATGGGTGACCACAACAAAAGTAACAATGATTGCAATTACCAAACACGAAACCCATCATACTATGTCATAATATTGACATTCAGTCCAGTAATCCTCCACTGTAACAGCTCCTTTACTTTGCAGTGAACATTGATTTGTATACTTTTTGCCTCTGAGTCCTTGTGGGATTTTTTTTTTATTATTCAAACAGAAAGTCACAAAAATGATAATCATCCTCATCAGTTCACTCAGTCCCATGTAATTAATTTTTTTTCATCTTGATCTTTTGTTAACACTTTTATGAATTCATCAGTTTTCCATTAGAGTTCTGAAAATGCTTATTCATTCAGTTCAGCAGTATAGTCAGTTACCAGAAACCTGTACTTGTCAGAGTCTTTTCCATGAATTCCTTGAAGATTTTAAACACTAGATTCCCTTTCCCTACCTTGGATCTACTGAATTAAAATCCCCAAGGTGGGCCCTGGCATCTGTATTTTTTTTAAACATGCCCCAGGTCATTTTTAGGCATGGCCAGGTTTGAAAACCACTGATCCTGCCCTCCCAGCCATAAGGACCAGTCTGCAGGCTTGGCCACCTTCCTGCCCCTCCTCAATTCACAGAGAGGGGTCCCTTCTGGAGGACATGGTGTTGGGATGATCTTGCATCCCTGCTTGCCTACCTCTCCTGTCTGATTTCTCATGTCCTCCGTTCCTCTCCCAACCCAGAGACAGTCCTGGGAGAAGCACCTAGGAATGGGCTAGCTTGCAGCTGCAGGGCACTGGGCAAAGGGAGATCTCAAAGACAGCATCCAGGGGCAAAGATGGCACTGATGAGTAAATAAACACAACCGGCCTACAACCGAGGGCTTGGCAGAGACAGGAAGACCATGTAGGAAACCACAGTGGTTTGGGTTGGAGAGCTAGAGAGAAAAGCCCTGTGGGACCGTGGCCTTGCACTTCTGGGAAGGCAGAGAGTCTAGGAAACACATTCAGGCAAGATCACCCACACCAACAGAGTACAGGTGGTCGGTTGGGGTGGGTGGCTGTGCTGCCATCCCATTTCCAGAGTGACTAGTTTCCTCCCTTTTCCCCATATCTGTCCATATTCCCAGTGAATCTCCGAGTCACGTGGGTCTGTTCTGGTGCTCAAGAAAAGACAGCTCTTCCAGCCAATTCTGTATATTTTGCTATTGACAAATTTTGTTCTTAAGGGTCAGGGTAAAATAAGGGGGGCCTTTTTGCAGTCTTGCTTAAACAGCCCCAGCCTACATTACTGGTGCCTGGGAACAAAGTTGCAACACTACTGAGGCTGGGCTGAAGCTTGCTAGACATCACTCATCCTCCCTGTGCCGTGGGACAGGATGCTGGACCTGACACCTAGGGCGCTGGTGAGAGGTCTCCAAGTTTCTGGCCAGGTGCAGGCCCTCTGGAGCATTTACTGAACACCTACTGGGTACTGGATGCTAGACTAACTGTAAGAGAAGGGGGAGGGACAACATTAATAGAAGACATGATGCCACCATCAAAATACCCAAGTTCAATTATGGTGGGCCACATGCCCGGTTACAGGTGCATCCTATCATGAGGCACTATCCCCAGCCATGAAGACAATGTCACAGACCATTATCAATAAGACACAGACTAAAAACAAAGGACTGCATGGGAGTGGGGGGACAGTACTGAGGAAAGAAGGGATTGGAGTGAAGCTGGAAGATTCGAAGATTTTTTGGAAGAGGCCAGGGTCAAGCAAATAAATGTGAGTGGGTTCCACTCAAGGCCACCCTTGTGAGGACCAGGAGGCCATGTGGAGGAGCAGAGAATTCTCCAGAGGGAGGAGAAAGGCCTGGATTCTTCTTCCAACTCGAGTTGTTTTCTTGCTCTGGCTTCAGTGTTTTACCTGCATGGGTGATACGGATACGAGTCACTGCCCTCCATGACATCCATAGCTCCTCCATCATCCTGCCTGTGTCTGCCTGAGGGCACTGGGGGAAGACAGATCTACCCTGTGATGACTGTGTAGCCTCTACCTAAACACAACCTGGCCTTGGCTTTGAGAGGAGGTCCTAGCCGCGAACCACATAGGCCCCCAACTGGACCCAATCACCAGCCAGCTGCTCCGTCTGTATGCGGGTCACTCCCCGGCCCCAGAGTTTATAAATAAACCAAGAGAAGTCATTTTCTCCCAAGAGACCGGGATGTCTCTTGAAATACAGAGATGTTCTGTCTTGTGCCTCCATGGTCCCTGAGTTATTCTTTGGTGAGGAACAGGGCTTGGATTGAACCTGGTTCCCATCTACAGCTGAGAGTCTCAGCTGGGAGAGGAGGGGGTGGAGCGGGGTAGACAGGGGCACAGACAGAGACGCTCTTGGTTGCATCCTGATATAATAAATGGGGCCATTAAATGAACAAGAGAGGGAGACAGAAGAGAAGTGTGGCAGAGAGGGAATGAGGAGAAGGCAGGAGGGTGTTGAGATGGGAAAGAGACAGTGAGAGAAAGAGATATTGACGGAGACATAGAGGAGAAATGCTGGCAGACTAACAGCTGAAACATCCATGCCAAGGCAGGGGAGAGAGAGACAGGGAGACTAGGAGATTGTACCAAGGCAGACATCTTGCGGCAAAGCGCTGGGACTGTGGAAATGCAAGAGGGACAGAGGCAGAGTGCAGCGCGGCAAGGAGTGGGAGAGAGACACGGTGAAGGAGAGCGGACGAGGGGGCAGGAACAGAGAGGACAGGCGGGTATAAAGGGCACTGTGTGCACATGGGGCCTGAGCGTGTGGACTAAATGCCCACGTGTGTCTAAAAACAAAAGAGCAGCATTGTCTGTCTTGTATGCATCCTTGTGTAAAGAAACGGATTCGCGTGGACCCTGGGACAAGACCGTTTGGGTCTAAATCCTGGCGCTACCAATTGCTAATGGTGCAGCTTTTGGCAAATTAGGGGACTGATCTGAACCTCAGTTTCCTTTCTGTGCAAATGGGGATAACGTTAGTACTCCCTCATGGGGCTGTCATGAAGACTGAAGCTTTATAGATAATATGTAAACACTTAGTACAGTGCTCAAACATAGGAAGACCTTCGGGGGGCTATGGGTGTGGATAGGATGTAGGTGCACACAGACAAAAGGGAACAAGAAGGGTGGGGGCAGGGAGAAGCAATGGCCAAGGGTGAGCCCCCCTTTTTATTTACAAATCTATTATTTGGAGTCAACACCATTTTGTTGTGAGCAGTGGGGCTAAGGAGTGAAGAACCACTCCCAACCATGGATCAGCCCAAAAGGCAGAGTCTAAGCCAGTAAAGGAGAGAGGGCAGGAGACACAGGCTAGACTCTGAAGCTGCAAAGGGTGGTAGACATGCTGGGGATGCCAGCAGGACCCAGAGGAGGCTGAAGCCAAAGACAGCCAAGGAAGAGCTGGCTCTCCTGGTGAGCTGCACCAGCACAGAGGGAGCAGGGGTGGGGAGGTGCCCAGGAAGGCAGCCAAAGCTCCAACTGTGAGGGAAGTCTGCAGATCACACTGTTGCTGATCTGTCATAAAGCCCAGGCAGGGGAGTTGAATTAAATGTGCCATCTCTCACACAGCATGCTCTTCTCTGCTGCCATCCAGAGGAAGGGCTTTTTTTAATTCTTCCCAAAGTGATGTGAAACTTAAGACATGACTTCCTCTGGAAAAGATGTCACACACCACTGACTGGATACAGGAAGGTCACTGGGGCAGAGTCACTGGCTGCTACTTTTTCTGGGAGGAAAGGCAAGGATGTAAGGAGAAAGGTGGAAGGGACTGGAGCATGTTCTGCTGCAGGGCCCCGCCCTCAACCTGAGGCTGGCTCTCCTGAGCTCAGGGTGGGCCAGAGGTAGGGAGCTGAGGACGGACACCTCTCTCCATCCACCCTCGCCGACCAGAGCTACTGCTAACGCAAGGGTCCCAGCACACCTGAGCACTCTCCTTGTGCTCGGTAGGTGCTGCTCACTGAATGGCATTTTGTCACCAGAGATGGTTCCTGAATCACATGAGACCCCCCCACCAAGGATGGTTTTAATTCTGAGGAAAAAAAAAAAGTAGGAATCCAGGATCTTAAATCTCCAGTTTGCTAAACTAGGCTCTCGGTGCTGGAATTAAGCCTGGAGCAACAAACAGAAGAACATGTTGAAAGAGTTAAAACATATTAATTACTGCCAATGCTCATTTGTGGTTATGAATATCATAAGCATAGCTGTCACTTACTGCGAGCCTCCCCAGGGCCCAAGTCCTTATACACATAAGCTCGTAAATCCTCACAATGACCCTACTGAGCAGGGATTAGGATTCCATGTTCTAGACAAAGACACAGGCTCGAAGAGGTGAGGAAAGCTTACACTCAGAGTGGCTCAGAGCCTCCCCTCTTCCCACATCTAAATCTACGTCGGGTTTTCTTAAGGAGCATGGATTTCCTTTAATTCCAGATTCTACTTTAAATGTACTTTCACTGGAACGCAGTTCAGCCCTGCCCTGACTCCCGCCATCTTCTGCGTAGGATGGAGTGATGGGCTCAGTGGAGACTGTCCTTGTGAATAAGACATGATCCCAGAACTCTGGCAGAGACGATAACCCTTCTGAAAGGTGCTTGCCCAGAGATGGATGTCAGTTCTACTCCCGCACAGACTGCTGGGACTTCTGCAGGGCAGGGGTGGGCAGAAAAGGGGTGTACCAAGGAGTCATCCTCTCAAACTCTTGTGGCAATAGGAGGGGTGCAGGAACCTGCTGCCCTTTGCCTCTGGAGACCCACACACACTACACAAGGGTGATGCAATGATACGGATTTCCTCTTCTGATTGTCCAAAAGTTTACAATTTACTGCTCCAAGAAGCATTCCATGTGTAGCTAGAGCTATAGTGAAAGCCCACAAGATAATAAGGCCACCGTTTCTCTGTTTGCAACAACATTCAAACTACTCCAAAGTACTGCTCCCAGAAACAAGGGATGAGTTTGGGGGCAAGGGACTGGCACCAACAGGGCAGGGGTCTATGGACCCATGACAGCTGGTTCTGCTTCCCCCTTTCTCCATTTACTTGAGTGACTTCATGTAGTGCTCATAGCATCCCAAAGAAGGTGTCTTAGTCTATTCAGGCTGCTGTAACAGAATACCATAAATGAGGTGCCTTATAAACAGATTTATTTCACACAGTTCTGGAGGCTGGGAATTCCAAGATCAAGGTGCTGGCAGATTTGGTGTCTAGTGAGAGCTGGCTTCCTGATACATAGATGGCCATCCTCTCACTGTGTCCTCACATGGTAGAAGAGGCAAGGGAGCTCTCTGGGTTCTCTTTCATAAGGGCACTAACCTCACTCGTTAGAGTTCTGTCCTTATGACCTAATAACTTCCCTAAGGCCCCACCTCCTAATATAATCACCTTGGGAGGTAGGATTCAACATGAATTTTAGGAGGACATAAACATTCAGTCTGTAGATCATCTGCTATAGAACAAGCTTCCGTGCTCTTCTCTCCTTACTAACCTCACACACGCATGAACACACACACACACACACACAGCTTATTCCCATAAGAGAGCAAGGAGCCCACAGAGGTCTAATAGAGAAAGATAATAAAGTCTTGTCCTAGAAAACTCAGGTTAATACTCAGCTCCTTACAGGCAGTAAGTGGCAATGTGTTACCAACACTGATCAAATTCAGTCTGGAGGTGACCAACCCCACAATCTCCAAGTCAGAGCTGCTTTTACTGGAACAATTTTCCTAAAGGAGTGATTCTACTGCCACCACCCTTCTCCAGAAAAGGCCCTGAAAACACCTAAATTGGTCAACGGTGAGCTGGCAGATGGAACTGAGCTGCCTTCTCTGTCCGACCCCGTCCAGCACGAGGCAGGCGGTCACGCCCCATCTTCTGGACATTCACAAAGAGACCTGTACAGGTGCCATTCCAGCACCCCTCTGGCTGTCTTCCCCCTCAGCCCAAATGCCTGCAGTGGGAGGGAAGGTATGAGAGTTGGGAGGCAAAAAGGGGAGGGAGTATGGAAAGGACAGGCCGAGGAAAGTGGCCTGAGACTGTGTGTTGGTGTGGGTCTGGGGAAACCCCAGGAGATTGGCTTCCAGCAGTGATTAATTTAGTGACAGAAAATAGATTCTCACTGCCAGCCACCAAGTCTGCAGAAGCTGACAATGAAGCAGTCAGCTCTGCGTTCAGGCAGCTCTGGTCTTGCGAGAAGGAAATTTGTGAGCTTCATGCTCTTGCACAGACAGGAGAGTGACTGTGGGAGCCACAGTCCCAGGGTGGAGAGGGAGCCACCCTGCTCCTGAGGATGAAGATGCTAACGCTTTCTAGAGCCTGCCTCTGGCCTCTGGGAGACTCAGGAAGCTAGAGATGCAAGGGTCCCTGTGCACACCGATGCCTGGCCAGTCCTGCCCGGGAGAGTGTCCACGTGGCACCTCTGTGCTGGACGTGTGTCACGTGGCACCTCTGTGCTGGACATGTGTCACGTGGCACCTCTGGGCTGGACGTGTGTATCAGCCTGACTCCGCTGCCGGAGGAATGCTGAAAGTCCCTCTCTTTTTCTGGCAGGCATAACATGATGGCTTATGAAATATGAAGCCACTCATTCATTCATTCCACCTAATGTACCACACTTCTACTATGTTTCCACCCTGTGTGAAGCGCTACGGTTCTGACAGCGCAGATAAAATAGAAGCAGACCCTGCCTTCCCAGAACTTACAGTTTAGTGAGGGAGACAGAAAATCAATTAAGTGATGAATGGATTTCACCCATCCATCCCATTATGTACACATGGGTCCAAATAATCGAAGGGAACTGATTAGAATGATAAAGCCTGAGATAAGATAAGAGTTCAATATCATCTAGCTCATCATAATTTGGCATGTGAGGAAATGGAAGTCCAGAGAGGTTGCATAATGTCCAAAATCACACAGGTAGCAGGTGGCAAGGGCAAGGACCAGAACTTTCCTTCCCTCTTTAATGTTTTTCCTGTCATACCACACTGCTACAATCCAAAGAGACCCAACAGGAATGAAGCATACTCAAAGTTTCCTGAAGTATTTCTTCGAATAACCACTCTGTCAAACGCTCCATGAAAAAAGTGTTCTATCATCAACTAAGTTTGCGAAATGCCAGCACTCTATCTTCCTTATGGAGGCCGACAGTGCACATGATTGTATGAAGGCTCTGAGGTTTGTGGGAAACGACTCTGTTCATCATTGTCTAAACCAGTGTTTCACAAACTGCTTTGAACACGGAAGCCCTTTTATTCACATGATGCATCTTAACACCGCACACCAGCATTCCTCAGGACTTTGGGAAATCCCAAATCAGTTAAAGTTCTGTGGATTTTAGACATGTGACCCTCCTTTGCTGGCTTTTTTCCTGTTTTCTCATTATGTCAAGCAGCCTTGGTTCTTCCCCTCTAAGTTACATTGCAGGGACTTCCCTGGTGGCGCAGTGGTTAAGAACCTGCCCGCCAATGCAGGGGACACGGGTTCAATCCCTGGTCCAGGAAGATCCCATATGCCACGGAGCAACTAAGCCCGTGTGCCACAACTACTGAGCCTGTGCTCTATAGCCTGTGAGCCAAAACTACTGAGCCTGTGAACCACAAGCACTGAGTCCACGTGCCTAGACCCCATGCTCTGCAACAAGAGAAGCCATTGCAACAAGAAGCCTGCACACCACAATGAAGAGTAGTCCCCTCTCGCCGCAACTAGAGAAAGCCTGTGCGCAGCACCGAAGACCCAAGCAGCCATAAATAAATAAATAAATAAATAAATAAATGTATAAGTTACATTGCATCTGAGTCTTCATTCTCTTTCAGCTCTCTGAGACTCCACGTTTCTGGGTATCCCTTTTCCCTGGAATTCTGGAGTTCCCTCTTCTCTTGAATTTCTTCAATTTGCTCTCTGAGAGAACGTACTTCTTTCTGTCCCTCAGTAATTGATCTTCAATCTACTTCGAGCTTGCTTTTTCCTAGGTAGTCAAGGAAAGCACTTGAAACTTCACCAATCATCTTCTTATGCACAATCCAATAACTGACCTATGACCTTTCTCCACCACAATTTGCTTCTCCACTTAACAGTTCATTCATCTGTTTGAACAATACTTATTGAATGCTGATGCACAGGTCACACTGAAGGCCACTTTCCCAGTAATCTCTGCCTGGTTAATTCCACTGGTTAGAGAACTGTGGGAATACGGTCAAGTTCATAAATTTGACTGCTTTGGAGCCCATGAGTTTTATTCTGCCCATGACCTTGAATCCTGGCCAATATTCTCTCAAGTGTGTGCCTTTGGGCATGAAGCGGACAGGAAAATGGAGTGTGGCTGGCTAGGTTCGATTTGTGACTTCTACTGGAAAAAACATTCAAAGTCCATGTCCCGGGACTGGAGGCATCGCCACATTAAGTGTGTCCAAGTGACGGCTGATTCCTCCCTAAATCAGCCATCCACCCAGTTCTCCCAGATTCCTAATCATCTCTGAAACCATCTCCCTCTGTTAAAGGGTGTCATTAATTCATCAGGAAATAGTTAACACGTGTCTTTTATTCCTTTTTACTCAATCAAACCTAATGTTTGCTTCTATTGACTGACATTTTTTTATTCTCCCTGACACTGTGGTTCATGTGCATTGCTCAGAGATTTCACTTGGACCTGAAGGAATGAGACAAGTGGCCTTGAAAAATACTCGCTGTCCGGCAGGAGGATTATCAGCAATATGGTCCCTTTCGCAAGAAACTTGCTACCACCAGGTGTGCAGCCGGGTCTAAATTTTGACTGCGTATAGGCACGCGCACACACCACACATACACACACACACAGTAATTTTCCATAAGAAGAAAGACTCAGAAGTTGATTTTTCTATGCATCTAAGTTTTTGTGGAACCCTTTGAGGAATTATTTTCATGGAATACTGCTTATTACTCCTGCTTTCCCAATACTCAGGAATATTTAAAATATAAGACAAATAATACTCTTACCATAGAGTCATTAAAAAGTGTCACAGAAAACACTATCAACACTTATACCAATCATTAATTTAAAAGACCAAATACAGACACAGAGATTTCCTAACCAACCGTAGACTGCAGAGCTCACAGCCTTCATCTCCTATCAGGACTCTCGATTCTTTTCCCTGAGGGAGTAGGAGAGACCTCGCGGTGCTCGGCTCTGCCTTCCCCGGCCCCGCTCTCCTCTCCACTGCACCCTTCTCTTGCCTCTGATGGCCCCATTCATACCCTGAGTCCTACAACAACCCCTCTGCCCACTCTGTCCTCCACCACTCTGCCTCTATCCCTGCATTACGGTCTTGTTACAAACACTTATTTTTCCAAAAGCTCGGTCTACGTTACCCTTGTCAACTCCTCACACCCACAGAAAGGAAGCATGCTGCAACAGAAAGAACACAGCATTCAAAATAAACCAACATGCTCTTTTCCTTCCTTTCTTTTATTTTCCTTGTTTTCTCCCAGGCAACCTCCAGCTCGCCTCTTCCCCCATCTCTGAAGCTTTCTCAACATAGGCAGGTGGTGGTTAACCCCCAGATGAACAAGACATGAGATGTACCCAGATTCTTCCTTCCCAGACATATCTTTCATGTCCTTCCTTTCTTTCCTGATCAAGTCCCTGCTCCCCGCACCAAGAAAACATGAGCCAAAGACAATGAGAGACAGATACCCCTGTTAGGATCCCATGCTTCAAGCGAGACACAGCCCAGATGGCTCAGGCTGAGGACTCCCTGGCCCTCCCCATCTTCTGCTGTCAGTCCCCCACACATACCCTCCCCTCCCCTCGCCCAGAACACACAAACCTTCCAACAAGTCGGGCATGAATACACCAGCCATCTCAAACACCCAGGGATTTGGGCAAAGTGTTAAGAAGGAATGTAAACAATGCATACTAATTGCTGCTGTGACATAAATTATAAATTAAATTAGATGGGCCAGAGTGCTGAGCTCTCCTCCCCCAGCTTCCACCATGAGCACGATGGTAGAGCAGGTATCTCAGAGAGTGGAAGCTAATTTCTCATGAGCACCTTTCGATATTTTAGTAACTAGGCCCCTGGATGCTTTGTGCCAAGGTCTCCCCAGCTCTGCTGTGTGCCGGGGTTCCAGGGCATCCTAGGTTGGTGCAGGGAGGAGCCCTCATCCAGAGGTGGACTGCAGTGGACAAGCACCCCTGCAGCTCCCAGCTTTCCACTGGAGTTGCAGCCTCAGAGAGTGAGAACTTCAGAATCAGCCCTGCCTTGGAGAAGTAGCCTGGAGGAAAAGAGGTGGTGAGCTCTCTAAATAACTATGATGAAGCTTGCTGTTCCTTTTTGTGTGACTGCTTGGGAAATCTCTGGGCCTGGAGCAAGGCAGATACTAAAGGAACGTTAGTTGAGTAGATGAATGGATGAACGAATGAGTAAGAGAACAAGTGAGTCTGTTGTAGACCCCCAATGCCTTTACTTTTCACAGACCCATGTTTTGTTCCATTTCGTTCACTGAGTAGAGGGAGGTGGGACCAGTCGGAGGGGGAGGAAATGGCAGCCCATTGGGTGGGCCTGGGAGGTCTTGCCTTTGCCATAGGCAATGCTTAAAGCTGGCTCAATTCAACGTGGTCCAGAGGCAGCGGTGAGGGTTTACTGTTCAGTTAAATCAGAATGGGGTGGGGACCAGACCCTCGGTTTCTGTTAGTTTTTTTCAGTAACTCTCCAACCATGGGACAGTTCTCTCTGAGTCACTGGCATCCTCACCTTTCTGCCCCTCTCAGAGAGTTATTTCTATGCTACAAGGCCAAGGCTTATCTCCTGTATAGAAGCCAAAGAGGATGTTGTCAAAGTCTATGCATTTACCCAACAAACATCAAAAAGTGACCTGTGGGTGCCTGACACCATGCTGGGCTCTGGGGATCCAGAGATGAACTGAGTCAGAGTTGCTGACTTCAAGGGGCTCACAGTCTAGTAGGGACAAGGCAAGCAAACAGATAATGACAGTCCTGGGCTCCCTGTGGGCCTCACAGCCCAGGGTGTCTCCATGAAACATCAGGGACCTTGTCACCAATGACAAGTATAAAGCTCAGAGAGGACCAGAGCTGGGTTCACTGCTCTTCTAGGACCCTCTCCTGGTTCCCACCTGGAGCTCTTTGCTCTCCACTAAACTGTGCAGCAGCTTGGCCACCCAGAGCTTCCTGAGGCGGCATTCCAGTGCCTCTCTGTTATGTCCCTTCTATTGAAAATCTGCCACAAAGAGCACCCATTTCCCCAGGGACACCAGGAGCATGGCCAAACACCTTTGCCTACCTTGGTCTTTCTTCCATTGTTTTCATCAATATAAATCCAAAGTGCCAACTACCTTTTAGATTGGAGGCCTGCAGTGGTCTCCACGAAAGGAGACCACAGTGGGAGAGGGCTATTTGTGTGCTTTCATTAAAGCAGGCAGTTGTTTGTCAGGCTGCCAGCACCCCTGAATGCATGTCTTCCTGGGGTGACAGAGAATCAATTGGCTTGATGCAACTTCTGGATCCTTGTTCCAGCCCTGGCTTGGGTCCCACGGAGGCCCTCAGACAGACATCAATAATCTTGTCTCTCATTGCCTTCATCAGCCTCCATCCAGTGCCATTAGAATGCGCCAATATTTATGTACATTTGAACGGCGCTGCCAGCAGCAGCATAACAACAGGGTGTCCAGCCAGGGGGAGTGAAGGAAGACTGTAGGCTGAGTTTTCTCTCCCTCACTCTGCTTTCGTTTGGTCTTAGGTCAGAGGGCTTCTCTATCCCCAGGTCCTTCTCTCCATCACCTGAGGTCGCAGTTTTCATTGCCACTCAGAGGCTCAACATTAATAATAATAGGTAATATTTTGGGGGGATCCATAATGGTCAGGATACACTGTTTTACATGCCTTCATTATCTCATGTAATCATCTCAAAATTCAGCACGGTAAGTGGTATTGCTACATAACAGATGAATGAATCAAGGCTCAGAATGGTTGAGGAAGCTCAAGATCATACAGCTGTTACCAGGGTTACAGGCAGGGTAACAAGGTCACACAGAAAGAACCTGGTTTTAGCTTATATCTGGACCAAAATGCTATGTACTTTTACTCAATTATACTGCCTTGTGTTTTTTAAAATTCAGTAAGTGTAAAATATAGTTATTGAATACCTACTATGTGCCAGATACCATGAGAGGTGGAAGATATTCAAGTGACCAAGACAGATGAGGTCTCTGTTCTAGTGTGGGGACATTGTAAGACAACAAACACACCCACAAGAAAATACTGCCTGGTGATAAGTGTGTGCAGAGAGTTAATATAGGTTGATGTGAAAGTGAATGATTGGGAGACTCCTTTTAGATGGAGTGACTGGAAGTCTTCTTGAGGAGGTGACATTCAGAATGAGTCATGACTGGCAAGGAGAAGCTGGCCACATGACCCTCATGGGCACTTACTAGTAACCCTAGGGTGGGAATGAGCAGGGTGGGTTTGAGGAAAGGGAGGAAGACCAGTGTGGCTGAAACTTAGCAGCTGATGGGGTGAAATGTGGGAGATGAGGTGGGAGAGGTAGGCAGAGCTGGGTCCTCCTGGCTTATATGCCAGAGGAAGCCATTTGTATTTAATTGTGATAAGAAGTCACTGAACTCTATCAGATACAATTGAAGTTCCCTCTGATTTTGTGTGGAGAAGGGTTGGAGTAGAACAAAGGGAGAAACAGGTGTTAGGAGACTGCTGTGAGAGTAGCTTAGGGAGGGGTGGAGTCACTGAGGGAACGACAGACATGAACACAGGCTTAGGAAGTAGGTAAATTGGACTGGCTGATGGATTGCATATGGGGTGTAAGGGAGAGAGAAGAATCAAGAAAGTCTCCCAGGTTTTGGAACTGAGCAACCTGGTGAATCACGGCGCCGTTTATGAAAAGAGGGAGGGTTGAATGAGAAACTGATTGAAATGCTTGGGGTAGGGAGTCAAGGATTATGTTTGGGCCATTTTAAAGTTCTAGATGTTAACTAAACCTCTATATAAATAATTGGATATCATCTTGGAGAATGTACAGATGTAGATGAGAAGGAGGTCCAAGTCTACCCCTGCCACACCTTAAAATTCAGAGGTAGAGCAGAGGAAGGGAAGCCTGAGAAAGAGGGGTCAGTAGGGCAAGAAGGAAACCTGGGGGTTGTGATGTCCAGGAAGCAGAGAGATGAAACGTTTTCAGAATAATCATTATGATGATGATGATGATGATGATGATGATGATGATGATGATGATTGAAGAAGGAGGAAGAGGAAAAGAAGGAGAAGAAAAAAAAGAGAAGAGGGAGACACTGTTATTCTCCCTGTTTTATAGACGAGACAACCAAGGCACAGAGAGGCTACTTAAAAGTGAAATCAATGGTGTTTCTTCCTCTGTGTTCATTGAATAAGCAATGCCCAGTTCCTTCTTTCTGGGCCCTACAGATCAGCTTCTGAGCCTCAAACAGGTCCTGACTGAGTTCTCCGGAGGTCCTGTCCTTTTTCAGCCCTGAACTTGGTTTATTAATCTCTTTGTCAGTTTCAATGCACAGATCAGGGGAAACCTGCTAGCTTAGCTGACAGACAAGCAGGCTGCAGCTGTGGAGAGTAATCAGGTTTCCTATTTGGATCTATTCTCCTATAGAAATGTTTTCTTCAGGCTCATCCCCTCCCTAGTTGCTAAACATGATACCTGGGCCATCCCTTGCCACCCAAAACTGCTCCAAATCCCTTCTTGAGACCTCATCCAACTCTTACCTCTTCTGAGGGGGCTTCGCTGAGACACATACCCTATTCATCTCTGCAGTCCCTCAGAAATTATTTCATATATAATTAATTTTCATTCCTAATTAGGCTCAATTTTGCACTTTCTGTTGGCAAAGTATTTGGGTTCCCATGATATACTTCACAGCCAAAAACATTATTACCAAGCAGAAACAAGAAGAACAACAATACTGCAGCCTGTGGAACAAAAAACACATTCACAGAAACATAGACAAGATGAAAAGGTAGAAGGCTATGTACCAGATGAAGGAAAAAGATAAAACCCCAGAAAAACAACTAAATGAAATGGAGATAGGCAACCTTCCAGAAAACGAATTCAGAATAATGATAGTGAAGATGATCCAGGACCTCGGAAAAAGAATGGAGACAAAGATCGAGAAGATGCAAGTAATGTTTAACAAAGATCTAGAAGAATTAAAGAACAAACAGAGATGAACAATACAATAACTGAAATGAAAACTACACTAGAAGGAATCAATAGCAGAATAACTGAGGCAGAAGAATGGGCAAGTGACCTGGAAGACAGAACGGTGGAATTCACTGCTGTGGAACAGAATAAAGAAAAAAGAATGAAACGAAATTAAGCCAGCTTAAGAGACCTCATTAAATGCAACAATATTTGCATTATAGGGGTCCCAGAGGAGAAGAGAGAGAGAAAGTACCCGAGAAAATATTTGAAGAGATTATAGTCAAAAACTTCCCTAACATGGGAAAGGAAATAGCCACCCAAGTCCAGTAAGCACAGAGAGTCCCATACAGGATAAACCCAAGGAGAAACACACCGAGACACATAGTAATCAAATTGGCAAAAATTAAAGACAAAGAAAAATTAATGAAAGAAGCGAGGGAAAAATGACAAATAATATACAAAGGAACTCCCATAAGGTTAACAGCTGATTTCTCAGTAGAAACTCTACAAGCCAGAAGGGAGTGGCATGATATAGTTAAAGTGATGAAAGGGAAGAACCTATAACCAAGATTACTCTACCCAGCAAGGATCTCATTCAGATTCGATGGAGAAATCAAAAGCTTTACAGACAAGCAAAAGCTAAGAGAATTCAGCACCACCAAACCAGCTCTACAGCAAATGCTAAAGGAACTTCTCTAAGTGGGAAACACAAGAGAAGCAAAGGACCTACAAAAACAAACCCCCCAAAATTAAGAAAATGGTAATAGGAACATACATATCGATAATCAGAGAAGAAAAAGAAATAAAAGGAATACAAACTGGAAAAGAAGAAGTAAAAGTGTCACTGTTTGCAGATGACATGATACTATACATAGAGAATCCTAAAGATGCCACTAGAAAACTACTAAGCTAATGAATGAATTTGGTAAAGTTGCAGGATAGAAAATTAATGCACAGAAATCTCTTGCATTCCTATACAATAAAAATGAAAACTCTGAAAGAGAAATTAAGGAAACACTCCCATTTACCACTGCAACAAAAAGAATAAAATACCTAGGAATAAACCTACCTAGGGAAACAAAAGACCTGTATGCAGAAAACAATAAGATACTGATGAAAAAAATTAAAGATGATACCAACAGATGGAGAATATACCATGTTCTTGGATTGGAAGAATCAATATTGTGAAAATGACTATACTACCCCAAGCAATCTACAGATTCAATGCAATCCTTATCAAATTACCAATGGCCTTTTTTACAGAACTAGAACAAAAAATCTTAAAATTTGTATGGAGACACAAAAGGCCCCGAATAGCCAAAGCAGTATTGAGGGAAAAAAACGGAGCTGGAGGAATCAGACTCGCTGACTTCAGCCTATACTACAAAGCTACAGTAATCAAGACAATATGGTACTGGCACAAAAACAGAAATATAGATCAATGGAACAGGATAGAATGCCCAGAGGTAAACCCATACCCATATGGTCACCTTATTTTTGATAAAGGAGGCAAGAATATAAAATGGAGAAAAGACAGTCTCTTCAATAAGTGGTGCTGGGAAAACTGGACAGCTACATGTAAAAGAATGAAATTAAAACACTCCCTAACACCATACACAAAAATAAACTCAAAATGGTTTAGAGACCTAAATGTAATACCAGGCACTATAGAACTCTTAGAGGAAAACATAGGAAGAACACTCTTTGACATAAATCACAGCAAGATATTTTTTGATCCACCTCCTAGAGTAATGGAAATAAAAACAAAAATAAACAAAGGGGACCTAATGAAACTTAAAAGCTTTTGCACAGCAAAGGAAACCATAAACAAGATGAAAAGACAACCCTCAGAATGGGAGAAAATATTTGCAAATGAATCATCGGACAAAGGATTAATCTCCAAAATATATAAACAGCTCATGCAGCTCAATATTAAAAAAACAAACAACCCAATCCCAAAATGGGCAGGAGACCTAAATAGACATTTCTCCATAGAAGACATACAGATGGCCAAGAAGTACATGAAAAGCTGCTCAACATCAGTAATTATTAGAGAAATGCAAATCAAAACTACAATGAGGTATCACCTCACAACAGTCATAAGGGCCATCATCAAAAAATCTACAAACAACAAATGCTGGAGAGGGTGTGGAGAAAAGGGAACCCTCTTGCACTGTTGCAAGGTGGGAATGTAAAATGATACAGCCAGTATGGAGAACAGTATGGAGGTTCCTTAAAGAACTAAAAATAGAATTACCATATGGCCCAGCAATCCCACTACTGGGCATATACCTTGAGAAAACCATAATTCATAAAGACACGGCACCCCAGTGTTCACTGCAGCACTATTTACAATAGCCAGGTCATGTAAGCAACCTAAGTGCCCATCAACAGACAAATGGATAAATAAGAAGTGGTACATATATACAATGGAATATTACTCAGCCAGAAAAAGGAACGAAATTGGGTCATTTGTAGAGATGTGGATGCATCTAGAGACTGTCATACAGAGTTAAGTAAGTCAGAAAGAGAAAAACAAATATCATATATTAACGCATATATGTGGAACCTAGAAAATGGTACAGATGAACCGGTTTGCAGAGCAGAAATTGAGACACAGATGTAGAGAACAAACGTATGGACACCAAGGGGGGAAAGTGGCAGGTGGGGAGGGGGTTATGGTGTGATGAATTGGGAGATTGGGATTGACATGTATACACTGATGTGTATACAATGGATAACTAATAAGAAAATAAATAAATTTTTAAAAATAAGTAAAAAAAAAAAACTTTACTACCAGAGGTTGAAAATAACAATGAAGGGAGGGAAATGTAACCCTGGGTGTCTGAAAAGGGGCTAGGAGAGAAAAAATAATCTGAGGTGCCAATTAACTTTGGAGCAGAGGTATGCAAGAGCAGGGGACATCAAGGAGATCCTGTGGGTAGGGGTGAGGGTGAATGTGGTCTGGGGCTGAACACTCCAGGTCCTAAAAAAGACCCAGGCTCTCTGCCACTGGGTATGCTCAGAACATGATCTTGTGCAGCTAGACATGGCCCTGGCTGGTCCTCCAGAGAGCAGGCGCAGGAGCAGCGCCATATGGGAAGTGAGCCTGGCTGCAGCATCCCTTCTGTTCTGGCTCTTGTCACATCCATCTGAAATGGACCAAGTACGTCTGCACATGGAACGTGCCCTAGCAATGGTCAACATAATTGAAGAGTGCCTCAAGTTCCCTCTACCAATCTTCCCATCTGCTTAGAGTACAAAATGTGTATACCTGAAGAACAAAGCTTTTAATTTTGCAGCTATAAACAAGGGGGATCATTTCCAAGAGCACAGTGGGGAAAGGTGAGTCACCCAAGGGGTAGGCAGGTGTGGAAGTAGCCAGATGAGACTCTGCCCTAAATGGGATCATCAGTGGAGGAGCAAAGAGGAAGGTCTCATAAAAAAGGCATGGGAGACATGGGAAGAAGTGCCATGAATTTCACAAGCCCCTGGGATAGGCCCTATTTTCCTCCAATGTATGCAGACAGAGACAAATAAGGTAAAGAGAGACCCCTTATTATGCACCGGTGAGGCCCTGTAGAGCTGCCCCCACATATAGGGAGACCCACCTCCATCCTGCTTCATGGAAGTCTGAAGAATGTTCATTCAGGCATTCAGAAAATATTTATTGAACATCTATTATGTGCAGCCCCCATTCTAGGTGCTTGAAATACATCACTGAACAAAGACACAGACCCCTGCATTTGTGGAGCACAAATTCAAAGTGATAGGACTCAGGCACCAAACTACAACATGATAAATGGTAACATATATGTGATTTAGAGGTAATTCAAGCCAAGTCTTTGAAAGAGCCCATCTTTCCCAAAGTGTGCACTCCCCTAAATTCCATATTCTCATGCACAGCCTAGGTATGTTCTCTGTTATCTCATCAGAAATCTCTGAGGCCAGAGTTGCCACAATTCCTACTTCTTTCTTATTCCAACTAGCATCCTCCTCCACCCGTGACTTGTCCTTCACACATATTGGACACAGACAGGGTGCTCAACCCCACGTGTGACATTGAATCAGTCATCGTCATTTGGGAGCACAGATTCTGTCCCCTGAGAGAAATCCTCTCCTGAAATGATCTGTTCACCCTAGAGTCCCTTTTCCACAGATCCTTCCCTGTGGCACATTTGGCAAATGTGGTTATCCAAGGAGGGTCGGTCTAACTCGGGGAGAAAAGAGAAAAACCTCATTCCTATTATGATTGATTTCCCGTCCTGTCAGGCTTAGGTCTCCCAGGAGCCCCATCTCCACTCATAACCCACAAAGCTCCCTTTCCTGGATCACTCCTGACCCAGAAGAAGAGTTGGAGATGAGGCAAACGCTGTATCCTTACCTGTGTCCCACAGGTGACAGTTCTAAACTTTTCCAGATTGAACGTCTGAGAACACTTTGATTTCATCTCATTTTTAGCACGTATGCATACATGCATGAACGGGAGAAAACAGCATCCTTCCATGTGCCCAGCACTAGGGGAGATGGGCAGAAATATTCTTGGGTAGTAGATCATGGACCAAACTGAAATACCTCTAGACTGCTCTCTTGCCCTTCACCTCTTCTCCTATGTATTGTATCAAGTTCCATAAAGACATAGCTAAGCTGTACTTTCAAATTCAGTATATGTGAAAAATAGAAGAATAAGGCTTAAAAATCCAGTGCTCAGATGCACCAGAGTTCTTTGAGGTCAGTCCTAGGCCCCGTTCTCTTCTCACTCATACATTAGCTCTGTCCAACCTCACCCATGTCCTCTCTTCAGATACTACCTCTCTGCCCATGACTCACAGGCTTGTCTTTGCAGTCAGATGTCTCTGAGTCTTAGAACTGAGCAGCCCACAACATCCTAAGGGATATTTCTCCTTGGTTCACTACCAGGTTCCTCATCACCACACAACCACAACAAACTCATAATCCTCCTACCACCACCTCCAAGCCTGGACCTCTTCCATCATCTTTTATCTCAGCAATAGCTTCACCACCATCCAGGGGTACAAGCCAAAAATCCAAGCATCACTGTTGGCTCTCCCTTGCTCTCATGCTCATAGTAAATCTAGCCACAGTCCTAACAATTTTGCCTCCCAAAGTCTCTTGAATCTATCTACTTCCCTTTGTCTCTGTTGCCACCACCTTAATCCCCAAACTCATGCCCTCTCACTTGGACCACGTTAAGATTTCCAGGCAACCTTTACCTGGCTCCCTCTCTAATCAGATTCTCACATTGCAACCTGAGGAATTTCTGAATGTAAATCTGGGGGTGCCCCACGCCCTCACCACACCTACTTTTACTTCAATAATTTCCTGTTGCTCCAAGAATAAATACCAAACTCCTTGTGTTGTGAGCTGAATGGTGTCCCTGCCAAAATTCATATGTTGAAGTCACACCACACCCTGTACCTCAGAATATGATTGTCTTTGGACATAGTGTCTTTAAAGAAGCAATTCAGTTAAAATGAGGTCATTAGGGTGGTTCCCTTAGTCAGTATGACTGGTGTTGGTGTTCTTATAAAAAGAGGAAATTTGGACCCAGACAGGCAGAGGGCCAACCAGGGAAAAGAGGATCATTTACAAGCCAAGGAGAGGTCTCAGGAGATGTGAACCCTGCCGACACCTTGATCTCGGACTTCTAGCCTCTGAAATTGTGAGATAATAAATTTCTAATGTTTAAGCCATTGTGTCTGAGGTGCTTTTGTTATGGCAGCCCTAGTAAATGAATGCATCTTAATAGGGCTGTAAAGTCCTCCATGGCTTGTGGGTAATTTTTAAATATATTCACAGAATTTTTGATCCTCTCCCTTCAAAAGGCAGAGCCTAATTCTCCTGCTTTTGAGTGTAGACTATACTTAATGGGTCGCCTCTAACAAATAGAACTAAATGGAAGTGACAGTGAGTGACCTCCCAGATTAGGACTTAAAAGGCATTATGGCTTCCTTCTTCTTCTCTTGCTCTCGGATCACTGCTCTGTGGGAAACCAGCTGCCGTATCATAAGGACCCTCAAGGAGCCCTATGGAGAGGACACATGGGGAGGACTGAGGCCTCCTGCCAACAGCCATGTAAGCGAGCTATCTTGTAAGCAGATCCTGTAGTACCAAACAGAACTTGAGATGACTGCAGCCCTTGCCAAGGTCTTGACTGTGACTTCATGAGAGACCCTCAAGCAGAACCACTCAGCTAAGCTGCTCCTCAATTCCTGACCCACCGAGACTGATGAAAAGAAGACCAAAGAGAAACATTGGTTATGAATTGGATAATCCTTCCTTATATAGACAATAACATGGGTAGCTCAGTACCTGACAGATATAGTGACCCTAGAAGAGAAAGCTCCAACCCATTTTTAAAAGTAAATATCATGGGCTTCCCTGGTGGTGCAGTGGTTGAGAGTCCGCCTGCCGATGCAGGGGACGCGGGTTCGTGCCCTGGTCCGGGAAGATCCCACGTGCCGCGGAGTGGCTAGGCCTGTGAGCCATGGCCTCTGAGCCTGCGCGTCCAGAGCCTGTGCTCCGCAACGGGAGAGGCCACAACAGTGGGAGGCCCGCATATCGAAAAAAAAAAAAAAAAAAAAAAAAAAAAAAAAAGTAAATATCATAATTTTAAATAAAAATACATGCTTTTAAATCCAAGCACTTTGTTTAATCAGACTACTTAGCTACACTCAGGCTGCTTTGCCCTAGTTCGAATCTGTGTTGTTTGTAAGTGTATTTTATGAATGACATTTCTTTAAAAGAAAAAAAACCCCACCAGAAACCTATTTATCTTAAGCCTCTTTGTCTCAGGCTATTTTGCATGTATATGTATGTACATATATCTGTAATTTCTCCCTAGCACCAGGAAGGCCAGACTTGGGAAGAGCTTTTATTCATTATTTAATCAAGGAAAGAGCTTTAAGTCAAACAAGAGCAGGGAAGGGAAGGGTTGGGGCGGGGAGGGGGAGACACCCAGGCAGGAGCAAAAGAGTCTGGGCAAGAGAGAACATTTTTATAAACAGACTCTCAAGATAAAAACCTGAACAAAGAGCAACAAACAGCTCCTTTCTGCATCTTTTTTTCTTTCTTGAAGCCCCTGACAGACTCAATTCCCTTCCTGCATAATCTCCTCTTACTTCTTTCTGGAGCCATGTCAGTGTTCTGAATACAGAAATACATCACTACTTGTTTCCCTTAAGGTGGGTCCTTCCTCTGGCTACAAACAGAGGAGGGAAAAGCCCAGCCCAGCCACCGGTGGGCTGAGTGTCACTGCCACCTCATTCTCTGCTACAGGGATTTCTAATCTTGCAAACATCTCCACCCTGGGGACTCTTTCCCTTACCTAGAAGGTTCTCCCTGGTTTCATTAATTTTGCAAGAAGCAAATGGTGGCTGATAGTCAGCCTCAGTTCCACCTTGGGTAAATCAGAGGGACTTGGCCCACAGTAACCTGGAGAGGTAGGTTACTCCCACCCACATTTTGCAGCTAAGGGGACTGAGGCTCAGAGAGACAGCTTCATGTTCGTAGAAGGAATCCTGACTTTGGGATCAGCCCTGCCTTTCTACCATGAAGAACTCTGACTCTCTACCCGCATGTTTCTTGCCTTTCCCTATCAAAATATTTTCCTAGGAAATACTCCTTTGTGGTCTAAATCTTCCCCCTTTTGTATTACTCCCATCAGCTCAATCCCATCATCTCTTTCAACTTTCTGTAATTCATTGCTTCAACAACTATTTATGGAGCATCTCCTGTGTGAAGCAATGAAACTACTCTTGTGGAATTTACATTCTAGCTAAGGAAGATAGATAACAAACAAACAAACATGTCCCATGTCAATGGTGATCAGGGCTAAGTAAGGAGAAAAGACCAGGCGGGGCATAGAGGGTAGGGAATGCTCCTGTGGGAAGGAGGGCCTTGTCCTTCTATAATGGGTAGTCAGGAGGTCTCATGGAAAGGTGACCCTTAAGAGCAGACATGAAGGAATGGAGAAATTCGATTGGGGGGCGGTTCTAGGAGGAGGGAACAGGAAGTGCAAAGATGCTGAAGTCTTTGGTGTGTTTGAGGAAAAGTGAGAAGGCCAGTGTGGCTGGAGTTAAAGGTCAAGGGGGCGTGGAAGGAGAGGCTAGAGAAGAAAGAACAAAGCGGGCCAGGAGCAAGAGATAGATTAGTGCCGTGAGGAGGAGAGCATGAGGGCCTTCTGATGTAACAGCTTTGGTTTATACTCTAAGTGAGCCAGAAAGTTATTGGAGGGTTATCAGCAGGAGATCGAACTTGATCACTCCAGTAGTGTGCTAAGAATAGACTGGGGGTAGGGAGGCAAGTTTGGAGGAAGGAAGACCCATTAGGAGGCACTGCAGGAAGCCAGGTGCCAGTTGATGGAGACAGACGAAGGGATGAGACTGGTTAGATTTTGGAGACATTTAGAGGGTGGAATCAATGGGGTTTGCTAACGGCTTGATGGAGGACGTAAGGCAAAGAGAAATCAAGGATGACTTCAAGGTTTGGCCGTAGTAACTGGAAGAATGGAGTTGCCAAAACTGAGAGGGAGCAGACTGTGAGAGAAGGAAAATCAGTGATAGTAAAGAGGGAGGGGGGAAGTGTGCAAAGAGAGGAGGTGAGAGATGGTCAAGTAGGAGAGAAGGAGAGTGAATGCACTAGGAAAATGCAGTAGTATTGCCCAGCAGAGCTAAGGGCTAACTTGAGGTCTGTGGCAATGAATGTAAAGTGATGTCATTGCTGGGTTTGGGGGGGGTCTTTTGTCCAGCCATTTTAAGCTGCATTTATACAAGTGTGGAGTAGGCAGAGAGTTGGATTTAACCAAGGTTGGGGATTTGCTGGCCAGGACACTGGAAGACCAGATGTGGGAAGGAATTGAGCTTATGCATGGGAGGGCTGGCAATGAAGATCAAGGGCACCCAAGCAGGATAGGAGGGGAGCACGGCAGGAGGGGCGAGAAGAGTGCAAAGTTAGCGGGATCAGTAGGTTGTACGTTTTGGAAAAGGTGGAAGAATTGTTAGGACGGGGATGCAAAAGGGAGTGAGTTGGGAAGTCAGGGGGTGGTGGTCAGAGATGGAAAGGCTTCAAATGGAGATTATGGATGGGTGTAGAAATTGGAGGTTCTAGGGAATGAGAATGGGAGTGGGTGACTCCCAGAAGCATCTTCCCTGACACCTCCCATATCTGGGGCTCCCCTCCTTCTCTTCTACCTGGGTGCTTTTCCAAGAACCCTTTCCCTTTCTGATACTTACAGCATTAACTGATACAAACCTGGCTCATTCCCTCTGCCCTTATTGGTCCCCTCCTGTGTTCGTGTGGGTCCTCGGAGAAGCAGAAGTCACAGGACTAAACACAGAAGAATTTCATTAAGAGAGATGTCTGAGAGAGGGAATGGGGAGAGAGCTGGGTAAGGCTGGGAGAATTGTCCGACCACCATGCAAGAGAGTAGGTTGAGTGGAAGCATTTAGATGGCTGGGCAATCTAACAAAGGTTTAAAGTTGGCAAGCCTGTCAGGGAGTCCTCTACCTGGAAGCAACTATCAGAGACCTGTAAGAAACAGGAACTGGTCTGCCTTGGCATCCCCAACACAGTCACGGGCTGGGAGCAGTCCGTGGGCAGCATGAGCTCCAGCTAATGTACCAATAGATTTCAAGGAGTGCATCATCTGAGGTCCTTGGTCAATTATGCTGTCCATAATTGGGATTCTATGAAGTCCATTTCCATAGATGCCACAGTAATCCAGCTACAGGACCAAGCTCAGGAGTGAAGTCACTCCCTTTAATTTACTATCCTGTAACTTTTAGCTCTTTGCTAAGATCTGGGTGCTGCTACCTTAGAGAGAAGTGTGTGGGCAAAGTGCAGCTGCCTGGTTTCCTCCACACGCAGGGAGTCTCCACATGGACTAAACTCCAGAGAACTTTCTATGCTTTCAGGAAGCCTGCACTGCGCACGCTGTCTGTCCAGTGGCCACTGTTAACATGGACACAGGCAGGGGGTTTGCAAGAGCTGGGCTTGGAGAGCATTGGGGCAAGCAGACCACGGAGGTGGTACCGGGGCCTCCTTTGATCCCATTTATCGCACCTCTGCTGACACCAGCAGGCTCCACGTCTCCCACTAAAGGGCTCTCCTCTTCTATCCATTTGGCATTCTTCACATACTGCCTGATTGTCTCTGTCCCATATTTCCCACTCATCGACACCTGAAAATTCAGCCTTCACAAAACGTCAACTCAAAGGCTTCGTTCTCCTCCCCCAGCCTGATTTCTCAGGCCTCGCAACCAAATAAACACCATTTTAGCCCCTGGCAGTTTGCATCTTTGATTTCTCCTTCCCTCTGCAATTCCTTTCACCCCATGTCCCTCGATAACACCTGACATGTCATCCATGCACTATCTCTCCAGTCTATCCCTATACTTTTCTGCTTCTGCCAAAACATTGGCTCAAGCTCCACTTATCGCCTTCTGCAACTAGCACCAGCTCCTACTTTCTGCTTTTGCTGTGCCCTTTTTCCATCTTTTCCCTCATCCTTCCCTCTCACTGTGCCCTTGTCTCATCCCTTGTCTCACACCTCCTCTTCCCACTCTCCTCTCTCCACCATCAAAAGGGACTTCACGGATCCACTCACCCCACCCACACGTCCTCTCACCCTGGTCTTGAATAAGGCCCCAGTGCATACTTCTCAAAACGGTTTCTCCTAAAACAGAAATCAAAACCAAAACCAAAAAAATATTCCTTCCAACAGTGGGACCATTTAGAGCAAAGCTTTCCTTCAAGCAGTCCTGCATCCCCAGCCCCCAGCAGGCCTGCAGAGATCCCACTGGGTGCACCCACAAGAGGTGGGGATTTTTTATTTTATTTTTTTGCTCCATCATGAGGCATGTTGTTCCCCAACGAGGGATCCAACCGGAGCCCCCTGCAGTGGAAGCACAGAGTCTTAACCACTGGACCACTAGGGAAGTCCAGAGGTGGGGATTTTAGAGCTAAGGGCTGAGGCTGAAGTGGGAGTAATAATGAAGTTTGGAGCAGGGATTCTACAGGTGGTTTCCTCAAAGTTGCCCACTGGTGAACGGCAAAGCTAGAACCCAGGTATAGTGACACTCAATCCAATATTCTTTCAACTTTTTACTAACAGTGCTTCCAATTAAGAAATTCCAACACTGGGTGAGAGCCTGGGCTCTGAACAGCCCTAGTGCGCTGGTAGGGGAGCAGCATCGTGGAATTCAGCAGGGAGCTTGTTGGAAATGCAGAATCTGGGCTCCACTCAGACCCATGGAGTCACCACCTGCACTTTCACAGGATCCCCAGGTGACTCCGATACATATTAAAATATGAGAAGCACTGATCCAGAGACCCTCAGGCCTGCCTCCCAATTCCAGGACTGTGACTTCACTTGCCAGACTAGAGGCCCCAGAACACAGGTATTTGGCAGTCAGCCTATAGTGCAGTAGAGAGAGCTCCCTGTAACACAAAATATGCTAAGTCAATTTTGTTTCCTGACAGACTGATTAAACAGTCCTATCCCTGAATTATTTTGTCTTCTATAAATGGCAAGTCAAGCTACTCATTTTCCAGGGATATTTTCAAAGGAAGACACTCTAAGGGTGACTCCAAAGCACACTTTGTGGCTATTACATCTTCCATGTACACTAAATGGCGCCACACTGGGACCCCACAGCGCAGGTCACGAGAGGCACGTGGTGAGAAGCAGCAAGTAAATACAGGCGCGTCACAGACCCTGTTCTCAGCACCACTCCACCCACTGAGATGCCCGCACAGTGCCTCAATCTATTCTTAGACTGATGTGCCACCTCTGGCTTGTCACCCAGACAGCTTTCTTTGTACTTTAAAGAAAGAGAGTCCCTGGAAACATTGATTTTGGAGATCCATGAGCACCATCCTTCCTCCAGATCCATGGACTGGGAGAAAAGCATCCTTGGCAAAAGACCAGGCAGACTGGACTGAGCCTCTTGGTAGATGAGGGGCAGGGCAACTAAAATGGAGAGTGAGGCAGTGTCTGGTTATCTCCTGCTGAGACAAGGTAAAGGGTCAGAAATACACTCCCAATAACCCTACCTCTAGGCACAGCGGGTGCGTGTGCACGCAGAATGGGTACTGAAAAAGAGCTTCCAGGAAAAAAAGACATTCCCATCTGAATGGCAGTGTCTGCACCACATTTCCGGGAGATTTCAGGTTGGATTTGGATGCACCTGCCCAATACACATAGATAAACATCTGGAGCCATTAAATGTTCTGCATTTCGGGGCTGTTCTGGATCCATACCAAATGAGGATGTAGCTTTCTTCTTTCTGCTTTGCGATAAAAACGTGCTTGAAAGATGTAGAATCCTTTGGATCTGCGCTCACTTAAAAAGCACAGTTATTCCTAAAGTTTTCAGTTTGCTCCCACAGACAGTTTCCTGCTCAAATATAGTCATCCAAAATATACATCCATAATTCTTAGCATCTGCTCTGTACAGAGAAGCATATTTTGATAATCCAGGAAATTTTTTTAAATAAGGAAGGAAAGAAAAGAAAAAGAAAAAAGGAAGGAAAGAAGGGAGAGAGGATTAAAATAAATATTCTCTGAGAGTAATTTCCTCTCTGAAAGGCTAAAAATATATAAACTTTAATATTTACATTGACAGATCCTTATGTTAGTTGACAGTCTCCATATTTTTAGTAGAGGGCCATTGACAAAAGTGGGTGAAAACACTTAGTAATGCATTCATTATAGATCAATTTAGTAAAGGTTAATAGCTCTTTGTTTTGAATAAGATCTCTACTAAGCCTTCTGTGATATGTCTTGTTCCTTTGTACAGCGCAATTTGAAAAGTTATTCAATGAATGAATGATTGAATGTTCATGTTTATAGGAAAATGTCTTGAATGTCTGCAAGAATGTTTGAATTTCATTTATCCTGCCTTTCACTCAGGTAGAGTCTAGGCTCAGTTAACACTTGGCTTACTGATCATTTTAATTAAGGTACAAATAATGATCCTTCACCAAAGAAATCAGACAGAGCCATTTCTTAAACTGCAAATCAATAAACCATCCAATAGGAAAAGGAGCAACAGACAGGAACAGGCAATACACAAAAAGAGAAAATTCAGATGGCTAATAAACATATGAAAAGATGCTCCCTCTAACTAGCAATCAGGAAAATGCAAATACAAGCACCCAGGAGACACCATGTTTAACCTATTAGATGGGCAGCAATCAGATAAAATGACATTGTGGGTAAGGGCATGGGCTCAGAAGGCAGGCTATCAGGGTTTGCATCCTGACTCTACCGCTTGCCAATGTTTGCCCCAGGACAAGATTCTTAACTTCTCTGGGTCTATCTCTATGTAGCTGTTAAAAATTATGAGGTAGATTTCTAGGTACTGACATGGAATGATCTTCAAGACATATGGCTGAGTGGAAATAGCAAGTATCAGAACAGTGACATGATATCATTGTGAATATCACTGATGATGTGATATTTGATATGACACATTTGTGTATGTATCATTTGTGTAAAAGCTAAATACAAAACCTTATATTATATTTACGTATAGAGGTAAGTGCAGTCATTAACTCTAAGGGAGGTATTGGTGTTGGGTGTGATAGTCAAAAGCGGACTTTACTGTATTTGTACTATTTTTAATACAAACATTCATTTTTCAATGCATTCCTCTATTATTTGTATAATTAACATTTAGGGAAGGGGAAATAGGGAGTTATCATTTAATGGGTATAGGGTTTCAGTTTGGGATGATGAAAATGTCCTACAGGTGGATAGACGTGATGGTTGCACAACAATGTGAGTGTACTTAATGTCACAGAGCTGTATGTTAAAAATTGTTAAAATAGTAAGTTGTATGTTATGCCTATTTTACCACAATAACAATTTTAATTTCATTTAAAAATTCTTTATACCATAACATGACACAACGGGACTACTCAAGTCAAGGATTAGTGTGTGCTAGAGTGCACAGAAGCTGAGCCTTTCAAGAACCCCGGAATTTGGGTGGGGGAGAGTTGGAGAGTGGCACAGAGGCTTGGAAAGGAGAGGCAATGGAATGGCCCGTCTTCCCAGAGAAGGAAAGTCTTGAAAAAAGATGAGAAACAAAATTAGACATTCAGTGGAAAGCCAAGCAGTGCCCAACTGATGGAACTTGGCTTTGATCTGCTGGGAAGGAGAGAACTAATTCCCCTAACTCCCTGTTTCCCTGTCTCTCGCCAATCAAAAGCCCTCCAGGGATAAATTCACAGATGGGGAGGGGCAAAGTGGTACAGAAGGAAGAAAAGGGTCATGAAAAGTAGAATCTCATAATGGCTTGTATTTTTGCTGTAACAGCTCCTCTTTCAAAGAGCTTCCACACACCTGGAGGGAACGTGATTTCCTTCTGAGAATATGCCTTTCAAGTCGATTAAAAACTATTTTCATGAGTTGTGGCTGTTTACATGCAAACCTGTCATTCAGATGATGTGTGCCTTCACAGACACCCACGGAGGCTTATCAACAGCTCCCTCTGTTTTGGGATAATTTCCTTTAGGTTCTTATGTAGTCTGTCTGGACAAAGGAGGAAGGTGAAGGAACCAGAGGGCATTTTATTTCTTCAACAAGGTAAAAACGAAAATACCAAGAGCTTAATGGGGGTGGGGCTGGAGCAAGAGTCCAGAGGGCAGGACCATCTCAGAAGCTGGTCATCCAGTGCTGAGCTCATCCAGTGCTTAAGACGGACAAGGTCCACCCTAGTCTACAGATTTAGCAATTTCTCACCATCACTAACTCCCAAGTTTCATGGTTTCTGCCACCCATTCCCCAGTCGAACCTAATACCAAAGACACATGCTAGGAGAGAGAAAGTCTATCTGATGAAAGGCACATTGGCTTTGGGAAATTTGGGGAGGCACAGTAAAGCCTTGAACTCAGCTATTGTAGATTCCCAAATTCTAGAACAAAGTTTAAAACACATTCTGAATTGAATTTATGTTTATTTGCCAAAATCTTTTTAAAAGCAATTATTAAACAACTTTGTTGTAGAAGCTACATTGTTTTCTAGAATTCTTTACACTGAGGATTGATCTAAATTCTAGAAGGATAAAGAGATGGCTTGTGAGCCTTTGGAAATGAAAAGTTGATCCACTCAAGCCAACATAAGACAAAAACAGATAACAAACCAATGTGTGTGTGTGTATGTGTATGTGTTTGAAGGATTGGCAAGATTTTTAATAATGTTTCAAGGACAAAGTGGAAAAATGTGGTCAGGATATTAACATAGATAGGTTGGTTTGTAACTGACCAAACAACATTGCCCCAAGATTATTCATTTAGTAAATATAGAAATTCTTTATCTGTACAATTAAAAAGTTGAATTATACACCCCCTAAGGTCTTCTCCACCTCTTCAACCTCTGATTGTTTTACCTGGAGGAAGGTCTCAAGATTTGCCAAATTCTGTCCTAGCTTGGGATGAAAATGTAGGCGCATGCCTACAAAACCAGAGAAGACACAAAGGGAGGGGCACTTATTGCCTTAGAGTATAGAATCAGCATTTAAAATTACCCATTCCCTCTCCCAAGCCAATAACATCATAGTTTGAAGCTAATGAGATAAAATATAATCGTATAAAGTTCTGATTTTTAAAAATCCATTCTACAAGGTCAACATATTGGAGATCTATCTTGGTAGCAGTTCAGATAAGGAAATCGCAGGGATCTGGTTGACTTTAAATTCAGTATCAAACATCAGAGTGGCATATTTCAGGCGTGCGTGCAAAGGAGGACTTGGTATGGGCTAAGTTATACAGTAAGTCCCTTGTATATGGATGAGTTCTGCGTTCATAAGTCCAATTTTGTTCGTAAGTCCAACAAAGTTAGCATAGGTATCCAAATAACACAATTGGCTGTATAGTACCGTACTATAATAATAAGTTAATAATACTTTTAATTATTTTAAGTATTAATAAGCTAATAATATTTTTAAGTATTAATAAGTTAATAATACTTTTCACACAAATAATACTAAAAAATAAAGAAAACATTTTTAATCTTACAGTACAGTACCTTGAAAAGTACAGTAGTACAGTACAGCAGCTGGCATACAGGGGCTGGCATCGAGTGAACAGGCAAGAAGAGTTACTGACTGGAGAAGGGAGAGGAGGTGGGAGATGGTGGAGCTGAAGGATCGTCATCAATAGGAGACAGAGGGCAAGCTGCAATTTCACTCACGCCTGACGCTGATGGAACGCACATTCGCATCTTTGAAAGTTCGCAACTTGAAGGTTCATATGCAGGGGACTTACTGTATTTAAACTCTGGGGTCCAAATCAAAAGGCAGCATTGCCTACTCAATACTCTGCCCTGGATCTGGAGAACCATGTACAGACATGTTAAAGGGTGTGTTAAGGACCAGAAGGCTCCTCTAGCTACCCCACCCCCGACCATCTAGCCATCATCCCACCACACCTGGCTTAGCTCTTTTAAGTCATCGCTGCACTGTGGATGACAGTCCTTGCTTGAACGTGTTAGCATGAGAACACACCGTTTCCTGGTGTACTAAGAAATTTCATCCTTACCGTGAATGGAGATATCATCTATGACTCTCCCACCCATTGTTCCCTGACACCCTGGGATCCCACAGGTCAATTTTAATCCCTCTTCTACATACACAGCACTTCAAATGAGTCAAGAGGATGGCTGGGCACCTCCAAGAAACCTTTCCAAGTAAAACTGGTCTGTTTTTAAAGATTAATCCTCACGGTCCTTTTCCTGGCTCTGTATGCCTCAGGATTGGATGGCTGTCTCTTCCGGAGATGAAGGCTCTACTGCTATTCTTTCCTCCTTGCAGGAATCAGAAGCAAACACATGTAGTGAGGAACTCCTGTTGGCTTGGCCTCACTAGTATTGCTCCCAGCCTGTCATCTAAGACGTAGAGATGCTCAAAACTTGGAGCAATGATCCCTAATTGTGACTTTTCAATACTTCAGTGTATTTCCAATTTACACAAAATTCATAGAATTCTTATAGCTCACATTAATTTTAAAAATAAACGGATGCCCTAGAGCATTGTAGGAACACTCAAATTTCCAGGTTGCAACTCCAGACAAGTTGAAAATCACTGGCTCATTAGGCATTTTTCTTTGACTTCACAAATACGTTAGTTCTCTTACCTTTAAAGAACAATCCTCTGAATACTATTGATTCCTCTTCTGTATCTAACAGACATGCATAGTTTTTAAGTGCTGCTGCTGATATTGTTATATATTTTCTTTTGTCTGGTATTTACTTGAGTGCCTGCTATGTATGTGACACCTCGAAGTACGTGGCAAACGAGAACCAAACCAAAAAACAGGGGATTAGCTTGTCCATACCACGGTATGGAACAAAATGCCTTATTTCTGAAGAAACAATGATACAGGACAGTTTGCGTGACTTGCCTTCAGAGGGTGTCAGAACTAAAACCACTCCCCACAGGTTCACAGACCTGAAAAAGACCACAGAGTCCTGCTGGGGTCTCTTCATTGATATTTTATGACCTCATTTTGAAACTCAATTTGTTCAAAGTAAATAAAATGTTGTTTGTGTAAGTAATTAATCAAGAACTACATGGAAGTTTTTTTACCAGGCCAATAGCAAGCAGTCTCCTGAGGCACTCAGCAAACTCTCTCTTTCAGTAAATAATTACTTTAGCTAAAATTATTTACTAAATTAAGTCATTCCTTTTGTGATATCTCTAAGACTTCAAGTAATTGGTTGGGTTCACTTTAGTTTGGTGTTTTATAAAGGAGAAAAGCACTGCTACATAATGAATTAACTGTGCAATTAACTATAAATTTAGCACTCCAGAAACACATTTTTAATGACTAAGAACAGGTACAAAGAGCCCTGAATCGTTTTTTGTTGACCTTTTTTTTAAACCTAGGTATAATTTTCCATCCTGTTTAATGCAGTGATGCTGGGAAAGTGTTACCACAGCGTAACATTATTTTCCATTTACCAAGAGTCAGCAACATGGAAAACTCATTTCAAGCAGAGCTGTAGCCACAGGCCCCTGCCCTGGGCTCACAGTGGGAACTTGTTTGACCTCTAGGCAGGTCCACCTCCATCCTTTCGGCTCCCACCATAAGGACAGGGTCTCGTGAGAGCAGCACTTTCCCTGTACCCTCCTGCGGTTAGGCAGGGAGAGTAATGATCTGCCGCCTAGGGCTTCCTCCCTCCAAATCACACTTCCCTGTACTAATTATGAGGAGAGAAATAACCAAGAGTAAAACCTGGGCTAACTAACACATTTAATGAACTACTTTGTTGTGCCCTTAATTTTTAGCAATAAAATGAAAATCATTGGGTTTTAGGAGCAAGAAAGAAAACTGAATTCCCCTCGTTAAACATCGGTACCTTGCAAGGATAGATGCTATCACTTTATGTTTTTGCCCACATTTCTGTGTTCCCAGCCTCAGAATAGGAAGTGAGCATCCATCACGTGCCAGGCCCCATGCTGCAGGGTCTTTCAAGCATGTTATCTCACGCCGTCCTCATGACCACTCCATGATGTCCGTGTGGCAAGTGTCACCTCACCAATACTTTTCCAATACCATGTACCTTCTTTGTAACATGAGACCCCCTCCCTCACCTTCGCCCACACACATACTCTCTCCAAGAAGAAATCAAGAGTTTCTTTTAAATGCTGTCTAGGATACCTCCTCCACCTTTGCTTCAAACAGAATGACCAGAGTCCACATGACCCTAAAACTCCAGAAAAAATCTATCATTTATAAACTAGTTGGATTTCTGTAGTTAGTACAGTTTCTAAAGGCAGGAAAGTAAACACATTTGTTGGAGAAAGAAATAATTTTACCAGTAAGCATTGAAAATAAATGTACTTGGAGCTTCACCCTGAGTAAACACGATACCTATCAATCTATCTCTTATTGGCTCTGTTGCTCTGGAGAACAATGACTAATACACCCTCCCCTATGCTGAAAGACGTGACATCCACTTTCAGAGAGCTCAAGAGTTATCAGGTGACATCAACTCACTCTAATGCAAAGTGAGGAAGAGACAGAGGTGGGTTGAGATGCTTTGAAGCCATATTAAGGATTTAGCAGATTACTCTAAGGACAATGGGAAGCTATTGGTGTGTTTTAGTAGGAAAAAATAGTATGACTAGGTTTGCATTGCTCAGAGATCTCTCAGTCTATATTAAAAAATAAATAAATAACACGTCACTAGAGTGAATGGACTGGAGGATGTCAAGAGAAGGAAGATCAGGTAGGAGGTTACTGCAGTTGTCTAGGGAAGAGAAAGTGGTTGCCAGGACTCCAGTAGCGGCAGGAGAGACAAAGAAGTGGGTAGATTTCATAGATGTATAAGGCGTGATTGGCAGGACTTGGTGAGTGAATGGAGACGGGAAGGGAAGGACATAGGATGACTTCACAGTTCCTGGCTGGACAGCCTTCCTTGAGCCATGGGGGTAGAAGGGGTGGAGATAGTGAGCTCAGCCCTGTACCTGCTGAGCATGAGGTCCCTGTGGGGTCTCCCAAGGAGCTGCTTAGGAAATGTCCATGGGTGAGGGGCAGATCACAGCTAGAGTTACCTATGTGGGAGTTGTGATAATATGGCTGATGGCTGAAGTCATGGGAATGGCTGAGACCCCACTGGGAGAGTGTGCAGGGTGACAAACGAAGAGGTCTTAGTGCAGAGCCCTCCAGACAGCCCTCCTGAGACCCACCAGTTACCCAGCCCTCTAAATGATCATTTAGCTACAGCAGGTCCCTCACCCTTGCCCCTATTTGCATTCCTCACTCCAAGTTCAGGCCCTAACCACTTCTTAGAGACCACGACAATAGTCTGGTCTCAAACACTCTCCCTTTTATTTACCTTTTTTTTTTTTTTTGGCCATGCCACAGGCTTGTGGGATCTTGATTTTCTGACCAGGGATCAAACCTGTGCCCCCTGCAGTGGAAGCACAGAGTCTTAACCACTGGACTGCCAGGGAAGTCCCCAATTTACCTTTCTTATCATTGCCAAACTAGTTTTCTTAAAGCTTTGACTTCTGTCATGTTATTTTTCTCCTCAAAAACTTCAATGTTTCCCCATTCCCTACCAAATAAGGTATAATCACTTCCTCCTGGGGCACAGGCCTTCTGTAAGATGGCCTCAGACAACACAGACATAGCTTCACGGCTGTCCTTTTTTTTTTTTTTTTTTTTTTTTTTTTGCGGTATGCGGGCCTCTCGCTGTTGTGGCCTCTCCTGTTGTGGAGCACAGGCTCCGGACACGCAGGCTCAGCAGCCATGGCTCACGGGCCCAGCCGCTCCGCGGCATGTGGGATCTTCCCAGACCGGGGCACGAACCCATGTCCCCTGCATCCGCAGGCGGACTCTCAACCACTGTGCCACCAGGGAAGCCCCACGGCTGTCCTTTATTTCTTCTGCTCTCCATCAAAGGTGATACACAGCATGTGACCTTGCATAAGTCATTTAACCTTCTTCTCCTCCACTTTTCCACCTCTTACTTCCTATGGGGGATGTCAAAGGGATTCACTGCCCTAAATAAAAGGACATGCCTCAGGGCTCAGAGACAGATGTCCACCTCTGACACTGGTTTCCCCCATGCTTCAAGATCTGTTGCTGTGACATCAACAGACAAATGAACTGTGGACTTGGTGGGGAGGTAATGGGGGCATGCTTCGGCCCTTGAGAGGGAAGTGTTTCGGTGGCCAGCCAACCATTTCAGACAAATGGAGCCTTAGTCCATTTGGAAGGAACTTTAGGAAAGAAAATTCTATTTGAATCTTTAATTGTACAAGTTACTTACAACCAGTGCATCAATATATTTATCTATAGTACTGTGAGCCAGCCCTGGAGGAGAAATGGAACTTGCAGTTTTAGAGAAATAGATGTAAACAAAAGTCCCAATGTGCACGAAAGAGAGCTCCTTGGAATAGAATACAGGTGCTGGAGGGCAGTCTGAATGGTAAAAGACTCATTCAACAAGATTTGTTGAGCATCTACTATGTGCTAGACACTATTCTATACACTGAATAAAACAGTGAACAAATGAGACAAAAATCAGTGCTCTCATGGAACTTACACTCTACAGGAAGGAGATAGGTTTTTTAAAATAATAAATAAGTAGATTGTATACTATGTTAGAAGGTGTTAAGCGCTGTGTAGAAAAGAGAACCAAGTAAGGCAGGTTGAGAGTGATGGAGTAGGGGTTGCTATTTTATATAAGCCCACCAGAACAGGTGTCATAGAGAAGGTGTCATTTGAGCCAAGGACTTGAAGGAGATGACAGTGAGGCATGTGGACAGCTGGGGAAAGAGTGTTTCATGCAGAGGGAGGAATGACCAGTGAAAAGCCCTAGGCAGGAGCTTGCCTAACACATTGGAGAAACAGGAAGGAGGCCAGTTTGGCTAGAACAGAGTGACCAGGGGCCAGGCAGTAGGAGATGAAGTTAGGGGTGAAGGGTCAGATTGAGAAGTGTCTTGGAATGGCCCCACTGGCAGGTTTGGGGGCCGAGGAGTGATTCCAATTCTGCTTTGAAAACAGCCCTCTGGCTGCTGTGAAGACAGTAAAGTATGAAGGGGTCGGGACTGGAGCGGGAGGGCTGGGGAGGAGGCCATTGCCACAATCCAGGCAGGAAGACGGTGGCTGAGACCAGAGCCTGAGCAGTAAAAGCGGTGAGAGGGGATGGATTCTGGAGAGATTCTGAATGTACAGACAAGAGGATTTACAGATGGGTTGGATATGGAGGATGAAAGAAAGAGAGCCATCAGGGCTTTTGCTCTGAGCTACTGGCGGGAAAGAATTGTCATTTTCTGAGTTGGGAAAAGCTGAGGATAAGGCATGTATGGGGAGGTAGATTATGAGGAGTTCAACTGGGAACTTAAATTTGTGATGTCCATTAGACACACACACACACACGTCTAAATCTGGAGTTCGGGGGAAACGTCAAAGCTGGAAATATATATTTAGCTCCAGATCATAAAGCCTTTCCTCCACAATAAGAACAATGAGATGCAGCTCCTCCTCTTCTCTCCATCACCACCATCTACTCCTCCCACTACTGGTAATTTCCACATGCCCAGCCACGTGATCACATCACTCACATCATCTCATTTACTTCTCACAATGGCCCCAGGAGGCAACCATGACAATCCCCGTTTTGCAGATGTGGAATCTTAGGCTTAGCAAACTTGCATATCTTGCCCAGGCTCACACAGCTGGAAAGGATTTTACTCTGCAGCCAGTAAGGAGCTAATAAAAATTGAGAATAACCTTGTTAGGTGTTTATTTGGGGTACATTGCTCAGAGGACAGCACAGAAGTCAAAAAGGGGTGAAATGAGCAGAGTGAGGGGGCCATTACAATAGCCCAAGAGTCAAAAAAAGAGGTGATGTGGGAGTGAGGGTCTAAGAGTGACCAGGTAGCACGACAAGGCTGGGCAACCCATTGAATTGGGGTCATCAGGGAACAATCCACGATGGCAGGGGGACTGGGGGAAGGGTGGTGCCGCTTGCTTAGGTGGAGAACACAGTGGGATGGTTGGGGCCTGGCAGGCTGATGCAAAAGGAGCACATCAGGAAGCAAGTGGATGATGCTGGGACAGGCTGGGATCAACCAAGGAAGGTCTTTCTTGTGAGGCTTTGGAACTTAACTTTGCAGACTAGAGAGCCACTGAGATTTGAGTCAGATAAATATGGTCACACATAAGACCGAAGCCCTATAGTCCTCTGTGCTTTTTGAGGGCAGGACCAGGGCCTCTGTGTGCAGTCCACTGTACAACCATCTGTACACGGCGGCTACTTAACACAAGACACCATCCTCTCAGCTCCACCCCCGCCCCTGTTGGCCACTTATCGGGCATACTCTCAGAAGACTTCTTTCCAATGCAAGCAGATTGTGCCATGAGGTTGAATACGCTGAATAAATCCAGTCAGTATTCCTATAGGATTTTTTTAAAAATCCAACTTACAACAAGTAACAGACCACCTACTTCTCCACAACTCATGACTCCCCACCACCCCATTGTCTGCCCTGACTGGGGTAATGGGTAACTGTGTTCCAACACGCATGAGGCTAAAATGCTTCTCTTTGCCCAGCTTCAATCATTCTCAAAACCCAGATCCTAATCTCACTTCACTATCATTAAGCAGCCAAAGCAGCTACAGCAGTGAAGAGGGGGGAAAGGAACAGGGTGGGGAGAAGAGCAACATTTCTCCAAGAAACAAAAGAATCTCATCCCTGATCCAGTGACCCAGCACGACAGGAGGAAGAGAGAGCTCCCGGAGCTGACGAAACTAAAATCGCCAGTCAGGCTACCTTCTCATTAGTTTCTTTTTCAGACTTCACCTTACCTCAGTGAAAGGATGATGAATTAAGAGTTAAATGCCCCAAAATAACTTAAGCAATCTTTAAATAAGACTTAAATGTGCTTTACGTTTCCACCAAAAACCCTCTTCCTGTTTCATGTGCCTCTCTTTCTTTTCTTTTTTTAATTTTAATTTTTATTGGGGTATATGCTTTACAGTGTTGCATTAGTTTCTGCTGTACAGTGAAGTGAGTCAGCTATATGTATACATATATCCCCTCTTTCTGGATTTCCTTCCCATTTAGGTCACCATGGAGCACTGAGTAGAATTCCCTGTGCTATACAGTAGGTTCTCATTAGGTACCTATTTTATACATAGTAGTGTATATACATATACATATATATATATATATATATATATATATATTTATTTATTTATATAAATTCCAATCTCCCAATTCATGCCACCCCCCTTTCTGCCAATAACTTGGTGTCCATACCTTTGCTCTCCATGTCTGTGCCTCTATTTTTGCTTTGCAAATAGGTTCATCTTACCACAGCACTATTTACAATAGCCAGGACATGGAAGCAATCTAAATGTCCATCAACAGAGGAGTGGATAAAGGAGATGTGGAACATATATACAGTGGAATACTACTCAGCCATAAAACGGAATGAAATCGCGCCATTTGCAGAGATGTGGATGGACCTAGAGACTGTCATACAGAGTGGGCCTCTCTTTCTCCCTCTCTCATGGCCCTTTTCAACCATCTTCTCTCCAGGTTCTGCTGTGTCCTCTGCTTGTATAGTTTCTTTTCTCCAATGGCTGGCTTGGTCCTCTCCTTGAGACCTCTCCCACCCTCCGGCCCCGGTCAGCCTCCAGGACCCTCTTTGTATCCAGTCCCTTTCCAACCCCCAGGACTTGCCCTCAGCCCTTCGTCTGTGACCTTCCTTCCCCACCCCCCAATCCCTCTCTCCCCAGCCCATGTTCACTGGTGTCTGGCCTCAGGTGCCACCAGAAGCCAAATTTCTAGTGATAGAAAGCCCATGGTTGCCCCATGGAGGCAGATGATATAAATGAGGCAATGGCTTCAAGTCATAATTAAAATAAGCCAAATGAAGCAGCAAAACAAGACAGATTCATGGTTTGGAGAGCTAAAGATGAACTCTTTGCAGAAGACAGCCCTTCTTCCCCTATTCTGCTGGCACTACGCCCCAGAAGCATATTGACTGGCTGATCAATTCTCAAATTCTAGGTAGATGGGCCAGTGATAAATGATTACCTCACAGTCCCTCCTCAGCGACTGCAGGCCCAGCTAATGCACCCTGAACAATCCCCTGTTTCGAAATACCTTGCCTGGGTTGTTGATCTCACTCCCCTCCCAACTTTTGTTTCCAGCTACAGGGAACTCCTAAGTAGAAAATCAATAGGCACTTTAATTACTGGCCTCCAATTCATCAGGGCCTCAACTGTAATTACTCAGCCTGAGCCAGAAGCCTCAGCAGCCAATAAACTGAGACAGCCAGGCACTGGGTAATGCACACAAGGATGAGAGGCTGGAGTCTGTGACTCAGCCTGGGCGGAGCCTTCTGAAGTCACCTGCCCACGTTCCTGCCACCTCCTTCCCAGGTCCCTTTCCTTGGTCAGCACTGGGGGAAGGCAGTCCCAAAAGGGCAGGTGGGGGGCAGAGCCAGTGGGGGGCATGGTTGGACACAAAGCCAACCCTTTTTCTGTCTCCCTGGCTTTTATTCAGTCAACTGCCTCTAAGACCTTGCTACTCAAAGTGTAGTCTGTGGACCAGTGTCTTCAGCATCCTCTGAGACAATGTTAGTGGTGTAGATGCTCAAGCCCCAACACAGAGGTACTGACTGAACTGGACGCTGTGCTTAGCAAGATGCCCATGTTAAAAAATGGGAAGTATTGCTTTAAAATCACACTGGTGTGTGTTTGCTTGGCTAGGCTGATGGAGAGGTGGGACAGTGTTCTTGGTACCCATTCCATGGCCCCTCAGACTTCATGCTGCCCCCAAAGGCTTCCCCAAACTCTTTTTAGGTTATGAGGGGCCCATAGATGCTACAATGTTCTTTCTCCCTCCATGGCATATCCATTCTTTTCCTTCCACCTCCTCAGCTCTTCCCAAAGTCAGGTAATCTGAGGGTCTGAGAGTTGATGGTCCCTCTGTTGACCTCCAGACGAAGCCTGATAGGCCATCTGCCTAGACGTGGGGTCCTGTTCCCTGGCCCCAAGCCCCTTAAGGCTGACAAGTTCCTGATTACTGCCCTTCTCATCTCTGCTGCCAGAGTTCATTCATCCTCAAAGGATGGATCTCAGGGAAGTCCTCAGGGTTCCTTCCAGGGACTATGTAGGATGATGCTGGGATAAGAAATGCTCTCACGGGACCCCCTTCAAATAGCCAGGGCTGATGGACTTTTCTCCCTCAGGAAAACAGGAATTCATCCTTGGGATGGCTCAGAATAAAGGACTTCTTTGTGATGGGTGAATTCATAACCTGTGTGGGTCTGGAGTTGTTTCCTCCTTCAGGCTACTGGGGTTTAGAGGCCAAGGATGACAGCAAAGTGAGCTCAGCTACTGAGCACAGAGCTATTGACTCAGCTGATCCATTTTCGAGTCGCAGGTAGCCAGGCCCATGAAAAATGACCCTGTTGCCCATCACCCAACCCGACCCAGACATTGGCTAATGCAAATGGAGCAGTTCTCTATTTAGGAAAGGCTTCTAAGCTTCTGTCTGTCCATCTGCCTCCCACACACAGGCATTCCCAGCTGAGCCCTCTGCTCTTCTCTGTTTTCTCTCCAAGTTCGCTCACTCCTTCCATCTCAACCACCACTTCTACCGAGGGGAATTCTCAAGATGCCCCGTTTCCAGGTCTGGGCCCAAGCTTTACACTCACATGGCTCTAGCTGGGCGTTCCTGTCTGATAGCCCAGAAGTATTACCCTTAAACTTGAGATATCTAAAAGTAAAACCATCCTCCTCACACGTTCTGCCCACCGCAACCTCATTGTTTTCCATCCTATGACTCTCATTCTTGTGAATGGCACCCAGGCTCCCACCTCAGTCATTCTGACTTATACAATCCCTCTGGCAATCAAGCCTAGAGGTACTGCCTTTCAAGGAGCTCTCTCCCATCTCTCCCCTTCTTTTCCCACGGTTACCACCTTTATTCAGAGCCTGTTTATATTGAACCTGGGTGCTTGGGATAGCCTCTATTTGGAACACCCCAGTCCTTCCTCAGTGCTCATGGCTCTGAATCCAAACTGCACAATAGAATCACCCAGGGAGCTTTTAGAAAACAACAATGCTGAGACCAGAGACTAAGACCAATTAAACCAGAAGAGATGGATGTGGGTCCCAGGTGCTCGCCATTTGAGAGGCTACCATGGTGACTCTAATACAGAACGCTACCCCAGCCAACCTGGACTATTTGTTACGTGCAATCACCCTCTGTCCATTCTTTCCTCTGTAATTAAACCCCACTCTTTCTTCTACCTAAGGTGACCTCAACTTTTCCCTCCGAGGGTGGAAACGCTCCTGATCCTTCCAGGCTCAGTCCAAATATCACTTCATGGAACCTTTCCGGATCCCTCCCCAGAACTCCTACAGTATTGATTCACATACTACTCATGACATACGCCCTGGTCTTCCTTGTGCTGTGGTCTACAGTCTTATTATATCCCCTTTATCTACTTGTCATCTCCTTGAAAGACCAAAACCATTCCTTGGAGCATCTGACTTGGAGCCAGAAGAGTTAAGTTTGCATTCTGACACTTCAGGAATAAAACTTTGGCTATGAAAGTCTGGATAGATTATTTAAAATCTCAGTTTCCTATTCTGCAGAATGGCAACCATGGTTCCTATCCATTTCATGGAAGTGCGAATAATTATTACTGTTAATTTAAAATAACAATTTTTGCCTTTCATTTTACTCATGTGGCTTGGAAAAATTAACTGCTTAATAAGTGAATGTTGAATAAAGGAATGAATATATTTGGATTTTTATCATAGACTTTTTTTACTCCTCCTAAAAATAACTCCAACTTAGAAAATCAATTTGCTAAGAAGTGTGGCACTTAGGGTAATGGGTCCAACCCCTCCTACAGTGTAGTCAAACACAGAGACATCTGCTTTCCTAACTACCCTTGTCACAGGCCCTTGCTGTGACATTTAAACCATGTCCTTTTGTCAGGTGTCAAAGCCAAGAGCATGAATGTCACAGTTTCATTGTCTTCACGCAACTGGCCTTATGGGTGAATGCGAGTGAGTACACACCACACACACACACACACACACACACACACAGCTAACGAAGTGTGCTGCCCTCTCATGGTTACCTGCATAATCAAGAAAGCCAGCTTCCCCAGCAGACATTCTCAGAGCCATCACTCCAGGAACAAGGCCTGGGTCTCGAGATCCTGTCTACACCCCTCTATAATGCATGGCAGAGGGTTCTGTATGGTAAGTACCAAAGGCGCCTATTGTCTGTGTGTAGTAGCTGGTCCCTTCTAAGACAGCCACCTAATGAATTAACAAAATATATTTTGCAAGAGAGGAGCACGAGCCTGGGGAATTCTGGAGCAAAAAATTTGGAACTTCAAGGAGCCATTCACCCCCAACACAGTTTTTCTAATGAGGGATGCTGGGGTTTGGACATCTTTGCTGCAAGACTGTAGTCATTTCCTGATGAGCAGCCAGGGGCCAGGCAAGAAAAACAGCAAAATTAATGAGCAGTTTTTTGAATACTTACTTTGTTGCAGGACTATTCTAAGTGCTTTCCGTGTATTAACTTCTTGCATCCTCACATCAGTTGCCTCATGTTGATGGGAAAACTAAGGGAGGTGAAGTAACCTACCTACGTTCTCGCAGCTGGTCATGACAGCTGTGAACCTCAGATTTGAACTTTGCAGACAAGACCTTAACCACTGCGCCATGCTGCCTCAGCTTCATGGCATCTGCTGTTGAGCTCATCTTCCAATGGGAGTGTTGCGAAGGGTGGTTTGAGGACCTCTGCTAAGCAATAGTAGCCTGCTCTTTTTAGATCATGCCCTGACTCCCCTGATATACCCCTGTCTGGAGCCCAGCAGGTGGGTTGCAGCCTGGACAGAGCTGCCAACTCTTCTGATGCTTGGGGTTCTAGGCAGGTGGGCTGGTCTCTGCCGCACATCCTCCCCTTTTGGGCTCTTCCTCACCCAAGCTTTTGTAGGGTGAGGGCCAGAGACAAGGAGGGACGTGGGACCAGAGGAGAATGGAGAGAGAGACACAAGGAAGAGAGAGGACAGGGAAATGAGACCACAGCAACAAACAACTACAGACTCCCGTGACCTCCTTATCTGCAACTGCGCAGGCTGCAGGCCTTGAGAGAAGGGGGCAAATACATGTCCCTGATAGCAAAATTCAGGGAAGCCCTTGGTCAGGAATATTCCTCTTGCCCAGTGTCCTGAGATGGTGTTGGCAATGGAGACATGAACTCTGTTATAGGGGTGACGCTTGCATCCTGAAGATGTACTGGACAGACTCAGGGGACCTGATTCTAGACCCACCTTGGCCTTTAACAATCCCCCCTGCCCCAGCCCCTCCCCAGTCACCCCTCTGCCACAGTCTTCAGTGGCCTGCATTCCCCAGCTTCCATGCTCATCTAAATGCTCATTTACATTTCTGGGTGAATAATCTCTGAAAGCAACTAGATTAGACAAGTCCTTTATCCTGACTCACAACACTTGCGCTCCAAGGAGCATTAGTAATTAAAAAACATTATCTTGTTCATCCGATAAAACCCAGGAGAGGAAGGCAGGTGACAAGGACCACCCCTGCCCCTTTGAAGTGGAGGAACTAAAGGCCTGGGTGGGGAATGAGGCAGCCAATGTCACAGACAAAAGCAAGGGGAAGAGCAGACAGAACTCACAGTGCTGGTCACTGGAGGCAGCTTTTCAAGGCTGGGCAGTTGACTAAGCTGAATTGCCCTGGGAGCTTGACAAAGTCATGGAGACTTTTCTTCTCTCCTTGATGGGTGGATTAACACTCTTACCCCATCCTAAATAAGATGATAAACTGAGACTCCAGTACCACAGGTGTCAGACAAACCCCAGAACCTTGTAAGAGTTAGAAGGGGCTTGGAAATTGGTCACATGGCTGCTTCATTTAAAATAAAGCCCAGGGAGATCATGATTTATCCAAGGTTACATGGGTTGTAGGATATAGACCAACTTTTCCTTCCTACTCCACTCTCCCAACACCCTCTCCATTATTAAAAGTAGTGCTCAGACAAGGATCTGATTCTCCTTATTTGCCCCATGGTGGACCCCAGTGCAGTCAAATGTGTTTTTCTCCTGAATATTTTCATTTCTACAAGGTCATAGGGGAAAAAAAAAAACACTGCTGAAGATGCCCCAGCCTTAATAAAGGGGAATAGTTCATGGAGAGGCAGGGCCTGCACGGTGGGTGAGGTCCTTTCCAGGACCACCATGCCGAGTAACACATTCCTGCCCGAAAAGGGAGATTTGGGCTTTTTCTAGAGCTTTATCACTCACATCCTCACCTACAATTTTGGACTAAATTGTGTCACCTCCAAATTCATAGGTTGAAACCCCAGCCCCCAATGTGACTGTATTTGGAGACTGGACCTTTATGGAATTAATTAGGGTTAAATGAAGTTATAAGGGTGGGCCCTGATCCACAAGATTAGTGTCCTTATAAGAGGAAGAGAGACCAGAGCTGTCTCTCTCTCCTTACCACGTGGGGACACAGCAAGAAGACAGCCATCAATAAACCAGGAAGAGTCTTTGCCAGGAATTGAATCAGCCAGCACCTTGATCTTGAACATCCAGCCTCCAAAACTGTGATGTAAGTTCCTGTTGGTTAGGCCATCAGGTCTGTGGCATTTTGTTACAGCAGCCTGGGCGGACTAATCCACCTCCCATCCACAAGTCATTGTCTTTCAGCCTCCACCGGATACCTGCCCAAGCCAGACACTGTGCTCGGCTCAGATGTTAACAAGGCATTTACAAACAAATAGAGGAAGTAGATGTATAAATAGACTGGTAGCTCTATTAACTATTTCAGAAGGCATAATGAGATAAGTGGCCAAACAGAGGTATTTTGCAATGGAAGCAAGAAGTGGTAGATTTTAGTTTCAATAAAGCTTCCAGAGGCAGTGGACTTTGAGCATGGCCTAGAGGAGGGAGGACCATGTGTCAATCAGAGGGAAAGCAGATATTCCTGTCTGCTCTCATTAGAGGTTTTAGAAAACTATAAACCTTTGGGGCTGGTTTAAATGACCTCACTAGCGCTTTGAGACTCTTTCTTCAAGATCCAGGTCAAGTTCCACCTTTCCGTAAAGACTTCCCGAGAGCCTGTGCCACACTGGCAGTCAGCCAGTCCAACCCTCTCATTTTACAGATTGAGGAAACTGAGGCTCAGGGAGGCACGTGAGCTGGATTTTGAGTTGTCTTCTTGGTTGCATTGTCTTCCTTGTTTGGCTACCTTCTGAACTCCTTGCTTTATGCTCCTCATGGACATGCACACGCCTGACTCCTGCTCATCCTTCATGGCTCAACTCAAATGTCACCTTGTGGGGGCAGTCGCCCCCCTCTCCCTCCCCACATGCCCAGCTGTCTCTAACACACTACCTTATTTCATTGTTTTCAGAGATAGCACTTTTCAGTATCTAGAATAATCTTATTTGATTATTTGTTTAAACGTTTATTATCTGTCTCCTTGAGTGAGAATGTAAGCTCCTTGAGAGCAGACCTATTTCCGTGCACTCAGCCTGACAAATAGTAAGCACTCAATAAATACTTGAGACACACTGAGTTGTGCTTAGTGGACAACCAAGCATGCACTGGCTGTGTCCGCCCCACCCAGGTCTTTAAACCAGATGGGTCTGCCCACACGCCACCTGGCTGCCTCTCGGTTGACTCTCCCTTGAAGCAACTTAGCCGTAGTCCTTATTCCTGAATGAAGATCACTTGGCTTCTCGTTCATTCCACTCCTGCATTTACTGGGCTCCAGACGCTCAGCTTTACCTTCCCCTCCAGGTCCCTTACTCACGGTGGACTCTGTCCCAATTCAGCACAGCCCTAAATCTACATTTAGGTAGAGGAACAAGCCTCATTTTTCTCCCCAGCTCTCCACCCTCCTCACACACAACTGAAGGGAAAAGCAGTGCTTCCCTGCAGTGACGCCCCCCTCTCCCCACCTTACCCCTCTCGAACCCCACTTTCACTCCCCTACCTCCAACTCCCCCACTCTGCCTACCGGGTTTTCCCTTCCTTTGTAATCACAGGACAGCAGTGGACCTGGCACCAGGATTTATTTTTCAACTCAATCATGAGTGCCAGGCTGCTGCTCCCTGGCTTTTGTAGATAGGGGACACCGCTTCAGTTCACCCACCCCAGGACTGTAAAGCCACCTTCACTCCCGCCCGGTGTTCTCAGCTCACCTGCCTGAGGGACAAGTTTATTTTCCTCCTTCTGTCCCTCCTGGTTCAGCCCTCATGTTAGGCTGCTCCCACTGCCTCCCTCCTGGCCTCCCCCCGGCCATGGAGAGCTTCGTTTTCTTGATGTGTGTTTCCTGGCCATTCCCTCCTCCTCTTTCCCCTTACCTGGTTTAAATTGTGAATAATTCATGTGTTTCCATGATCCTGCCATGGTTTTTCTCCCTCATGAATCAAATCCCTGAGACACAGTTTATTTTCTCACCATCTTCTGGTCTAAGATGCTGACAGGGACAGGTTTATTCCTGTAGGTCATGAATGGAGGCTAATATTTATGCCTGCTTATGAGACAGTTATCATTTTTTCCCACCCTGTTCTTCGACAATGTCCTATATTTCTAGTATGTTTTAATGGGTGTGTATTTGTATAATATTACATGCTGGGATAGATAGAGTAATAAATGGATAGTTAGATAAATAAACAGATGCACAAATAGGCAAACCGACATAATTTCTTCCCCAGATAGCTTGCTCAGTCACCTTTCTTATTTATTTAAAGCTTCTGGTAGGAGAGTAGCAGTTGCTCTTGCACATGACCCTCATATGCAGTGGATACCCTAACCCCCAGTTTGTAGCCCCCTTCTGAAAAGCAGTCCTCATCAGGACCCTCATAATAGCTCAGCCCTTATCCAGAGTTCACCTGGGGGTCATCTCCATTCACTCAGTCTCCAAATATCTATTGAGGACTTCCTGGAACTGGGCAAGACTCTGGGAATACAAAGTGAACAAAATAGACACTATCCTTGATCTTTTGGAGCCTACCAAATACTGGGAAACTTGGTATTAATTAAATAATCCTATGTATATGTTATCTGTACATACACATGTATATATTTCTAAACTGATAGATTTGATGTGTTCATATGAAACGATATTTTTAATATTTTGATCAAATTTGATAAAATTGATATATATATAAACTATAAAAATAGATTTCTAAGCTGATAAATTCTTTCTTTTAATTTTTTAAAAATTTTATCTGAGCATAGTTGGTTTACAATGTTGTGTTAGTTTCAGGTGTACTAAGCTGATAAATTTTAAACCTGCTAAAAGTAAGTAAATTATGACCATGAAGTCAGGAAAACAGTGAAAGCAGTTATCTCTGGAGGAGGGAAGAGTTTGTGTTCAGGAAGAGACATATAGGGGTGTCCTTGAAGTTCTAGGATAGTGATTTTCTATTACTTGACCTGGAAGGTGATTACAGGAAATTTGAATAATTATTATTGATTAAATGTTATGTTTGGGTTTTATGTACACCTCTGTGTATATGTTACATTTTACAACTTAACAATTTTAAATGATAAAGAGAAATTTATAATTTTCCACTACAGCATGTAACAAGGGCATCTGGCCTGGTCTGGGGATCCAGGAATGGCTCCCTGGTGGAAGGGGCATCTGAGATGAGACTTACAGATGAAGATGAATTAGGCAGAGGAAGGAAGGTGTGGAGAGATACGATGGAGGGAAAGGGAGGGAGGCAAAGAGGGAAGAGCATAGCACAGAACAAAGCCTAGGGAGCCTGGGGGACTCTGAAAGCAATCTAGTGTGGCTGGAGCCCAGAGAGGTAGGAGGAGCAAAGCTAGAGAGAGAGGCATGAAGGGGGACCATGCAGAGCCTTGTTCAGGATTTTTGTTTATGTCCTAAGATCAGCGGAAAGTGCTTGAAGGTGTTAAGTGGGGGAGTGACATGATCAGATATACATATTGATGAGATGTCTAAAGTGTAGGGATTAGATTAGAAGAAGGCAAGAGAGGAGGAGGGAAGGATAGTGAGGGGCTTATTTTTTTTGAGGGGTTTATTTTAACCATAGAACAGAAAGATGATGTTAGTTTGAATAAAGTATTAACAGGTTAGAGATGGAGAGAAATGGACAGATGTAAGAGAGATTGAGGAAGTAAAATCAACAGAACTTGGCAATGGATTTGTTGCATGTCTCCCCTAGAATGCATGCTTCATGAGCTCAGAGGTCGCCATCACTGGTGGATGTTCAGAACCTAGGACAGTTCCTGGAACTGTTGGGGGTCTCTTACCTGAGGACTCTTCACTGTGTTTGTTTCTGTGTCCAGAATATGTCATAGAAATGGAACTGGAGTGATGGGAGAAAGCTTCTGAGGTGCCAAGTACATGAAAAATGCAATGAGGACCAACAGTGTGGAGCATTTAGGAGCCACCCTGGGGATTCCAGCACTTCTTTCTCAGAATGGGCAAGTAAATGAAGCAGAAAATGCATTATTTCTATGATAGTAAATATGATGAAAGAAGAACATATAAAGTTACCAGTGCTATTGGGTATGCTAAAACACCAATCTTCACAAACATCTCAAAGAATACTCAGATAAGGAATAAATGGCCAAACCATTGCCAGCCAGGTAATCTTCACTCAAGCAGAAGATGTGGTCACCCACTCCATGTTATATCCTTCAGGGCTGAAGAAGGCCAAGAAATAGAGAGTAGTAATATAACTGGTGGAATCTTTAGAGCTGTAGAATGAAGTTCAGGTTGTTGCTATTTAATATTTCTTAAGTTTAGAAATTTTACTGAAGAGGTTCTCTGCAGTTTGGGCCTGAACCTCAATCTGAAAGTAAAATGACACCCAAGATACCCCCACCTCTGCCCATCTCCTAAAGTACATGTAGTCAACAACGAGTTAGAGGGTGTTGTTCAGACAGTTTGCACAAGGAAGGACATTTCTCCTTGCTGTCTGTGGTCAGAGAAAGTACATATACAACACTGTTTATGTTCTGGGACTAAGCAAACACCCTTTCTGTTGATAGTAGGTCAGCAAACGCCTAAGCAAGATCTGCATTTGAGGTGTAGACTTTAAAAGCCCAAAGTAAGGCCAATGATACAATATAAAAGAAAAAGCAGAAAAATGTGATCACAAATTATAACAAAGCCTGGGTATTTAAAAAAATTTTTTTTAATTTTTTAAGTTAATTTTTACTGGAGTATAGTTGCTTTACAATGTTGTGTTAATTTCTACTGTACAGCAAAGTGAATCAGCTATACGTATACATATATCCCTCCTTTTTTGGATTTCCTTCCCATTTAGGTCACCACAGAGCACTGAGTAGAGTTCCCTGAGCTATACATAGGTTCTCATTAGTTATCTATTTTATACATAGTATCAATAATGTATATATGTCTATCCCAATATCCCAATTCATCCCACCCCTTCCCTTCTTGGTGACCATACGTTTGTTCTCTACGTCTGTGTCTCTATTTCTGCTTTTCAAATGAGATCATCTATACTATTTTCCTAGATTCCACATATATGCGTTGATATACAATATTTGTTTTCCTCTTTCTGACTTACTTCACTCTGTATGACAGACTCTAGGTCCATCCATGTCTCAGTTTCATTCCTTTTTATGGCTGAGTAATATTCCATTGTATATATGTAGCACATCTTCTTTATCCATTCCTATGTTGATGGGCATTTAGCTTGCTTCCATGTCCTGGCTATTGTAAATAGTGCTGCAATGAACATTGGGGTGCATGTGTCTTTTTGAATTATGGTTTTCTCTGGGTATATGCCCAGTAGTGCAATTGCTGGGTCGTATGGTAGTTGTATTTTTAGTTTTTGAAGGAACCTCCATGCTTTTCTCCATAGTAGCTGTATCAATTTACGTTCCCACCAACAGTGCAAGATGGTACCCTTTTTTCTACACCCTCTTCAACATTTATTGTTTGTAGATTTTTTAATGATGGCCATTCTGACTGGTGTGAGGTGATACCTCATTGTAATTTTGATTTGCATTTCTCTAATAATTAGTGATGTTGCATTTCTATTCACTATTCTCCCTATTAAAGGAGAAAATAATAGTGATTTGCATTTCTCTAACAATTAGTGATGTTGTTTAATCTTTTCATGTGTTTGTTGGCCATCTGTATGTCTTCTTTGGAGAAATGTCTATTTAGGTCTTCTGCCCATTTTTTGTGTGTATGAGGTTTTTTTGTTTTGGTTTTTTTTGCGGTACGCGGGCCTCTCACTGTCGTGGTCTCTCCCACTGCAGAGAACAGGCTCCGGACGTGCAGGCTCAGTGGCCATGGCTCACGGGCCCAGCCGCTCCGCGGCATGTGGGATCTTCCTGGACCGGGGCATGAACCCATGTCCCCTGCAGTGGCAGGTGGACTCTCAACCACTGCGCCACCAGGGAAGCCCGAGGTTTTTTTTTTTAAACATCTTTTTTGGAGTATAATTGCTTTACAATGGTGTGTTCATTTCTGCTTTATAACAAAGTGAATCAGCTATACATATACATATATCCCCATATCTCCTCCCTCTTTCATCTCCCTCCCACCTTCCCTAACCACCCCCCCCCCACCAGGTGGTCAGAAAGCACCGAGCTGATCTCCCTGTGCTATGCGGCTGCTTCCCACTAGCTATCTATTTTACATTTGGTAGTATATATAAGTCCATGCCACGCTCTCACAAGCCTGGGTGTTTTTAAAACATTCTTATTTTTTTCAAAATAACTTATATGATTACATGATATGAAATTCTTCAAAGCAATGGCTGTTTTTCAGTGAAGGAAATCTGATACACAAATAACCTTTGATTATAGGCAAATCAACAGAGAGGTGGAAGAGGACAGGAATGGGGAAATCAGCTTGAATGAGCCCCAATGTGGCATGTAAGGAGTGACAGCCAAGTGAAAACAAGGGCATGAAGAGGCCACAGATCTATGCTAGACTGAAATGAAGATCCTCTCTACCAAAATACTTGTGGATGACTTCAGAGAAAGGAACCAGGCTGTAATAAGGGACCTTCTTAAGGAATGACAAGGGAATTCTAATGATAGCTTGACCTTGTTGTCTATTAAACAATCCATTTGGGGTCAAAAAATGGTGACTCCTTTCCCAAGGAGTCATATATTGCCCAGGAAGTTTGGACTTATGAGACCTTTGTTAAAAAATCCCAAATCTCTCCATAGTAACTTTCAAGGACTATAATTCCCACAATAGTGCTTAGGGTCAACCTGCTTAAAATCACAACCAAGACCGAACCAAATCCAAGATCCATGTTTCTACCAAGGTGAAGGTTTCTGCAACTCACAAGATGAGACACTGATGAAGTATTCAGAGGGGAGCGATCACCCAGCATGCTCTAGTGGAAACAGAATCATACTGGCTATCAAGACAACTGGTCCTGGCTTTACCACTGATTTTCTATGAGATTTCCTTTCTCTGTGTTTGGTCTCCTTGTCTATAAAATAAGAGAATTGAATTAGATGCCTCCTAAGATTTCTCTAAATTCTAGGGAACAGGTATGGCAAAAGTCCTGAGGGGCTGAGGTCGACATTTTTGACAAACCAATAAGAGTGTAACAGAGTGAGTAGTAGAGAGAGCTATGAAATGGAGGTCAAAAATAGATGGAAGATTTTGTTGATCACATAAGACATTTGAGTTTTATTTTAAGTGTAAGGAAAAGCATTGGAGGATTTTAAGAAAGGAAGGAATATTATTTTATTTAAATTTCCGATAGGTCACTTTAGTTTTGGGTATAGATTGGCTCCAGGGGAAGAGTGGAATCAGAAATAATAGTTGGGGGCTTTTGCAGTGGTCCAAGGGAGAGCCGCGGGCATTCATAGTAGAGGAAGGATTTGAAAAATGCTTAGAGGTAGAGTCAACTGCTCTTGCTGATGGATTGATATGGAGTGGCGTGTGAGGAAAAAGAGGAAGTTAATGATGACTTCTAAGCTTTTTTACTTGAGCAACTAGGTAGATATAGCACCTTCTACCAAGAAGCAAAAGACTAAAAGAGGAACAAGTTTAGGACATAAATGAATCAAGAATTCTCTTCAGACACATTAAGTTGGAGGACTTCATTAAATATCAAAGTAGAGATACCAGGTAGACTGTTGGCTTCTCTAAGCTGGGTTCCAGAAAGATGTTAGAGCTAGAGGCATGGATTTGGTAGCCATTGGTGTACAAGTGGTATGTGGTCCCTAGGTGAAAGCTAGACTCTTCTCTAGGCTCGTGGCTGAAATCTAGAATCTTCCAAACTTTAAAGGTTGAATGTAGAAAGAGAAGGCAGCAAAGTAGTGGCCCCTGAGACAGAAGGAAAACCTAAGAAGTGCATGTCAACAAAGCCAAGGGAAGGCAGTAGTTTAAGGAAAGAGATGGCTGTCCAGTGACGCTGAGAGGTCAACTATGAAAGCAGCAAAGAAATGAACATGAGATCTGGCAACATGAGACCACTGGTGCCCGTGAGCATTCTCTGTGGAGTGGTCAGGATAGAAGCCTGACTGGGTGAAGAGAGAATAGAAGTGAGAATCGATAACAGCGACAGGTTCAGTGAGTTTTGCTATAGATGAGAGCTGAGAAATAGCGTGGAGACTGGAAGGAGAGTAGAATCAGGAGAGGCTTCCATGTATTTTAAGGTAGGGAATATCAGAGAACATTTATATACTTATAGGAAAATGAAGTAGTGAGGGAGAAATTGAAGATTCAAGAGAGGAGGGGTGATCATTGCTGGAATGAAGTCCTTGGGAAGTGTGAGGGGCTGAGGTCACAACACAAGAGGGGGTTTGGCCTTTGCAAGGAGCAGGGGCCCGGCACCCATGAATAAGGAGGGAAGACAGAGAGGACAGGCACTATGACAGCGAGATGTGTGGTGTCAGTGGCAGGAAGATGAAGGAGCACCTGTCTGTAAGCATACCAAGTAAGGTCATCAGCTGGAAGAGATTAAAAAGGGAGGGTAGGCAGTCTTTGGAAAAAGGAGGTGTAAAATTGAGATTTTGGAGAGTGGAAATAAATGTGCTAAAGAAGTGTCGTGGAACTGCCAGGCTGTTTCCAGTATCCACCTGGGATTTGTAGTCATAATTGTAAAGCAACAACAGTCCACACAGCTATCTATTTTTCTCTAGTAATGTGGACTTGTTCAGAGGTAAGCATGGCCTGGAGTTTAACGAGGTAGGGTTCTGCCAGGTGAGTACAGGACAAGAAGCCCACAGAGGCTTTGCAAGGGATTAATGCTAAAGATAGAGGCTAGAATCTCAGCCTGGTAAAGCCAAACAACAGATAGTGAAAAAAGAGGCCGGGTCAGGGGCTTGGAGACATCAATGCAGTTGTGTAATTGGTGGAGTTGAAGCACGAGAGCAGAAGAAAAAGAAGAGCGGCCAGATTTGGGAAGCTTGGCATCAGGACTTTGAAGAAGGTGCAGTTAATGGCACTGTCGAGGGCAAGGATATGGTCCTGGGAGTAGGTGAGCCCTCTGGTGCCGTCATAAAAGTTGAGAGACCCACTCCCTGCTTTCCTGGCCTATGTATCACCTGTCCTTACAGTTGACCAGAGAGTTGGTTTCCTAATAGGCATGATATAAGGGATGCTGCAGAAACCCTATCCCCAAAAATACGCCTACAGAGGTTTATAACTGCTTTCTGACATTCTGCCATGAAAGCTTCCTTCATTTCTTTCCTTCTGCTTTTCATTAGTACCACCGCCTAACCTATTAATTCATTATCAGTCATTTATACACAGGTGTCATTTAGTGGCTCAGAGCCTTTCAAGTAAGACTGCAGTCAGATTTTAATAGGCTATAGGGCATGGTTTTTAAGGAAGAATCTGAATAGGGGATCTGCAAAGGGAAAGGGGGTTAAGATATAAACATTTTTGAGCACCTACTATGTGCTAGTTTCTGCTCCAAGAGCTCCGCTTATGTGTTGTCATTTGAGACACCATTATTTCTTCCTATATACGCAACAGGAGGGCTCAGAGAGAAACATCTGTCCTTTGCTCAAGCCCCACAATGAGTGAGTGATGAAGCCAGGGTCTGAAGTCAGAGACACAGAGCCTAGGAAAGGTGTTCAGATGGGAGGAACAGGCATTTAAAAGGAAAAATAAAACAGCCTGCGGCACATCTTGGCAAACCTCACAATCCTAGGCTCCAGCTCCCTTCCTGAGGACCTCGGATTGCGTGTGTGGCTATTTTTTTACTTTTTTTACGAGGTTATTCCTTGATGAGTTTTTTTCCTCCTTTCCGGTTTTCTTTTAAACGATAATTTAAATTTTTATTAGGTGCTCAGCCGCAGTATAAATACCCCCATTTGAACTGCTGACACACACATCAATAGGAAAGCAGTTTCCCGGACCAGAGCCTTGGCATGGGAGCCTCCCAGCCACATCCTCTTCCCAGAAGAGAAGGAGGTGAAGAAACAGAACAAGCCATTTTCTTAAATAAGCCACAGTTAAAGGAAACAGAATGAGCATTCAAGGTTTCTGGTCTCAGGGCTTTTCTTTCTTTCGTTCTCTATCCCTCATTCTCACTAAACAGTCTCGCCTTTAACCTCTGTATCACCAGTCAGAGTGGTGTCATTTTTACAGAAAGAAGTAGAGAAAGCAGCGCGGGTGGCTGAGAACTGGCCTTGTGTTTTTCAAATGAGAGCAGCACAGCGTCCCCCAATGTTCTGTCAGAGATGAGAGATCTGGAGGTTCTGCAGGTCTCACCCACCCACCTACAAGTCCCCGCCCTCACTCTCTGGCTTGGAGATCTTGCAGTAGAAGATATGGTTAATATAAAAGAATATCTCAATAGCAAATAAAATTCAGTTAGGTTGTGCCTTTAATTCTCTGATGAAAAAGGCAACGAGCTTGCATCCTACAGCATAGCTTAGGATTCCACACCTAAAGCACCCAAGCAGTTGATAATTCTCCCCATGGGTATCCTGAGAGGAAGGCCCACATTCTAATCTCCTTCTTCAGTATCATCTCCCACCATCCTTACCACCCCACCACCATGACTCAATGATTCTGTGCTCCAGCTACCTTACGTTTCTCAGCTACATTCTGACATGCCCTTTCTATGATTCTGAGCCTTTGCATATTCTGCTCCCTCTCTGATTAATGGGGCAAACAAGCATTGTAAGTCACCTCACCCCCTCCCACCACCTCCACACAGTTGGTTCCTAGACATTAACACTTCCTTTTGCTGTGAGGTGGTTACCTACCTTTGAAGACACACAGGTGGCCAACAGGTACATGAAAAGATGCTCAACATCACTAATCATCAGGGAAAAGCAAATCAAAACCACAAGGAGAGGGCTTCCCTGGTGGCGCAGTGGTTGAGAGTCTGCCTGCTGATGCAGGGGACATGGGTTCGTGCCCCAGTTCGGGAAGATTCCACATGCCATGGAGCGTCTGGGCCCATGAGCCATGGCCTCTGAGCCTGCGCGTCCGGAGCCTGTGCTCTGCAACAGGAGAAGCCACAACAGTGAGAGGCCCGCGTACTGCAACAAAACAAAACAAAACAAAAAAACCACAAGGAGATATCACCTCACACCTGTCAGAATGGCTATTACCAAAAAGACAAGATAACAAGTGTTAGAGAGGATGTGGAGAAAAGGGAAACCTTGTGCACTGTTGGTGGGAATGAAAAAACTGGTGCAGCCACTATGGTGGCTTTGTGTCTTCTCCTCTACCCCAACCAGATTGGGAGAGACAGGGAGCCGTGTCTCATTCAATCCCATATCCAGCCATTAACAGAAACCCTCAAAGTAGGTCTTTAGTAACAGCTTACTGAAATAAAGGATACTGGATGAAGATCCATTCATTCATTCACTCAGCCAGTATTTACTAAACACACTGTGCCAGGCTAGGAATCCAACTATGAATAAGACAAAGTCCTTACTCTCAGAGAGTTTATATTCTATTGGAAGAAGACAGAAAATAAGGAAGAAATCAAATAAATATATATTATGTTGGCTGGTGATAAATGAGATAAATAAAAATAAAGTAGGAGAGTGACAAGGAAAGCTATTTTACTTACTTTTTAACCTCTCTCGAGTTCCCCTACCCCCAGCCCCTGACAACCACTCTCTACTCTGTTTCTATGAGTTCAACTTGATACTGTGCAGTATTTATCTTTCTCTGTCTGGCTTATTTCACTTAGGATCATGCCCTCCATGTTTCATGCTGTCACAAATGACAGGATTTCCTTTTATACAGCTGAATAATATTCCATTGTATATACATGTATGCTACATCCTTTTTATCCTTTCATCCACTGATGGACAGACACTTAGGTTGTTTCCATACCTCAGTTATTGTGGATAATGCTGCTGTGAACATGAGAATGCAGCTATCTCTTCGAGACAGCTTTCATTTCCTTTGGATATATACCCAGAAGTGGAATTGTTGGATCGTACGGTAGTTCTATTTTTAATTTTTGGAGGAATCACAGTGGCTGCACCAGTTTTTTCATTCCCACCAACAGTGCACAGGGGGTCCCTTTTCTCCACATGCTTCCCAATACTTGCAGTCTTTTTGATAATAGCCATTCCGACAGGTGTGAGGTGCTATCTCCCTGTGGTTTGGATTTGCATTTCCCTGATTACTGGTGATGTTGAGCATCTTTTCATGTGCCTGTTGGCCATTTGTATGTCTTCTTTGGAAAAATGTCTATTCAGGTCCTTTGCCCATTTTTTTTTTTTTTTTTTGCGGTACACGGGCCTCTCACTGTTGTGGCCTCTCCCGTTGTGGAGCACAGGCTCCAGAGGTGCAGGCCCAGCGGCCATGGCTCACGGGCCCAGCCACTCCGAGGCACGTGGGATCTTCCCGGACCGCGGCACGAACCCGTGACCCCTGCATCGGCAGGCGGACTCTCAACCACTGAGCCACCAGGGAAGCCCCCTTTGCCCATTTTAAATTGGATTATCTGTGTTGTGGTGGGTGTTTTTGTTTTGTTTTGTTGCTATGGAGTTGTATGAGTTCCTTGTATATTTTGCATATTAACCCCTTACCATATATGTGGTTTGCAAATATTTTCTCCCATTCCATAGGTTGCTGTTTCATTTTGCTGATGGTTTCCTTTTCTGTGCAAAAGCTTTTGAGTTGGTTTTAGTCCCACTTGTTTATTTTTGCTTTTGTTGCCTTTGCTTTGGATGTAAAGGAGAGCTGTTTCAGATAAGATTAATAGGGTAGGCTCCTCTGTGAAGTCTACATTTGAGACTACTGGCCTGCTGGACACAAGCTCTGTGTTCTTTTGCTACTGGTGGGATGAGGTGGGAGCTGATCCCTGTGTAGTGGCTGTGATGAGTGACTCAGGTTCCCAAGACAGCTGGCTAGGGGGAGGTAGGAAAGCCAAGACTATCTGGCCATAGGAAACTTGGCTGCTGTAGCATTCAGCACTCATCTACTGAGGGAGCTATTTTGGAACACGCTGTAGAAATGAAAGAGCTTGCGAGCCTTGTGCCAAAGGCTCTAAAGGAAACCCCGAGCCCTGCCCAGCCCCCCACATATGCTACAGAGGCCTCAGGAGCTGATCCTGTCTTCTGGGCATCTAGGCAGAGGGTATTCTTAACCTTTGTGATTTCAACTACCAGCCCAATCCCAGCACAACCAAAAGGGCTGTAAAATGATTAAGCCCAAAACTACAAGAGTTGTGATCTCCATTCTGTCACTTACTACCTGTGCTCTCTTGGACAAGCCACTGAAACTCTACAGTAATTCCACCATCTATAAAATGGGAGTAATTAATGAGTCATTTTGCGTACCTTCACACATAGTTTTGCAGATCAAATGTGATATATGTAATAGACTATGAACATTATGAAGCACAACAAAAATGCAAAAAATTATTATTGCTAATAATCAGGGAATCAACATTTATTGAATACCTATTAAGTGCCAGAAGCCCCCTAGACGTTACCTTATTCAATTTTCACAAAATTTTAAAGAGCTATCATCCTCTTCATCTTAGAGTTGAGGAAACAGGGGCTCAGAGAGGATAAGTGGGCTCATCAAGGGGGTAGAGCTAGGCAGAGCCAGGAGCAAAGCTCAAGTCCACAGTCTTCAGAACTGATGCTATTTCTCCCTAACTCTGTGTCTTCCTGTCTGTGGGTGGTTGGCCCAAGCTTGGGATGGATTCTCAGCCCTGAATAACCTCACTCAGAGCTGGGATGTGCATTTTCCCCAAGTTGCCCCTCTCAGCCCCAGTGCAAGAGCTAAACACTAGCCTCTAACCAAGTGTGCGTTGGGGTGCCCAGGCCTCCTGGTCCCCAGTGCTTTTATTCTGGGAGGAACCTGCCTTTTGGCTCGGTGAGTTGCTGCATTGGGAACATTGGGGGTCGGCTCTAAAGCACTGCACAGCCCCCCTGCTCCTTTGCCTGATATTCTGCCACTATCTCCATCTCTGGCCACACAGCAAGATAGGCATAGGCTACAGTGAGTTGCCCTTTGCTCCCTCCCAGCCAACACTACCTGCCTCCCCTGCAATCTTCTGGTGGTCCTGGCTGCCACTGATGTTCAATTTATGTCCTCACAGCTGAACAAGAAGCCTCCACAGGAACAAATTGAGTTTTACTGCATCTGCCTGCCATACTCCTCCCAGCTGGACCCATCATTTGAGAATCCATTACAGGAATTTTATTTTGCAGTGTGGCAGATCTGAGTTAAAAGAAGTGAGAGAGTGGCATGGACATATATACACTACCAAATGTAAAATAGATAGCTAGTGGGAAGCAGCCCCATGGCACAGGGAGATCAGCTCGGTGCTTTGTGTCCACCTAGAGGGGTGGGATGGGGGAACGGAGGGAGACGCAAGAGGGAGGAGAAATGGGGATAAATGTATATGTATAGTGATTCACTTTGTTATACAGCAGAAGCTAACACACTATTGTAAAGCAATTATACTCCAATAAGGATGTGAAAAAGAAAAAAAAAGAAGTGGCCCACAAGTGAATGGGTCGTTACACCTGTGGCCCCAATAATCCCCGAAGTGGATAAACCACAAAATGAATGAGGCTTTTGTGGGTAGATGAGAACTGACACCACTTTGTGAGATTGGATGAAGGAAAATCCATTTAAGAAAACACACTTGCTTAGAGATGGATTCTTTTCTCATCCTGAAAGTGTTAGATGAGGCTTTGTTGAAAAAACAGGACTCCCCAAAGGAGGGAGCGTGGAAGAAGTGACAGCACTGAGCCCCCGAGAGAAATAGTGACGGATCTGACCTCATTTTTAAACCAACCTTTGTGATTCAAACCAAGCTTGTGAGAACTACGATTCTCCAGGTTTTGTATCTCTCTCTGGCCAGCGGGAACCTAGGTAGTTTCTGAGTGATGTTCAGGACAACATGGTAATTAAGTACACAGAGCTCCTGGGTACAAATCCTGGCTCTACCATTTATGACGTGTCTTCTGGCAAATTAAGCAATCTCTCTGTGCCTTGCTTTTTCCATCTGTAAAATGGGGACAATAATAGTACCTCCCTCAAAAGGTGGTTGTATAGATTTAGTAAGTTTCTATGTGTACTTAGATCATTGCCTGGCAATCATGTTTATCATGTAAGTGTTAGTGATTATTATGGCACTAAAAATAGACATGGAGCTATTTTGGATCCAGTTGGTGACTTAAGAACCCAGCAGAGCCTAAAGTCCTGGTAGACCATCTTGGGTAACCACATCCTCGGTTCCTACCTGGTCACTGGCAGGGCTTGGTCAGGCCAGTTAATGAGCCTAACTCCAGGGGGAGACACAAAACTTCAAAAATGAAAAAGCTATTTTCCCCTTCTAGTAGCATTTTGCCATTGGCAAATAATCCCCTTAGCAACATTTGACCTTAAGAACTTAGAAGGAAAAGGGCAAAACATTTCAGGGAACAGGAGCTGGGTATCCTCCCAGGTTTCACGCCACAGCAGAGTAGGGGGGTGTCAGGTAGGATCCCCTGGCCAGTCTGTCAAATGCGGTAGCCGAGGCCCCCAGGACCCTGTCTGGAAAGCATGGAAGCAATGGAAAGCTGTGTGTGCAGACAGCTCTGTACTGGTCCCTGTCTCCTCCACTCTGGCCACAGAGAAGAGGTGCCGCAGGCGTTGGAAGGGGACCTCTGTGGGGTTGGAAGGAGGACACTGTCAGGGAAGCCACCACTGGCCCTCTCTGGTTGTGTTATTCCCTTTCCCTCCCCATCTCCAAGCATGGCTGCCTGAGCTTTCACTCTTACTAAATTAAGCTGATAAAATACAAATGAAAAAAGGGGCAGGGGTAGGGAGGAGGGTAAGGCACACTCTTCCTCTGCCTTTTAATAACGCCTACACTGTGTCTCAGACCATTTTTAATAAGAGATTGACAGATAGTGATCGCCTCCGCACCCCCACCCATTACATATCAGGATCCAGATCAATAGCACCCTTTCCTCTCCTCTGGAATATTCCACTTGCCCCCTCGTGGATGGAGGATGGACAGAGGATGCCACGCCCTTGACATGGTTTGCTGACCTCTTGAGTGTCAGGTCTGGAAGGGCATCCCTAGTTATCCAAAGACATATTCCCCAGGGACCTGTGCCCCAGGTGGGCAGCACTGAGCTCCTGATCTTTCCAGCGAGCCAGTTATGGGGATACAAACAGGCCCACCACAAGGGCAATCCCAGGGGGATAGGGCTATCAGTCAACCTTCCCCTGAGTAGCTGCCCCAGGTGCTCTAGCCCAGAGGTCTTTGCAGGACTGAGGAGAACTGGTGGCAAGATTAAAAGAAGGCAGGGTTCAAGTCCCCTGCCTGTCTCTGGAACGTACTCGCTCCTGCAGCTAGTCTCAGGCCGCATGAAGTCTCCCCCACCCCATGGGGGGAATATATGTCAAAGTATTCGAGTGACCTCTAACCTCCACCCTCAGAATGCACCCCTTCCACCATAAACATTTCCATCAAGAGAGAACTCCACTGATTGAAGACCCTCTATGTGCTACCAGCTGTTATGAGACTTCACACAGAAAATGACATCTCATTTAACCCACACAGCAATTCTGAGATGTAGGAACTATTTACCCCCTTTCATGGGTAAGGAAACTGAGGTTCAGAGAAGTCAAGTGACTTCCCCAAGGCCACGCAGCCAGTAAGTGGCAGAGCCAGGATTCAAACCCTGGTTGGCCGAGGTTTCACCAGGCGTTTTTCTGCTGGCCCAGCAGGGACAGCAGGGGAGGCAATACAGGCAGGGGCTGGTCAGCACCAGCCTTGCAGTCTCATCGCTGTATCCCATCTGGAGCTATGAGGCGCAGAAGCCTGACAGCTTCCGAGGCAGATGAAAAGCCAACCTTCCTCAAATTGTTTTATTTAAAGCCAGACTCCTGACTGTTTGAAGCCACTTGCTTTTGGCAGTACTTGTTCCTCTTTCTTTTTCCTCTGCTTTTAAACAGCCCTCGGAGATAAGGGGAAAGCATTGTTGCCGGTGCCTCACTTGCAGATGCTCAGAAGACCTTCTTCCTCTCCACGCCCCACCCCACCCCACCCCCCGCTGCTGGCTGCTCTGGGCTGCAGCTGGGCCGCGCGTGTGAGCGTGTGAGCGCGTGGGCGCCTGGGCGCGTGGGCGCGTGCACACGGCTGGGCTGGAGAAAGGCAGGGAGCCCGGAACTGATCTGCACCCGAAGTATAGATACAGATGAAGTCTTTTGCTTTTATAGTGAGTCTCACCGGCGTTAAACTTCATTTATATCTCTATAAATGTATACGGCTTTGAACAGGAGGCTTTATGGCTGGGTTTATAAATTCCGTCTCCCTGCAGCACAGCCTGGATCACAGGAGATGGCCCCTTTACCGACTGCGTGGCCTCTGCCCTTTGCGACACAACCACTTGCAGGGCTCTCATCTGGTCCTCAGGGCCTTGGCCCTTCTGCTGCCTGGGCTCTCTGGCCCCGGTGCTGCCCTCTCCCTGTCTGCACGCGCCCTCTCACCCCTGGCTCGCAGCTGGCCGGGCTGTCGGGAGGAGGGGGAGGACACGGGGCTTGTCAGCTGACTTCCGCTCTACACCTGTCCCTGGGCCAGAGCCCCACTGCCGACCTTGGTATTGACAAGCTCAGGGGAGATGGCAGGACAGGCTGGCAAAACCTGGTTTATGAAGGTATCTGTTTTACAGAATCCGTTTAGATAAACAGAGCATCCACACAGATGCAGGTGCTCAGTGGCCACGGGGTTTACAATACTTCAGGAGGCAGGCAGCTGCTTCTCTCCTGATGGGCTTGCAGAGATAAATTCAAGGTAATCTACATAAACCCAAGCCTTTGAAATGGCACACTGTCAAAAAATTCCAACAATTACTCCAGCCAGGAGGTGGCTGTTAGATGTTCTTCTTATGAAAAGATAATTATAAAGGAAGAGAAAACATTTCATAAATAAAACTCAGAATGGCAGAATAATCTGGAGGGAGGGGAAAGCAAGAGAAAAGACATCCAAAGGTTCACAGTCTCCAGGTGAGTGTAGAGTGGGGTTCAAACACCCAGTGTGGAGGTTCAAATTAATTTCAGTCTAGTACAATTTCCAGGTAATTAATTGGCAAGAGGCATCTTTCAGATATTTTAAAATATCAGCCTGCCCGGCTCTTGGTGCTAAAGGAGAAGAAAAAATAGCCAACACATGCTCTTAAAATCAAAGTGATGTAAAACAAGGGCCTGCCCAGCCCATTAGCACTTGAGGAGAATATAAGATCCAGGTCAGCACAGATAATTGTCAGATTGTTAAAATGCCAAGTACCCTAGGCTGCCCCCAGTCCCCAGGCCATAGGAAATAGCTAGTGGAACATTCATTTATGCTTCACACCAGGTGCTGTCCTAGGCACCGTGTACTTGTGCCCCACTTGATTCTCATAAGAACCTTTTAAAGATGTGATGATCTTTATAGGCTTTTTTGGGGTGGGGGGGTCAGTGAAGAAGCCCTGGTGAGGAGCCTCAGATTCTCAGGAGCAGGAATTTGAAGCCACGCTTCCTGGTAATAAAACCCCAGTTCTTGCTTCTTGTTGTACGTGTGGCCCCAGGGTGGCAAAGGTATGGCTAAGACTAAGACGGGAGCAACAGAGAGGAGTGAAAGAACTTGGGTTCTGTTTCAATCAGATAGAGATCAAAAACAGCCCCGCCATCTACTAGCTTTGCAGCCTCAGGCAAGTTATTTAGCCTCTCTGAATTCAGGAGCTTTGTTTTCTTCATCTACGTGTTCTGTCTGCTGTGGTCTTCATAGAGAAAAGCAACTGTTTCAACTCAGGTTGTGCCATGACTAGGGTTTTCCCTTCTCATTCGGCTGGAGAAGGTTTTCCTTGCCAACCTTGCTCCTGGGCTGTCATGAGGATTAAACACCTAGCTCAGCCCCTTCCACATAGCAACCTCAGTAAATGAGAGCTCTTTCTCCCATTCTGGTGAGAATCAAGTGCAATACTCTATTGCCCAGCCTGGTATAGTGCCTGGCACATCATGAACACAGGATAAATAATATCCATCATCATCATCGTTATAACATGGGAAACAGGTGTAGGAACTCCTGTACTTAGGTTGAGCAAAAGGAGAAAGTTTTTCTTGGGCCCTACTATGTGCCAGACCCTGTGCTGGGCTCTCCCAGCCTTCATAGGATTGGTTATCTAGGTGGAGAGGCACCTAGATTTTCACATATAAGATTAGCAATAATGCAAGATGTAAGATTCCACTAAAGATACTTAAAAGGAATCACAATAGAGCCCTCCTTAACTGCCAAACTGGTGATAAAAACAAGAAAAGAAAGAGGTTAAGGCACAGGCTTCAAACCTGGGCTTGAGTTCCTGTTGTATCACTACTTAGCTGTAAAAAAGTTGTACAAGTCACATAAATTATGATGCCTCTGTTTCCTCATCTGTAAAATGGGCTTAACAGTATAGGTCATATGTGTTAGTTACTAAATGACATAAAGTATATAAAGCATTTATTAATAGTAACAAGAGCAAACATTTATTAAGGGCATTCTCTGTCCCATGCACTTGGCTAAAGCTCATAGCAAGGACTCAGTCAATGTTAGCTAGTATTATCATTAAACAATAGAAAGATCCAAGCTACCAGGGCCCAGGAATGTGAATTCTTAGGTGGACTCGGACCAAAAACTAGACTCCAGCCCACAGATGTTGCTAAGCTGTTGTCAAACATTAGCCATTCTGGGTTGATACTGTCCTGGGATCAATGTTCCAGGCTTTTTCCTCTTTATCTGCATACCATATAGTATGATGAGCACTCATCCAGATTAAATGAATTCCTCCTGGGTCCTGGTAATAATAACCTTTTACTGAATCATCTACCGCCAGAGGATAAGATGTTATTATGGGAGCCAAGTGGGGGTGAGCTTGTCAGTGCCTGCTCTAAGGACAGAGGTCCCAGGGTTGTAAAACTGTAATGAGTCTGTTGGCTTATTTGTCCTGGCCTCAGAACTCCATCTCTCATTTTGGAATCTCACCGTGTAATGCGTAAGCCAGGAACGACCCAGAGACGTGCCCACCAAGGGTGAGGGCTGACCTCTCCCTGTCTCCTGGTACCTCTCTGGGCTAAGATTGGGGCACTTCAGTGGGGGAATAGAAGAGTTTAGGATCTCAGTTTACTTGAACTGTGTCTGTTTTACACTTACCAGCAAGGGTCAGAGTATAGGAACCAGACCTAGTTCATTGAGTTGGTGGGGAGTACATCACCCCCACTTCTTCTCCTGGATTTGACTCCAGAAAGCAACCTGCCTGGTCTTCCTTCATAGGGAAAGGGAAGAATTTCAACCCCACTGAGACCTATGACCAGAGAGTCTCCCTTTCCCAATTGGTTGCAGAGAAAAGTACAGGTAACTGGCCAGAAATAAAGAAGCAGAAACAAAGCAACCCAGATCTCCATCAATGGATGCATAGATAAACAAAATGTGGTACATACATACAATGGAATGTTATTCAGCCTTAAAAAGGAATGAAATCCTGACACATGCTGCAACGTGGATGAAGCGTAAAGACATTATGCTAAGTGAAATAAACCAGACACAAAAGGACAAATATGGTATGATTCCACTTATATGAGGTATAAGAGTAGTCAAACTCATGAAGATGGAAAGTAAAATGGTGGTTGCCAGGGGCTGGGGGGAGGGGAATGGAGAGTTATTGTTTAAAACTACAGAGATTCAGTTTGGGAAGATGAAAATATTCTGGACATGGATGGCGGTGATGGTTGCATAACCGTGTGAATGTACGTAGGGCCACTGAACTGTACACTTGAAAATGCTTAAACTGGTAAATTTTATGTTATGTATACTTAATCACAAGAAAACAAAAGAGGAGAATGGAAAGAGGGCAAAACTGCTTAAATTCCCTTTTCCAACTGACATATTGATTACCTGCTATGTTCAAAATGTTATCAATACAGTTCCAGTCCAAAATCATGTTCCAAGGTAAAGATGTGGTGAGTCTCATATACAATTGGAAATAGCATTTAAACACCTCTATTCCAGTTTCCCCCTCTCACTGGACTTGCTCTTAAGAAGATGAAACTCCGATTAGGTGGAGAATCTCATCTGATCTTTACTAACGTAGCCTATAATTGAGATGAGACAAAGGTGTGTCTCTGCACTTTTCCCAAATCATCTACTAGAATTGGCTTTGTGGAGATCAAATTTTATGTTTCTGCACAAACCTAGACCTTAAGGAATCCTCACCATGACTCTTCTAACTTGCCATGTCCCAGTGGCTTAGCAGCCTATGCTCCCCTCTGTGGGATCCCAGCTGAGAGAGCTGACTCTGGAAGGAGCCTTCCCATAAATGAGCCGGCTGGGTGCATTCTCTGAGACAGATGAACCCAGAAAGGGGCAGAGCCTGGGAAGGAGGTGCTTAGTAAAGTCTCTGAGTGGAAGGAGGCAGGGGACATGCTTACCCACCAAGCATGTAAACAGCTCTATTACCTACTTGGACAAATTTTGAGGTCTACTAAAGACTCTAATTTATTGGTTGATCTTCCAGAAACTCTGATATTTTAGTTCAAGCTGTGCACAAAATGCCCTATGTATATCCAACTTTCCCTGAACATAGAGCATCCACAGATATAGGGTGGGAGAGAATTGGACAGGCAAGGTATCAGGACTGGTTACGTACAGGGGTGTGTGTGTGTGTGTGTGTGTGTGTGTGTGTATTTTTTTTTCACCAAAGTCATCAAAACCTTCTGATAATGCCACTGCTTCTTGATGGTAAAATAGAATAGAGATTCCCTATTCTGTCCTACAACCAGGGAGGGGAGCAGGATGAATGGTGACATCTCTTGATGGAGCTATGATGACGTGATAGTATCAGTACATGAGTCTCTGCAAGGTACCTTGTAAAGCCACTCTTAAATAAGGAGAAACAGCAACCTCCTCAGCCACAATCTTTGTGGATGGAGCTGAATTTCCTGGCATAAGCACTGTCACAGTGAACTCTACTCTCTCTTTCCCTCGTAAGCTCACACGGGGGCTCTTTCCTCACCTCACTCTCCTAGAACCCAGATGGAATGACTCATGCCCAGCCACCTGAAGGCTGAATTCCAACTTTTTACTAGATATTTTCAACATCTTCTCCATACACTGTACCATCCAATAACTCAGGTCAGCTCAGAGGCAGGGACCTACAGGGGCTTCCATGGTTCCTATTTGGGCTTGATTGTTGGCTTCTACACACACCCCTCGAAATGACCACTTGACCTTCCAATACCATGACCATAAACAAGGAATAAACCCCTCCCCCACCTCTATGCTACTCACCTGGTAACAGTAGCATCAGACCTCTGAAATGTTCTCTGAGAAGTCTAGTGTCTACATGACACATTAAGCAATACATTTCCACTGCAAAATGTAGCAGTTGAAGCTATGGTGATAGACGTCAGAAAGTGACGGGGTTAGAAGAGGAAAAGATTTATCAGAAAGAAGCATAAGGGAAGTTTTGTATATCTTGTTTGGGGGAGTGGTTAAATGGGTGTACACAGTTGTCAAGACTTACTAATCTTGACACTTAAGACCAGTATAATTTTATTATATACAAATTATACCTAAAACTTTTTTTAAAAAAGTAACAGTGGCCTTCTCCAGGTAAAAGATGGCAACGCATGGCTGTGGAAAATAGGGTGGGATGCCAACCTTTTCCTTCTCTCCACCTTTTCCCACATCTCTCGTCCCCCCAGATCTCAGAGACAGCCCAGCAGAGTCTCTCCTGCTCAGTGAAAGACGGCTGGATATGAAAATACACTGGCTTTCTTTCCAGAATGCTGGCCTGATGTGAGGGCTAGAGCTGCCAGGGGAGTGGAGGTTTTATATGTAGGGTGGGTTTATGTCCAGTTCCCCACTCCTCTCCATGGGTTTCTGTAGGTGCTTAGAGCCCAGCCCTCTCCTGCTTCTTAGTCATCCTCCCACATTTTGAGCCACAAAGAACTCAATGGAGGTGTTCCCAGAGGAGGCTCATAGGAGAGAAAAGTCATCAAGCACCTTGGTAATGTCATTACCAAGACACCCATGGTAATCCAAGGCATGGAAGGGTGCCTTCAGCTGGGATTTCTGGGGCAAAGTGAGTGTGGCAAGCAGGTGCGTGACATCATTTCAGCCGGGAGGCCACCAACCTAGGGTTCTCTCTTCACAGTAAGTCCAGAGAGTTCCTCACTTTTCTGGCCATGGCTCATGGCCCTCTTCTTGGCTGAGAATTAAAGGCCAGCAACACCTTGAGACTCCTGGTCCATTCTCATTCTTCGCCAGGGAGGAGCCATTACTGCAAATTGAATTCACTAAAAGGCTCTGGTTGCAAATCTGTCCGCTGGGGAGCAATTCATCCCTGCTTTCTCCTACACATGAGTATTTCTGCATTTCACAGGTGATGAGATATTAGGGGACTAGAAGTTCTGTTTCCGCTTTTGCTACCCTCTGGCCTAGCACTTTAAACTCCTGCGTCTCCCCATTTATTAAATGGGACCAGTAATGGCTCTGAGCACTTCTTTCAGAGAGAATATAAGGGCATTAATAAAATAATGACCACTAAGTGTGGTGACTACAGGAATAAATGGTGGCTTTGGATAGGGTCCACTGCAAGGGCATGAATTTTTTTAAACCTTCAGAGACATGTCATGCAGAAATCCATCTACTCTCTTGTTCAAGCTGGGAGATTTTGAGAAAGGAAGGGGTTGGGAGAGTTGAAATATGAATGAGTCAGTTCTGGTTTCTTATACTCTGCTTTGTCTATTTCAATCTTTTTCCCCTACCATTACAACCTCTGGCTTCACTCTTTTCCTCACTGCATTATTCTATTTTCTGACATTCTAAGGAGATCCTGAGGTTTCTGGATCCAATGGTAAGCATAGCTTAAAAACAAACAAACAAACAATGATGCCATGTCACTGAGGACTATGTCTTTCACCAAGAAGCCTCCCCAACCAGAGGCAGAGCGTATTTTGTTCAGCTTGGAGGAGGGACCCAGGGTACTGAATTAAAAGCAAGACAGAGTGTCACCGCCCTAGAGTTTATTGGCAGTTGGAAGGAGTGAAACCTCCCACCTCTGCCTCTCTCCTGCCTCAACATGCTTGAAGGAAATGACTGGAACCTTATACACTTAAGCGCCAATCTGAGGCAAGGTTTGCTCTTACAAGAAACCACGTCTTTAAAAATCTCCCTTTGGGATGTTCTCCATGGAGATTCAGATGATTGAAGGAAATCCTCAACAACACTTGTTGAATGGCCCCACCCGAGCAGGTGTGGGCAGGACTTGAAGGGTAGGGACAGGCAGATAGTGTCCCCAAGGCAAAACCAAGGCAGCTGCGGGGAATTCATTGAACATATTTCAGAGGGGCCAGAAGCAGAGGAGACAAAGCAGTACCTTGCGAAAAAGTCATAGCAATGAAGTCTAAAGTCATGACGAGCCCCTTTGTGGAGCCTTTCAGTGTTGGAGGGTATAACACTCTTTCAAGCCTTCCTGAGTCAGGACCAGTCTAGATTCACTTCTGCTTCCCCAGACATGTAGGGACAAATCTTTCTCCCGGGCTGTCTTTCACTGGCAAAAAACAAGGCAGAACAGACTTTGTCCTCTCTCCAACCACCCATAGTCAAGTGTGACAGAAAAGTGGAGGGCACTTCCTGCCTCCTTGCAAACGTAGTATAATCCACACGGCCAACCTCTGCAAAGCTCAAGCTATTGACACTTTCTTATCACCATGAAGGCAGGGGGATCTCAGCCTCCAAGCCACCCCAGCCTGATGCCTACCTGTTGCCCCTGCCCACTTGCCATGGTTTCACACCAGGAGAGAAAGTAAAAGGTCAGGTTGGGCTCTCTTCACAGCAAGAACCCAGAGAATCCTGGGGAAACTGACATTTTAAAGACCACCTCCTCCAACGTCTCTCAGAGGAGCATAACTTTTAACTCTACCACCGCTCTCAACCCCCCAGGCTTCCTTTGCAACACTTCCCCTCCATGGATGGCTTGTCGGGAAAGAGTTAAAGAAGGTGCACGACTAATTCCCCAAACCCTCCTTTTTCTCTACATAGAAAAAGAAAAACAGCCCTACACGGAGACACGCAGAAACCCACTGGCGATTTAGCTCAGACCTCACCTGTCTTATGCAACAGCGTGCGCGCGCACACACACACACACACCCCTAAGGCCAGAGTCCACATCCCCCTTTAATTTGGTAGACATAGTTTGGCACCTTTCTTTTCCCTACGCAGAACCCGGCTCGACTGGCAGCAGAGAGATAGATATAACCTTAGTGGCAAACGCCTTGCAGGAACACAAGAGACACACAGGAACCAAAATGCATCTCATAGCTCTCCGTGGTGCTGAAATCACACTAGCGAGGAAATCGAAGGAGCAAGTGCGCTGGACTTACCCGGGCTGGGGGTGGGTGGCACGGGAGCTAGAGGAGCTTCCTGTGTAGAGAATTCTTGTCTTTGCGGGCTGGAGCCAGCTGATGCGCTCACCCAGAAAGCCCACCTCTCTCTCTTCTCTTCCCTTCCTCCTTTCCTGGGAGGATGAGAGGAGGCTCCACGAAAGAAATGAAACCCAAGCTGGCAGGGCTAGAGTGGAAGGAGAAAGCGGAGGCAACCAAAATAAGCTCGAAAAGTCAGGTGGCTTTACTCCACTAGTGGTAATTCCTCGGGTCAGGGAGGACCCCTCTTCTCTCACTCTGTGTCTGCGCCTTTCTCCGTCCCTGCGTGCTGAGGCAACAGCCCTAGTACAGTCGGTTCCTGCCTCTGACGTGAAAGAGACGAGGAAGCCTGGGACGGCTTTGCTCTCTCTCTCTCTCTCTCTCTCTCTCTCTCTCTCTCTCTCTCTCACGCGCTCTCTCTTTTCCCCTCTTGCTGAAATTTCAGCAGCATGCTATATTTTTTTAAGCCTCTGTTTTTTCCATCCCCCTACAAGCAGCCCCCTAGTGGACAGAAGAGGAAATCCTCCTGAGTCCTCTTTCAGACACAGGAACAAGCTCCCGACCCACAAACTCTTAGGGGCTGCTTCCTCACAGACAAGGTCCGGTAGAGCCAGGTTCCTCCCTCTAGCCAACCCAGATAGGAAGGGAGAAGGGGGTGGAGGAAGAGAGAGAGGACAGGAGCTTTTGCAAATCCTTTGTTCATGATTGCAGAAGTAAAAATGCGAAATCGGGTGGGGGTGCGTTGTTGGGGAGTGATGTTTTGGAAGAAGATCAGTTGTAGGGTTCCCAAGTAGTTTAAGGTCCTCACTCAGCCAAAGACAGTCTCCAAAAAGCCAGGGTCTGCAGCCAGGTGAGCTATGTCTACACACAGGACAACCCAGGAATGGAGTGTTTAAAGAGTCAGGGAATGTAGGAAACCAAGGAGAGTATCTAGCCAGCACTTCATCTAATGCCCTAACATGACTTTTTTGAAAGTAGGTAAGAAAACCACCTGGGGAGACTTGGCCTGAGATCAACCCAGAGATGGAGAGAGAAGTGACCTTGTTGAGCATCCATGGAGAATCATAGCACAGAAGGGCCAATGAGGGGTCACGTCTCACAGGCTCCCAAGGGATGTCTTACACTCCTTTTTAAATGTACTATCTCACAGTCTCCTGGAAAGAGTCCTAGTACTTACTTCTACAAAGTTGAGTTCTAGTTTCAGACTGCCACTTGCTTCCTGGACATTTTGCTTCTTTATGGCTCAATTTCACTGTCTGTAAAATGTGGGTAATGCTGCCCCCTCCCTACTGAATGGGAATGCTGAGGGACTGGAATGATATAGAGACGTAGAACTGCATCGTTGACAGGGAATTTAAAGGTATCCTAGCCAAACACTTTTCTTATGTTTGATTCATCCCTGGCAAATAATAATAGCTAGGGCTTCCCTGGTGGCGCAGTGGTTGAGAGTCTGCCTGCCGATGCAGGGGATATGGGTTCGTGCCCCGGTCCGGGAAGATCCCACATGCCGCAGAGTGGCTGGGCCTGTGAGCCATAGCCACTGAGCCTGCGTGTCCGGAGCCTGTGCTCTGCAACAGGAGAGGCCACCAAAAAAAAAAAATAATAATAATAATAATAATAGCTAGCATTTACAGAGTATTTAGCAGGTATCAGGCACTGTAATAAGCCCTTACAGCTATTAGCTCATCCAGTCCATACAATAACCCTATAATGCAGAGCATCATACTATTATACTATTGTTGCTTCATAGACCAGGAAACTGGGGTGCAGAGGGATGAAATGACTTTCCCAAGATCACACAGCTAGTGAATGGTGGTGTTGGAATGAAAGACATCCGACCCCAGAGCTTGTGTTATTAACCAATATATCAGTAAATATATATTTCAGAAGCAACAGCATCTGAAATAAATAGAAGATAGCATCATAGCTATCATTATTTTTGTTTATGATGAAGTGTCTAGATAGTTTAAATAATTTTATACATGGCTTGAGTTTTTGAAATTATTTACAACTACGGGTGCCAAACAAACTGTGGAAGTTGCTATTAGTGATGAGAATCCTCTAAGAAAACTAATTTTCTTGGTGATGTGGCTAGTTTCACATATACAAAACTGACTGTAACTCTCATAAAGTTGGACACCATTGGGCTTGAACATCAGTTCAGAGGACATTTTATTCGATTTCTGTACCAAAAGCAGACCACTGCCTAGTGCCTAACATGGTGCAAGGATGGAGCCAGCAATCTGATGACCTGATCTACTGCAATGTACTCAGGTAACAAGCACTTAGTGAGCTGTTAACATTTTCTTCAGAATTTCAACATTACCAATTCTTTACCTAATGTGGCTTACTTTTTCTGACTTTCTTTGGATCAAAAGTGAATGGAGCAGGAACAAGATGGGATGTGATGGTTAACAAAGCATGGTCCCTGTCCTAATGGAGTTTCTGATTCCTCAAATGGAGAGGGAGGGGTAGGGAAAACCATTCAGTTCCAGAGGGTAGGGGCTGAGACATAGGCAAATGCAGTGTAATAAATGACCATGTAGAAAAGACAACCAACCTGATCTTTGAGGACTGGGGTGCTTCTTGAAGAGTGTGGCACCTAAGCTGAGGCCTGAAGAATGAGAAGTTATCTCAGCAAAGAGCAGGGGAGAGAGTTAAGCAGAAAGTAGAGCATGTGCAAACCAGGAAGTGAGAGAGAGCACAGTGTGGAACTTTCAAGGTAAGCATTATCCTTCTACTTATAAATGGGGAAACTGAGGCTCAGAGAAGTTAAGTGGCTTGATCAAGGTCACATATCTAGTAGGTGTAGAACCCAAATGAATTGTGCATCTATGTGACTCTAAAGTCATCCTCTTTGTCAAGTTCCACGTCATCTTCTCTCATCCCTGGGAAGTGCACACACGATTTCAATAAAATGCTTCCAGTAACTGAGTGCTCTGGTGACATCTACAAGGAAACTGGAAGTGTGATCCATTACTATTCAATGAGAAGGGCACAAGAAGGCACTAGTCAGTACAAAAAAAGGAAAAATTCAGAATGACAGAACTGTTTCTGGTAGATGTGAGATTACTAAATGTTCCAGGAAGTAGGAATATTTCAGAGATACAAAGATATTAGAGGCTCATATTTGAAAGAGAGGAGGAATGCAGCAAGGGCTAGAAAGGAAGTTTAAAATAAGTGCTATGGGAGCCCAGAGGAGGGAAAGGGCCTTCTGCCTGGCGGGGATTAGGGGAGACTTCACGTGGGAAGTGGATTTTCATCAGGGCCTTAAAGATTAGGCGTTCAGGAGACAGAGGCTAGCCAGACCAGGCTGTGCTCTATGGCACCCAGGCACTTCATACATAGAAAACAGAAGATCTGAGTTGTCTTGAAGAATTGGGAGACATAGGGACGAGAGAGTAAAAGATCACTGTAGACAGAAGAATGTCAAACTTTGGGAAATGGACAGGTTTGGGAAGTGTGGAGGAAAAGCGAGGTTCATGGATACATTTGGTTCTGGACATGTCAAGTTTGGGGAGGATGTTAGTATATATCATAATAGAGATGTTGACAGTGGTTGGAGTATGTCTCTGGAGCTCAGATTAGAGACCTGGGGTTGGTGATATAGATCTGGAGCCATTTGTGTGAATATGATAGTGGCTGGATGGAAACTGTCAACAGGAGACAAAGGACAGAATCCCAACTCTATTTCCTTGGTCCCTGGATCAAGTTTTATAGTTTTAGTCCTTGTGGCTAAACTGCTTTGTATCCAGTAGATACACAAAACACATAACAACTCATAGCAACTCAAATCAGGTGTTAGTTGAAGCTGATATGGGGACTGAGATCAATTGTTGGTTCCTTAGCTTCTGATCCACTCTTAGAGACAAAGACACACCATCACAGTCTCCTCCTTGGAAGGAGGAGACTGGCCCCTGGTGTTTGTTTTCTACCCAAAACTCCAGCCCACAAGCCCTCCTTCACATTGGTGTTAGCTCTTCATCCATGCTGTTAGACCAAACTGAGTATCTCCTCAGGCACTCAGCTGTCTCCAGAGACAGTGTGGTCCACCTCCATGATGTGATTTCCCAATGAAAATCTATACCATGGTCAGCATTCCAGAAGGCCTCTGGGATCCACCCTTCCAGAACTCGAGGTCTGGACACCGGAACTCAGAAGGTACAGCTGTGGCTTTTCTACAGAAAAGGGAAGGGAACCTAGAATTCTGCTTTGGAATCTGGCAAGTCCAGAAGAAACATGGGAAGCCCTCACTCCCCAGGCTGACCTAAACCAACATCGTACCCCACCTCAATGAGCATGAGAAGGAAGGAATTTTGATGTAAACACCAAATAATACGTGATAGCCTTGGGGCTCTGGCCATGGAGGAGAGAGGGAAGAGGAGCAGTGGGCAAAATCTAGATTATTAATCACCACCTCAAAGCCCATCTCATTCAGGGAACTGTTCCCGAGCAAGCTTTCCTATTTCCCAATCCATCCCTCCTACACAACTTCTGACCTTGCCTTCTCTCCTTTCCCAAAGTCTGTGTTTACCTGGTCACAGTTACCTAGGATTATAAATTATTGCCCTTTCCTTCTATAAATAAGTAAACTCCTTGAGGGCCAGGACACGACTCGCCTTCAGGAAGCATCTAGCAATACATTATAGAGTTCTGTCCACTTCCACACCAGGACAGGGTCTAAGAGAAGGAGAAAGTCAGAAAGGGGAGTGAGAGAGGGGAGAGAAGGAGAGAGAGAGATACTGAGGACCCAAATAAGTCTGCTAGGTTGCGGGGGAGAGTATCACAGATAGAATAATGTTTCTTTCAGGTTGGAGACACTGTTTTTCTCTTTTCTCTTTCTCACCCCAAATTTTTCCCCTTGTCAAAGGTGAAGACACTGGCCACCTCATGCAATCTTAAAATGACTCTACCCTCTAGAAGAGCCCTGCTATGAGCTAGGCACCTTCACATCTAATTAAAACAGACCATTCACGGCCACATTCTGTACATAGGGGGCCCAGGAGTGTTAGACACAGCAGCCCTGGAAATAACTGGCTCCCCTAAAGCAATGAAGCAGCTCAGCCTGGTCAGATTATCCCAGCACTGGAGAAAGGACAAGAGTATTGGTTCAGCGTCCCACTGACTCCTATGGAGCCCTGTCCCCACTCCTACACCACAGGCTCTGATCATGTGTGGACTAGGGGGCACCCTGCCATGGCTGGGAGCTCACAAAATCTGGAATCAAATATTCAGACTATCATGAAAAAGCTGCCTTGGGGACCCCCAGGCCTCTAAAGTGAGGGTCTGCAGCTAGATGTTACTCCCAGAGCCCATGGAGAAAAGGAAGAAAAGAGAGTAGAAGTTGCCAGCACTCAGAATTTCCTGATAACGGGGACTTCCTAAGAGTGACTCAGCTCGGGAAGGACAGCCACTTCTTAGGACACTGTAGGGAGATTCAAGGATTAGCTGGGTGGTTGCAAGAAATGACTCGACCATTCCCTTCCAACTGGATGATGCGGGATTGTATTGACCTAGTGGCTAAGGGATTTGCTGACAAAGGATTTGGGACTAGTAGAGGGAGGAATCTTAATGATGACCTTGAGGATAATGCAGCTCAAAGCTTACCTTCACAAGGAGATAGAGAAGACCCTGTCCTCCTGAAGCCAGGACAGGCTTGGGCTCACTCAGTTCCAGCCTGACTCATCAGGTCTTGGTGACCTCATTGCACAATGGTGATGATGTCTGGGAAGGGTCTTGGAGAGCAAGCTGGCTGCCACACAGACAGGAAGGCTGGAGTTCCAGGCAGACACTGGTTGGGAAGGGAGCAGGGGGAAGTGGCCCCAAGAAGTGTTTAGAGCACTGATGGGTACAAGGAGCCTGGAAGAAGAGCTTTTCCCTTAACATGGTGGCTTGTCTGAACTAGAGAAGAAGGCAGGCAACTTGGATAATCCCAAGCTGTCAACCCACTGAAGAGTCAGGATCTGCCCAATGTGTTAGTGGAATGGGTGGGAAGGGACCCCTTCCCCAAATCTCTCTTCTACTGTGGTGCCACAGCAGATATCATTGTGGTGGACAGTGGTAGTTAATACTTTGCCTGCTGAATACCTCTCCCCCAACTATTCTTTTTTTTTTTTTTTTTTCCTAGAATGAGAACCTGCTCATCCCCAACCCCAGGCACTAACATGGACACTTGACCTACTCTAGACACAGTGATGGATTCAGGGCTGGGCACATGTCCCAAGCAGGACCAATCAGAATCTTTCTTAGGAATGGATTAAGAGCTCTCTTTCTAATGGGTTTGCCAAACAGGGAGCGTATATTTCTGGAGTTGGCTATAGCCCATCTTCCCTTGCGTTATGGAGGAATCCCATCCACAATTAAAGACAATGATCCCGATACCCAGCAGGAAACAGCCAAAGATGAGAAGAAAGGGAGCCAAGATAATGTTGTATGAGCCCCTAGATCCAGCCAGTCCTGAATCTTCCAGTTAGATGAGCTGGTAAATTCTTCTTTTGCCTAAGCTAATTTGCGTTGAGTCTTTGTCAAGCTGGCTTAACGTTTGAATCTTCTAAGGTTTCTGGGAAAATTCAAATTCCTCTTAGCAGTGTGCTTTCTTCTGGGGTAAGGAGCACTTAACTGAAACCTGAGAACAGATAACCCCTTGGAGCATGGAAGCAGGAGGGGAAAGGGGGAGGAGTGAAGATGCCTCTGGGGCATTGGGGCGAGAGGAGGATAAACACGTCTTTTGTCAATCTGCTAGGACAGGTATGAGGCCCAAGTTCTTTTCTTGGGGAGTGCAAAGAGAAATGATAAGGCAGCCATTGCTATGTCAGTGTAGAAGATGGTGGAACATGGGAGGCATGGGGTGGGCCTGTTGGTGTTCTAAGTACATGCTTATTCTGAAGCCCATGTGGTTACTTGTGCTTTTCTGGGTGGAAAGGTGCTGTGCCCAGGACCTCTGGTATCACAGGGCTCTGCTGCCCTGCTAGTGGAGTGCCCACCTGGGTAAGAATGGCAATCCCAGGGCCCATGTCCTTCCTTGACAAATCTGCTCTTCCCCTCACCTCCCCCCGCGTCCCCACCAGCCTCCAGACCCCCAGCCTGGAACATTTCCTTCAAACACTTCCCTGTCCTTTGGCTCCTGTAGGGGCACAACTGGTTCAGAGGGCTCTGAGCAGAGTCCTGTGCTTCTGGGAGACTGCAGCCCTGAGCATGTGTGAGGCAGGAACCCTGCCCTCCGCCTGCCCAATGCCTCGACTGTGGCGTCTAGGGTGCCTGGCCAGCTGCCACCTGCCTGGGGTGATGGGCCGCTGGGTGATGGAATGCCAGCCAAGGAGTGATGCGGCTAGGCCCCTGGCCCTGCAGCCTGCCTGTCAACTGGCGGGAATCGTTATCTACACCGAGAGTGAGCCAGGCTTCCCACACTAAATTAGCAAGAGCAAAGCAGACATCTCCCTTCTGTGCAGCAAAGGATTAGATGGGGTACAGCTGGCCTCTTTCCCTCCCTTACAGACAAGGGCAAGTTCAGGCACTCAGGGTGGGTGACTTTCCTGCTCCAGGACCGCACCACGTGGGGCAGCCTGGGGTCACAACCACCTCCCACCCCACAACCCCCTGCAACTCTTCCCCATGGCTGGCTCTCCCAGGTATGGATTTCCTTCCTCCCAAACTTCTTACCCTCATTTTGTTCTTGTAACCCTAAGACTCATTTCCTTTGGTCTCCGAACAGGAAAATGAAGGCCTTATCTTAGGTTTCATCTTCATTTGTGTTGGCAATATTAGAAACTTCAAATACTTGTCCCCCATTTTCCCCCCTGGCCACCTTCCTCCCTGAGTCCTCTCCCCTGTGGGAAAGCTCTGGTCCAAGAGACTAGGCCTCCTCCCTTCTCCAACTGCTGTCCCCCTGCTGCTTTGCATCCAAGTTTCCTCAGCGGCAGCATAAGGGGCTGGAGGGGCCAGGGGCCATTCTGGCTCGTTGCCACTATTCTGAGATACTCCACCCTCCTCTGTTTCTCAGTCTGACTTTGTGGCAGCCAAAACTTTCCCATCTCTGATGGCCCAGCTCACACCTCCCTCTCTTCAGCCCTTACCTTCCCTGTGGGCTGTGGAGAGTAAGAGTGAAAGCTTGTTCCCACCCTGGCCTTCCTGGACTTGAATCCTTGCTCTGGCACTTGTGCTCTGTCAGATTGCAAAAGGTACCTTCTTCTTCAGCTTCCTCAAGTGTAAGTAGGGGATAATCATTGTACCTTCATGTAGGGTGGCTGTGCAGGGTGTGAGTTCATTCATGGAAAGCACTAGAACAGCACCTACTGTCCAGTGAGCACTCCATCATGATAGCTATTATTTAGCAAACATTTTTGAATACTCACATTAAAAAAAAATCCCCCTTGGGACTTCCCTGGTAGCGCAGTGGTTAGGAATCCGCCTGCCAATGCAGGGGACATGGGTTCGAGCCCTGGTCCAGGAAGATCCCACATGCCACGGAGCAACTAAGCCTGTGCGCCACAACTACTGAGCCTGTGCTCTAGAGCCCACGAGCCACAACTACTGAGCCCGCACGCTACAACTACTGAAGCCCCTGCTCTGCAACAAGAGAAACCACCGCGATGAGAAGCTGGCGCACTGCAATGAAGAATAGCCCCTGCTCACCACAACTAGAGAAAACCCGCGCACAGCAACAAAGACCAAATGCAGCCAAAAAACAAAAAAATCCCCCTTGCTCTTTGCTTTGGTTGGTCCTGGCTTTATGAATAAATATGCTTTCCAGTTTTAGCACCTGCCCCTTGGCTCCTGCTTGGCTGAATGTTGATGGGGGTCTATGGAGTTGGTTCTGGGGGCCTCATCAGGTCCTGCCCTGAGAGGGGAAGACCTCTGTGGTCTGAAGATGAGAGCCTAGACCTGGGATCAGACAGACCTACTTCTGCTAAACTACTTATAAGGTGTGTGGCCTCTGCTAGTCACTTAACTCTCCACCTCTCAATTCCCTCATTTTAAAAAGAGGCAGGCATAATGACAGCTCCTTCCCCATGGTACGGTATGTATTGATCAAATGAAATAATGTATGAAAGTTTCAAAAGCAGTGTTGACAACACTGGAAAAACTCAACAGCTGTTTGTTGAGCATTTGTCTCACCTGCATAGCCTGGTCCTGCACCCCCCAGCTCACAGGCTACCCCTGAGAGAGGCTTCCCGGAAGCCTCCTCTCAAATGGTCAGTGGTATTGCCACCTTCCCCTGCCCCCTCCCAGCATTACTTTGCTTCATACCCCTTAACCCCAGCTGGCATTTTATAATCCATCTTTCTGTTTGCTTATTGTCCAATACCCCACTCTACCTGCTACTCTCCAGGAGGGCAGGGCCTCTGCTAGTGTTGTCCCCCCAAAGCCTGGAACAGTACCTGATTCTTGCACATGTGTTCAATAAATATCACCACTTCAGAGTATATTTTATATCCTAGTCATTTTAGCTCCCTCATAGCATGCTTTATTGTGAGCAATAAGGTTTTGAATCAGGCAGAACAGAATTTAAACCTTCCCTTTTCTACCTTCAGAAATGTACACTGGGGCTTCCCTGGTGGCGCAGTGGTTGAGAGTCTGCCTGCTCGTGCAGGGAGCACAGGTTCGAGCCCTGGTCTGGGAGGATCCCACATGCCGTGGAGCAACTAGGCCCATGAGCCACAACTACTGAGCCTGCGCGTCCGGAGCCTGTGCTCCGCAACAAGAGAGGCCGCGATAGTGAGAGGCCCGCGCACCGCAATGAGGAGTGGCCCCCGCTCGCCACAACTAGAGAAAGCCCTCGCACAGAAACGAAGACGCAACACAGCAAAAATAAATAAACTAATTAATAAACTCCTACCCCCCCACAAAAAAAAGTATTTAAGAAAAAAAGAAATGTACACTGAGCTCCTATTTTTTCATCTGTAAAACAGAGAAAATAATATTTATACTGTAGGGTTATAGTGAAGATGAAGCGAGATAATGGCACCAAGAGCAGTGACTGACATACAGAGGAAGCTCATCAAATCCTCGGTGAAGGAATAAATGACGGAAGGAAGACTGCACGAACCGGCCTTTTATCTGATCTCCCACCTTCCAACCCTTCTATCCCTCTTTGCTTCCTCCCTCCTTCCCCTCCCCGAGGCTGGCACGCTGGGACCCCTGCTAATCCCTCAGCCTCAGGGCCTCTGTCTCTGAGTCCCCTCTGGCAGGAGCCATCTGGATCAGCCTTAGAAGCTAGTACCCTTTAAAGCAAGGGTCGGCCACTACTTTAGCTCGAGTGCCACAAACATGGAACAAATTTTGCTGGAGGCACCAGACTGGCCAAAAGAACATTTTTCCAATTTTCAGAAAGGCATCACCAGCGCCCAATGGCCCTTTGACTTCCTGTTTTGTTTTTCTGTAAGGCCTTTCATATTCACTGCCCATATCTCTTTTCATCTTTCTTATCTATCAATCACTTTTAAGTAAAGAGTCATCCTCTTCTCCGCTGTTTTATTGTTCCCTCTCCCTTTGGTGGCTTTTGTCCTCTTCCTCCTTCCTGAAGAAGCAAGCCCCTCTCGGGCTATTTCCAGTTCTGTTTGTTCAATCTTCTCCCACATACTACCCCACCCTGCTTTCTTTGACTTCCTCTCTCTAAATGGCCAGAGTGTGCTAAGATTCCAAGATTCAGATGGGGAGGAGATAGAAGGTCTTTGTCATGGGACACAGTGAACCCTATTACCTCCCATCCCTCCCTATTTCAGCTGTCAAGGTGTAAGCTCTGGGTCTGCCCTGCCATGACATTTTCTAGATGCTTCTGTTAATACATAGAAAAGCTGGCACAGTGAGAAGAAATACAAAGGCCATGTGCTTTCTCTGTGGGGCTTCTAGAGAAGGGGATCAGGCTGGTTGTATCCAGGCTGGCTTATTTCGTAGTCTTCCTACCCTTTCCAGGAGTCAGTCTGTAAGACTTTTGGAAGCCACCCACAGGCGGCTCACAGGGCACGACTTCTCATCTCCGTCCACCCGGGGACCTGCCACTCTCCCCAAGGCCAGTCTCCTTTCCCTTCCTTCCCCTTCACCATCCACTTACAGCCTCTTGAGTCTACGTTTCCTCTTCTGAAAACTGAGAACAATAATCTTTCCTCTGGGCTCTGCACTGCTTAGAATGTGTTCTGAGGATTGGATGTGAGGGGGTCATCTAAGCATCTAGGGAGGAAAGGGCTTCAGAAATAGTCTATAAAGGTATCTTGCTTTCCTCACCATTAACACTGGTGAACTGGAGCCCAGATCACTTTTTTGTGTGTGCAGATTTGAGGGTAGGCCAGATTCAGAGAAGCAAGCTTAAGCCCCATCCGAGATGGAGTTGTATTTTCTCACTTGGAATAACGCTGTTGGAAAGCATTAACTCAACAGCTTACAGTCAGATTTTGAGTTTCTTTGACCTCATAGGCAAGCCGTTCCTTCCTGTATCAACATCCCCACTTCACACTTCGCACCTGAACTGAGCCAAGGTTGTGTCTCTAGAAAGCACGTGCTCCTGGAAACTTTGTCAAATCTGAAGACAGGGCCTTACCTTTGTCAGAATCAGACACAGTGCTGGGTACCCTGAAGTGACTGGGGCCCACCATGCTGTGAACGTAAATGTAGGAGCTGCTTTCAAAAGAGATCTTTTTATTGCAAAGAACAAGCTAAGTGGCTTGAGTTTTAAAAAATAAAACGTATTTTAAATGACACAGATATTTAGTTTAGAGGAAAAACAGGAAGGTATATATTAGGAGAATACACACACACACACACACACACACACACAGGAATACATTATTATGAACCAGGCATTGTGCTAAGCATTTTGCATACTAGATTCCATTTATTTAAATGTTTAAGAAGAAAAATGGAGGAAAAGAGTTTTCTAAGTAGCTAAAAGCATACATTTATCCTGTACCAGAGAATAAAGATGAATGAAAAGACCGGGTAAGAAAGTAGGTAAAAAAAAAAAAAAAAATCCTACGGAGAAACCAACTTTAGTCTGGGCTGCTAGCCAGAGGTATCTAGAAGAAAGGAGGTAATGAATTTGTAGAATGTCAGAGCTGGAAAGAGCCTCAGGAACTTTCCAACCACTGTTGGTTCCATTTTACAGATGAAGGTGCTGAGGTCCCAAGAAGGGAAGCAACACAGCCACCCTGGCACAACTGCTCATGTCATGTACCCTCCTTGGCCAGGGATCTCCCAGGGAAATCTAACGGTGTATCCCTGTGCCCTCACTGGCCAGGTTAAGTCACCATGTTCCATGGATGGAAGGGTCACCGTTAACCCATGAATGGGTCATTACCCTTTGTTGTCCTTGTGGCCCATTGCCTGGCAAGGCCTCTGGCTGACAACCAGGCTACCATCCATCCAGCCCTTGAATGATGTGCTCCCCCCGCTTCCACATGCATCTGCTCGTGCAGCCAGGGTCTTCGTCCAGGCTTAGGGCCTCAGTGTCATTACTGAGGACAAGCCCCCAAACTTGAGAAAGCCAGACTCAGCATCTGTCCTTCGAATCTGTCCTCGGATTCACAGAACACTCGAGCTGGCAGAGCCCACGTGTCCCCTGGCTCAACCCCACCAACTAGAGAGCAGTGAGAAGACTTACCCAAAGTGACACAACCAGCTGAAAACTAGTTGATGCCGGTGTCTAGCCTCGCTTCCCATAGGAAAGCACTGGTTCTGATTGCAGTAGTTCCGAGTTCTAGTAGGTTCCCGGCACTGATGGGTCTTGGGGGCGGGGGAGGGTTGCCACTGCCAGGATGACACATGAGGACCGAGGGCCGCCAGCTGGAGTGGGAAAGGGCTGTATCCACGCAGCCAATGTTTGTCCACTGCACACCTGCCAGGAGCAGCGCTCCCGGCATCTGCCCAGACCCTCACCTCACTGCACACGCACGGCTATCTCACGTGACCCTGCGAAGGACGCGGGACAGCCGACTTCCACCCCACTTGCTGGGGAGAATGAGTGGGCTCGGAGATAACACTTCACCGATTATAAAGAATAATGTGTTAAAAATATAAGCTTAATATAAATAATAAATGAGAGCAATATACTGTTAAATAATGGGCTATATTCACACAGCAAGTAAGTTATGGAACCTGAGGGCCTATGTCTCTAGGGCTGTGTTTCCTATGCAATCATAGTCAGATGATAAATACATTTATTTAGTATTTACCAGATACTGTTGTCCATATATATAGATAGATAGAGAGAGAGAGAGAGAGAGAAAGTCCAAAGAAAGGATATATATACATATATGTATATATATACATATATGTTCTCATTCTTTCTTCATAACAGCACTATTATCCCCATTTCATAGATAAAAATACGGAGGGACGGAGAGGTTGAAACAAAGCTCAAAACAAAGCCGTATTCAATTAGCAATGCTTTGTTCTGGGCTTTCCGTTTGTGGAATCTGGCCCAGCTCACTGTTTATCAGATGACTTCATCCAGTGATAAGCAGAAGGCTCCTTCCCTCACCGCCTCCGCACCACCCACACACACACTTTCTTTACTCCAAAAGGGAGCTGGACCAAAGCCCAGAAGAGGTTCCATGCACCTCTTTTTTATTCTCCTGGGTCATCCAGAATCTCCCTTCTTAAGCTTAATAACAAGAGGAAAGAAAATTCAGCTTAAGAGAGGGGCAAACCCTCAGTGAGAGGCAGTGTTTGTTCCGGGTGCGCTGTAGCTGAGCACGCAGCAGCCTAGAGCTCTGGGTGAAATGTCCAGGGGTCTGGGGTGATGGGGCAGCCAGGCAGCGCCAAGGGCGCCTCCCAGAGGGCAAGCGGGGAAGTGTCAGGGCCCAAGGCTCCCATAGGCTGGGCAGAAAGGGGCAGTGTGCTTAAATAACAGTGATATTAAGAGGGTTTGACTGCAATCTAGAAAGCAGTAAACTGATATCTTTAAATCCATCTAATGCCCTACAATCTAAAACCAAAGTATCTGGTATCAAGAGCAACTAAGTAGATAGTAAGTACAAGCAAGAAAAGGGGTGGGCGGTAGAGGGAGAAATCCAGGATGGAAAGAACATGCCAGTCAACAGGTAGGAGAGAGAGAAAGAGCAGGATAAACAGAGGATTTTCAAGAAAGTCCAGGAGAGAAAATGAGGTATTTTGAACAGAGCTGGGCTACGGGATGGGGGTGGGAATGGCATTGGCTTCCTTAGCACAGCATGGTTTGGGATGTCAGCTCTCCAGGCAGGCCAGCAGGTGGGGACCTGCCAGCCTTCAGGATGGAGGATGGTGGGCCCCATCCTCTGCTTCTCCAGCTCTGGGACTCTGTACTTTGGGGAAGGGCTGCCTCAGGGCCACAAGATCTTGTGATTGGTGACACGAGTGTGGCACCATCCCTGAGGAGGGGATGGAAATAGAAATAACGGATTAAGAAATGAAAAAAAAAATTCTTTTCGTTTCTCTCCCATCCCAGATCACTATGTCCAATAATAATGGGATCACCCACTTCCCCATCATGGTGGATCCCTGGCATCTGCTCAGTTCTTAGGCTTGTGGAGTGGAAGAATTATGCATCCTGAATCTAGACTAAAACCCTGGCAGGTTTTTGAAATGTCTTCTCCTCCAAAGAGCTCAAATTCCAAATGTGTCACTAACTATTTTTTGTTTTATCAATTGCTCACATGGTAAGAGGCTCAGGGCTCCAGACAAGTGAAGAGATCACTGCATATATAATTCAGTCAGAAACCCAAGCTAAGAGTTTGCCACCGTTAGTTGAGAGAATGTAAGGGCCCTGAGCATTACTGATTGCATGTGTGTGTGGCGGGGGGACCCATAAGCAACAGCAAATATGAAGTAGTCTGCAGTGGACACTGGGGCACCAGCCCAAAGGTGTCACACACAGGGGGTGTATGTCCATCCAAGCCACCATCCCTGCAGGGAGGCAGGTCTTGTGACTGTCTTGCTAAAGGCTCTCACCCAGGATGTCACTGAACGGTGAATAAAGCAAGTGTGAAGTAATGAACCACTGGGGGAGGTGACAAATCCTGGGGAAAGACTGGTCCTTGTGGGCCACATCTGGATGTGTGGAGAGCCACCAAAAGAATACTAACCAAGGTGGGACATTCACAAAGACACAGTCCTGAGGACAAGGGAATGAGAGTGGGGTTCAGGTGTGCCAACGACAGGATCCCGAGAAAGGATGACGCTCCGTGAGTAATTTTCTTTCCTCAGCTAGCTGAAAAGTGGTACTTGGCTACAGCTCTAACTTTTCCCATGCTATGTGGTGATTCCATCAGTGTTGGTTTCCTAGGGCTGCTGTAACAAACCAGTTGGCTTAAAATGACAGAAATGTATTGTCTCTTGGTTCTGGAAGTGATAAATCCAACATCAAGTCATCAGAGGGCCACGCTGAGGAGAACCAGCAACCCCCAGAAGCTCGGAAGAGGAGAGGAAGGATTCCCCCTGCAAGTACCAGAGGGAATCCTTCCTCACCTCTTAGTGGGCTTGCAGCTGCAGCCATTCAACCCCTGCCTGTGTCAGCACATGGAGTTCTTCCCTCCGTCTCTGTCTGTGGGGTCCAAATTTCCCTCTTCTTTTTTTTTTTTTTTTTTTTTTTTTTTGCGGTACGTGGGCCTCTCACTGTTGTGGCCTCTCCCGTTGCAGAGCACAGGCTCCGGACGCGCAGGCTCAGCGGCCATGGCTCACGGGCCCAGCCACTCCGCGGCATGTGGGATCTTCCCGGACTGGGGCACGAACCCGTGTCCCCTGCATCGGCAGGCGGACTCTCAACCACTGTGCCACCAGGGAAACCCCTCCCTCTTCATATAAGGACATTAATTATTGGCTTAGGGGCCACCACACCTTAACTTGATTCCTCGATTACATTGGGACCCTATTTCCAAATAAGATCACACTCACAAGAAGCTGGGGTTAGATTTGAACATATCTTTCTGGCTCAATTCACAACATCATCTGATTACCTTAGTCTTTTAGTAAACCTCACACAGCCTTGAGCTATCCTGTGAGGAGAAAGGGACGGAACAAGCAGAGTGTTTCCCACCTCCCATCCCTCCCCCTACAGTGGGGAGAGAAAGGTGTCCTATCTAAGCCTCCTTGAGGGATGCTGAGAAGAGCCGCAGCAATTTCCTCACTGACCCCTTCTCTTTCCCAATATATTTTAGAGGGAGATGAACCTTGAAAGGGGGGTGTGTGTGGTTGACATGTGTGCACTCATCTTATTCCACCTCCATCCCCACAGAAATTATAAAACTCTTGGGAGCAAAAATAGCTTCTGGCTCATATGTGTATTCTCTTCATCCCTGGCTCAGGACTGCCTCACTCAGTAAATATTTGTTGAATTGAACTGAATGGAATGAAATTGAGTTGTGGGGAAAAAAATCATGCCAATACTTTTTTGGCCTTAGAAAGTGAACAGAAAGGAATTTGTTAAAAAGAAGAGCAAGGGCTTGGGATGAAGAGAAAACTATTCCCCCATTTTCTGATGAGGCCACCAGGTGGGCCTCAAGGGGACATGCCCAGCTCTTTTTCTAGAACATTATTATCTTTTCAAGGGGCCCATGGCTCCTTGTCCTCTCAATAAGGATGTATGCTCCACACCTTCTTTACATTTTCAGCAATGTCAACCTTTTTAAAAAAGGCATCTCCATTTGAGATCCCTGGCATCTGGTTTGACTGAAACGTGTCTCTGTCCACTCAAGCTGAGTGCTGGGATGCTCCAGCTTTTCAGTGTGACCCACCAGCCTCCACTGGTAGCACAGTGGCCACAGGCATAAAACAGGGCTCTCTTCACTCCACACCCTTGCATTCATGGGAATTCTGGTTCCTTTTACCCTCCATCCAGGCCTCATCAGGTGGCATCTCACAGATTCCAAGAAAACATCTTAGCTGTATGTACCTGTGCCATTTCCCTCAGCTTCACATTTGGTTCACTAGGGTGCTATCTCTAGTCGCCCTCCAAATGGCAGCAATGCCACTGATTCCCACTTCTGTCCCCATAGGATGGCAGATGTCCCCCAGGTGATGCTTCTGTCAATGTTAGTACCAGGAAGCTAAAGAGCAGCCACTGACACTGGACTCACACCTCTGCTGCACCACTCACCTCCATGGGCAGGGCTGCCCTGGCCAAGCCACAGCACCAAGGCCACCACCGCTGTCACCAGCACTGCTTCCTACAGAGCCAACGCCATGGCTCAAACCTCCAACTCTGTCAGCAAAGCTTCTGCCTAAGCAGCCATCACCAGCCCCGAGGCTGTGGTCGGGCTGGGCTCTCCGTGCCTCTAGGAGGATCTAGAAATAACTCTGGGTATTTACAATGCCCGCTTGGCAGCCTCATCCCCCTGAGGTTCAGGTGTGAGACTATGGGGGCCGAATGAGGTGATCTGAGTGGAAGACCAAGGCTGTTTTCCAAGTGGTCCCTCCATTCTGGGGATGGATCACTGTCCTTGAACCTAGTGCAGGTGCTGCATTCTCTCTCTGCTCAGTCAGTCCCCAGCCTTCCTACCGCAGGCCTTTCAGAGCTTTGCTTCAGTGGACATCCCAACAGGCCTGAGTACTAGACCAAACTCCGGTAAAACTGAAGTTACAGATTCAAACAGGTCAGTTAAAACTTAATTGTTGCCTCACATGTATTTCTGCAGGTATGAAAGTAAAGCAAAATGGTGGGGCCTAAAACAAAGAGGACAGATCACACAGCCCGTCTAACAAAGACTAAGCAGAGGGCAAAACCAGAAACCCTGTGGTTTCATTTTCTTCTCCCCACTCAGCTCTTCCAGGAGCTCTGAATGTGTTTACTATAGCCACGGTCCTTGCTTTGGGAGATTGGTTAAGAACAATAGCCTGGGGCTAGGTACAAACAGAAATGCCCCAAATGGTGTGGGATAAGGTAAAGGTTATAATGCAGGTAGCCTGCTAGCTTTGTCAAAACCATTCCCAAGGCAGAACACAATTGGCTTTATCAAATTCTATCTATTTACTTTTTGTTGATGAGGAAGCTCTAATACCCAAGTCCCCACCTCACCTCCATTTATGATCTCAAGGCCACAGCAGGTCCTTGGATGAAAGGCAGACATCTCCTGGGCTGTCCTTGCCTGGAACTCACGGAGGACTGGTGATTCCTGATCTGAAAGACTGAGTGTGATGTGGATGAAGGGCTCTAAGGAGCTATGAAGAGCTCTAGGAATGCAGTGTCCTGTTAATAATGGGACCAAACTCAAACCAGCCCCTCCCCCAACCTCACTTGCACAGGAAGCCCATGGATCTGGCTTGAAGACTCCGAGACCCTCATCCTTCACTCAGAAGAGGCCCTCAAAGGGGAGAGAATGACTCCATAGGCACAATGGGAACAGGAGTGGAAAGAATTCGTAATAAATCTATCCTTTCACAGGCATGGAGAATCCACTGTGTCCATCCAGCACTAGGTTATGTGCTTCAGAGATGCAGGAAGTTTGAGACATGGCTCTTGTCTTCAGGGACAGGAATCTTCTTGAGCAAATTTAATGACTGATAGTAAGCCATGGAACACCAGAGAATGGATGAAAAATGGACATGCAAAAGGGCCAGCCACTCACTTTTCGGTTTTTACTCATGAGAATTTGCTTCAGCAAACAACAACAACCACAGCCAGAAAAGTAGCTTCCTCTCTCACTTTTCTAGTTCTTGATTCATTTTGAATGACTCCTTGAGGAATAAGATATGGAGAGTTGGCACCCGGAAATTGTTTGTTATTAACACCTATGCGAAATAAAAGATCAACCAGTTTTCACTTCATTTAAAGGATTTAACTGGTGAGAACCTTACTTAAGTAGGTACCTTCCTGATGTGGATTGAATAGTATCCCCCTAAAAGATATGTTCAAATCCTAACCCCTGCTACCTGTGAATGTGACCTTATTTGAAAGTAGGGTCTTTGTAGATGCAATCAAGTTAAGACGGGGTCATATAGGATTGGAATGGTCTCTAATCTAATAACTAGAGTCGTTATAAAAAGAAGGAAATTTGGGCTTCCCTGGTGGCGCAGTGGTTGGAAGTCTGCCTGCCGATGCAGGGGACATGGGTTCGTGCCCTGGTCTGGGAGGATCCCACATGCCACGGGGCAGCTGGGCCCGTGAACCATGGCCGCTGAGCCTGCGCATCCGGAGCCTGTGCTCTGCAACGGGAGAGGCCACAGCAGTGAGAGGCCCGCGTACTGCAAAAAAAAAAGAAGAAGGAAATTTGGACACAGAGACATCTGGGGAGAACACCCTGTGAAGGTGGAGGCAGAGACTGGTGTGATATGTCTACAAGCCAAGGAACACCCAGAATTGCCAACAACCAACATGGGGCTAGAAGGATCCTCCCCTACAGACTTCAGAGGAAGCACGCCCTGCCGATCACTTGACTTTGGGTGTCCAGCCTCCAGAACTGTGACAGAATACATTTCTGTTGTTTTAAGCCACCCAATTTGTGGTACTTTGTCACGGCAGCCCTAGAGAAAGAATACGCTTCCTTGATCTCTACTTTTCCCCCATAGCCACTGCTCCTCTCACTCCCCTGCCTTCTCAATACACACACACACACACACACACACACACACACACACACACACTTCTAAAAACAGGAAGTTATTTTAAAACCTAGACTTGGAGCTGCTTCCTGCCTGACCAAGATCCACACGTTCCTAACACTGGGCCTTGATCCTAGAGCACAGTTTCCTGTGGCAGAGTAACCCTAAGACTGACACAGAAGCTGGAAGAGACACCCCAAAAGTGCCTGCGGAGCAAACACACTAAGACAACGCTGAGCCGAGAAGCCCACAGAGAACAAACAGCTACTGGCTTGAAGGGAAGACACAAAGTGCAAAGACTCTAGGGAGAACAGCACTTTCTTTGCTCCAGGCTGACACAGCCCCAGGCTGGGCCTCCCAGGACCATTTCAGCCTCCTGTAAGCTGGGAGAGCCCATTGTTAGGGGTGGTACCGCCCCATGCCATAGCAAGCCAAACAACCTGAGAAGGAGGATGCCATTGAAGGGGGAGACATTCAGATTCCTTCTCAGCAGGAACTTGGCACCAGAGGCCTCTCAGCTCTCTCTTTCCAACCCATCCATGCCTTTTCATGAAAGCACAGGCTCAGCTGAAGTAAGGATGCCTTAGAGCACAAAGAACTCAAGCAATCAAAACCCCAGCCACCTGTACATTTGATTAGACCCAGAAGGTTTGGTTTTAGGGCCCTTGTGGAATTTATTTACATCACTATTCCCCTCCTCCCAAATCGGTAGTTCACAAACACCAACCCATTTCCTAACCCATTAAAGCACTATTAGAAGTCAAGAGACTCACATTCAATTCAAGCTCTTCTAAGCAATAGTTGCCTTCCTCTTCTGTAATTCCTCTCGGTGCCATGCCTTGGGGGAAAGCTCAGTAATGCTGCCAAACGGAAGACTTTGGGACCTGAGTTTTGGGGCAGCACGGATCATTGCATCCAAGGAGGTATTGCACAGAGCCAGGTGCTTGTTTATTTACCTCCCTGGGCCAAGAGGCCTGCATCATGTTTAGAAATCCATCTTGGCAGAATGATAGAATGGGAAGAAAAAAATCACTGAGCAACCAACTGGTCCAACACCTTCATTTTACAGCCCAGAGAAGTGAAAACACTTCCCAAGGCCATACAACCACTTGTGATGGAATAAGGACTTGTACCCAGTTTCCCTGACTCCCAGCCTAGTACTCTTTCTGGACCTGTAACCAGAGAAGGGAAAATAATATGTATTGTGGTAAAGCAAGGACAGGGGTATAGGGAACCCTAGGCCTTTGAGAAACTGGCACATTCTAAAGCATCACCTTGATGGCTCTGATCAGTAGCCCCTTTTCATCCTTGCTAGGTCATCCCCAAGTTGCCAGCCAAATGGATGAATTGCTGATATTCTTGCTTCCCTAAGAAAAGCATCTCTTGGAGGGTTAATAAAGCTGTCTGAACCATCCTACAGGAGGCCACCTTACATTCAGAGAGCACTGCTGCTCTGCTGATTGGTGTTTTGATGACCAATGAAGATCCAACTTCTTGTGCTTATTGTTGGATATCTAGGTCTTCAAGGCCCTCTACAGTCTGATCGGTCCCAACTACCCTAATCGACCTTGCCTCGCTTCCAGGTGGAGATTTGTAAATGTTTTTACTGTCTGGCTTCCATCCTGCTTCCTTATAGCACCCTATATTCATTTAAGGTAATGTTAGCTGTACCAGTGAAACCTCAAAACTTCAGTGATTTAACGTAATGTGTCTTTTCCACCTAACAGCTGAAACAGGCACTTCTCCTCCAGGAGAGTAATTCAGAGACTGAAGCTCCTTTCATCTTATGGATCTGCTGTCTCTAACATATGGTTCTCAAGATCACACTGAGTGATCATGTCCACTGCAGCCGCCAGACAGGAAAGGAACTTGGAAGAGTACGTGTGGGAGCCTGCCTAGAAGTGATGTGTGCAGAATGGCATCAATTCCCCTCATATTCTTTGGTTAGAACTCAGTCACATGGCCACACCCAACTGCAAGGGACGCTGGGAAACACAGTCCAACTCTATGCCCAGGAATAAGAGGAAAGAACTTGGTAAGTTAGCTAGTAGTTTCCACTGCACGTCCCAAATTCTTTTGTGTGTGTGTGTGTGTGGTACGCAGGCCTCTCACTGTTGTGGCCTCTCCCATTGTGGAGCACAGGCTCCGGACGTGCGGGCTCAGTGGCCGTGGCTCACGGGCCTAGCCGCTCCGTGGCATGTGGGATCCTCCCGGACCGGGGCACGAACCCACATCCCCTGCTTCGGCAGGCAGACTCTCAACCACTGCGCCACCAGGGAAGCCCACGTCCCAAATTCTTTAGGTGGACTTTCCTCTGCCTTGTCTTGTGAAATCATGACAGAGGATAATGTTTGGTTCTCCTTTTCATTGGCCACCTCCCACTAGGGAAGCCGAGGGGCCAAGAAACTTCTTCACTAGTTGTATAGCCAGGGACCAAATAGTCACTTAAACTCAGCCGATCACATATTTTCCATCAGGACTTTGAGTCTTGAACAGGACACAAAAGATGCCACAAGCGATGGAGAGAGCACTTTGAGGTCATTTTTATTGTACTGTGGTGGGACTCGGTGGTGGTGATGGCCTCTGGGGGGCACTCACATGCCCAGTGTCATAAGCAGAGCCCAGGCTGATGTCTTCATTTCTGTCTGCCACACCCACTCCGCTGATCCTCCTTTTCCCAGTGCCATAGTGTTACCTCCCACGTCTCAATATCCCCACCTTACTCTAGAGTGGAAAGCAAGGTTGAGAACAGCGGCACAGGAAGTAAAGAGAGTACCCTGAGGAGTCACCTCTCTCACCAATGACTGAAGAAATCCAAGAGATCTCACCTTTATCAACACTCCCTTTATTTTCGAACGAGAAGAAAGCAAGTGACAAAAGATGTAAAGATGGCAAAACCCAGGGAACCATGGGGCTAACCAGATATTTTGACCACCCGCTACCTTATTTTTACCTCCCTTTACTAGCAGAAAACTTTCACACATGGTACCTCCACCCACTGGCTAGTACCAATTTTGTCTTAACTTATTGGTCTTGGAGCTTAAAGACAGTGCCCTAGTGGCTCTTCTCCTTCTCAGCCCCACAGACTGCTCTACTGTCTTCTCCACTCCAGATCAGGGGTCAAGTCAAGTGAATGTTTGGAAGAGCGGGTCCTTCTAAAAGCCTTTCCCCTTGGAGTAAAGCTGCCCACCCTCATCAGTGACCACCTGCAAAGGTAATAGGCATGGGAGACATTGAGATGGAAAACTCTGTCCACACTCCATCTCCATGGGGAAGGGGCTTCTGAGCAAAGTGAAGGCGACCAGTCTGAGGCAGACCTCCCACCCGGGGAGGAGACGCTGTCCTGCTTCTAGGTCACCCACCTGTCTGAGAGAAGGGATAGAAAGGACACTGGATCATGGCTGAGGACACCTGACTCAAGAGAGTCACAGAATTGAAAGTAAAGGGACTGGGACTTCCCTGGTGGTCCAGTGGTTAAGACTCCCTTCTGCCATTGCAGGGGACATGGGTTTGATCCCTGGTCTGGGAACTAAGATCCCACAGGCCACACGGTGCAGCCAAAGATAAATAAATAAAAAACAAAAATAAAAAGTGAAGGGACCTTAAACACTACTTAGTCCAGCAGTTTTCAAACTTTTAAAACTCAGAAACTCTGTCTTCAAATGACATTCCATATGGAATCCTGACATATAACAGATAAAATTGGAATGTTCTGATTGAAGCAGGCATAGAAATTCTTAGTTCTGGCTTCCTGGCTCCCACTCCACCCCCTGAGTAGGCTCAGAGGCACTCATGGTCCCTGGAATTCCAGTCTGAAAGCTCCAGATCTCGCCCAACTGGTTGTTCATTTCATAAATGAGGGTTCTGAGACTCGGCAAGTCTAGCCATGGCAAAGACTGGAACCCATGTCTCATCCCCACTCCAATTCTCTTTCCACAAAGTTTGCCATTTTTCAACTCAGTTTCTTCATCTTTAAAATGGGGATAGAACCAAAATATCTGCCTCATCTACCAAGGGGCTCTCTGAGGATCAAATGCGTGTGAAAGCATAGTGAAAATCCTAGAGCTCTTTTACTGCTTTTCTAGAGTAAGGAAACTGTATTCCCTGATGCTCCCTCAACATCCCTTGTTTCTGCTCAGAGACTCCTCTTTCACCTCCATGTGGGCAAAGGGAAACTGAGGATTTGGGCTTAAAGACCAATATGAGGCTCCCCATCAAGAGGGTCCCCAACTCTAGGTGCAGAGGGCGGGTAGGTGCCTTACAAGTGGGGCTCAATGCCCCTGGAGGAAACACAGCATCTGAGAAGTCTCCTGCCCGCTGTCAGAACGACTCCTTGCTATTTAAAAAGGAGCTTTTAGGTTTCTCAGGAAATTCTCAGAAGTCCCATTTCCTTACTGTTTTGCTGTGAGGAGCTGCATTAAGTACCTCAGGGCTGCCTACTTACCTCTCAGCCTCCTCCATTAAGCATTACCTTTATATCTCACTCTCTGCCTCTCAGAAGATGAAGCGCTCCTTGCCCAGGGCTTCAATTAGCACCTGATAGGACCAGCGCTCTAAGCAAGCAGCCTTCCATCTCTTCCGGAAGGTAAGGTGGAAGTGAGCTTGGAATGCTGTGGTCTCATTCTCAGGGCTGGGGATGGGCAGAGAAGTAAAAGCCGATTCCTCCCCTTTCACCTGTCTAGAGATGAGGGACATCTAGGAGGGTCCATGTGCCTTACTTGGACACCCTCACGTTCAGCTCCAGAGCCTCCCAAGCATGAGAGGGAGAGGGTGGGGGGTTTCAGAGGACAGAATTGAAAGTGGTCACGTCATGTCCATTGCCCCAGCAGTCCGTGCCCCGTGAATCACCATGCCTGGGGACTAGCTTTCCCTAGGCACATTCTGGATCCACTGGATTCCAGTGAGAACCACACAATGAGAGTATTATTAGCTCCCCTGAGCAAAAGATATTCACCAAGGATAAGGATTTGACCTGCATGACACATGGGGATTTTGGCAGACGTGTGCTAACTGGGGCTTTGGCACCTCAGTGTAGGCAGTTAATTTATCTGACGGAATACTGCTCCCTCCCGACTCTGAAAGGACCCTGCAGGCATGTTCATCTGACGCTGCGAAGGGCTCTGCTGAGAAGCCAAGCGTGGGTTGAGAGGCCTGGGAGAAGAGTCAGGGACACTGACAGGCGCTAAGCCAGGGTTTCCCACACCAACTATACTTGGCACATTTTAGTGAATCGGAGACAAGCATCAGCTCCAACAGAATGGAATGGAGGTCGCACTGAGGGCCTCAGCTCTAGGCTTCCCTTATACTGTGAAGAAGTAGCACTCAGTGGGAAGACTAAAGGCTGCGCTAGGGAATATGCTTACATCACATGCGGAAGGGTTTAGGCTAGGTAGAAGAAAGAATGTCACAAGATCAGTTGTGCTGTTTCAACATGTTTAAGGAAATGGTATCCAAATCCTCAAGGCCTGATCATTTCTCTCAAATATTTCTTTAATTGGCCCTCTCTTCTCTAAGGTTAAGGACACATCAACTTTCACCTACACAGCAGAGTTAGTCCTAAGTGCCTCTGGTCTTGCTTTCTTCCAAACTAACCTCCACTCCTCCACACAGCAGACAGAAGTATCTGTAAAACCAAGTCTGACCATGCCACTCCCTTCCCCAGATAAAGGCCAGGACACTTGCCATGTGGTCTCCCACTTTGCCTTCCAGCCACACTGATCTAGTCTCGTTTTCTGCCCCATCCCATGCTGTTTCCAGCTCTGTGACTTTGCATCTTCTAGTCCCTTTGCCTTGAACGCTCTTCTCTCCTCTACTTTACTCCATCCCCCCGTAGCATCCCTGGCTCTCCCGTGCAGCCAGGGATTTTCCGATGGGGTTGTCCCGAAGCTCTGAGGTGGTGAAGGTTGTGCAGGGGCTTGGAGGTACAGCCATAAGTTAGATACCTTATTCTTTGCCTTCTGATCAAGATGTGACGAGCCCTTGCTTCGTGTCTACTGTAGCGTGGCTGATTTCACCCGGAGAGAAGACTTGAGGGCGGGGACTCCAATGGGGCCGGCATCTGTTCTCACTTCCTTTCTGCACATGGGGCCTGTGTGCCCATGGGCTGCCTTATCCAAGTCACGATCCAGCCCTCAGTGGGAATGATCTAACTACCCCCCTTCCCAGAGAAGTAGCCATGAGAAAGGAACCGCCATGGTCATGTGTGAGAGGGAACTCTCTGCCTCAGCCACATGGGGCACACACTCTCCTCAAAACCCCGGGCGTAATTGTAGGGTAAAATATCATGGTTTGGTTTTGCTTTTGGAAAAAGACAGAGGGCTAAATATAGCGGCCTGTCTGGAACACATTCCCCAGGGAGTCTCTACCCTTTAGAAAGAACTGGAGAGAAACATCTCCTGAGCGGGAGCAATACACCCATGAGGGATGCGGGCATCAGACTTCATTCCTCCCTTTCTTGGAGAGGAGCTCTCTGCTGGCACAGGGCTTCCACAGGGAAAGCAGCAGTGACAGCCCTTCCACTCCTGTTCAAGGTCCTGCAATAGCTCCCCATTGTCTTTAGGATAAAACTCAACCTACTGTGAAGGACCCTCAGGGATTCTATAATATGACCTCCACTGATACTTTGTTTGAACAAACAGTGACTGAGTGCCTGCCTGGTGGCAGCTTGACGCCAGACCTGTGAATGCAGAAATGGAATCATGGCCCCTGCACTGCAGGGGCTCGCAGTTTCATGGGTATGACAGTTGGTTTTATGTGTCACACTTGGCTAGGAGACAAGCTCCAGTTATTCACTCGAACACTAGCCTGCACATAGCTGCAAAGGTATTTTGTAAGTGAGATTGAAGTCCATAATCAGCTAACTTTAAGTAAGGGAGGTTATCCTCAGTGATCCGGGTGGGACTGATTCCATCAGTTGAAAGGCCTTAAGAGCAGGGCTGGGGCTTCCTGGGTGCAGAAGTTCCATCTGTGGACAGAACTCCAATGATGTCTGAGAGTTCCAGTCTGCCCTCCCGGACAGCCTGCCCTTTCGATCTCACACTTGCACGGCTAGTCCCCACAACTGCATAAGCCAATGCCAAGCAATAAATTGCTGATACAGTAGGGATGCCACGGTGAGGTGGTGCCCTGGCCATCAGGAAACATGGCCTGCACTACCAGTCTGTAACCCTGGGCCAAACACACCACGGGCAGAGTACGTTTTCTATGCCAGGCATCGTACTAGATATTGTATTATCTTAGTTACTCTTCCCAATAAGAGGGCTAGGTAGGAGTTGCAGAGGAGGAAACTGAAGCTCATAAATATTAAGTAATTGACCCAAGGTTATACAACTAGTAAGGTGCAGAGTTTGGATTCAAACGAATTCTGCCTGGTCCCCAAACTTGGGGTCCTTCCAATACATGGTACATCCCTGTCACCTCTTATCTCACCAAACAATCTGAGTCTCAGGTTCCTCATTTCTGAAAAGAGGGGGATCCCCAAAGTCCATTCAACTAAAAGGTGGCAGAATGGAGGAATTTGTATCCCTGTAATAGCTGGTAGCTGAGTCTCTCTTCAGAAGAGAGTGTTTTTGTTGGGAGTAGACTTAGGTAAGTGTTTCTGGTAGGAAAAAGGTCCTTCTCCCCATGTCCTAGAAATCAAATGGCCTCAGGCTCTGAGGAAGAAGAGGCTGCTCTGAGCATGGAAGTGGGGATAGGAGGCCTCAGAGACAGGGAGTGAGAAGGGGAGAGAGAAAGTGAGGGGAGAGAAAGGGAGCCCAGAGATGGCAGGTCCGTCTTGCCCGGTGGTGCTGTCCAAGGTCCGTGGTGCAACCTACCAAAAGCACAGTAATTAGAGACAGTGACTTTTTTAGCTGGAGAGGAGGGACTTTAAAAAGATCCAAGTTTCACATTGGGATTAATGAAGAGTGATGGAGATGTCCTTCAAGAAAAATAGAATCCGAGAGGTGAAGGGAGTAGGGACAATACAAAGTTCATTTTGCCAAAAGTCTACCCATCCACTGCTTCAGAGATTAGTCAAGATCTTGGGAAAGGCTTTCACTTTAATAATCCATGGAAATAGGAGACTATTCAATGCAATTTCAACTACATTTCAAGGGACCTGGAGGCCCTAAACTGACACAACTGAAGTGCTATGACCCCAGTGGTTGTCTACATCCTTCATATGCCAGAGCTGGCTCCAACCCAGGCACTCATGTTCTGATAGCATCCCGCCCTCATGTGGGGTTCATGGTCTTTGGCAGGTTGGATTTTGCCTATTAGTGAGTACGGTTGGTCTTATTAGGTAGGCTGAATATTCCTGAGGTGCTCACATAAGTATGAGGTCTCTTGCTCCTCTGTGGGCCCCATAATTCCTAACTCAGAGTCTGACACATGGGCAGAGGGAATTCTGCACCCGTAGATTGAATGCTACCCTGGGGTCCTAAGGAGAAGGACAGGAGTCAACAGCAGGGACTAAAGAGCATTGTCCTCAGTGGCTGTTTGGCTCCTGAACCCTGGGACTGGGTGCCCCACCTCAGCAGCCGGAGCAGAAAGTACAGCAGGACTGTGCCCAGGACCAGGTGTCCTACCCCTGTGGCCCCTCCAGGAAATGCTTCCCTGCACCAAAGAGAAAAATGCCTGACGGGGTCAGGGACTCCAGAAGTCCTGCAGCTGGCAAAGGATCCCTGGCTATCTCCAAAGGATGCAGGTAGGAGAAACCCAGCATCAGAGGAGGAAGTAACCTCATGTGGTCTCTATGTGGGATCACACTCCCAGTATCCCCAAGAGAAATGGATATCCCCCCCTATCTTTCTAGATCCTAGAATGATCCTATGGTCTGCTACAGTCCCAACAACCCGTGCCCTTGCAGAATCTCTCCCTCTCATCTCACCTGTCTCCATCGTGCTCCAGCTCTCTCCTCAAGGGAACCGAGGACAGCCGGCCCCCCTGCATTCTACTTTAGGGGAGGCCTCTTTCAGGAACCACTGGAGTAGCTGTGTGCCTCGCTGCCTGCACAGTAAACCCTGGCCTTTTCCCTTCCTTCCTGCTGTTCTTTCTCTAGTGACAACTGTGTCATTTGCTGATGAGAGCAAGAGACCCAGAGAAAATCCACCTGGGAGGCAAGGGAGAGAAAGAGCAAAGAGCTCTAGGAAGATAGGACTGGTCAGGCACTGATGTAAACAGATGTGATCTCTCCTTCCCCAAGTCAATGATGCGTTTTCTCAACAGCAGTGAGCTCAGGTGACAGAGGCACTGATCTCACACTTGGTTGCATAGACTTTTCTGATTATTGAGAGCCGGACACAGGACCCCGAATCTCATCACTGTGTTATTGTCACCGGATGGGCTCACTGGACACTGAGGCGGGGGAGAAGTGCGAAGGAGGGAAGATTCATAGAGAACCATCTTTGGTCCACTTTCTGGAACTGCAATTGGCTCCACCACCCCCTCTGCCAGAGACGTAGTGATGGACATGGAGCTGGGGAGACAAGAGAGCCTGATTCCTTCAGATGCCACGAACTCATGGCTTTAAACCACGGGAAGAATATTTCAATTGTGTCAGGAAAGGCTGTTTTCAGGTAGCCTTAGCCATCTTGAAAGGTCCACGGTACCTGTATATTATTATCAGGCTGACTACAAACCATTTTCATCTCTTCATTTAAGGAGGTCCCTTAAGAACTAGCTAGGCTTTGTTCACCGATGTTGAGTTACAGAGGTCTATAGCCAGTCTCCCTGGCTAGAGAAGGATGCATCGTTTCTCTCTGTAACTGGTGCTTCTCACTACTCCGTGCTGGCTCTCCCCTACCCTTGGCATACATTTGCAGGGTATTATTTACATGATCTTCTTCTGTTTTTCCCTTTCTTCTTCCAACTTGCTGGGCCCAAATTCAGAAGGCCTTTCCATCCCTGACATCCTGGGTCGTCTGACTTCAGCCGATGGCATTGTCAGTCCTGGCCTGGCTTCTATTATGAGCCTGTTTCAGGAGGAAAAGCAGCATTAGGTCTTGAACCTTCATCTCCAGAATTCACACACTCCACCTCCTGGCCTGCTCCTACCACCACCCTCTTTCTCTGTTTTCCTTTCTGTATCAAGCTCTGTCACCCTCCATGTCTACTTACTGCTTCCTTGATTCCTCAAATGCTTACCCTTCCTTTGGATCTAAACTGTTCTCCCGTCTAGTTTGGCGGCTGACTCGGTTTGGGCTTTCCCCCTCTCGCCAGGATTTTCGGCCCTTTTAAGACTCCCTTTCTCCTCTCCCTCCTTGGTATTCAACATGTTGTCCACAAACCAACTGCCTAGGCACCACCTTGAAGTTTGTTAGAGATACAGGGTCTCAGGCCCCACTCAGACCTATGGAGTCAGAATCCTGCTCCCAGCAGGATGCCCAGATTATCTGTGTCCACAGTAAAGATTGGGCGACTCCACTCTGAATTAGAAGATGCATTCCTGACAGCCTACACGGGGATTGTTTTTGCCCCATTGTATTCCCAGCACTGACTGCTATGTCTGGCAAATAGTAGATCCTCAATAAATATTAACTGAATGGGTGGATCTCTGGGTTTTTCTCTCTGACCTCAGGTACTATGTCCTCTTCCAAGAGGCCCTCTGCCACATTTGTACCCCTTGCACCCCCCTTCACCTTGTCCCTCCCACTCCCATTTTTTTCTCCTCCTCTGCCACTGGGGACAGGATCAGACTGGTGTGTAGGAGAGGAGCTTGCTGGAGGTGGCTCAAAGGCCCCAGCAGAAGATGGCATCAGGCTGTAGGCTTTGCTCGTGTGAGCCACAGAGAGGACCTTCACATGGAACAGGAAAGCTCTCACACTCCCATCACTGTCTTCTCCACTCATCAACCAGCAAAACCTCAGATGTGATGAGGGCCCCAAGAATGTCTTGGAGACAATCCTTTTAGGGACAAGAAATGCTGGTTCCAAGTGACACAGAACCTGAGGTCTGGTTTGCTTCTGCATTCACCCTTTTATTAAATGCACAGGTTTGAAACACTAGTAACAGGGAAGGGGTTGAAAAAGATATACAGAAACTAAGGAATAAAGTATGCCCTCTAGGAGCTTGCAGAAGCCCAGGAAATGCGTCCTAAAATACCTCAGTTGTTTCTGACGCTTTTCTTTTATCATAGCGCGCCCTCTCGTAGGAGCGGCAGGAAATCAAATTGAGCTCCTGGCCAGATTACACAAGGATGCAAGGATTGTCAAAGTGTAATTAAAAGGTGGGGGAGGAAGGGAGAGAAAGCTCAGAGAAGGAAACGGACTGCACTGGCAAAGAGGAAGATAAAATGTAGAGATGGGGAGAGGAGAGAGGAGAAAGAGGACCAAGAAGAAAGGATGGCTTTTGCAGTCATAAAATGGTTACACTGTAAACCTTTAGTATGTATATTTTTAAAAAGCCCTCCACCTTGCAGTTACTTAGTAAGCAGGCGAGAAACTTCAGCAGTGAACTTGCAGACTGTGCATTCAACCACCTTCTGAATGTCAAGGGTGGACGGCTGATAAGTCTATTCCCAGGGGCTCTCTTGGCGCCATATGTTCTCCAGTGCTCCATCCTGAACAGAGCAAGTTCCACAAGGACACGCCAGTGGGAGCCCTGCCTGCCGAACTCCTGTGTGAGAACAGGAGGCAGTCGTCCTGACCCCTATCCAATGGGCACAAGCAGATCTCAACAAAATCTATAAGGCCTGGTGTCCCAGGGAGAAACTTCAGGTGACAGTCCCCGTGGCCGTGGCCGGGCCAAGCAGGGCAGCTGCACCTGAGGGCACGATGCTTGAGCTGGCTGCAAAGCGAGGGTTTTTTTTTGTTGTTTTGTTTTTGGTTTTTTTTTTTTGACTAGAAGGCATAGAGTCAAAGATCCAGTGACTTTCTCCAGCTGAGACCGTGAATAGTCGCTGAGAAAAGGCTGATTGCTAATTACAAGGTGGAATGAAAACACAGAGACGGGGAAGACAACAAACAGGGTTGGGAGGGCAGGGGAGGGCAGGAAGCTGAGGGTCACTGGATCCCCTCTCCATGGTCGCCTCGGCCACTGGCTTTCCAGCCCATTGCTGCCACACACCAAGCCCTCCGCCATGTCTCCATCACACCAGCAACTCCTAGGCTAATTGACTCATCCTCCCAGGAGGCCTTGGGGCAGGAAAGGGATGTGGGTGGTTGACATAGAGTTACACACAGAGAGGAGGAGCTCCAGGAAGACAGGTAGGTGCCTTGGTTGGTATATTACAGCGGGGCTTGAGTCAGGGACATTTACCAGCATTTCCTTAACCTCATTAACCATCATCTGTGAAGAGGGGTAATGATACAGACGTCACAAAATTGTTGGGACAATCAACTGGGATTAAAGTAAAGCATGTTGTCCAACACCTGGAGTAAACATTAAGAAACGACTAGCACTATGTTTACGTTTGGGGATTATTTTGGCACTTAACCATCCAGCATGTCAAATGAAGAACATATGTATAATTCTTACATGAAAAGTAATTAGGATTGAGTGACAATTCCTTCCTAGACATTTGAACAGTGGTTCTCAAACTTTAGTGAGCAGAAAAATCACCCGGTGTGCCTGGTAAAAATGCAGAGTCCACACCACCTGCAAAACCCACCTCTACTCATGACCATTGGATTCAGTGTGTCTAAGAAGAGGCCTCTGCCACATTTCCTGGAAATGCTCTGTTTGTGGGTCTGTCTGTAAATTCATTGAGGGAAGCAAATATACCTTGCTCATCTCTGTATCCCAGACTCTTAGCCTAGCTCCTGGGACATGGGAGGCACTGAGGAATGTTGTTTGAACATTCAAAGTGCCCATTCGCCCTTGAGAATAGTATCTGGGGGAACTGGGGGAATTCTTAACGCCGAACTACAGTTAGGACCTTTATTTTATAATATATCTTACCCAGAGGGTGGGTGCTGAGCCAGAGCACAGGAACATGACTAAGTCCACCAAAAATATTTAGTGCCTTTGATAGCAGCGCCTAAGATGAGATAGGAGAAAGGGCTGGTTTGTACATTTCTAAGAGCAGAGTTTATAGAGAAAAAGTAATAAGTCCTCAGAAGAGAATAAAAGGGTAATTTTTCTAAGCCAAGGAAGTCAAGTAAGGAGGGAAGAAAGGCCATCCTGAATAATATGGAAAGGTAGAAGCAGTGAGGATTCCTTTTTCCTCCTACTTCTAGCTTCTGGTTTATGCTAAAGTTCCTGGGCCTCCATCCAGTTCTGCTACTACCTGACTTCGTGAGCAGGGGTAACCTCTTCATTGTCCCATCTGTAAATAAGAATGATGTCATCTCTACCATGAGCAACAAAAGGCCGACCTTGGCCATCTCTTGAGCCTCATCTTCTGCAGCCATGCTAAACCTTTGTGCTTCCAAGCTTTTGTATTTGCAATGACTCCTGCTGTTACTTCTTTCCTTGGTGATCAAACTACTCTCGGCCTTTAAAACTCAGCTCAAGCATCAGCTCTTCCAGGAAGCCTTCCTTGAATGCTTGCTTTCATTTGGATGCTCCCTCCCCACTCACGGTTTCCCACAACACCCATTATAGGACCTGTCATTCTCTTCTGCATCTGTTGCCTTTTCTGTCTCCCCATGAGATTCTGAGTAAGGACTGCCTTGATTCACCTCTGGGTTCCCACATTTTAGCACAATGTCTAGCTCATTACAGATGCTCAACAAGTGCTCAAATAATTTGTTAATTACTAGAAGTAAAATGCATGGGGAATAAGCTTCCTGGGTGTGATAGGGGTGGTGGCTGGGTGGCAAAAGCCAAGGCATACAATTGCACAGGGTTGTAATACACTTAACTCCCAGGAGAAAAGAAAGTGAAGTAAAGGACCAGGTGCACTAGAAAGCATGCACAGACCTGTTCTGTGGCCTTAATAAGAAAGCAAGTTGGGAAAAATGTAGGGTATCTTCCCTAGAAAGACTTAGAATAGAAATGAAATATCTTTATGCAACTACAGGCAAAAGTCAATACCAAAACCATAGGGGAGAAAGAAAATCTCCACTCAGAAAACTCCTTAAAGGGAGGATTTGGGTCATAAGATCCTGGTGGGGGGTTAAATCAAGATTTCTTCAATTGTAAGTGGGCCCTGTTGAACTTCCTTCCCAGCGAAATGTAAACAGGACTGGCCTTGCAGAGTTAGAAAGCCCTTGGATATGACATCAGGGAAATTGCCACAGATGCTGAGCAATACCCTTGCTCCTCTTTAATAGTTTCCTGGATATAAAGTGCCCAAAGAAAACATGGTCAATGTCAAAGAAAACATGGTCAATGTTCACTTGCAGATTATTGAGGGAAGAGCCTGTGTCTTTAAATTGATCTATATCTCCCCCTCCTTACACACACACACACACACACACACACACACACACACACACACACACACACATAATCTGAAATGGGGCCAGGCAGCTACACGGGCTGGGAGAATACTCAGTCAAAACAGATTTGAGTGAATAACAACCCATTTCCTTGGGTTCAGGTTTGTTGACAAACATTTACAGAGTGCTCAATACTTGCCCAGCTCTGCACCAATAGCTTGAAATGCTTTATTTCATGCAATACACACAATTAGTTTATGAGGCTGGAATATCACTGTTCCCATTTCACTGATGAGGAAACTGAGGCACAAAGAGGTTAAGAAACGGGCCCATGTTTATGCAGAGAGTAAGTCGTAGAGCTGGGATAAAAACCCAGGCAGTCTGGCCTCAGAGTTCCTGCTCTTAACCAATACTTTCTACTGAAGAGGCAAAGCATGTGTAGGTGCGGACTGCTGATCTGTTCCTGGTACCACCAGGTGTGATGGGCTGAATGTTTGTGTCCCCCTCCAAACGTGTATGCTGCAACCCTAATGCCCCATGTGACTGTATTTGGAGATAGGGCCTTTAAGGAGGTAATTAAGGTTAAAGGAGGGCATAGGGGTAGGACCCTAATCCAATAAGACTGGGATCCTTATAAGAAGAGATGCAGAGAGGAAAGGCTGTGTGAGGACACAGGGAGAAGACAGCCGTCTGCAAGCCAGGAAGAGTGGTCCTACCAGAAACCAACACTGCCCTCGCCTTGATCTTGAACTTCTGGCCTCCAGACTGTGAAAAAAATAAACGTCTGTTGTTTAAGCCACGCAGACATGGTATTTTGCTATGGCAGCCTGAGTAGACTGATAACACCAGGCCAGCATCCGGCAAGGCACAAAGATAAACAAACTTATGACGTGGGCAGAGGATGCCTTGGGTGCCTGCCCAGAGCCTGTTTGACCACAGCCTCCTCCTCCAATTCCCACCCTCATCCCCGGAGTCTCAGAGCTGACCCCAGCACCCCAGGCCCCAGTGGCAGCTTGTCCTGTGTACACCATCAGAGTGTCCTGTCCTAGGTCCCACCCTACTGGTGCAAAGACTAGCTGTGTTTACCGTGGGTTTGCAGGCGCTGTGTTGGTGCCCTCAGCGTTGCCAGCTTTAACCCCCATCACTGCCTAGTGAAGCCAGTGCTCTGGTATCTACCTGTTGGTTGTTTTGTGGATAAAATGCGATGGTTTGTGTATAGGGTTTATAACAGCGGTCATCAACTGGTCAATGTTCGCTTGGCAAAATTATTAACTCTCCCCATGTCCCAGCTGGTAACTGGTAAAGCTGGAATTGGACCCTTGATCTTCTTTCCCCCAAAGACCAAGATATCTGCTTTCCGAGGTGACAACCAGCTCGTGTGATAAACTAATTTGACATCATACCAGTGGTGACTCCCTACATAATTCACTGAGCGATCAGATTTTCTTTCCTGTTCTACTCACTTCGGTTGAGGAAAAAAGAACAAATATGTGTGTTGTATGCATGTGTGAATGTGCATACATGTTTTTTTCAGCTAAAGGTCATGTCCAGGCCCACAAAACCATACTCTGTGAGTGTTTCGGGCTGTGAAATGAAGGACAGAGTCTGGCGGGCCTGACATTCAGTGCTTCTGACAGCTGCATTTCTCCATTCCCAGGCTTGACTCTAAATTCTTAAAATACAGAGAATAAGGTGCACATTTTTAGCACCAGCCCACGACGCAGAGTGTGTCCTTAGTAAACATTTGTTATTTATTGAATTCTATTGAATTGCTCTGGAGGTAAAGGGAGGCAGGCACCAGGATAAGCTGGCATGGGGCACACAGAAGTTCGCATCCAATGTAAAAAGCCAACAAGCAGGATTGCTCCTTTGAGCATGGCCTCTAGCCCACATCTTGGACCTACTGATTAAGCACTCAGCAGAAATAGCTGTGTAAGTGCTAGGATGGGACCAGAAATTTAAGAAGCCATTAAAAACAAGCACAGCACATGACATCATTGTCTGTTGCCCAGTGAAGTTGGGGGAGCTGCAGTGGCCCGCTGGCCAACTGGGAGTCAGGTCACAAAGACAGCAGGAGCAAAATATGGATCCACATAGGGGGGACTGGGAGAAAAAGGGCCTCCATCGTGTTCCTAGTGTGGGGAGCATGGGAAGACAGCAGACTAGCTGTGTGCGTGACCTATTATTATCCATTAGACCTCGCCACCAGCAGTCGTGAGCCAAGGAAGAGGAAGGAGGGGCCTGGAGCCCCTATCACTGGCTCCGGGTTAAGTTCGGAGGCCATGATCTCCCTGCACCTCCTAGGCTAGACTTACAGCTTGTGCTCCACTGTGCAATTTGTGAGCCCCTACTTTGCAAAGCCAACACCCATTTCTAAATTTAAGCAACTAGAAATGTTCATTTTAAGGCCAAGGATCTGGAGTCCCTTTAAGCAGGGACAATACCACAGTCCCAACTGGCTCACACTCTGTTCCTGTTACAGTGTCCACGATGAGTGGTAAAGCTGCAGCTTGCCTTCCAAAAGATGACAGCCATTTTTAAAATGAGCTCATCCAAGTAAATGGCTATTTTAAATCCAAGAAAAACACGTACGTTTATGTCACAGGAACACTCTGAAAGAAGCCAGTCCACTAAGTTTCCAGACCCCCAAAGAGTCTAATTCACTGTGTCTTGCAGGAGACATCACTGTCTGGGACTCAGAGGTGAGACACCATGTTCTAAGCCCATTGCCAGGGATACAAGCATGTCAGGGGCCAGAGGCAGGGAGCCAAGTTGCTCTCAACCTGCAGTAAATTAATCTGGGTGAACTCTGCCTGCACACGGGAAGGCATGTTTCTCCCTATGAGCAAGCTTGCCTCAGAAAGATGCAGGGCCCAAAAACAGGACCAGGTTCAGGAGGCCAAATTCCCAGGTCTACCCAGAAGCTTTGAACTTGCAGATCATTCTCACAGTTGGTGGCAGTACATGATTTGCAGAGCTGTAGTGGCAGCCAGCCTGGAAGGATCAGGAATGGGATTATCAGGCAAGGGCTGGAAGCAGCAGAGTAAACCCCAAACCTGGGAAAGAGCTGCTGCATGGTGGGGGGGAGGGCAGAGTGGATTTAGACCACAGCAGCTTTCCAAGGCGGGTGCGTGTGGTTAAATGAAAGCTCTCAGTTTTGCTGAGCCTCTGATGGATATGGATAAAGCAAGGGTGAGCCTTGCTTCTCTAACACCTTCTGTCACGCTCTATATAAACAGAGCAAGAAGAGTTCAAGGTCCAGGGGCCCAGCCTGGAGTGAGGGGTCAGGATGGGTGCAGGCTGGGTGCTCTGGAGAGGCAAAGAAGCTTTCGAAAAAGCCTGAGGGGCAGATGGCCAACAAGCTTTCCAGAACAGGAAATATCTACTGTTTAATTTGAAGATGTGCATGCTGCAGTATAAATAAGCACTTTCCAAATTGGCATCGAAGTCTGCTTTACAGGCAAAGATCATGAATCAAAGAAAATAGATGCATTTCCCAGCGGGGTCAATGTGGGACAGAGAGAAGCAGCTGATGCCATGGACCGACGTGATGATCCATAAAATGAGCTCATTCCACAGAGGCGGGCACTCAGGGCGAGGCAGCAATGAAAATGTACACATCCTGGAACGGAGGACCATCTTGATGCAGGCATTGCGATTCCACAGGGCCTGCAGTGGCGGCTGGAAGAAATAGGAGCTAAACCTTAAGGGCTGGGGAGATCCACCTGTTGTCCAGGCAGATTATGGGGAAAGGGAGAAGTTAGACCAGAGTGCAGACAAAGTGGGACACATGGGGAGCCCTGGGTAAAGGAGCCTCATTATCAGAGAAGGACATCATGGAGGGCAGGGGTCTGTAGCTCAGAAGTCACCACTGAGAACTTCATTGTGGGATTCAGCTTCCAGGGCTAGTTTAATGGGATGAAAGCTTCAGAACCTGACCCCGTGTAAAGGAGGAGATAGGGCAGATTACATCTTCCTGCATCCCCCTCTCCCACGTGGGGGGCTCCCATAGCCTAGTTCTAGATAGCTCTCCAAGGAAGTGTACTGGGAAATCAGGTGGAGAAAGAAAATTAGGAGCCATGGAAGGTTTGGGAGCAGAAGGATGACAAGATGAAACAGATGTTCTAGGAGGATGATCTGGCCGGAATGTCAGGGTGAGTTGCTGGTGAAGAGACTAGATGTAGGGAGAGGCGTTGGATGACTCCTGTTGACAGTTAGACCAGAAATCATAACCGCCTGAATGAGAGAGGTGGCCGTGCTGATGGTGGAAAAGATAAAACTGGGTGCGGGCTTCCCTGGTGGCGCAGTGGTTGAGAGTCCGCCTGCCGATGCAGGGGACACGGGTTCATGCCCCGGTCCGGGAGGATTCCACATGCCGCGGAGCAGCTGGGCCCGTGAGCCATGGCCGCTGAGCCTGTGCGTCCGGAGCCTGTGCTCCACAACGGGAGAGGCCACAACAGTGAGAGGCCCGCGTACTGCAAAAAAAAAAAAAACAAAAAACAACTAGGTGCATCTCCACAAAGTCTCCACAAACTGTATGGGGCCTAGAGCAAGAGAGAAATCAAAGATCTCAAGCTTGTCTGATAGGGAAAATGCTAGTGAAAGTGGTATAAATAAAGAAGGGGGGGGGTGTAGTTTTAAAAGGATAAGGCAAGATCATCTCAGAAATGCTGAGTCTGAAGTGACAGCCAGACAGCCAAGTGAAAGTGTCTAATTAGACGTTTAAAATTATAAGATGGAAATTAAGGCCAGGACTTGAGATTGAGTTTGTGAGTCATTTGCCTAAAGTAAATTAAACTGCAAGAAGGAAGCATGGGCTAGAAAATTGGAAGTGTCGGCAGTTAGAGGAGGGGAAGGAACAGGGTGGTCAGAGAAGGCCCAGCTTGGGAATAGGGAAGAGGAGAGGAGAGGGCTGTGCAGCGGAGGCCATGGGAGTGCGACAGTGGCCACAGAGAGGCCTTCAAACCTTGACTCCAAAATGACCTTGACTGATGCTCTGGAGAGAAATTGGCCTGATCAGTGGCCCTTGGGGAGGACACTGGGGAGGACACTGAGAAGGGAGGCCACCCTGCTAGAGATCAGAGGTCATCAGATTCAGCAATAAGAAGGAGACACAAAGGAATGCAGGAGTTGTGAAGAGGTGGTGTGCTGTCCCCGCACACCACCAGGTTGTGTGTCTGTCTTTGCATTCAGAGGCATGCAAAGAGGAAGCAGCCCTAGGGGAGAGGCTCTTAGAAAAGGGAGAAATGATAGAGCAAGCCAGACTTTTCCAGAGATGAAAAAGGAGGTGACTGGGGACAGATTAGGCCCAGAAAGGAAATTCTTCTCTGTACCAGTTAGCTATTGCTGCAAAACAAACATCTCCAAACTCAGTGACTTAAAACATTCCATTCCATTTGTATCACCTGTCTACATGGAGGCTGGGGAGTTCTGTTTTCTGGACCAGGCCTGGCTAATATCAGTTAGACTTGCTCAGACATCGGTGGTCAGCTGCTGAGTTGGCTAGGAGCTCGGCTGGTCTAAGATCACTCTGTTGGGACACCTTCGCCCTCCCTCTTCCTCATCCCCCATCTTCCAGCAGGCTCACCTGGGCTTACTCTCAGGGCAGTAGAGGGGTTCTGAGAGAGAGAGCAGACGCCCATACAAGTTCTTAAGGCCTGTTCTCGAACTAGCATGCCATCGAAGGAAGTCACAAAGCCATTCACGATTCGAGGGCAGCAGGGGCGGTTTCTCTTGTGGAGGAAGCACAGAGGCACATTGCAAGGGGCACAGATATAGGAAAGAAAAGACTTGAGGGCATTTTTGCAATCAATATCCCAGGGTCTCCTCGCCTTCAGCTCCTCTGAAACATGGAGATAAAATGCATCGGTAAGGAGGCCAAAAGGTGAAAAAAGTCACAACAAGGTCTTTTTTTTTTTTTTAACAAGGTCTTGATTTGCCCAAGTCCCCCAGAAATACAATAGACCTGGAGGTTGAGAGGAATGAGAAAAATTGGAAAGAGCCACTGTAAGCCTTGGGGAGGGAGCCTACGTGCAAAAGAGGAAGGGTTGCCAAGGAATACAGTGAGGACCAGGTGAGAGCAGGAAGCAGTGCCCCAGGGCCACCCAGGGCCACCCAGGGCCTGGGGAGAGGGGCCGAAACATGCTGGGCGGGGGCTGGGCAGGAGATAATGAGGTAGAACGGCAGCAGCAGCAAAGTCAGGGCTGGTGCAGGAGCCAGTGGTCCCGCACGCACGCATGCCTCCTTCCCCTCGCAAATGCAGGGTGGCAGGCCTGCGGCCAACACACCCACTTGCCTGGTGAGCGGTTGGCGCCTTCTCTGGGGAGAAGTCCTGGCCCCTCCTGTCTCCGAGGTGCCCTCGTGTTGACAGGACCCCCCATGAGGAGCCCACAAAAGGGTGAAAAGTAACTGAGTGAGTGGATGTGCCTCTGAAGGGCAAGAAAATCAATGAACGGAAAAGAGTTCATTTCTGTCCCATTGACTCTTTTTCCCGCTCATTGAGGATGCGGCCACACATTGTCATTAAACTGACCACTTTTTAGTGAAATGCTTTCACTCTCTTTAAGACTGACTCTCGCATAACCAATTCCTAAAATAAATTATGTATAACGAATCTTATCCTCAAAAGAGTGAAGTTTTAGGTGGTTGCATAACCACAGTGGGGCAGTCAGTCCAAAGGTTTGTTCCCATCCTGACACAGCCTCACTGCCCTCGTCCTCCCCAGGCATCAAGACTTTTAACCCACCCTCCTGTATGAGACTCCCCTGCACTCTGCCTCCGTACCAGTCGGGCTTTCCCTCGGAATCCCTGAGCCCTTCTCTGGCTCCTCCTGCCCTGAATCCTTTGATTGGCCTCTTCTTGCCTCCCCATCACTCGTTGCTCAGCCTCCAGGCCTCCAGCAGTTGCAATCTGGAACCCACCCAACACAGCAGACAGACCCACCCTCTCAGTTGAGTGGCCCTAGCTTACCTTAAGAGTGGTCCTCCCTAGAAGGAGGGGCTATTGAAACCTCGGGGGCATAAGCGTTTTTAAAATTCCCCCACCACCCGTGGATTCAGACAAGCTTCTCCCTCCCCTGAGCCCTTGTTAAGATTCTGGCTTCCCTCCCACCTCTCTGGTCTCTGAGAGAGTGCTTGTTCACACAAAGCCTGTGGTGTGGAATAAGCCTCCTTGTTTGCCCGGAAACCTGATCACCCTCCTGGCAGGCTGGCTTTTCTCTGCTGGACCCTGCAGAGAGGCACAAATCCCAGGCTACAAGGCCGTGGTGAGGGGAGCGTGGTAATTTGCAAAAGGGCCTGGAGTTTTGTTTAGCCTTTATTTTGATCTTGTCTAGAAATTACCTGGTATACAAAATAACCTGTGAAACCTTCCCCTTGGAAACTTTTTTTTTAAGGTGGTGGCGGTTTTCAGGCTTTCACAGATGGAAAGCGTGTTTGTTCCTGTAAATCCATCGCCTTCCAGAAGGATCCTGCCCCACTCTCCATTTTCAGGGCAGATCTTTCTCCTGAGCATTTTACTCCCCACTGCCTATGAGATCGGCCCACTTGGGTCCAATATTTAAATTAAAACTCAAAATGCCTCGTTTTGGATTTTATGACTTGCCCCCCCAAATCAGGACCACCCAGTGACTTCCTAGTTTCTATTAATGAAACACTAGTAGAGGTTCAAAAAATATTTTGAATAAATAAAGAATGGACTGATGCTTTTTCCAGGCCCCTGGGTCCACCAGCATCTAAGGACTGGGTTGGGGATGGAGCTGTGCACTGCTAGACTCCTCCACACTGCTGGGATCCTGACACAGAGTGGAAAAAGCACTGGCTGGTGGGAGGTAAGGGTGCAATCTTGGTGCTGCTTTGTGTTAGTCCTATGACTTGGTAAATTCTCTCGAATGGTTGGAAAGATGCAGCTGAGATTCAAGGAGTAGACAATGAAAAAAATATGTAGATTCACTAACACTAAAAAAAAAATTTTTTTTTCAAATAAAGAAGCATAGATTATTATTACTATTAAATAATTAACCTGATTTCACCTGCATAAACATATACAGAGTGTTGATGGGGTTCAGGACACACTCTCCCAAAATATGGCACCTTGGCATATTAAATATCTTAAGCTGAAAAAGTTTGAGAAAACAGCAGAATCAGAAAAGTCATTCTGACACCCCCTCAACGCTTTTTTCCCTGAAACAGATCATTAAACTCCCATGTGAAAAGTACTTTCCCAGTACCAGGAGGAAGGGAGACATTCTTATCATCAGAAATGGGGAATTGGGGGCTGAGAAATCTGTACAAAAAAAGCTTGTCAAACTAACCCTTGTCTTCGTGGTTACTTCTTCACCATTTACTACCCCTAGCACAAACCCCTCTGTCTCTTCAATACTTCACAAATTGATTGTTTCTTTGTCTGAAAGGTATAAAAGCGTCCTGCTCTGGTCACTTGTTCAGGTCTTCATTTTCTTGTGACAGTTCCCACGTACCTGTAAACATTCATGAAAATGTGTATGCTTTTCTCCTGTTAATCTGTCTTCGTTTAACTTTCAGACCCAGCCAGGAACCCTACAAGAATTAGAGAAAGCTTTTTCCTCCCCTGCTGTGGAGTAGGGGGAAATGGAGTTCCACAGTGGAGCTTTTCAGGGCTTCTGATTCCCTTAGATTACCCGTCTGTAAGGTTAGCTAAAATAATAACTTGAATAAGTGTTCCAGTGTTAGTTCATTCACTTAGGAAAAGTTTCTGACGACTATGTCCCAGGCATACCGTAGGGATACAGCAGTAAATATAACAAAGATCCTGCCCTCATGGAACTTACTTTCCAGTGAGGGGACCACCGGATCCAGATCCCCCCTCCACAAAACTAACAACAACCAAAAAACCTTCCACACACATAAAATGTCAGGTGAATAAAGCCAGGTTAAGGAGAAAAGGGAGTCCCTGGAAGTGGAGAGGAAATTGATCTTTTATAAGCTACGGTCAGTGTGGGCTCAGAGAGGTGGCACAGAGCAGAGACCCGGAAGAAGTGAAGATTGACCTCAGATGAATATTCTGCAGCTAGCCTGCCCTGGTTCAGGATGGTTCAGATTTGGCCACTGTACCAGGGCAGGGGTTCTCAAAGGTGGTGTGGTTGGTCTCCACCACAGTCAACTGAAGGACCCCTGGGCCCCCACTGAATGTGCCATCTTGTTTTCCTGCTCCCCCCCTGGTGGCGAAGTAGCAAAGTGGGATCCTCATAGCTGGGTAAGCCCAAATCCTCTCATCCCTTTCTGCACCAGATACACTAAGAGCACATCCGTGATGCAGGAAGGTGCCAGACAAAGAGCAGGGCCAGCAGTGGAGTATAGCACTGCTGTGATTAGCAGGGTCATTCCTATGGTTTTGGCCTGGCTTGATACCTCCAAACACTATTACCTACCAACACTGTTCCAACCAAGCTAGATGAGGGAAGAAAACTGTGGTCAACCACCTGAGGGGAATCCTATCAACAGTTCAGAAGCAAGAAATTTGGATCTGATGAGTTTAAGATTTCCTCCAGCAAAATGTTCTGTTAACACTTAGGAATTGTTATCCCTCAGAATATCCATTCTCCCTGTCCCCACGCAACTTGCCAAGGCCCACAATTACAGTCAAAAGGAAGTCTTATGTTATATTTTAAGTTTAATTGTATGTGGTATTTAGCCTTTCCCTTTCTTCCTCTTATTGCTCATTTCTTACTTTTATTTTCTTTCTTTCCTTCTTTTTTTTTTTTCTGACTCAGGGAGGGGATATGGAGATATATGTATGCATATAGCTGATTCACTTGGTTATACAGCAGAAACGAACACAACATTTTAAAGCAATTGTATTCCAATAAAGATGTTAAAAAAAAAAAAAAAAGAATAAATCAGGGACTTCCCTGGTAGTCCAGTGGTAAAGAATCTGCCTTACAATGCAGGGGACACGGGTTTGATCCCAAGTCATGAACTAAGATCCCAGATGCCACAGGGCAACTAAGCCAGCATGCGCCACAACTACTGAGCTCGTATGCCTCAATGAGAGAGCCTGTGTGCCGCAAACTAGAGCCCATGTGCCCTGGAGCCCTCACACCACAACTAGAGAGAGAAAACCCTCATGCCGCAACTAGAGAGAAGCCCACACACTGCAACTAGAGAGAAGCCCACGCGCTGCAACAAATACCCAACACAACCAAAAAAAAAAAAAAGAATAAATCAGTTTTCTGAATCTCTGAGTCAACACTTGTTGTATACTCCAATCTCAAAGTAGAAACACTGGTAATAAAAAGGAGAGAGTGACAAAAAAGAAATAGTAGGAGACAGGAAGGAAGAAAAGTCACAATAACAGAAGAAAAGGCTACCAATATAGCCCTAATTGATAGTTTGATGATGTCCCTCAGTTCTACCAGCTCCTCCAGGTACCCACAGCCTCAAGCTCTTGTATTAGTGTGCTTGGGCTGCCGTAACAAAGGACCACAGACTGGGTGGCTTAAACCACAGAAATTTATTGCCTCACAGTTCTGGAAGCTAGAAGTCTGAGATGAAAGTGTCAGCAGGGTTGATTTCTCTGAGTCCTTTCTCCTCAGCTGGTGGATGGCCATCTTCTCCATGAGTTTCCACGTGGTCTTCTCTGTGTATGTGCCTGCATCCAAATTCCCTCTTCTTATCAGTATACCAGCCACTGGATTAGGCCCCAATTTAATGACCTCATTTTACCTTAATTTCCTCCTTAAAGACCCAATCTCCAAACAGAGTCTCATTCTGAGGTTCTGGATATTAGAACCTCAACTGATGAATTTTTGGAGGACACAATTCAGCCTGTCTCAGCCCTGAAGCTTCAGGATCTCTGAACTTTTGTTTTCTTTGTCTTCTTCCTTCCTCCTTTCTGGGCTATTTATTCTGGAATGGAGGAATAAGGAAGAGGGCATGCAGAGCCAATGGTGCCCAAGAGGCTGGCTCCGTCACCGCAGTGGTGTGGATGCCCTGTCCTTTCCTCCCGTTCAGAACAGGCCCAGCCGAGCAGGGACCACATGGCCTCGCCTCAGTCCCAGTGAGCAGTGCAGCTGCCCGCAACTCTCAGAAACAATGGACCAGAATCTCGCTCTAACAAAAGATCAGGGAGATGGGTTTCCTCAGTGATAGACCACTAGGGAAATGAATTTCCTCTTTTCTAGGGAGCAGTCAGGAGTCCATGAACAGAAGTCAAGCTTCTAACCATCCTTCCTCCCCTCACCAACACACCACCCATCTTCCCCTGCCCCCAAGATCTGAACATTCTGAAAGGAACCTGCATCCCTGAGTCCTCAGAGGTGAAAACAAGTTCTAGTTCCATCAGCCATCACTATCCACGTCCTCCAGACTTCAAGGAAGTTCTCAGGCCTTGTCCTAAGACCGTCTGCCTCAGTTCTTGAACTCTTGCCTGAATCCCCCTTCAGGGGTGAAGTTGGGAACACTAAGAATCTTTCAAACTCATAGCCCAGTGAACAACCCTCTCCCAGCCTCCCACAATTGGGTGTTGTCCCAAAGACAGGACTGTTTTCTCATTTTTCTCCCTCAGACTCACCCAGCTTTGGGGGGGAAGCTAGACTTGAGCAGCACTCCCACGCCTGGATGACACAGTTACGCAAAGGCATTCTCCTCAGACAATAGAAGGCTCGCCCTAGGCTACAGTGCATGGTGCTGTGCAGATAAGATGGATTCCCAGAATTTGCGCAGAGCTGTCAAAGCATGGCAGAGCTTTAATGATTATCCAGAAATGGCCCCTCAGGCTTTCCATCTTGCCAAGGACACAAGCTAAAGCTACGGATATTGGCTAGGCCTTGGATGGGTCTCTGCTGTATCCTCCTCCCAACCCCACTCCTGCTTCTCAAGAATCAAGGAGAAATGGGCTGTTCACAAGAGTGTCAACTGCCCCTCAGGGCCCATCAGATAAAACTGTTGAACAAACAAACCAGAGTTTCTTAAATTTACTGCAGAAAGAAGAGCACCATCTTGTCAGGGCCTTAGCAGGGTTCCCAAAGGGAGAAGTTAAGGAAGAGTATTTACAACACTTTGGGGTCTGGGCTCAAAGAGTTTAAGGTGGGTCTTTTAAGGGAAGGACTTAGACAAAATTAGGCAAAGCTCTTGACATAATAGTTTAAGTTTAGTGGACACAGTAAAGAGAGGGCTTTGATGTGAATCTTGAGAGGCACTCTCTTGTTTGATAAGTAAGTTGTTTATTTAGGTAAGCAAATTATTGTTCTGATAAGAGAGCTGTTTGTGCATATAAGAAAACTGTTTGCCTAAGTTGGTATGTAGTGAGGCTGAAGTCACAGGTGTCTCCATTCTTAGTCCCCGCTCGTGGCCATTCTCCAGCCTAAGCTGGAAAATAAACCATTACTTTCTAGGGTTGTGATCTACCCAGGTCTGCCCTGCTGTTTGGGGTGTCATGATCATGTGTCAGATTCTGATTGTAGCTATTTTTACCTCTATAAACATCAGGCTTTCCTGTTTCTGGTAGGCAGAAAAATGGCCTTTCAAAGATGGCCATGCCTTAATTCCTGGAACCTGTGAGTAGGTTATATTCCATACGTGTCAAGGGAAACTTTGCAAAGGTAATTAAGGTTACTGACATTAAAATAGGCAGGTTATTATGGATTATCAGGTGGGCCCAGTCTAATCACAATGGCCCCAAAAAAGCTAAAATCTCTCTCCATCTGGAAGCAGAAGAGATGCAGCTGCAGGGGAAGTAAGAAAGTTTACGAGTGTGAGAAGGATTTGACATGCCTTTGCTGGCTCTGAGATGTAGGGGTCCATGTGCAAGGACCAAAGAGAAGCCTATAGGAGCTAAGGGTAGTCTCCAGCTGACAGCCAGCAAGGAACGGGACCTTCTGGTTTATAGCTATAAGGAATTAGATTTTGGCAACAACTTGTATGTTCTTGGAAGCAAATTCTTCCCAAAGACCCCCAATAAGAGCCCAGTCTGCCAGCACCTTGATTTCAGCCTTTTGAAAATTGAGCAGCTAAAACAATCAAAGCAGCCCAAACTTCTGACCTACACACCTGTGACATGATAAAGTTGTATTGTTTTGACCCACTGAATGAGTGGCGATTTGTTATGGCAGTGCTAGAAAACTGATACACTGCTTTTTGCTGGCTGATCATTTGTTTGGTCTTTTGATGGAACAGCAAGCACACATCAGTATTTGAGCACTGCAACATAACTAATGCAAAGAAAGGAATTATGATCAGCCCATTCCTAAGCAAGGAGCCAAGTATGTCCAAGAGAAAAGACCCATTACAGATGGAACAGCTTACAAAACCATATATGGAGTTATTAGTTACCTACTTTCCTATTTTTTATGCTAGTCTCCCAGATCTCTAGAAATTTAAATACAACATTCTCCCCCTGAGATAGCCCATGTTCCACCTTGAAAGGCCAATATTATAGCTGGGGTTTCTCTGTTGTGAATCACCATCTGTCCAATCCTATAACCTTCTTGAGCCAGGACTTCTATGGCCTTCATAGCATTATCCAGCTCCCCGGTGAATGAATGGGCCATAGTATACAGAAATTTCCAGAATTTGAGGGCCTTTATTTAAAACATGAAATAAAGAGGCTGGAAGAAAAACAAAATAGTTCAGAATTCTGCTTAATGACTAAAATTTGGGGTATCAAATCAAGGCTTAGTTTTTTGAGTTATCTAAAAATATCTTCTTCCAAGAGGGAAAAATGGATGGGCCAAAACAAATTCTGGGTGATATCAGAGACTATTGGAAGGCAGGATAACAGAGACTATTGTTTTCCAGGATAACAAATCCCCATCTGGCTTGTGAGTTGTAGGCTTTTTGGCCACAAATTCAATCCTAGCTATTGGGAGCCTCCCAATGATCAGTAATCAGCCAAAATATCCCTATGAAGTTGTTGAATCTTGTTTTGGCAGTACTTGACAAGAGTGGTCTGGCATGAGCCAGTGAGATTTATAGAAAAGAGATCATTAGGTTGATCTGAAACAAAAGAGCAGGAAATTGAGCTTAAGTTGTGAGCCTTTCTGGAAGCGTCTGCAAAAGTAATGCAGTTCCCAAACGTTTATGGTACCCTGGCCCATATGTTTCATAATCCCTTTCCAAGGTCTGCTTCTGGGAGCATTCAGCTACCTAGGCCAATTCCCATAAAAGGTTCCCAGGTATTGTTTCAATGGAAATAGGAAATTTCCTTCCCAGGTGTGATGTGACAGCAAGTCTTAGGCTTTTAGCTCTTTGGCCATCTTTGATGTTTGCCATCTAAAAAGTCACCAAATGGCTGATGTAAGGCCAACTGGCCCGAGGCAGGGGAACGCAATCAGTTTCACAGGTTGCATCAGACCGAAACTCTCCAGACCACCCAGTTCCAGAAACTGACCTGGAGACTTTCCGGGCCACCCAGTTCCAGGAACTGACCTGGGGACCTTCCACCCGGCCCAGCCTTCCCACCTTTCGAGGGGTGGGACTAGCGGTCCCAAGACTGATGCAACCGGCACCAGATATTGCCACGATACCCGAAGAGACCACCAAATAAGGAATACCCTGCGCCCTCCCAGATTCACCACACCCCTTTCCCTTCTTCCCCTATAAAATCTTGCTCAACCCTCGCCCGGGTGCGACTTCTCTGGCCCCTTTCTCTCGGACCAGTGAACCTCGCCCGGGAGCGCCTCCTAATAAAGCTCACTTGAAGCTTTCCTCTGTTTCGCGATGCCGTTTGTTAAGATCCAACCTTACAGCTGAGGAAACCAAATGCCTCATTACAAAGGGCTGGTACTGAAAAAAGATGGATGGCAACTAAAGAAAAATGAGTATAAAGCCAACAGTTGGTTTTATTGTATATTTTAGCCAAATCCTAAGCGAATCATAGCTAGATATTAGACTCTAAAATGCAAAGAGCAGTATGAAGACAGGAGCCTATGGGTATCACAGTTAAGGGTTAACAAGTAGCTGTGAGCAGATTTTTTAAACTGGCTGAGAGGAAAGAATAACTAGCTAGGAGAACAAAGAACAAGAAATGTAAATTAAACCATGATTACCCATGGCTTAGGAAATCTGGATTTTGTTGTGTGGGTCTTGGGTGGAAATTTGCAGGAACAATTTACTCCATTGTCTGCTTGATCCAGGTATTGGTTTTATGCTGCTTCCTCCTTTCTGAAGATGGTCAGAATCCTCAGCTTAAAGCCCCCGGATGGGACAGTCTTCCAGGGATCTTTATTCTAGAGACATAAATCCAAGGGTCAACCCCTTGGAGTTTTACTGCTGTTCTAGTTATTTCTTGACAGTTTTTCTTTTTCCCCAGAAAACCATGTTAGCATGATATATCTTTCTTCATCCATTTACTTTTAATCTATATGTGTCATTATATATAAATTGGATTTCTTATAGACAGCATGTAGTGGGGTCTTGTTTTTGATCCACTCTGGCAATTTCTCTTTTAATTGGTGCATTTAGACCAATGATGTTCAAAGTGATGAGTAATATATCTACCATATTTGTTACTGTTTTCTATTTATTGCCCTTGTTGGATTTTTTTTCTATTTTTGTCTTCCACTTTTTATCTGCCTTTCATGGTTTTAATTGAGCATTTTATATAATTCTTTCTTAGCATATCTAGTAGAGAAGTGACCTGGTTTCCTCAACAAATAAATGACATAATAAAAAAACAAATGGGAGAACTGTTACAGATTTACAGAGATATCAACCAAATGCAGTGTATGAACCTTGATTGGATACTGAAACAAACAGAAAAGTAAATTTTTGAGGTAACGGGATATTTGAACACAACCTGGGCACTAGATTATATTATGAGATTATTGTTAATTTCATTAGTTGGGATAATGGTTTTGGTGTTTAATTATGCTAAAAAATGACAGGAGGGCACATAGACAGATGAAACCATCTTGGCAAATGTTAGCAAGTTGGGTAATGAGTACATAGGGATTCCTTATTTTTTCCTCTCTGTTTTGTGCCAAATTTTCCATTAGAAAGATTTTTTTAGGCCGACAAAAGTGATCTTTATAAGATGTGGTACATACATACAATGGAATATTACTCAGCCATTAAAAAGAATGAAATAATGCCATTTGCAGCAACGTGGATGGACCTGGAGATTATTGTGCTAAGTCAGGTAAGTCAGACAGAGAAAGACAAATATCATATGATATCACTTATATGCGGAATCTAAAAAAATGGTACAAATGAACTTATTTACAAAACAGAAACAGACTCACAGACTTAGAAAATGAACTTATGGTTCCTGGGAGGGATGGGGGGAGGGATGGGGGGAGGGATAGACTGGGAGTTTGGGATTGACATGTACACACTGCTACATTTAAAATAGATAACCAACAAGGACCTACTTATAGCACAGAGAATGTTGCTCAATATTCTGTAATAACCTAAATGGGAAAAGAATTTGAAAAAGAACAGATACATGTATATATATATATTTTTAAATGATCTTTATATTTGAAAAAGTTGGCAATCAATCTCATAGAAATGATCCAAAAAACTAATTCACATTAGGTGACAGAAAGCTAAAAACCTAAAATCACATGTGGTGTGATTACATTGAAATAAAACCAAAATAAGGAAATCATAAAACATGGCTTCCAGTATGAACTGGAACACTCACTTTAACCTCCCTGGATCTTGGATGATTCCTGCTCCACGAAGACAGAATAATAACCCCACTTATTTAAATTAAATAGGCATTTAAAAAGCCTATAACATTAAATAATTCACATTAAACCTATCTAAAATATGTAATGCTACATAAATGGATGGGATTGTTATTGTAGTAGTTATTTTCATCAACATCACGATTATTCAAATGTATTTAGTTATAGGAGAGTGAAGGTGAATATCAGGATATTTCCTATGGAGGGTAACCCTGTGTAATGGGCCTAGGTGCTTGATAGAGAGAAGATGATGAAATAGACCAGAATAGGGTTGGATTCTCCTTGCCTGGTTTGAGAGACCTAGATATGGCCAGGAAGGTGGGGCCTTCTAGGCCAAGACAGCTTTTTATTAATTTATTCATTCGTTCGTTTGCCCATCCAACAAACATATATTAGGTACTTGCTACTTTATGCCAGGTGCTGTGCTGGGTGCTGAGGAAGAAAAGGAGCTCAAAGTTGAGTGAGAGGGACAGACATCTAAAAAGATGATTATAACAGGATGTGGCATTGTGGGAACATGGAATAGAGACATCCAACTCAGCCCTGGAGTGTGAAGGAGAAACAGTAGGTAGGCTTCTTCAAGCTGTGTTGGTCAACTAGAAAGAGTGGGAAAGAACATTCCAGCAGGAGGATACCATTACCAAAGACATGGAAGACATGCTTTAGGAAACCACAAAATGTCAGCAGTGGTGTAGTTTCTGCCAGAGGCAGGAAGATCTGAAGTTGAAGGCACCTGTCAGAGTTGAGGCTGAACAAGATGACAGAGGCCAGAAGCTGGGCATGGGGAGTGCGATCCTGAAGCCAGGGGATCCGTGGACTTGGTGACCAGACCGCAGTGGCAACTAAGAGTCTCCTGGGGGTTAGCAGTGGTAAGGAGGGAGCTGCTGTGCTCTTCCCTGCATTCTGGTTCAGTTCTGCTTATAGGGCCTCCAGGGTGGCACACCCGACTTTAGGCTGAGGAAGCTGAGGGCACTGCTCAGGTGTAAGCAAGCCACTGGGCTGAGGGAGGTATAAACAACAGCTAACTTTAATCAAAGATGCCACAGAGGAGTGTGCGGTGCTGAGTGCACGTTAATTAGGGCCTCCCAGGTGATCAAACAGAAGTACCACTTCCAGCTCAGTTAAGAGAAATGGTAATTTAAATAAATAAATAAATAAAATAAAATTCAGATGCCTCTCTGCTGCCTTTTCAAGTCAAAACGCCATCTGTTCTTTGATTTGGGGGTGGTGAGTGAAGACTCCCCTCTCACCTATACAGCTGCAGAATAAAAAGCATCCTTTGACATTTGGGTCCATCAGATGGGCCCATGGAGGCGTTGCCAGCCTTCATCTCCCAGCTCCTGTCTGACTCACATATAACTCCCCCCTGCTTCCTTATCCAAGGGTAAACCTCAGTGTTGCTGTTCTCCCACTAAAGGAGATGGATAGACGGCATGTAGATATAGAAACTTTTTCTCATCCCTTTCCATGGAGCTGGGGTCAGTGCCTCACTTGGAGAACTGAAACTCAAGGAAACAGTACAAAGAGTATCCTTCTTAAACCAGAATCTTAGGATACCTACATGTGGGACTGTCCTGGATGTATTCCCAGTATCCCCAAAATCTCTACCTCATTTTTTAAATTTTGTACTTTTGTGTTAATCATAACCTCAAAAATAACAAAATCACAATCTGGAATCATCTTACGAGTGCCATTATGGGATTCTGTGCTCAGGTTTGTGCCACCAGAAGGCCAAATTGTTGCAAGCCACGCTGTATGAACAAAGGTTTCCAAATAGTTTACATCAAAACAATCATTGTCTCCAATCCCTTAGCCTCAACTCCTCCCTAAGGGGTATACGTGTCAGGATTTGCAGCATTAACTATTGCAGGTAACTTGTACGTAAAGGATATGAGGTAACTTAAATTTTGGTTCAGAAAGCAGGGAATGTAACTGTCACGTTAGAGCTGCTATGCCACACTCACAGTATTTTGCTATCACTGGAACCCACTGATGTCAAAAGAATGGTTTTGTAATAAAAATTATAGATGTATCCTAAAAACAAGCAAAAACAAAAAGACAATTGTAAGAGCAGAGTCGTCACACCTACTCTCCCACAATAGTGCATTTAATTTGTATTTACTTTTCTGCATTAACTGAAATCTTTAATATGAATCTCTTCTTCAAGTAAATAGAATACCTTTAAAGAATTTTAAAATAACATCTCAGAACTGGTGTTTGAGATCTACATGCTGGCCGTTTTGATCAATTTGTAGATCCGATTGTCCTGAAATAGCAGACAAGGCCCTGAATTTACCCAATATGGTTTGGACCAATATATTTAAATGCATTCTCGTCATTATTATTACTGAAGTCAAAATAAAGAAATAATGTAGAAGTGAATGTGAGGCTGCAAATTTCTCCTCTTTAGCCCAAAAAATTGCTTTCAGGAAGCCCCATCATTTGTCAGTGTGAGGTCATGGTCCTGGGGACAGGCTTCAGAGGTAGTCCTCACAGGGCAAATCCCTGCTCTGCCATTGTCCAGCTATATGTTTTCTCTACCTTTGCCCCTTCAACTATAAAGTGGGAATAGTAATGATACCTGTTAAATAGGGTTATTTCAAAAACTAAATGAGTGAGTAAATAAATGTAAAGTTATTATAACAGTGCCTGGCACATAGAGGGAAGTTTAAAAAAAAATCAGGGCTTCCCTGGTGGCGCAAGTGGTTGAGAGTCCGCCTGCCGATGCAGGGGACACGGGTTCGTGCCCCAGTCTGGGAGGATCCCACATGCCGTGGAGCGGCTGCGCCCGTGAGCCATGGCCGCTGAGCCTGCGCGTCCGGAGCCTGTGCGCCGCAACGGGAGAGGCCACAGCGGTGAGAAGCCCGCGTACCGCAAAAAAAATAAATAAATAAATAATAATAATAATAATAAAAAATCAGCCATGAAATGGTAATGGTTTTAGTAAGCTATGGGCAAGTTCTTCAGTCCAAGGTGAGGCCAATTGAATGGTTGCTCTTTTCTATCCTTTGTGTGCCCTCACTGGCTTCAGAGCTTCTCATGGTGGAGAGAGGGGCCTTCATGGACAAAGTGGCCTACATACACTTCAGGAGTCGTTTCCAACCATGCTCCTTGGAACCCAAGGGTACCCTGAGTTCTATGACATGTTTTGGGTTCCACAAATGTTCTGACTTAAATTTATAACATGATTTTTTTTAACTCTAATAAGACTCAACACAATCTCAAATGTGCTCTGTGCTAACTTTGATATTGAAGACAACCAGCCAATGGGTTAACTCCATTCTGCCTAGTTAACTTGTTTTCATGCAGACCTTGGAGAAAAACTTGTACTGACAAATCGGGGGATATATTTGAAGGGCTTGTAAATGAGTCATTGATTATGATGTCTGTAGCTCTGCACTGATCTTTTTAAAATTCAAACATGCACAAATAAACATCAAAAAGTAAAAATAAAAATGTATATATAATCCAATACTCCATGAGAGACCAGGCAAGTTTGGTTTGTTCATTCATTCACTCAACAAACATTGATTCTGTGTCTGGTAAATGGTTGGTTCTTCTCTAGGCACTTTTATATAGCTATGAACGAGGCTCAGGCATATTTATTCAGCCTGTACTGTCATAATTAATATGCAATAACAAAATCAGAACAATTTTCATTGTGTTACTGGCATAAAATTGATAGGCTTAGTGTTTATTGTAAGGGTGGAGTGTTTATTGAATGACTTTTATGTTTATGATAAGGAAGTGAGCTTGCTATTAGTTGTTGGTGATTCAACTTTGAAACAAAAAAGTCCTACAAATCCTCTTTAATGCTTTGGATCAGTTTGATCGAAGAGAATCTTAAATTGCAAGGTAAGCTACTAGTCTGTTTGAATCAGGATTTTCTTGATGTGTTCTCAGTGTGGGTGGTAATATTTTCCTTTATCCCTAATGAACTTTCTCTTTCTCCTTACTTAGAGCAGTTATTCCAAACATTCAACACGCTCCCAAGTTCCCTGCTCTATCCTGGCCTACCTCACAGTGCACATAAAACTAGGCATTATAGTTAGGTAATCTGTGTAGTGGTTTAGAACATGTACTGTTGAGCCAGACTAACTGGGTTTGAATCCCAGCTCCACCACTCAGTAGCTGCATGAGCTTGGGTTGAGTTAACTCATCACAGGCCTTTGTTTCCTCACCTATAAAATAAGATAAAAATGTGATGGTTAATTCTATGTGTCAACTTGGCTGGGCCGCAAGGTGCCTGGCTATTTGGTCAAATATTATTCTGGGTGCTTCTGTGAGTATATTTTTGGATGGAATTAACATCTCTGTTGGTCGACTGAGCAAAGCAGATTGCCTTCCTTAATGTGGGCAGGTCTCATGCAATCAGTTGAAGGCCTGAGTACAGCAAAAGGGCTGACTCTCCCCTGAGTAAGAGAGAATGCCTCCTGTCTCACGACCTTTGAACAGAGACATTGCTTTTTCCTGCCTTAGGACTCAGATGGAAATATTGGCTCTTCCTGGGTCTTGAGCCTGCTGGCTTTTGGACTGGAACTTACACTATTGGCTTTCCTGGTTCTCGGGCCCTTCGACTTGGACTAGAACTCCACCATCAGCTCTGCTGTTTCACTGCTGAGTCTCCAGCTCGCCAACAGCACATCGTGGGACTTGTTGGCCTCCGTGATCATGTGAGCCAATGCTTTATAATAAATCTTTTCTCTATATGTTCTGTTTCTCTGGAAACCCCTGAGAATACAAATAATGACACCTTCCTCACAAGTTAGGCTATTGAGCTGATAGATGTAGGGCTTTTAGAAAAGAAGATGGCACATAGTAAGTGCTCAATATGTGTTAACTGACTGAACACATAATATGGCCTCTCTTCTCTTCCAAAATCATGTAATGACAAAAGAAATATAAAAACAAATTCAAAGCAGCACTGGAAAGTCAAGAAAGGCGCCAACTAGTAGTTCACACCAGAAGAATTTTCTGAAAAGTGAAAGGGAAAAGATTGACAACAAAGCCCACAAAACTAAGGAAGTCACAAATCCAACAGGTGAAAAAGGAAAGCTTCAAAAAAAGTGAATTTTCCATTAGTCCTCCAGAAAACCCTTAAAATCATAGGCACCAGAGGCTCACATAAGGGAAATTAATTTATCACTGAGTGATGGAACAGCTGCTCTAAGTTCTTACTTTCAGAACAACATAGTCCAGTGCTTACCTCAGTCAACTTTTAAGGGTTCCTCTCTAAAATGGAAGTTCTAACATTAAAGTTTTAACTTGCAAGTCCATGTTAGGGCTGGAGAATCAGGGTACTGTCCCAAATAACTTAAGGCTACAGGGACATTTGGATAGTCTTCTCCCAGAAAATAAGCTACTTGCATACCCTAAATCCATGGTTCTCAAAGTTGGCTACATATTAGAATCATTGGTGGAGCTTTGGAAACCAGTGAGGCCTGAGTTGAACCTGCAGAGGGTCTGACCTAATTGCTCTGAGGAGCAACCTGAGTGTCGTGATTTTTTAAATCTCCCCAAGGTGATTCCAGAGTGCAGGCAAGGTTGAGAACATGTTAAACAGAAGCCAACTGTCAGTAACCCCTCCCACTTACAAAACTAACAGAAATGAGGTATCTACTAGGTCGAACTATATGAAATTTCCAATATTCAACCATTTTTTTAACCTATAAACAAGGCAATTTCACAGAGTTCATTGAGTACTGGAAATTGGGGGAAAGGGGATCTTTGTTATGTAGTGTCAGAAAGTTTAGCAATACTGTCACTTGCAGTAATGTGGACAATAAAAAATATACCCAATGGACTGGTGATCTAGCTGGAGATATTTACAGGCCAAGTGCCTATAGTATTGATAGGAAATGTAAAAAGTGAAAGATATATTAAGAAAGGACTGTTAAACAAGAAGGAACTGGGAATTTACAGTTCTGAAAATTCTCAGTCTCTCTAAACAGCAAAGGATGCCAAAAGTAAGAAATGGCTCCTAAGATCAAGTCCAGGGCATTGCCAGGAAAATATTGACTTACTAAGCACCTTTCTGAACCACCACCTCCTCTCCAACCCCACTACTATTGCAGTATTTCAAGCCTTCACTGTCTCTCCTATGTTTTTATGACAGCATTTTGCCTGATCTCCCTGTATTTGGTCCAACATCATCAGTTTCCAGACAAAAATCTTTTAGCTGGTAATTAACATTTCTTCTTCTTTCTATACACTTGTGGGTTCTCCCAAGGAAGTAACACCAGATCCACATTCAAAGTCACCTTAAAACAAAACAGCCACCTGACGACTATATACCCCAGACAGTGCAATGTAATGAGACTTTGGATACAGAAGCAACGGGGCTTGAAGCACCACTGGATGCCAAAGAAGGTTGAAGCTTTACTACTAGAGCATAAGATATAATTGGGAAAATTCCCAGAACTGGTATCTCTTTATTCTAGTTATCTTTTGCATTGACAAGTAATAATGGCAGCCATTCCCAATTAAATCCTTATTTCCTATTTACACTTTGTAGCCCAAAGACACTCTAATTCAGTAGACCCTTGGCATGCAAGAAGCTAACATTATCACCTACCATTTACCAGCAACCCCAAAGATCTTTGACATGTGGAGATGTGTGATTTTGCAGAGACACAAATCTCAGCCACATATGCTATGAGGCTGCTGTTTGTGAGTGAATCATTTAACAGTGAGAGGGCCAAACATCCTGGAGTTTGCTGAGTCATACACTCAGGAATGGAAACTGAAGGCCAAAGCTCAGGATTTGTAGCAAATGGTTTAAGGCAAAGGGGGCCCAGGTATTTGTCATTCTGTAGGTAAAAAAGAAGGAGAAAGCTGAGATGGTGACACAACCCTTCACAATGAACCTCAATGGGAGAAGAACCCCAGGGGAAGAGTGGCTAGTGGGCAGAGCCCATCTTGGGAAAACTGGGTTCTTGGGAACCTTGACAAAGAGAAGAGAGTAGGACTAGCTAGTTTGAGGCTGAGATGGAGACCCAGAGCAGCTTACAACAAGAACCAACCGAAAGAGAGAAGCTAACAGCCTTTCTTCCCCATCAGCATGAAGAATCATCACTTTTATTATCCTAAGTAGAAATGACTTAGAGCACAGCATGTTGACCAGGATGTGATAGCTGGAAGAGGCTGGTATGTAAGAGACAAGCAGGAGTGACACAGAATCCTCAGGCTCCTTGCCCAGGAGGGCAATCCCTCAAAAAAAAGAGTCTTATTTGGGCAAAGATATCAGACTCCTAGTACCCATTTATATGACTTGTTTCTGCTCCCTCTTGTACTCAGGGATGTCTGGATAACTCTATCCAGTGAATAATAAGCCCATCTTATTTCCTTAGGGGAATCTGCACCTTTGGGGGATACATTATCCTGGAAATCAAATTAAATACCCATTCGTATTGAGCTCATCTTGCTTGTCGCCGAGGGCTGGGTACAGCAGCCGAGGGAGACGATGTTGCCAGGGCTGGGCCTTGGAAGGAAATGGGTTTAAGCGTCTAGTTCAGTTTCAATGCTTGGAAATCATCCATCCTGATGAAGAAATGAAATCAGATGATCTTTTACTTTGCTCATTTGGAGGCAAAAGGACACTTGCTCTCTCCACTTCACCTTGGCAGCTGTAAGCTCTGAGCAGCAGATGTGAGCATGAAGGAAAAGGGGCTTCCTTAATGTGCACAGTCAAGGATGGATGGTCTGAGCCAACAGAGAGGTCAGGGATACAGGGAACCCCAAATGGCAGTTAATTTTCATTTTCATTTTAATTGGCCTTGGCATACCCTGGATGACTTCCTGCATAATAAATCCATCCTTCTAATGATTAGCTTAATTAACCTAATTATTGGTTGGGCTAATATTTAAGTTAGTGGGTATTCTCGAAGTCACTCACAGTGCACAAGGACCCATAATCATGCAGAACCAGGAGGACTGAGCTGAGATAACACTATTGGGTAATTGGGAGTTGACAGGCTCTCCCACTGGGGGCATCAGGCACACTGTTGACAAGTGTAAACTGGTTAAACAAGGTTCTGGGTCAGCCAGGCACCGCAAACTCTCCGGCCATCCTTCAGGGCTGGTTTCTCTTAATGGTGTTGACTTTACCTGGGGTGCTGAGATGGGAGAAGTGGCCCCAATTTGCCATGCTGGTGCTCACCTCCATGCCTTGATGCACCCCACTTGTATTACCCTACTCAAACTACACTGGGCTCGCTCCTCCTTAAACTTTATGATCGTGCTCAATGATACCACCTCCTGGCAGGCTTCTCAGAGGGCTTCCTAATCATTGTTCATGTATCAATAGCATCCAACACACTACCTTGTGGGGAAAGGCACTCAATAAATGTTTGATGAAGAAAGGAATCAATTACCCTGTGCTTAGCACTTTTTACACTCTACAATGATTGCCTGTTTTCTTATTTATAACTCCAAGTACTGTGAACCCCTTGAGGACAAGAAACTTATTTTATTCATTTGTATGTCCCCACTCCTAATAATTCATGGCACAGAAAAGGCACTTAATGAATGGGGGAAGAACCCATCTTGGGAAGCTGACTTTTCTGTTTAGAGATTATACTTAAATAAACTAACTTTTGTGTAAAGCTTTCTGACTTGTAAAATGTTTTTGATGTCCTATTATTGCTTGTCCTCATTGCAGGAAGAGTGAGGGCAAACTGTGAATTAGATACTTGTATCATTCCCATTGTACAGATGGGGAAACTAAGGCTCACGAAGTTACATGGCTTGCCTGTGACCACACAGCTTGTAGATGAAGCAAGAACTCAACCTGGTTGTCTGACTTTGAGTCTATACTCAGTTATTTTCTAATCAACAGCAAAAGTTTGTTCCCATCTCCTACCCACAAGTCCCATCTCCCAGGAGCACTCTCCTCCTAGCTGGCTATGAACTAATGTTCATTCAGAGGTTAGCTCATTGCAGTTTAAGGGTTAAGATAAAAGCATGTACAGAGGTCTTTGCGTTTTAAGATGACACTCCTGAAAATTAATGTCTAGAAGAGAATGACCTAAAAGTGCAAGAATTTTAGACACCAGGCCAGACAAGGAGAAGGTGGTTTATAACTACAAGCAGTAACTTAGGTGACCCAGGTTAGTCACTTTTGTATGGTAAGTAAAATGACGATATTAGTCATGTATTGCTGCATAATGAATTACTCCCAAATTTAGCGACTTACAACAACAGTAAACATGTATTTTCACACATATTTTCTTCATGTCAGGAAACTGGGAGTGGCTTCACTGGGTGGTCTGGCTCAGGGCGTCCTGGGAGGTTGCAGCCAAGCTGTCCATTGGAGCTGCTGTCATCGGAAGGCTTGACTGGGGCTGGCTGGAGGACCCACTTCCAAGATGGTGCACTCACATGGTGCTAGCTGTGGGTAGGAGGCCTCAGTTCAGCACCCTTTGAGCCTCCCTCTCCATGGGCTACTTGTGTGTCCTCGGGATACAGCAGCTGGCTTCACTCAGAGTGAGGGCTCCAAGAGCAAGCAAGGCAGAAGTCACAACGTCTGTGCCAATCCAGCCTTGGGAGTCACACTTCCTCCCTTCCACAGTATCCTGTTGGTAACAAGGCCAGTCCTACACAATGTAGGAGGGTATATGGGAAGTTAGGATCATTGGGTACCATCTTGGAGGTGACTACCACAAACTGGTGGGTTGTTATGACCAGGATCTTTCCTCTGCTCCAGGTTTGCTTCATTGATGACTCCAGCATGAAATAAAAGTTTTGATTTTTATGTGTTTTAAACAAGCAGACCTTTAGTAAGATATTAAATCAAAGAAAGCCAAAAACGCAAAGTTAGGTCCTCTACCCTGATGAAGATGAGGTGGTCAAGATCACACAGCTGGTTTCTGGAAGAACTCAGAAGAGACAAAGAGAGCAGGAGAGCTAGTTGGCCTCTACATTCACTATGCCCTAAAAGTAGACTTTTGACCTTCTCTTAAAAAAGTTATACACAGTCCTAAAGATACAGTGATGGAGGAAGAAGACATTCATGGTTCACACTTAGACTTGATTTGGTGGCTATACAACACTGCCTGTAGTTCAGGATGACTGTGAATTAATATTTTTCTAGGTTTTGTGATACTAAAATATATTGCGTTGTCTGTTTTCTGTAAAGACCTCTAATTTATAAAATATAAACATTTGAGATATTGTACAACTTTTACAACTCTCATTTTTTATTGTTTCTTTTATTTTAATATACAAGGAGCCTCGAAAAATTGAAGTACCCCAGGTCTCTCTTAACATCTGAGACGCTTTGCTCTCAACACCCACCCCCATCCTTGTTCCATTTGAAAAAACACAGGGGTTGAGTACATGACCACAAAGGTCTTTCCAAGTCTAGAAGTCCTTTCCAGGTCTAGAGCCACAGTTGTCAAAGCATACCTGTCAATGCCCTGTGTGCCCCTGGATGCTCACTTAGTAAAAAGGAGGCAACAGGAAAGGGAGGTGTAAAGGACAAATTCTGGCCATCACACTGGTGCTCTCTTCATACGACAGTGAGCAAGGTAGGACCATGAAGTAGGAGAAAAACACAGGGATCATTTTACAGGGTTTCTTCCCTGATTCATGGAGTCACATTGAGATTGGCTGTTGGTTTGAAATAAAATGGAGTCCAGAATATTCCACTGGGAGTTCACCTCTCCTCTGTGGTCTGGCTCAGCCTCCAGCTACCCCTGCAGCAAACCTACTCTGGAAGGGCTCTATATAGATGTCCTGCCTTAGGAAATGGGCCACAGAAGGGCTGGCCATTTGTTTTTGTTTGCTTCTTGTCCCCACTAGAATCTCTGCAAAGAATAATGATTGCAGCCGTGGGCCAGGGTGCAGGGCTGGGACACCGGGCGGAGGCAGGTAACACAGTAACGACTCCTGGTGCCCACGGGCAGTCAGGCTGACCACTGGTGCTGCTGGCGCTCTGCTAAAAAACACATGCTGGATGTGTGGAACTGACAAAGAGACTTCCTTGGACTGGGGAGGGGGGTGTGGCCGGGTGAATGAAGGAGGGAGGAAACCGCTGCTCACCACCCACTTCTGAGCCACCTCCTGGCTTTGGCAAAGGCTAAAAACCTTGACTTGGTTTGATTAGGACCTTCCCCCCCTCACTCTTTCCAGTGATCCCTCACTGATCAAATGTCCCTGTCCCATAGCAAGGACGCTCGGCCCTCCTTATCTCCTGGCATTCAGCAAAGTCCCCTGCCTGGGTATCTGATACCCAGGAGGATATGAGCCTTTCCCCCAAACTTCCCATCATGCCTGACACCAGCTACAGCTATAGAGTCCAGCTCCCCCAAGAACTTGCCATATCTCCCAGTAAGGTGCAGAGTGTAAATTCAGCTCTTTATTAAATGCCATTGCAGCTGAAGTCTTTTGCCCTCGGGTGACTTGCCTCAAACCCTAGGATGATACAGGTCTAGCCGCTGCTTTTCCTTCAGTCTATCCTTTTGGAGGAGCATCTGCTTAAGAAAAGAGAACACCCTGGCTTTCAGGGATGGAGATGGTCTCTTGTGGAACATCTATTGACATTGTGACACCATCAGAAATCAGTTAGAGGGATGGGGCTCAGTGGAACTTTTTTTTTTTTTTTTTTTTTTTCTTTTTGTGGTATGCGGGCCTCTCACTGTTGTGGTCTCTCCCGTTGCGGAGCACAGGCTCCGGATGCGCAGGCCCAGCGGCCGTGGCTCACGGGCCCAGCCGCTCCGCGGCATATGGGATCCTCCCAGACCGGGGCACGAACCCGTATCCCCTGCATCGGCAGGCGGACTCTCAACCACTGCGCCACCAGGGAGGCCCTCAGTGGAACTTTTTAATGTTACTGTATGATTGGGAAAAAACAAAAACAAAATAAAAAAAAAAACACTTTGCTATTGTAGGGCCCTACGAAGATATACAACCATTGTCTACAACCATATGAAGAGCAGCCACAAAGAAGAAGTCATTCATTAATCCCAAAGGAAGGGCTAAAACCACTGGGGGAGGTTAGTGGGAGGCAGATTCCTGCCCAAAGTAGCATTTCCTGCCTTAGGAGGTGGTGAGCTCCCTGCCACTGGGGGTGTTCAAGAAACAATCTGTCCAAAATATCAGACAAATTTCAAAAATGAAAAATAAATTTCAGGAGACTCCAAATCCAACTGAGATTTTCTTTTTTAATGGAGTTGAAGGAACAGATGAAGAGTGTATAAATGGAGGAAGGCTTAAGCAAAGGGATTTCTTGTTATCTTTTCAGAGTTCCAAGTCTCTGTCCTCTGGTTCTTCCAAGACTTCAGGAAGCATGGGTTCCAGAAGGAATAAGACAGTGTGACCATCCCAGGGCCCTCAAGGAAAATGAGCTAAGGGATGACTGGGACCTTTTCAACTCTAAGCATCTGTGATTCTGTCAAGAAAAAAAAAAAAAAAAAGACACCCAGGAGATAAGGGAAATACTACAAATCATTCCCAGACTGAATATTTAACAAAACTGGGTTTTGATTTTTTAAAATAAGGCATCAGTGGCTCTTTAAGCAACAAAGAGACTATTTTATACAAATTTCCCCTCAGGGCCTTCATGAAGATGTTAACATCTTTCTTGTCACAATATCTACCTTATTACAATGAGTCATAGTGCTTCTCTATTCTCTTGTTGAGACATCTTTGTAAGATAAATTCTCTGGACTGAGAGCAGGGCCTAACTTTTTTTTTTAATTAAAGTGAAAAGCTCTTCTTGAGAGTTCCAAGGAAAGGGTTAGGATACAGGAGATTTAAAAAAAACAAAGGACCTCTAGTGTGCTGAGACTGAAACCAAGGGAGGCCCTGTGGGACTCCTGGGCAAGGAGGCCTTTTGGTTGCCCATTTATGGTGGGCAAGGCTCCAGCCTCCATGACCTTCCCTGAGTTACAAAGGGCAGTTTCCGAACAGTTGCTAATCAAGGGAGGAGAAGCCAAAAAACCACTGGAGGCAGGATTAAAGGGACCAGAGAAGCTCATTAAGATTAGGAGGCAACCACCTGAGAGGAGATTAAGGGAGTGGAGGCCCTGCACACACCCTAATCTTATCAGCAACCCCACCCTTGAACCACTGCTATAAAACCCCTCATCAAATCCTCCTGGGTGGGGACACACAGTTTTCGAGGGCAGGAGCCCACTGTGTCCCCCTTTGCCTGGCAAAACAATAGAGCTATTCATTTCTACTTCACCCAGAACTCTGTCTCTGAGATTCGATTCTGCACCAGTGCAGAGAGACCAAGTTTTGACATCAAGACCAGTGGGTGGACCTGGACACATTCTTGATGAAGAAGTGGGCTGGCTTGCTCTGACGGTTATGATTCAACTCCCACTGGACACCAAGCGCATATCTCTCGTGCTGGGAACATTCGAATCATTCCACTTCTACCAGACAGGCAACATCTAAGCCCTTTAAGGACAGCCTCCACCTCTCCATCCAGGTCCCCTCTCTGGGCCATAGGTAAATAAGTGGCTGTATGGTCACAAATACTATTTTTCCTCTGCAGGGACTCATTCCATGGCCCTAGAATGAAAAAAGAAGAAGTCACAGGAAAATAAACACCATGTATATTAATATATATAACTCCATGGTTATGGGGATGGGAGGTTTTTGAATAGCAAGGTCCAAAAGAAAGAGAGCAGGAGTGCTTTCCATTGAGACCTAGATAGGAGAGCTGAGCCCAGGGACACAATGAATCCACAGCAGCCTCGGGCTCCTTCTGCCCTACAAAGGCGGGCGCTGAGCTGGCAGGTCAGGGTGCAGGGGCAGCCTTCAAGGAGAACAGACATTCCTTTAGACCAGGAGTCAGCAAAAATTCTGTGAATGGACAGGTAGTAAACATTCTAGGCTTTGAGGGTCATATGGGCCAAATGGGCACAGAATGAGTGTGGCCATGTACACAATTAAGCTTTATTTATGGATACTGAAATTTGAATTTCACACTAGTTTCATGTCACACACACGAAATATTCTTTTTGCTTTTTTTCCCCAACCATTTAAAAATGTAAAAAGCATTCTTAGCTAGCAGATTGTATGAAAACAGGCAGAGGGCCTTAGTTTCTCAACTCCTGATGTGGACTGAACAGCTTTGTGATGGAGTCTTTCCCACACTTGTGTGCGAGGCCCAGACACGCTTCACAGCAGAAAGGGAGCTCCCCAAACCCTGGGGGTGGCTGACTAACCCTGGGAGGGCTGCATCCCAGCTCACGCTTCTTTTGTCGCCTGACCTCAAATGCAATATTCTGAGAGGAAACTTTGTCTAAGTGTTCAAAAGTGCTTCTATTCTGCCTGTTGGAATGTAATGAAAGCGTGCCGGAGGTGAGTGGGGAGGCCAAGGGCCTTCCAGGAGATGTTTCGCTCAGACAGAGAGCCTGATTACAAAGAATGCTTTTAGAATCATTTTAAGGAAGGTTGGTGCTAAATATTCATTGGGAAAGAGGAGGTTGCATGAAAGAGAAGTGAGTT